>NC_092708.1:46742148-47365895 GCF_047496885.1 Scyliorhinus torazame | reverse complement strand
TAATGGAAACAGCTTTTCTTGTCCACCATATTTAAACCTGTCATAATCTTGAAGACCCTATCAAATCTCCCCTCAATTTCATTCTGTCAAAGTATTTTGTTATGATCTCCATAGACACTGATAACTGAAAGCTCAAATTTCTTTTAAAAAGTTAATAGCTGAAAAGCTGACATGACAAGATTTTATGTTTTAGGATGTTTACTATAACAAACTATAAACATTTTCTGTAGACAAAGTATACTTAAAGTACAGAACAGAACTTTTGACAAAATCTAGAAACTCACTCGGAGGTATAATTACATTATCCTTTAATTATTCAGTTCTGCCAGAACAAGTTCAAAATGATTCCTAGCTCCCAGGTGTTTACTTCTGATTTTAGGAACTAGGAATTAGGAGTAGAAGTAGGCAATTCAGACCTTCAAGCCTGCTCCGCCATACAATCAGATCATGGCTGATCTCTTCCTGGTCTCAAATCCTCCTCCCCACCTGCTTCCCATTAACCTTTGACCCGTTTTTTAATCAGAAATATATCTACCTCCTGGAAACCCTTCAATGACAACGATTTCACCACATTATGGGCAGTGAGTTCCACAAATTCACTACCCTCGGCGAGAAGTAGTGTCTCCTCATTTCAGTTCTGTATCGACCACCTCTCAACCGACATCCATGACCTCTCGTTCTAGATCGCCCCACAAGGGGAAACATTTGGTTTACGTTTACTTTATCAATCCCTTTTAGTATTTTATATAACTCGATCAGATCCCTTCTCATCCTTCTAAACTCCAACATGTACAAGCCCAAACTGTTTAATCTCTCTTCATGCGTCAACCTTTTCATCCCAGAATCAATCTGGTGAACCACCTCTGAACTGCCTCCAATGCCATCATATCCTTCCTCAAATAAGGAGACCAAAAGTGCACACAATACTCCAGATGTGGTCTCACCAATACCCTATACAATTGCAACAATACTTCTCTACTTTTATAGTCCAGTCCTTTTGCAATAAAGGCATTTGCCTTTTTAATTACATGCTGTACATGCATACCGACTTTCTGCGATTCATGAACAAAGACACCCAGATCCCTCTGCCCAGAAGCATTTTGAGCCTGCTTTCCATTTAGATGATAACTTGCCTATCTATTTTTTTCGGCCAAAATGTATAACCTCACATTTATCTACATTAAACTACATTTAAAAACGTTTGGCCAAATCTCTTAGCCTATCTATATCCATCTGTAAAATGGATCTGTAAAATCTGTATCGCCTCTTCACTGCCTGCTTTCCCACCTATTTTAGTATCATCTGCAGATCATTTATATAGATGGTAAAAGTTGAGGTCCGAGAACTGACCCCTGCGGCACCCCGCTAGTTACAGTTCGCCAGCCTGGTGCCAATCCTCTGCTTTCTGTCAGCTAACCAATCCTCAGTCCAATCTAGTACTCTACCCCCGATCCCCTGCGATCTCAACTTCAGGATCAGTCTTTTATGCAGCACCTTGTCAAACGCCTTCTCGAAGTCTAGATATACCACATCCACAGGTTCCCCATTGCTAGTTACGTCCCCAAAGAACTCAAGCAAGTTTGTTAACATAGAACGATACAGCGCAGTACAGGCCCTTCGGCCCACGGTGTTGCACCGAAACAAAAGCCATCTAACCTACACTATGCCATTATCATCCATATGCTTATCCAATAAACTTTTAAATGCCCTCAATGTTGGCGAGTTCACTACTGTTGCAGGTAGGGCATTCCACGGCCTCACCACTCTTTGCGTAAAGAACCTGCCTCTGACCTCTGTCCTATATCTATTACCCCTCAGTTTAAAGCTATGTCCCCTCGTGCTAGCCATTTCCATCCGCGGGAGAAGGCTCTCACTGTCCACCCTATCTAACCCCCTGATCATTTTGTATGCCTCTATTAAGTCTCCTCTTAACCTTCTTCTCTCTAACGAAAACAACCTCAAGTCCATCAGCCTTTACTCATAAGATTTTCCCTCCATACCAGGCAACATCCTGGTAAATCTCCTCTGCACCCGCTCCAAAGCTTCCACGTCCTTCCTATAATGCGGTGACCAGAACTGTACGCAATACTCCAAATGCGGCCGTACCAGAGTTTTGTACAGCTGCAACATGACCTCATGACTCCGGAACTCAATCCCTCTACCAATAAAGGCCAACACTCCATAGGCCTTCTTCACAACCCTATCAACCTGGGTGGCAACTTTCAGGGACCTATGTACATGGACACCTAGATCCCTCTGCTCATCCACACTTCCAAGAACTTTACCATTAGCCAAATATTCCGCATTCCCGTTATTCCTTCCAAAGTGAATCACCTCACACTTCTCTACATTAAACTCCATTTGCCACCTCTCAGCCCAGCTCTGCAGCTTATCTATGTCCCTCTGTAACCTGCTACATCCTTCCGCACTGTCGACAACACCACCGACTTTAGTGTCGTCTGCAAATTTACTCACCCACCCTTCTGCGCCCTCCTCTAGGTCGTTGATAAAAATGACAAACAGCAACGGCCCCAGAACAGATCCTTGTGGTACGCCACTTGTAACTGAACTCCATTCTGAACATTTCCCATCAACCACCACCCTCTGTCTTCTTTCAGCTAGCCAATTTCTGATCCACATCTCTAAATCACCCTCAATCCCCAGCCTTCGTATTTTCTGCAATAGCCTACCGTGGGGAACCTTATCAAACGTTTTACTGAAATCCATATACACCACATCAACTGCTCTACCCTCGTCTACCTGTTCAGTCACCTTCTCAAAGAACTCGATAAGGTTTGTCAGGCATGACCTACCCTTCACAAAGCCATGCTGACTATCCCTGATCATATTATTCCTATCTAGATGATAATAAATCTTGTCTCTTATAATCCCCTCCAAGACTTTACCCACAACAGACCATGCTGACAATGGTGGATTGAGCTTTGTCTTTCCAAATGTTCAGCCATCTCCTCCTCAATGATTGATTCCAGGAACTTCCCAACCACAGAGGTCAAGCTAACAGATCTATAGTTTCCCACTTTTTGCCTCTCTCTCTTTTTGAATAGGGGCATCACATTAGAGTGGTTTAATTGAGAAGTATTTAATATCAAGGTTGGTATCATAACCGGTACAGGCTCGGAGGGCCAAAAGGTCTGTTCCTGTCCTGCTTTGTTCTTTGTATCTCCCTGAACATTCGCCATTGTTCTTCCACTGTCCTACCCTTAATTATCTGTGCCCAGTCTACTTGGCCAATTCTTTCCTCTGGCCTTTATAATTCCCTCTTCCCAGGTGAAAACTCTAGTATGGCACCCTGACTTCTCTCGCTCAATCTGAATTTGGCTGTGATCACTCCTTCCAAGAGGATCCTTAACGACAAGACTATTTATCAACCCTTCGTCATTATATTATACTAAATCTAAAATAGCCTACTCCCTGGTTGGCTCCATAACATACTGGGCTACCCATGTCAATTTGATTAATCCAGTGAATATAATAATAATAATCTTTATTGTCACAAGTAGGCTTGCATTAACACTGCAATGAAGTTACTGTGAAAAGCCCCTAGTCGTCACATTCCGGCGCCTGTTCGGGTACACAAAGGCAGAATTCAGAATGTCCACTTCACTTAACAAGCACGTCTTTTGGGACTTGTGGCAGTAAACCGGAGCACCCGGAAGAAACCTATGCAGACTCCACACAGACAGCGATCCAAGCCGAGAATCGGACCCAGTCCCTGATGCTGTGAAGCAACAGTGCAAACCACTGCAACCGTGCCGCCCTATGCATGTTAAAATCACCCATGATAACTGTTGTGCCCTTCTCACAAGCCGTCAATATTTCTTGGTTCATACGATACCCCACTTTAGAAGTATTGCTTGGGGCCTGTTATTACTCCTACCAAGGAGTTTTTTCCCCTTGTTTTTTTATTTCTACCAAGATCAATTCAACATTTTGGCCCTTAGTGCCAATATCATTTTGTAATACAGCCTTGATCTCATCTTTAACCAATACAGCAGCTCCACCTCCTGTTCCATCCTATCTATCCTTTTGGAATACTGAGTACGCTTGGACATTCAACTCCCAGTCCTGGTCCCCCTGCAACCATGTTTCAGTAATCCACAGCAAATCATATCCATTTGTCTCTATTTCTGCTGTCAGCTCATTGCCCTTATTGCGAATACTACGTACATTTAGGTACAAGGTTTTTAAATATGTCCGACTGATTTATATTTCCTTTGCAGGACTTTCTTGCGCACTATGCTTTTCACACATTCTGACCTCCTTTATTAATCTCTGCTAATACTCAGCCTCATCCCCAACTTTAATCCAACAGTCACCTTAACATTTGATTTTTTATGTCCCACCCCCCCCCCCCCCCCCCCCCCCCCATTTTCTTTCCTTGCCTGGAAACCTTTAACTCCGTTACTGTCTTTCACGGTACGGGTTTTCCTGTAGCTAAAACTAAACCTCTCCCTGTAGCTAAAACTAGGCAAATCTTCCAACCTCATGAATTTGGTCCTTCTAATCTAAGTGAGGGATCCCATACCCATTCTTTGCCTTTCTATTGCTGTGCTCTCTCCCCTGGACTCTGGAAGACTAACCCACCCGTCTGTGATATTCAGTGATATTTTAGGAAAGCCTGTGACCCCCGATAATGACTTCCTCTGGGCCCTTTCCGAAGGCAGTGAAAATCACATTGGCCTTGTATCCAGGTGGAAATGCTGATTGGCTATTCTTTAGAATCCATCTCTGTCCTATCCTGGAACCAGATGGACAGTTCAAAGTATACCTTTTTACAATCTGATATTCTTAACACCTCCCTGGGAGACTCTCAGCCTATCCACTGGCATCAGCGCCACCTTCAATGTTGTCTGCAAGTGTGAATACCTTGCACTTCCTTCCCAGTGAAACAATCCAGGCCTTTTAATCTTTAACAGACTCATCGCCCAGGTCTGTTGACAAGCGGGCTTCAGCACAGGTCACCTTAATTTTATCATAAATTAAAGACCGGTTCCCAAAATATCATAAACCTCAAAATTCTACATTTGAAAAGAACCCATTTTCTCCAATCTAATCTTGTACAAAGAACAAAGAAAAGTACAGCACAGGAACAGGCCCTTCGGCCCTCCAAGCCTGCGCCGACCATGCTGCCCATGAAAACTAAAATCTTCTACACTTCCGGGGTCCGTATCCCTCTATTCGTGCTGTCGTGGTGCACATAGGCACCAACGATATAGGTAAAAAACGGGACGAGGTCCTACAAGCTGAATTCAGGGAGTTACGAGGTAAACTAAAAAGTAGGACCTCAAAGGTAGTAATCTCGGGATTGCTACCAGTGCCACGAGCTAGTCAGAGTAGGAATGTCAGGATAGATAGAATGAATGCGTGGCTCGAGAGATGGTGCAAGAGGGAGGGATTCAAATTCCTGGGGCACTGGAACCGATTCTGGGGGAGGTGGGACCAGTACAAACCGGACGGTCTGCACCTGGGCAGGACTGGAACCGATGTCCTAGGGGGGGTGTTTGCTAGAGCTGTTGGGGAGGGGTAAACTAATGTGGCAGGGGGATGGGAACCGATGCAGGAAGTTGGAAGGTAGTAAAACAGGGACAGAAACAAAAGGCAGTAAGGGGGAAAGTGTAAGGCAGAGAAGCCATAGACAAAAATCAAAAAGGGCGACAGTACAAGGTACAGTGACTGAGGGGAGCTCAGTGAATAGGACCAGTAAGACTAAAAGGAATAAACCGGGAAGTAAAAACATTAATGATAAGCGACGCGGCAGGTTGTTACATGAAGATATGGGTTCAACGACAAGGAAAATTAGGAGAAAAGTTAAGAGGAAATGTAACTTGGGAAAGGTTACTGATCGAGGTGTTAAGATTCAGAACTGAGGTAAAAAAGCCAACATAAGTGTACTTTACCTGAATGCTCATAGTATTCGGAATAAGGTAAATGAGTTGATGGCGCAAATCATCGTGAATGACTATGATTTAGTGGCCATTACTGAAACATGGTTAAAGGATGGTCATGACGGGGAGTTAAATATCCAAGGGTATCAAACTATTCGGAAGGACAGAGTGGATGGTAAGGGAGGTGGTGTAGCTCTTATTTAAGGATGACATCCAGGCAATAGTAAGGGATGACATCGGTGCTATGGAGGATAAGGTTGAATCCATTTGGATGGAAATCAGGAATAGTAAGGCAAAAAAGCCACTGATAGGAGTAGTCTATAGGCCACCAAATAGGAACATTATGGTGGGGCAGGCAATAAACAAAGAATTAACGGATGCATGTAGAAATGGTACAGCAGTTATCATGGGGGATTTTAATCTACATGTCGATTGGTTTAACCAGGTCAGTCAAGGCAGCCTTGAGGAGGAGTTTATAGAATGTATCCACGATAGTTTCCTAGAACAGTATGTAATGGAACCTATGAGGGAACAAGCGGTTCTAGATCTGGTCCTGTGTAATGAGACAGGATTGATTCATGATCTCATAGTTAGGGATCCTCTCAGAAGGAGCGATCACAATATAGTGGAATTTAAAACACAGATGGAGGGTGAGAAGGTAAAATCAAACACTAATGTTTTGTGCTTAAACAAAGGAGATTACAATGGGATGAGAGAAGAACTAGCTAAGGTAGACTGGGAGAAAAGACTTTATGGTGAAACAGTTGAGGAACAGTAGAGAACCTTCCAAGCGATTTTTCACAGTACTCAGCAAAGGTTTATACTAACAAAAAAAAAGGATGGTAGAAAGAGGGAAAATCGACCGTGGATATCTAAGGAAATTGGCAAACGTGACACCACTGTTTAAAAAAGGAGGTAGGCAGAAAGCGGGTAATTATAGGTCAGTGAGCTTAACTTCAGTAGTAGGGAAGATGCTGGCGTCTATCATCAAGGAAGAAATAGCGAGGCATCTTGATGGTAATTGTCCCGTTGGGCAGACGCAGCATGGGTTCATAAAGGGCAGGTCGCGCCTAACTAATTTAGTAGAATTTTTTGAGGACATTACCAGTGCGGTAGATAACGGGGAGCCAATGGATGTGGTATATCTGGATTTCCAGAAAGCCTTTGACAAGGTGCCACACACAAGGTTGCTGCATAAGGTAAAGATGCATGGCATTAAGGGGAAAGTAGTAACATGGATAGAGGATTGATTAATTAATAGAAAGCAAAGAGTGGGGATTAATGGGTGTTTCTCTGGTTGGCAATCAGTAGCTAGTGGTGACCCTCAAGGATCAGTGTTGGGCCCACAATTGTTCACCATTTACATAGATTATTTGGAGTTGGGGACGAAGGTCAATGTGTCCAAGTTTGCAGACGACGCTAAGATGAGTGGTAAAGCAAAAAGTGCAGAGGATACTGGAAGTCTGCAGAGGGATTTGGATAGGCTAAGTGAATGGGCTAGGGTCTGGCAGATGGAATACAATGTTGACAAATGTGAGGTTATCCATTTTGGTAGGAATAACAGCAAAAGGGATTATTATTTAAATGATAAAATATTAAAACATGTTGTTGTGCAGAGAGACCTGGGTGTGCTAGTGCATGAGTTTCAAAAGGTTGGTTTACAGGTGCAACAGGTGATTAAGAAGGCAAATGGAATTTTGTCCTTCATTGTTAGAGGGATGGATTTTAAGACTAGGGAGGTTATGCTGCAATTGTATAAGGTGTTAGTGAGGCCACACCTGGAGTATTGTGTTCAGTTTTTGTCTCCTTACTTGAGAAAGGACGTACTGGCACTGGAGGGTGTGCAGAGGAGATTCACTAGGGTAATCCCAGAGCTGAAGGGGTTGGATTACGAGGAGAGGTTGAGTAGACTGGGACTGTACTCGTTGGAATTTAGAAGGATGAAGGGGGATCTTATCGAAACATATAAAATTATGAAGGGAATAGATAGGATAGATGCGGGCAGGTTGTTTCCACTGGTGGGTGAAAGCAGAACTAGGGGCATAGCCTCAAAATAAGGGAAGTAGATTTAGGACTGAGTCTAGGAGGAACTTCTTCACCCAAAGGGTTGTGAATCTATGGAATTCCTTGCCCAGTGAAGCAGTAGAGGCTCCTTCATTAAATGTTTTTAAGATAAAGATAAATAGCTTTTTGAAGAATAAAGGGATTAAGGGTTATGTTATTCGGGCCGGAAAGTGGAGCTGAGTCCACAAAAGATCAGCCATGATCTCATTGAATGGCGGAGCAGGCTCAAGGGGCCAGATGGACTACTCCTGCTCCTATTTCTTATGTTCTTATTCCCATCCTATTCATGTATTTGTCAAGATGCCCCTTAAACGTCACTATCGTCCCTGCTTCCACCACGTCCTCCAGCAGCGAGTTCCTGGCACCCACTACCCTCTGTGGAAAAAAACGTGCCTCGCACATCTCCTCTAAACCCTGCCCCCCCACACCTTAAACCTATGTCCCCTAGTAATTGACCCCTCTACCCTGGGAAAAAGTCTCTGACTATCTACTCTGTCTACGCCGCTCATAATTTTGTAGACCTCTATCAGGTCACCCCTCAACCTTCTTCGTTCCAGTGAGAACAAACCAAGTTTATTCAACCTCTCCTCATAGCTAATGCCCTCCATACCAGGCAACATCCTGGTAAATCTCTTTTGCACCCTCTCTAAAGCTTCCACATCCTTCTGGGAGTGTGGCGACCAAAACTGAACACTATACTCCAAGTGTGGCCTAACTAAGGTTCTATACAGCTCCAACATGACTTGCCAATTTTTAGACTCAATGCCCCGGCCAATGAAGGCAAGCATGCCATCTTGACTCCCTTCTTCACCTGTGTTGCCCCTTTCAGTGACCTGTGGACCTGTACACCAAGATCTCGCTGACTGTCAATACTCTTGAGGGTTCTACCATTCACTGTATATTCCCTACCTGTATTAGACCTTCCAAAATGCATCACCTCACATTTGTCCGAATTAAACTCCATCTGCCATCTCGCCGCCCAAGTATCCAAACGATCTAAATCCTGCTGTATCCTCTGGTAGTCCTCATCACTATCCGCAATTCCACCAACCTTTGTGTCGTCCGCACACTTACTAATCAGACCAGTTACATTTTCCTCCAAATCATTTATATATACTACGAACAGCAAAGGTCCCAGCACTGATCCTTGCGGAACACCACTAGTCACAGCCCTCCAATCAGAAAAGCACCCTTCTATTGCTACTCTCTGCCTTCTATGACCTAGCCAGTTCTGTATCCATCTTGCCGCCTCACCTCTGATCCAGTGTGACTTCACCTTTTGTACCAGTCTGCCACAAGGGACCTTGTCAAAGGTCTTACTGAAGTTCACAGAGACAACATCCACTGCCCTACCAGCATTAATCATCTTTGTGACCTCCTCGAAAAACTCTATCAAGTTAGTGAGATACAACCTCCCCTTCACAAAACCGTGCTGCCGCTCACTAATATGACCCCTTGCTACCAAATGGGAGGAGATCCTGTCTCGAAGAATTCTCTCCAGTAATTTCCCTACCACTGACGTAAGGCTCACCAGCCTGTAGTTCCCGGGATTATCCTTGCTACCCTTCTTAAACAAAGGAACAACATTGGCTATTCTCCAGTCCACCGGGACATCACCTGAAGACACTGAGGATCCAAAGATTTCTGTCAAGGCCTCAGCAATTTCCTCTCTTGCCTCCTTCAGTATTCTGGGGTAGATCCCATCAGGCCCTGGGGACTGATCCACCTTAATATTTTTAAAGGCGCCCAACACCTCGTCTTTTTGGATCTCAATGTGACCCAGGCTATCTACACACCCTTCGCCAGACACAACATCCACCAATTCCTTCTCTTTGGTGAAAACTGATGCAAAGTATTCATATAGTACCTCGCCCACTTCCTCTGGCTCCACACATAGATTTCCTCCCCTGTCCTTCAGTGGGCCAACCCTTTCCCTGGCTACCCTCTTGCTTTTTATGTACGTGTAAAAAGCCTTGGGATTTTCCTGAACCCTATTTGCCAATGACTTTTCGTGACCCCCTTTAGCTCACCTGACTCCTTGCTTAAGTTCCTTCCTACTTTCCTTATATTCCACACAAGCTTCATCTGTTCCCAGCCTTCTAGCCCTGAAAAATGCCTCCTTTTTCTTTTTGACGAGGCCTACAATATCCCTCGTTATCCAAGGATCGCGAAATTTGCCATATTTATCCTTCTTCCTCACTGGTATATGCCGGTCCTGAATTCCTTTCAACTGACATTCGAAAGCCTCCCACATGTCAGATGTTGATTTACCCTCAAACATCCGCCCCCAATCTATGTTCTTCAGTTCTCGCCTAATAATGTTATAATTAGCCTTCCCCCAATTTAGCACATTCACCTGAGGACCACTCTTATCCTTGTCCACCAGCACTTTAAAACTGACTGAATTGTGGTCACTGTTCCCGAAATGCTCCCCTACTGAAACTTCTACCACCTGGCCGGGCTCATTCCCCAATACCAGGTCCAGTACAGCCCCTTCTCTAGTTGGACTATCTACATATTGTTTTAAGGAGCCCTCCTGGATGCTCCTTACAAACTCTGCCCCATCCAAGCCCCTAGCACTAAGTGAGTCCCAGTCAATATTGGGGAAGTTAAAGTCTCCCATCACAACAACCCTGTTGCTTTTACTCCTTTCCAAAATCTGTCTCCCTCTCTGCTCCTCTATCTCCCGCTGGCTGTCAGGAGGCCTGCAGTAAACCCCCAACATTGTGACTGCACCCTTGTTATTCCTGATCTCTACCCATATAGCCTCACTGCCCTCTGAGGTGTCCTCCCGCAGTACCGCTGTGATATTCTCCCTAACCAGTAGCGCAACCCCTCCGCCCCTTTTACCTCCCCCTCTATCCCACCTGAAACATCTAAATCCTGGAATGTTTAGCTGCCAATACTGTCCTTCCCTCAACCAGGTCTCTAATGGCAACAACATCATAGTTCCAAGTACTAATCCAATCTCTAAGTTTATCTGCCTTGCCTGTTATACTTCTTGCATTAAAACATATGCACTTCAGGCCACCAGTCCCACTGTTTTCAGCAACATCTCCCTGTCTGCTCTTCCTCAGAGCCATAGTGGCCCTATTTCCTAGTTCTCCCTCCATTTTTTCACCTTCTGACCTATGCTCCGGTGCCCACTCCCTGCCATACTAGTTTAAACCCTCCCGAGTGACACTCGCAAACCTCGCGGCCAGGATATTTATGCCTCTCCAGTTTAGATGCAACCCGTCCTTATACAGGTCACACCTGCCCCGGAAGAGCTCCTATTGGTCCAGATAACTGAAACCCCTCCTCCTACACCTGCTGTTCAGCCACGTGTTTGGCTGCTCTATCTTCTTATTTCTAGCCTCACTGGCACGTGGCACAGGGAGTAATCCCGAGATTACAACCCTTGAGGTCCTGTCTTTTAACTTTCTGCCTAGCTCCCTGAACTCCTGCTGCAGGACCTCATCCCCCTTCCTGCCTATGTCGTTAGTACCAATATGTGCCACGACCACTGCCTGTTTGCCCTCCCCCTTCAGGATGCCCCCTTCAGGATGCCCACTACACGTTCTGAGACATCCTGGACCCTGGCACTAGGGAGGCAACATACCATCCTGGAGTCTCTTTCACGTCCACAGAAGCGCCTATCTGCGCCCCTGACTATAGAGTCCGCTATGACTATTGATCTTCTGCAGTATCCAAAGTGGTATACCTGTTTGAGAGGGGACAACCACAGGGGATTCCTGCACTGACTGCCTGTCTCTTCTGGTGGTCACCCATTTCTCTGCCTGCACCTTGGGTGTGACCACATTTATATAACTGCTATCTATGACGCTTTCCGCCACCTGCATGCTCCTAACTGCTGCTTCAACCGAACCATGCGTTCTGTGAGGAGCTCCAGTTGGGTGCACTTTCTGCAGATGAAGCCATCCGGGACGCTGGAAGCCTCCCGGACCTGCCACATCTCACAGTCAGAGCACTGCACCCCTCTAATTGACATTGCGTTAATTAATTAGTAAATTAAATTTTTTAAAATGTAAAAAAACAATTACTGTTAACTATATGTTTTCTAGCACTAGATTTCTACTATAAATGTAAGTACTAAATACAGTACTCTCCAATTTCTGGCTTAGATATCCCTCTAAATTATGATTAAGTAATTAATTAATTATGTTTAATTAGGTTAACAATGTTTAATTTTTAAATTTAGTGCAGATTCCCTATCAGCCAATCAGGTCACAGCTTTCCGGTGATGCCACTTTTCTGTCCTCGTGTCGTCCCCCCCCCCCCCCCCCCCCCCCCCCCCCGTCGGATCACTCATATCTATCACTTATCTGTTCCCAAGCTGCTCCCGGCTCTCTCTCTCTCGCTCCCGAAAATGAAGGCCGCTGGAACCTGGTGGTAAGATTTTATATCACCAACCTTCCCAGGGTGCGCCCTGGTTTTCTCCCTGCTTCCCGGAATGCACTCTGGATCTCTCCCTGCAGATTACCAGTTACAAAGCCAAACGAAGGAAACAGAACAAAAAGGGAAACAGCACTTCCTCCCACTCCACGCCGAATTACCACACTGCCCAAATTACCAAGTTCCAATTCCCACTCTGGCTGTATCTCACTCACTCTGGCTCTGTCTCCTTCACCTGAGCAAAGCTTGTAGCTAAACTCCTTCATGGAACCATTGTGGTAAATCGCCCATGATTCCGAGGACACAGTCCCTCTGTCCCTGCACACTGTGAGTATCTAAGATATAGGGGCTGGTTTAGCACACTGGGCTAAATCGCTGGCTTTTAAAGCAGACCAAGGCAGGCCAGCAGCATGGTTCGATTCCCGTACCAGCCTCCCCGAACAGGTGCCGGAATGTGGCGACTAGGGGCTTTTCACAGTAACTTCATTTGAAGCCTACTTGTGACAATAAGCGATTTTCATTTTTTCATTTCATTTCATTTCACACTGTGTATTTTTATTATATATATATATATATGTATATATATATATGCTCATTGCTATTTCTAAACTTTTACAACTGAGCAAAAGTCCTTAAAATGGTTAAAACTATATCTGTCTGTGACCCCTGAACAAAAGAAGCCACTTGGCTTCTTGTTTTAGGAAAACCATCAACTGGTCATCTCTGAGGAGCCACTGACAACCCCCTTTTGGACTGGCCAGGAAATGGATCGTCTGCTAAGACAAAGTCTTCACCGCATTTCTTTCAGTTCCTAATGGCTAAGACAGCCTTAGGATCCAGACATTGGATACACATTCCTGGTCACAGCTGGTGGAGAGTGACATGGGCCTCTGGCTTGTGGAACAATAACTATTGCCTTACTGAACTGCGTAGCTCAGTCTGCTGTTTACCATCTAACTAGCAGCCTCATGGAATAGTAACTCTGCCCAGGTTGAACACCTGGTCCCACCTACGCTGCTTCTACTGGAAATTTCGTAACATTGCCTAAAAGACAGGCGCATCTCATCTTGTGACGTCAACCTCGCTGGTGTACTGAATTAACACAGTATTAATTTTCAACCTGCTAACCTCCGTGATTGGATTTTGATCCTGGACTCTGGAACCCACGTAAAGCATTTTTATGGAAGCAATGTTGTGACCCTCCTTTCATGTACGTGCGTGCGTCTGTAACAACTCTCTGGAATTCTACCGTTAAGCATACATTGTTTTGATTTATTGTCACGTGTACCGAGGTACAGTGAAAAGTATTGTTCTGCGTACATTACATACATGAAAAAGGACATACATGAATATAGAATGTAAATACACAGACACAGTCAGTGGGTGAAGCATACAGAGTGTAGTATTATTCAGTAGAGAAGATGTGTGGAGAGATCAGTTCAGCCCATAAGAGGGTCATTCAGGAGTCTGGCAACAGCGAGGAAGAAGCTGTTTTTGAATCTGTTAGTGCATGTTCTCAGACTTTTGTATCCCCTGCCCGATGGAAGAGAGAATAAGCCGGGTGTGAGGGGTCTTTGATTATGCTGCCCACTGTCCCAGGGCAGCAGGAGGTGTAGACAGAGTCAGTGGATAGGAGGCGGTTTTGCGTGACGGGCTGGACTGTGTTCATGACTCTCTGTAGTTTCTTACGGCCTTGAGCTGAGCAGTTCCCATATCAGGCTGTGATGCAGCCAGATGGTGCATCTATAAAAATTGGTAAGAGTCATTGAGGACATGCCAAATTTCCTTAGTTTCCTGAGGAGGTTTAGGCGCAGTTGTGCTTTCTTGGTCGTTGGGTGGACCAGGACAGATTGTTGGTGATGTGCACACCTAGGAAATTGAAGCTGTCAACCATCTCCACCTCGGCACCCTTGATACTTTGCTTCCTGAAGTCAATGAACAGCTCCTTAATTTTTGCTGAGGGAGAGATTGTGTCGTTACACCACGCCACTAGGTTCTCTATCTTCCTCCTGTACTCTGACTCATTGTGTTCGAGAGCCGACCCACTATGGTCGTGTCATCAGCAAACTTGTAGCTGGAGTTTCAGCCAAATTTTGCCACACAGTCATAGAACATATAGAACAATACAGCGCAGTACAGGCCCTTCGGCCCACGATGTTGCACCGAAACAAAAGCCATCTAACCTACACTATACCATTATCATCCATATGTTTATCCAATAAACTTTTAAATGCGCCTAAATGTTGGCGAGTTCACTACTGTAGCAGGTAGGGCATTCCACGGCCTCACTCACTAGTCGTGAGTGTGTAGGGAGTATAGTAAGGGGCTAAGTGCGGTATTGAGGACTATCGTGGAGGAGGTGGTGTTTATCCTTACTGATTGTGGTCTTTGGGTCAGGAAGTCGAGGATCTAGTTGCAGAAAGAGGAGCCAAGTCCTAGGTTTTGGAGTTTGGATATGAGCTTGACTGGAATTATGATGTTGAAGGCGGAGCTGTAGTCAATGAATAGGAGTCTGATGCAGGAGTGCTTGTTGTCGAGATGCTTCAGGGATGAGTCTTGGGCCAGGGAGATGGCGTCTGCTGTGGACCGGTTGTGGCGGTATGCAAATTGCAGTTGATCAAGGCAGTTTGGAGTTGATGTGTCTCATGACTAACCTCTCGAAGCACTTCATAATGATAGATGTCAAGGCCACCAGTCGGTGGTCGTTGAGGCACGTTGCCAGGTTCTTCTTTGGCACCGGTATGCTGGTGGCCTTCTTGAAGCAGGTGGAACTTCGGAACAAAGTAGGGAGAGGTTGAAGATGTCAGTGAACACACCCGCCAGTTGGTCCGCGCAGGATCTGAGTACACGACCAGGGACTCCGTCAGAACCCGTTGCTTTATGAGGGTTCACTTTCAGGAAGGCCGATCTGACTTCGGAAACTGTGACGGTGGGTATGGGTGTGTCCGGGGCTGCCGGGCAGTTCATAGAATCATAGAATTTACAGTACAGAAGGAAGGAGACCATTCGGCCTATCAAGTCTGCACTGACCATTGGAAAGAGAATTCAGCCTACACCTCCACCCTTTCCCAGTAACCCCACCTAACTTTTTGGACACTAAGGGCAATTTAGCATCGCCAATCCACCTAACCTGCACTTATTTTGGACAATGGGGGGAAACCGGAGCACCCGGAGGAAACCCACGCAGATACGCGCAGAAAGTGCAAACTCCACATAGACAGTAATACGAGGCCGGAATTGAACTTGGGATCCTGGTGCTGTGAGGCAGCAGTGCTAACTGTTGTGCCACCAACAGTTTCATGGTTTCCTGCTCGAAACGAGCATAGAATGCATTGAGTTAATCGCGTAGGGGTGCGCTGCTGTCAGAGATTCTACTAGGCCTTGCTTTGTAGCCCGTTATGTTTAGGCCTTGCCACAACCGACGAGAGTCTGTGTCGTTAGTCTGTGACTCTAACTAAGTCTGGTATTGTCTCTTGGCATCCCTGATGGCTTTGCGGAGATTGTACCTGGATTTTTTGTACAGGTCAGGGTCGCCTCTCCCTGTCCTCCTCACCTGCCAAAATGCATCCCCTCGCACTTCTCTTCATAAAATTACATCTGCCACATGTCTTCCCATTCTGCTTGCCTATCTATGTCCTGTTGCAGTCAATTGGTATTTTTGCTGACCTTTCCCTTCTACACCTATTCACCCACACCAGCTATCATTTTAATTTGACCAGAGAGAATTTTTGACATGTTCTTTCGTACGCTGGGTTTATGTATGGTTCAACACAACTCCAGCAGCTGAGTAATTCTACTAACTCTGTCATGCTTCTCTACAGAATGAAAGACTTGAGCATGCTAAAACCAAAGCATTACTTTTCAAAGAGTCTGAAAAACTACAGTTTTCACTCGGTGAAATAGAGATTCTAATGAAACAGCTAGATCGGGAAAAAAAGGCCTTTGAAAATGCGTAAGTTTTTTTTCTTCACTTTGCCACATAACCTCCGTGTATATGTTTCATAAAGTAATTAATTGGCTCTGAACTGCTTGGGGATTTTCTAAGGGCCTGGAAAGAACCACATAAATATAGGTTTGTTATTATAGTTCTACAGTCCCTTAGAATTCTTTGGCGATTTTTGATCCTGATCTGACTGTTTTGAAACTTGTCATATATAAGTACAGTGCTTGTTACACTATTTTGTATTTCCCTCACAACAGTGTGCAGGGACAGAGGGATCGGGGGTGGGGGGGGGGGGGTGGTGGGGGGGTTGCTGTTTATGTGCATAGATCTTTGAAGGTGGCAGGAGATTTAAACTATTTCACTCCTGCTTAAGATCAAGTGCTGTGTTAGTTTTGAGACTATGGTGCAGCTAGTTTTAAATATGACCTTCATGCAATGGCATTAATCTTTTGCACAATTTTGTTTCTTATCTGGTGCTGACATTCTTAGTTTTCAAAGAAAATTATGCTGTTGCACCATCAGCACAGCCTGCTGTATTGAAATTTTGATAGTAATGGAATGCCATAAATGGAATTAGTCCGGTTGTTGCCTGCGGAAACACTGCCTACAGAAGTTCATGATTGGAATAAGAAGAAAGTAAATAAGTACCTATTATAACTATTTGGAAGTTTCAGGAAGGAATTGTGAAAATCTACAGTTGAGCAAGGTGAAGAGCTGGAGGCAATGTATTAACCTACTGTGATATGTGATTTGTGAAGCAATAGAAAAAATGAAATTTATTGCTTGATACGTTTGTCATCTTTGGGCTAATGAGAGCCTCAAGAATACTATTGTGAATCATAGTTGCAAGAGATTGAAAGAAGGATTAAGCTTTCCTACTTGGTGGTAATTTCTCGGGAAATGTAGTTGGTTTGGTAGGGACATTTCACCTACTGCTGCCAGGTAGATTTACAGAATTGAAATACTTTTGGATGGGGACTAGACAGAATTCTGGCGGTGCTAATTGGCCCTAACAGGGTAAGAGGGGAAAGGAGTGTTACTGCTGCAGGCCTTGGGCACTTAGCAATGGACTTGGGCACTTAGCTGATTACGGCACCAACATTTTTATTCAGCATGCCTCTGTGCCATAATGAAGCTGACTATTTCAGAGTGCAATACTGTCTGCATTTCTATTTGAATACACCCATCCAAACATGGGGGACCTGGCAGGGTGCCTGCCAAAAGGCTCCAAACTGATTTTTCATTAAACTCCCCTGCTCAGCAGACCCTGAAAATGGGTTGTGCAAGGAAGGAAAATCTAACCATGGCCTTTGACAGATATATAAAATATTCTACAAATTTACCTCCTAACAACTTGCATGTGGTACTTAAATGTAGATTGACAGTCTGTCATCACATTTATATCTAAGTCAGGGGCTGTAGGTTGAGAGACTCGAGTACAAAAATCTAGGATGACACAGGAGAGCCACTCGCAGAGACACTGTTACTTGATGAGGCAGTAAAATGAGACAATGTCACACTCTTAGTTGGATGGCACTATTTTGAAGAAGCTTGATGGAGTTCTTCCTTGTATCTATTGCTTAATCAGCATCACAAACTGTTTACCTGGTGGTTATTACATTGCAGTTTTTTAGATCCTGCTGAGTGCAAATTGGCTGCCACATTTTCTACATGAAAGTAATGGTTGCACCTAAAGTTTTTTTGGGAAGCCCTGAAAGATGCTATATAAATACAATATCTTTTAAGCTTAAATTAGTCTGTAGACCTCTTTCATTTCTGCAACCATAAGATATAGGGGCAGAATTGGGCCACTCGGCCCATCGAGTCTGCTCCGCCATTCAATCATGGATGATAGTTTTCTCATCCCCATTCTTCTGTCTTTTTCCCATAACCCCTGGTCCCCTTATTGATCAAGAACCTAGATGGACAAAGAACTGGCTGGGCAACAGGAGACAGAGAGTAGTGGTGGAAGGGAGTGTCTCAAAATGGAGAAAGGTGACCAGTGGTGTTCCACAGGGATCCGTGCTCGGACCACTGTTGTTTGTGATATACATAAATGATCTGGACGAAGATATAGGTGGTCTGATTAGCAAGTTTGCAGATGATACTAAGATTGGTGGAGTTGCAGATAGCGAGGAGGACTGTCAGAGAATACAGCAAAATATAGATAGATTGGAGAGTTGGGCAGAAAAATGGCAGATGGAGTTCAATCCAGGCAAATGCGAGATGATGCATTTTGGAAGATCTAATTCAAGAGCGGACTATACGGTCAATGGAAGGGTCCTGGGGAAAATTGATGTACAGAGAGATCTGGGAGTTCAGGTCCATTGTACCCCGAAGGTGGTAACGAAGGTCGATAGAGTGGTCAAGAAGACATACAGCATGCTTGCCTTCATCGGACGGGGTATTGAGTACAAGAGTCGGCAGGTCATGTTACAGTTGTATAGGACTTTGGTTAGGCCACATTTGGAATACTACGTGCAGTTCTGGTCGCCACATTACCAGAAGGATGTGGATGCTTTAGAGAGGGTGCAGAGGAGGTTCACCAGGATGTTGCCTGGTATGGAGGGTGCTAGCTATGAAGAAAGGTTGAGTAGATTAGGATTGTTTTAATTGGAAAGACGGAGATTGAGGGGGACCTGATTGAGGTCTACAAAATTATGAGAGGTATGGACAGTGTGGATAGCAACAAGCTTTTTCCAAGAGTGGGGGTGTCAATTACAAGGGGTCACGATTTCAAGGTGAGAGGGGGAAAGTTTAAGGGAGATGTGCGTGGAAAGTTTTTTGCGCAGAGGGTGGTGGGTGCCTGGAACGCTTTGCCAGCGGAGATGGTAGAGGCGGGCACGATAGCATCATTTAAGATGCATCTAGACAGATATATGAATGGGCGGGGAACAGAGGGAAGTAGATCCTTGGAAAATAGAAGACAGGTTTAGATAAAGGATCTGAATCGGCGCAGGCTGGGAGGGTCGAAGGGCCTGTTCCTGTGCTGTAATTTTCTTTGTTCTTTGTTCTATCTCTATATTTTTAAAAATATTTTTATTAATGCCTTTGTATATACATTAAACACAACCTAAGCCAGAGTAAGAACAAACAGAAAACCTCATAATAAATAAATAATTATCCAATTGCCCCAACCTCCTTACCTCCTCCCCCATCCTATCTTTCCTTGATTCTCCCATTCCACCCGATCGAATGCCTTCTCTGCGTCCATAGTGACCCCCACCTCCATCTCCTGTCCCTTCGGGGGCATCATTATCACATTTAATAACCGCTTAAAATTTGCCGACAGATATCTCCCCTTTACAAGCCCTGTGTTATCCTCCCCATCACCTCTGGTGCACAGTCCTCGATCTTTGCCAGCAGTTTGGCGTCCACATTTAGCTGCGATATCGGGCGGTAGGACCTACACTGCTCCGGGTCCTTGTACGTCTTCAAAATGTTTCTTTTTTATAAATTTAGAGTACCCAATTCATTTTTTCCAATTAAGGGGCAATTTAGTGTGGCCAATCCACCTACCCTGCACATCTTTGGATTGTGGGGGCGAAACCCACGCAAACACGGGGAGAATGTGCAAACTCCACACAGTCAGTGATCCAGAGCCGGGATCGAACATGGGACCTCGGTGCCGTGAGGCAGCATGCTAACCACTGTGCCACCGTGCTGCCCTGTACTTCTTCAAAATTAAGATTATTGAAGCCTGCAATAACGTAGGGGGGAGTTCCCCCTTTTCCCTCACCTTATTGCATGCCCTTACCGGCAGGGACCCCAGATCCCCAGAAAACTGTTTCTAAAATTCGACAGAAAACCCAACCAGGCCCGGGGCCTTCCCTGCCAAAATCGCCCCCATACCCTCCATTACTTCCACCAGTCCAATGCGGGGGGCGGGGGGGGGGGGGGGCTAGCCCTAGCCCCTCTCCCAGGTGGTCCTCCACCTTGGGGAACTGCAATCCGTCTAGGACTTGGAAACATTCTAACTCCGCCCCCCAACCCCACCCCCAAGCACCTGGAGGCTCCAAATTCCAATCCGTCCATGACTTGAAAGATTTTAAATCTCTCTCTCTATTTCCCCCCCACCCCACCCCGGCGCCTGGAGGTTCCAAATTCATAAAGCCTATTATAAAACTCCTGGAAAACCCCATTCATCCCCACCGGGTCCAGATTGTGTCCAGTGTCATGTGTGTCATGTATCACAAATGTATTGAAGCACCTCAGAGTACAACATGATCTATGTTGAAAATTTGAATATCATACAAACATGTCTTATTTTCACCCTTTACAAAGATTGGGAAGTATTAAAAACAAAGCATTGAAGGAGTCAACGAAAAATGACAAGTTAATAAGCAAATGCAATGGTAAGTCATAGTACCATTCTTCTAAATTCTCTTTTTTCCGTGGCAAATGTTGCAAGCTATAATTTATTCCCATGAAACTTTTCCCATGAAGTTTTAAAGTGAACTTGTTGACTTTTATAATTTTCCTCTTTGTTTTCTCACTGACGCCCATGCACATGCACACATATAGATGTACACGGGTATGTATACCCACCTGCTTTGCGGCCGGGAAATGTGCAACAGAAGTACAATGGGCGAGATTCTCTGTTTCAGAAACTCACTGTTGACTCCAGGACTGAATCAGTGAACTTCTACGACAACAAAATTGGCACCGGTCCCAGACCAATTCATGATCCATTAATGGGCTAGCACCAGCGCTATGTGGAACACGATCGATTCCAATGAAAAAAGGTGCCCGATTCATCGGGATTGCCACTTGAGAGGCTGACAAGCTGCAGTTGCATATTAGCATTCCACTCCCCACACACACTCATTGCAGCCAACAAGAGGGCAGCACAGAGAATGGCACTCCAGTTTGCGGATGCCGAACTGGAGACCCTGCTGGACCCCCCCCCCCCCCCCAACACAAGCCCCCAGCCCATAACCGGCCGGAGAAGACTGGAGGGGGACAGCCGGACCTGCGGCCCCTCACCAGAGCGGCAGGGACTGGACCTGGTTGGTGGGACCAGAGAAGGGCCAAGGCAGAGGTCGGCATCGGGCAACGAAGTGAGACTCCGCTGCGTTGTGATTATCCATGGCATGCGTGGCACGGTCCCAAACCTCAATCCAATCATGCGTCATGTCTTGTGTCTTGCTGGATCACATGGCGATGAGGCGGGTCCTTCTGGTGTCCCTCAACCTAACCCCAAGCAGATTCCAGTGTCGCGGATGTGACGGATAGCGAAGAGTGTCCCCAAATGCCAGCCCGGTACAACCAGGGACACCAGTGCAGGGACGACACTGACTTCCCATCACATCTGTCTCCAACACCCTCCACCATCCCAGAGACGCTCAACTTGGTTGGGCACTTGAGTGAAGAGGCTCATGGGGCACTATCTGGTTCACATCACACACATGCTGCGGTACATCAGGTGGAGATAGGAACACCCGAGGGGCCGGACAGTCAGAAGGCTGCCCAACCCCCAGGACTAGCTGCCGTCCAGACGGATTTCAGGCTTCTAGAAAGCCGGTCTCATTGATAATGGAAATGCAGACACAGAGCCAGGGACTACATAGAGGCGCTGTCAGCAACTATCCAACGCTTGCCTGTGCAGTCCAACGACGTGCAGGGGCAGGAGGCGGTGCCACCCAGGCCAATATTGCACGGTGGAGGCCTTTGGGGCGAAGATATCTGTAATGGGTCAGGATGTCCAAGGCCTCGGGCACTCTGTGCGGGCGGTGGCCGAGGCACAGGACAGGGCTGTCCTGTCACAGGCAGCTATGTACCAGGATCACCTGCAACTCAAGAGCTTGGCCCAGTCATAATGGGTTATGGCTGACGGCGTCGTTGGCATTGCCTGGGCGCTGGCTGACCTGTGTCAATCCCGGAGGGAGGTGGCATAGTCCCAGAGGAAGGTGGCCCAGTCCCTGTGTTCCATGGCCGCGAGCATGGAGACCCTGGTCGAGATTAGAGCGGGCCTCCAGGATTGGTGGCACCAGGTGGCGGGGGAGCCACAGGAGTTAGCTCCGGTCTCACCCCTGTCCCAACAGTAGCCCGGGGGCCATCTGGCACCCCGGGGGAGGAAAAGGTGATGGGGCCCGTTGCAGTGATTTCTGCAGGGGTAGTGCAGGAACACCACAGCGCCTCAGAACCCTCTCCCCATGCTTGTCCCTGGTGTATCCGTTGGGCAGTGGGAAGAACAGGGTGGCACCACGCCACTTTGAACATCTGAGCGACTGCCGGATAACCTCTAGAGCCAACCCTTCACCTGGTGAAGTGCCTCGAAGGTGTCAGGGACCGTTGAGTTGCTAGGATGAAGGCGTCGTGCACACTGCCCATGTATCAGGCACAGACATATATGATGTGCAGCTCCTGGTCACACCAGCTGCACGTTCATTGAGTGGAACCCTTTTTGGTTTGTGAAGACTGACCCATCATGAGCCGGTGCTCATAGACCTCTACAGACAGGATGGTCTACATCTGAACCTGCGGGGCACAAATATCCTGGGGGGGAGATTTGTTAGTGCTCTTTGGGGAGGTTTAAACTAATGCAGCAGGGGCATGGGAACCTGGATTGTAGTTTTAGGGTAAGGGAGAATGAGAGTATAGAGGTCAGGAGCTCAGATTTGACGTCGGAGGAGGGGGCCAGTGTTCAGGTAGGTGGTTTGAAGTGTGTCTACTTCAATGCCAGGAGTATACGAAATAAGGTAGGGGAACTGGCAGCATGGGTTGGTACCTGGGACTTCGATGTTGTGGCCATTTCGGAGACGTGGATAGAGCAGGGACAGGAATGGATGTTGCAGGTTCCGGGGTTTAGGTGTTTTAGTAAGCTCAGGGAAGGTGGCAAAAGAGGGGGAGGTGTGGCGCTGCTAGTCAAGAGCAGTATTACGGTGGCGGAGAGGATGCTAGATGGGGACTCATCTTCCGAGGTAGTATGGGCTGAGGTTAGAAACAGGAAAGGAGAGGTCACCCTGTTGGGAGTTTTCTATAGGCCTCCAAATAGTTCTAGGGATGTAGAGGAAAGGATGGCGAAGATGATCCTGGATATGAGCGAAAGTAACAGGGTAGTTATTATGGGAGACTTTAACTTTCCAAATATTGACTGGAAAAGATATAGTTCGAGTACATTAGATGGGTCGTTTTTTGTTCAGTGTGTGCAGGAGGGTTTCCTGACACAGTTTGTTGACAGGCCAACAAGAGGTGAGGCCACATTGGATTTGGTTTTGGGTAATGAACCAGGCCAGGTGTTGGATTTGGAGGTAGGTGAGCACTTTGGGGACAGTGACCACAATTCGGTGACGTTTACGTTAAGGATGGAAAGGGATAAGTATACACCGCAGGGCAAGAGTTATAGCTGGGGGAAGGGAAATTATGATGCCATTAGACGTGACTTGGGGGGGATAAGGTGGAGAAGTAGGCTGCAAGTTTTGGACACACTGGATAAGTGGAGCTTGTTCAAGGATCAGCTATTGCGTGTTCTTGATAAGTATGTACCGGTCAGGCAGGGAGGAAGGTGCCGAGCGAGGGAACCGTGGTTTACCAAAGAAGTGGAATCTCTTGTTAAGAGGAAGAAGGAGGCCTATGTGAAGATGAGGTGTGAAGTTTCAGTTGGGGCGATGGATAGTTACAAGGTAGCGAGGAAGGATCTAAAGAGAGAGCTAAGACGAGCAAGGAGGGGACATGAGAAGTATTTGGCAGGAAGGATCAAGGAAAACCCAAAAGCTTTCTATAGGTATGTCAGGAATAAGCGAATGACTAGGGACAGAGTAGGACCAGTCAAGGACAGGAATGGGAAGTTGTGTGTAGAGTCTGAAGAGATAGGCGAGATACTAAATGAATATTTTTCGTCAGTATTCACTCAGGAAAAAGATAATGTTGTGGAGGAGAATGCTGAGCTCCAGGTAAATAGATTAGATGGCATTGAGGTAAGTAGGGAAGAGGTGTTGGCAATTCTGGACAGGCTGAAAATAGATAAGTCCCCGGGGCCTGATGGGATTTATCCTAGGATTCTCTGGGAGGCCAGGGAAGAGATTGCTGGACCATTGGCTTTGATTTTTATGTCATCATTGGATACAGGAATAGTGCCAGAGGACTGGAGGATAGCAAATGTGGTCCCTTTGTTCAAAAAGGGGAGCAGAGACAACCCCGGCAACTATAGACCGGTGAGCCTCACGTCTGTAGTGGGTAAAGTCTTGGAGGGCATTATAAGAGACAAGATTTATAATCATCTAGATAGGAATAATATGATCAGGGATAGTCAGCATGGCTTTGTGAAGGGTAGGTCATGCCTCACAAACCTTATCGAGTTCTTTGAGAAGGTGACTGAACAGGTAGACGAGGGTAGAGCAGTTGATGTGGTGTATATGGATTTCAGCAAAGCGTTTGATAAGGTTCCCCACGGTAGGCTATTGCAGAAAATACGGAGGCTGGGGATTGAGGGTGATTTAGAGATGTGGATCAGAAATTGGCTAGCTGAAAGAAGACAGAGGGTGGTGGTTGATGGGAAATGTTCAGAATGGAGTTCTGTCACAAGTGGAGTACCACAAGGATCTGTTCTGGGGCCGTTGCTGTTTGTCATTTTTATCAATGACCTAGAGGAAGGCGCAGAAGGGTGGGTGAGTAAATTTGCAGACGATACTAAAGTCGGTGGTGTTGTCGATAGTGAGGAAGGAAGTAGCAGGTTACAGAGGGATATAGATAAGCTGCAGTGCTGGGCTGAGAGGTGGCAAATGGAGTTTAATGTAGAGAAGTGTGAGGTGATTCACTTTGGAAGGAAAAACAGGAATGTGGAATATGTGGCTAATGGAAAAGTTCTTGAAAGTGTGGATGAGCAGAGGGATCTAGGTGTCCATGTACATAGATCCCTGAAAGTTGCCACCCAGGTTGATAGGGTGGTGAAGAAGGCCTATGGAGTGTTGGCCTTTATTGGTAGAGGGATTGAGTTCCGGAGTCAGGAGGTCATGTTGCAGCTGTACAGAACTCTGGTACGGCCGCATTTGGAGTATTGCGTACAGTTCTGGTCACCGCATTATAGGAAGGACGTGGAGGCTTTGGAACGGGTGCAGAGGAGATTTACCAGGATGTTGCCTGGTATGGAGGGAAAATCTTATGAGGAAAGGCTGATGGACTTGAGGTTGTTTTCGTTAGAGAGAAGAAGGTTAAGAGGAGACTTAATAGAGGCATACAAAATGGTCAGAGGGTTAGATAGGGTGGACAGTGAGAGCCTTCTCCCGCGGATGGAAATGGCTAGCACGAGGGGGACATAGCCTTAAACTGAGGGGTAATAGATATAGGACAGAGGTCAGGGGTAGGTTCTTTACGCAAAGAGTAGTGAGGCCGTGGAATGCCCTACCTGCTACAGTAGTGAACTCGCCAACATTAAGGGCATTTAAAAGTTTATTGGATAAACATATGGATGATAATGGTATAGTGTAGGTTAGATGGCTTTTGTTTCGGTGCAACATCGTGGGCCGAAGGGCCTGTACTGCGCTGTATTGTTCTATGTTCTATGTTCTATGCATCCCGTTGATCACTGCCTGGACCTAATAGGTCCCCACCTGGCGCCTGGAAGGACCCCATGATGTAAATTTTCAGAGCGACCACCACCTTGACGGCCGCCAGGAGTGGGTATCTTCCCACATACCTCCGCGGTTCCAGGTGTGCCATGATCCAGCAGATATGGCGCACTATATGTTCCTGCTGAGCCGGAATCTTCAACGGCATGGAGGTCCGCCATGACCCTGCCGGTACACATGAGGCCGAATGCAGTGCCTCCTTCCCACGTCCTCCCCGGCCTGTTAGACGGCCAGCTCTCCAACCTCACAGGCAGCGTCCTGTTCCTCTAGGGCAGACTCCGCTAATGCAGGTTCCTCCCCGAGCAGTTCCTGCTCGGACAGCCTCGGTGCATCCCCCAAAGCTTCGGCAGCCAGGATGAAGGCTACCATTCCTTGTTGGATTCCGAAGTCCATTGTCCGCAGGGGGTGAAAGGCAGACATGTGAGTATGGTGCATATCCCTGTGCCCAACCGGATTCAACGGGCTACACAGTGGCCCCGGTCTGCACTGTAGCCCCTGCCCCTAGATGTCATTCTTCCATCCCCACCACCGTCGCGCCCCCCCCCCTCCCCCCCCCCCCCCCCCGCAATCTGCCCTCCGCACTGCACCCCTGGCCCCGTCAGTGCCTGGCCTCTGGCCCTGGCACCAGTCCCTGCCGGCAGGGCTACCGATGGCTGGCGCTACCCATGCCAGCGGTATGCCTTGCTGCCCCCATCCGGCGTCCTCCTGTAAGGGTTTCCGTGGATGTTGCCCTTGGATATTAACGATCTAGATGACGGGACTGGGGGCATTCTGGCTAAGTTTGCAGATTATACAAAGATAGGTGGAGGGGCAGGTAGTATGATTATATTCATTGGAGTTTAGGAGGTTGAGGGGAGATCTCATAGAAACTTACAAGATAATGAATGGCTTAGATAGGGTGGATGTAGGGAAGTTGTTTCCATTAGCAGGGGAGACTAGGACCCGGGGGCACAGCCTTAGAATAAAAGGGAGTCACTTTAGAACAGAGATGAGGAGAAATTTCTTCAGCCAGAGAGTGGTGGGTCTGTGGAATTCATTGCCACAGAGGGTGGTGGAGGCCAGGACGTTGAGTGTCTTTAAGACAGAAGTTGATAAATTCTTGATTTCTCGAGGAATTAAGGGCTATGGAGAGAGAGCAGGTAAATGGAGTTGAAATCAGCCATGATTGAATGGTGGAGTGGACTCGATGGGCCGAATGGCCTTACTTCCGCTCCTATGTCTTATGGTCTTATGGATGGGCCATGTGATGCCCTGCTGGCAGGTGGCGTCTGGTTGTGGCTGGGAGGTGGGGAGCGGTTGGTTGGGTGGAGGGAGAAATTGCGGAGGGGTATGTTGGTGGGGTGAAAGGAGGCGTTTGGGTGGGGGCGGGGGTGGGTGTACCCATATGGCCGGTGTCACTCTGTGCAGCCACGGTGCCTGGTCAGTGAGTTTCATAGAACATACAGTGCAGAAGGAGGCCATTCGGCCCATTGAGTCTGCACCAACCCACTTAAGCCCTCACTTCTATCCTATCCCTGTAACCCAATAACCCCTCCTAATCTTTTTGACCACTAAGGGCAATTTATCATGGCCAATCCACCTAACCTGCACATCTTTGGACTGTGGGAGGAAACTGGAACACCCGGAGGAAACCCACGCACACACGGGGAGAACGTGCAGACTCTGCGCAGACAGTGACCCAGCGTGGAATTGAACCTGGGACCCTGGCGCTGTGAAGCCACAGTGCTAGCCACTTGTGCTACCGTGCTGCCCCGCAAGATGGCTGCCCTGCAGACCGTTGCAATGGAGGTACATTCCCTGGACACCGTCCCGGTTCCGGGGGTCACCGCGGCCCATCCCCTGGTCATTCCCGTCACCCCCCCCCCGCTACCCTGGCAGATGCCTCCCATGGCCAGTCATGCCAGCGGCAGGTCCGGCATCCCCCAGTCATGCCTCCGGAAACGTGCTATCTCCTCTCTCTCCCTCTGGAGCCACAACGCTTGTTTCCCGATTTTTAAAGCCACAAGTGAAACTCGCCATTGGTAATTCCTCCTGGCAGAGGTGGAGCATTGCGTTATCCCTGGAGTATACCATGATTTAAAAAAAAATTTAAAGTACCCAATTCTTTTTTCCATTAAGGGGAAATTTAGTGTGACCAATCCAACTACCCTGCACATCTTTGGGTCGTGAGGATGCGACCCACGCAAACACAGGGAGAATGTGCAACCTCCAACACAGACAGTGACCTGGGGCCGGGATCGAACCCGGGTCCTCATCGTTGTGAATCAGCAGTGCTAACCACTGCGCCACTGTGCTGCCCCTGGGTCCATTAATGATATGCCAATGGTGTTTACTGTATATGGGAGCAGAATGCATTAACAACGCTGTCGAAGCACCGGCATGGCATTCTGTCGGGTGCCTGGCGCCGGCCAAGATTTTCAGCTCGCGCGCGATTCTCCGTCCAATCACATTTTGCGATTCCGGCGTTGCTGAACAGAGAATCCTGCCCAATATACTTGTTCAGGTTTGTGTGTGCCTAATTTTCCTTTCCCTAGTCACTGTAATTGTCTGGAGACCATTTGTGGTGTAATTCCCTGGGTCTGACAGCTTGATATTCTTCAGCAGCAATTCAAGCTCTCATTGGTAAATTGTATAACTTTTTTTGGGGCCCTCTTTAATCTGCTGCTGCATTCCTTTTTGGTAACTCTGCCTGGGTGCTGATCACTATGTAAATCTTTTGAGAATACTGAATACTCTACAATAATACTTACGCTGATAGTAACAAACAGTTACCAAAAATGATAGAAATATTTAATTTCACTGACTGATAGCAGATTGCAGGAATGATAGCATATATATTTCCTGGAAATTTTATGGTAAATTTTGTAAGGGAATAATTCAGCAGAGTTGGAGAGAAACTAATTATTTGAGAAAACAAAATGTTTTCGTTTCAGAGATTGAGAATCAGATGGAAAAACAAGATGATATTTTGAGTAGGAAGGAGGGTCAAATTGAAGAACTTTATCAACTACTTGCAAAGCAGAAAGATACATTGAAGTAAGTGTGTAAACCTTTCTTCTTTGATGTGTTACAGTCAGAAATATTCTTAATATTTTAAAGGGTCTGATTCTGTGTTCTGTATGCAGGCACCAGGTTGCTGACTTCGAAATACAGAAACAACAAGATGCTTATATAGCACGTGTGCTGAAAGAAAAAAAGAGGAAATCCACACAGACACGGGGAGAACGTGCAAATTCTATGCAGTCACCTGAGACAGGAATTGAACTCGGGTCCCTGGCGCTGTGAGGCAGTGCTAACCACTGTGACATTGTGCCACCCCTGGATACAATACATGTTAGCTTTGCCAAACACCAATGGTAAACATGAACAAATGTTGCTACGAAAATATGTTAAATCAGATCAACCTAATGCTATGCTGTTGTACTTATTTGTGATTGACATTATGATCTTTATCAAATATCAACTTCCTTTTTTTGGAACAATCTTACCGTAACCACTGTTATTAGGAACGGTACAATCAAAGTTCAGTGTGACACCTGTACATAGTTACTGTTATTAATAAAATTCATTTCCTGTTGTGTACGGTCAGGTTGTCATCTCTGAGGTTAATGGTCGTGCATTCAGGCTGATAGTTAGCCTGCGATTGTGTCCTTTTAATGCTTTCACTTGAGAATTTCCACAAATATTTTCCAGTCTTGATAATTGTCCATCTAACCTTGTATTGTTTGATCGCTTACAGTAAATTACAGCTGCTATTAAGTAATTTGAACAAGCTAACTGCCAACATATTCCCTTAAGCACACCATGGAGTGGCATGATGGCACAGTGGTTAGTATCGCTGCCTCATAGCACCAGGGACCCGGGCTCAATTCCGGCCTTGGGTAACTGTCTGTGTGGAGTTTACTCTTCCCTCCCGTGTCTGCGTGGGTTTCCTCCGGGTGCTCCGGTTTCCTCCCACAGTCCAAAGATGTGCTGGTTAGGTGGATTGGCCATGATAAGAATTGCCACTTAGTGTCCAGGGATGTGCAGGTTAGATGGGGTTACAGGGCTAGTGGCCCGGGGGGGGGGCCTAGATAGAGTGCTATTTCAGACGGTCGGTGCAGACTCGATGGGCCAAATGTCCTCCTGCACTGTAGAGATTCGATAGAGATTCAATGTATCTCCTGAAACAAAATAAAACTTTTTAAAATCTAATTTTTATATAAGGCTTATAATTTGATCAAAATACACAAATGGAGTGTGACTTTTTGGTGGTAGAAAGAGGGATTTGCTCAAAATTCTACATGTGCTTTAAATTGTGGAAAACATTAATGGAAGCAGGATATTTCTCAAGAGCCTGATCTGCTTTTTGTGCTTCCCAAGTGCTGTTAATTCACAAATGTACAGTGATACTTGTTCTACTACCAACAGTCATAGCAAGTGAAAGGGAAAGCTATAGTTTATTTTGCAACAAAAAATAATCAACAAGGATGTTAGTTTGCTTACTGAAGAACCATCAAAGCTTATTGATTATTGGAGGCTGTTTAATCCATTGTCCCTCTTGCCAGCTCTTTGATAAACCTTATGTATCACTTTGTGGCAGATTGAGATTAGACTAGATTGTTCTAGTTTGCTATTTTCTTCTTTCTGATCTGATTTATCTGTTACCTTCTCGTTAACAATGGTACAATATCTCTTTGTTATGTGTCGTTAACTTTGAGTGCGTGTTTCCTGGCACTTGCAGTGAAAATGCCACCTGAGCACCTAGGTGGCACCAGCAGTGCCAGGATACCACTGCCCAAAGGGCATGCAGCTGGGGGCCTCCAACCCCTTGGAGACCGCACGAGTGCCATTCCATCTGGTCCCCATTTGTGGGGTCCAGTACCAAACACCACCCACCCAAAGTCTGAGGCAAAGGGGTTGAATCCCAAAGTCTCAGGAACCTGCACATTAGAGTGAGGCTAGCTGTCTCGCTCTAATATGCAGATTTGCCAAAAAAGTTATCTCCCCCCATTGTGGGCTTCCAATGGCCATGCTGCGTTGCAGAGAACTACTTTTCTGGTGCAGCGTGGCTGTAGGATCGGGCCCTTTGAGCTGTAATGTCAACTGACGGGTTTATTGTCTCTACGGTCAGTGCCTGATCCGTTGAGCATTTCCAGCTTTGTTTTGGTTTTCAGATATCCATCACCTGCAGCATTTTGTTCTCTGAAATACTACCGCCCAAATCTTCCGATCAGCGTTGGAAAGATTGTCAATTGTCATTAAAAACCCATCTGGTTCCTAATGCCCTTTAGGGAAGGAAATCTACCACCCTTACCTGGTCTGGCCGACATGTTACTCCAGACCAACAGCAGTGTGTTTGGCTTTAACTGTCCACTGAAATGGCCTAGCAATCCACTCAGTTCAAGCACAAATAGAGATGGGCAAAAACACCCACATCGCCTGAAAGAATAAATAAAACAATGATCGGTGTGCAAATTTCACTTTTACCTCAGTTACATTTAAAACGATTCAACTTCTGATGGAGCATCCAGAAGAACTCATTCAGTGCAGGATTCCACGCAGATACCTGCGAAGAGGATCAGTGCAGAAGAAAAGCCCTCTTTCTACGGCACTTGCTGCGCTGTTAAGTTTAATTGTTCCATGTGTATGTTAGTGAATGGGTGATGGATGAATGAGTCAAGTGGTACGGTTGTGGGCTTGGGTATGGTCAGCTAGGTTGGTGAAATGACAGGGTTGTAGGTGGTAGTGTGCCTGGTAAGGTGGCTGGGTGAGTAGCTGGGTTGGGGATGTCAGGTCGGATGGGGTAACTAAGTTGGAGACTAGTCAGGGTGGGTGGTAGTTGGTAAGGGAGAAGGGGGGGGTCAGGTCTGGTTGGGGTTAGAGTGGTCAGAGGTGTAACTGGGTGGTGGGGGTGGTTGGAAGGTCAGGGGGGTTGTTGAGGGGTGAGTCAGAACTCAAGAGTGATTGGGGAGGTCAGTACTGAGGTCAGTATTGTAATTATCCAGGAACTAGGTTAAGAGTTTTCTGCTTACCATTTCCTGGGTAACTATCCAGCTAAGTGTGTCGGAACTGTCCAAAGTCTCACATTCAATTCAGAAACAATCGCAGAGGCTCCTGAGGAGCAGGGAATTGGAAACATATGCAAGTGCTCCGAGGAAGCAGGGCAATTGCCTGTCAGAAGTTAAAACTTCCCAAGAAATTCCCACAGACATCAGTGGGACTTACACAGGGTCCCAATGTGCATCTTAGATCATACATCTGGGGCGAGATTCTCTGCCGGCGGGATTCTCCGTTTTGTCGGCATCCGGGAGTTTCCCCGACTGCGTGGGGCTGCCCCACAATAGGAAACTCCATTGACTGGCCGGCGTAATGGAGAAAACCGCCAGCAGGTCGGGGCAGAAATGTGGTGTGGCGGGGCGGAGAATCCAGACCCAGATCTCCAATGATCCCGAGACTCTTAAGATCTAGGCCGAAGTACTCGTGTGGATGAAGAGTAATTTTCTTTTGTGTTGTTGAAGAGTGAAGAGAGCAGCACTAGATGGCAGTACAGGTTATAATAAGAATGATGGAAAAGCTGTGAGCTGGAAATCTGAATTTTAAATAAATATTGTGTATTTCTAATTTTTTTTACAGCTTCAGAAAGAATCCTATAATATTTTATAACAAAAACAGAATATACTGGACAATCTCAGGTCTGACAGCATCTGTGGATAGAGAAGGGAGCTAACGTTTCGAATCTGGATGACTTTGTCAAAAATACTATTGTATATTAGAACGCAATGTAGACCATAAAATAGCACACCATAGTTTATATGCAGAGGCTCTATGAGCATCATACCCAATGCACAGGACAAATGCCACTCAAATTTTGTATTTTATTAATTCCTGTATATCTGCTGTAAGTTGTCTCCTTTACTAAACAAGGTAATGACCCAGATCTTACGGCCTCTGGATTACCGTAAATCTGTGGACCTACAACTGAGGATGTTTGTCTGGATCCCGGGGAAGTCCCAACACGCTGACATCTGTGGGAATTTTCTGGAAAGTTTGAGCTCCCTGGCAGTTCCCCAGGATCTTGAGTGAAAGCCTCTGACTCTGAGCTAGACACTTCTGTGGGACTTAGCTGAAGAGTTACCCAAGAAACACAGAAAAATCCTAGTCTAACTCCAGGGTAACTACAGAACTGATTCCCCCAATCGCTCTCATTGATCCCCGCCCCGACTACGTCCCGCCCTGACTACCACCCTCTGTGGCCCCTCGCCACCATTCCCGCCCACATTCACGAATAGTCGCACTGGACTTTTAAACTTAAAATATGGCAGCTAGCGCTGTTAATTGGAGGGGTGTTGTCAAGTCTTTCCCCCTGACACTATGGTGCTGTGAAAGGGACACTGAGCTCCATGTACCTGTAGAAGACAAGCTTGGAAGAAACGCAGAGCAGTGCCAGGACATGGAAAGGTTTGGGCAGGGCAACAATCCCACGATGATTGGCACTTTGTGGGAAATCCGAGCCAAGATTTGACCAAAGACGCGCCATGTTGGGAATAATCACAGGAAGTAGTGCAACTTAAATGACGGGCCATGCAAGGTGAGCAGAAATATGGGTAAATACAGGGTGATGTGGACCAGGTGGATAAAGAGGTAGGTAACATTTCTAATGGAGGACAGAAACAGAGATCGAAGCACAGAAACACATCTTTTTTTAAAAATGATTACTGGTGGAAAAAACAAAAATAGACATGCACTTTGTACATTTTATATTTAATTCAAAGCAAGAGTTGTGCTCGAATTAATCAGTTTCTGGAAAGGGTTTTGGCGACATGTTTAAATTAAAAGGGACCCAAAAGGGCTGAATCAGTATTCACTGGAGCAAATAAGATAACATTTTAAAAGTGTTTAAGATGTTTAAAAAAGCTAAATGATTTCCTGTAGTTGACGAAGTAATAGCAACGGGCATGTAAACTATAAATTAATATAGAAACATAAAAGGAAGAGGTTCAAAAAGATTTTTTTAATGCTAAGAACTATTAGATAATGGAATGATTTACCATGGATGATTATCAAAATTCCTCAAATTACAGTGTTAAAAGGGATTGGGGGTAGAAAAAAAGATCAAGGGGTTGAGTATTAATAGATAGCTTTAATATGTGCCGTTTTGGTCTTATCTAAGAAAGGATATAGTTGCCATAGAGGGAGTGCAGCAAAGGGTCACCAGACTGATTCCTGGGAAGACAGGATTGTCGCATGAGCAGAGATTGGGTCGACTGGGCCCATATTCACTGGAATTTGGAAGAATGAGAGGGGATCTTATTGAAACGTGCAAAATTCTGACAGGACGGGGCAGACTGGATGCGGAGATATTGCTTCCTCTGGCTGGAGGCTCTAGAATAAGGGGTCACAGGATATGGGGTAGGCCATTTGGACTGAGATGAGGAGTGCAGGGTTACGGATCGGGCGGGGGGGGGGGGGCGGAATGGGCCCACGTAAAGCGCTCTTTCGGATGGTCAGTGCAGACTCGATGGGCCAAATAGCCTTCTTCTGCACTGTAGGGATTCTATGGCATGGCGGAGTAGTCTTGAATGGCCTCCTCCTATTATCCATTTCTATATATGTACAAGCATGAGCACAGACATGTTGGGCTGAATGGCCTCTTCTCCATAATTTCTAAAATTTTTGATCTCCTGTACACATGAGATCTGATTGGTATGAGATAAGTAATCAGATTACCAGTATCAGTTTAATTTTACAGTAAATGCTGTATTTCCAATTGATTAAGACATGCTATATTTCTGGTTGAATAGTCTCACAAATATCCAAAAGGGGGGGGGGGGGGCATGGTAGCACAGTGGTTAGCACTGTTGCTTCACAGCTCCAGGGTCCCAGGTTCGATTCCCGGCTTGGGTCAATGCCTGTGGGGAGTTTGCACTTTCTCCCTGTGTCTGCGTGGGTTTCCTCCGGGTGCTCCGATTTCCTCCCACAGTCCAAAGATGTGCAGGTTAGGTGGATTGGCCCTGATAAATTGCCCTTAGCATCCAAAAAGGTTGTGTTGGGTGGGGTTACTGGGTTACAGGGATGGCTTTGGGGGTTGTATGTACAGTTCTGGTTTCCTTACCTGAGGAAATAATAATAATCTTTATTGTCACAAGTAAGCTGACATCAACACTGCAATGCAGTTACTGTGAAAGGCCCCTAGTCGCCACATTCCAGCGCTTGTTCGGGTACACAGGGAGAATTCAGAATGTCCAAATTACCTAACATTTGCTCTAGAGGGAGTGCAACAAAGGTTCACTAGACTGGTTCCTGGAAAGGGGATTGTCCTGTGAGGAGAGACTGAGTAGACTAAACCAATACTTCCCTGCAGCTTTAGAATGAAATGAAAATGAAAATTGCTTATTGTCACAAGTAGGCTTCAATGAAGTTACTGTGAATAAAGGTGGATAAGATTCTTAAGGTACTTGACAGGGTAGTTGCTGAGAAAGCATTGCCTCGCTATGGAATCTGAAATACAGGATAACAGAGTCAGATTAAGGGGTCGGCCATTGAGCACTGAAATGCGCCAGTTCACCATTTATAAGACACAAGTCAGAAGTGTGATAGAATACTCTCCAGCTATCTGGGTGAGTACAGCTCCAGCAATACTCAAGCGGCTCAACTCCACCCAGGATAAAGCAGCCCAATTGATTGGCACCCCTTCCACAAACACTGACTCTCTCTGTCACTGATGCACAGTAGCAGCCGTGTGTACCACCTACAAGAGGCACTACATGAACTCACTAAGACCGCTTAGTTAATTCAGCCCATTAACTCTGGCTTCTCCACAGATGCTAGGTGACCTATTGAAAGTTTCCAGCATTTTTTGTTTTTATTTTTGTATAAACACGCTGTGGTGCATTTTATTTTGGATCCACCGAGTCGTAAATTGCAGTGCCTTGTTTGCTTTTATTCTAGTCTTGTGGCAATGGTAGTAAACCTTTAAGGTCACGTATAAAACAATTCGATCTCATTTCCACTCTACTGTCATTAATTCAGAACCCAGCATGGTATGCACATGCTTGCTATTAGCCACAGAGAAGAGGCGGTATTGTCGTCGGACTAGTAATCCAGAAACCCAGGATAATGATCTGGGGACCCGGGTTCGAATCCCACCATGGCAGGTGATGGAATTTAAACTCAATAAAATATCTGGAATTAAAAGTCTACTGATGACCATGAAACCATTGTCGATTGTCGTACAAACCCATCTGGTTCACTCATGTCCTTTAGGAAGGAAATCTGCTGACCTTACCTGGTCTGACCTACATGTGATCCCAGACCCACAGCAATGTGGTTGACTCTTAACTGCCCCCTCAAGGGCAATTAGGGATGGGCAATAAATGCTTGTGCAGCCTGCGACACCCACGTCCCATGAACGAATAAAAGAAAATGCCATGTGCTTAACAATACATTTTCCTATACTAAACATCCTCTGCCATACAGATCTGGGGCAAAATTTTCCGGTATCGGCGCGATGTCCGCCGACTGGCCCCCAAAATGGTGCAAATCAGTCGGGCATCGCGCCGCCCCAAAGGTGCGGAATCCTCCGCATCTTGGGGGGCCGAGCCCCAACCTTAAGGGGTTAGGCCCGCGCAGGACTAATTTCCGCCCCGCCAGCTGGCGGAAAAGGCCTTTGGTGCCCCGCCAGCTGGCGCAGAAATGACATCTCCGGGCGGCGCATGCGCGGGAGCGTTAGCGGCCGCTCACGGCATCCCCGCACATGCGCTGTAGAACTAGTCTCTTCCGCCTCTGTCGTGGTGGAGACCGTGGCGAAGGCGGAAGGAAAAGAGTGCCCCCACGGTACAGGCCTGCCCGCGGATCGGTGGGCCCCGATTGCGGGCCAGGCCACCGTGGGGGCACCCCCCGGGGCCAGATCGCCCCGCGCCCCCCCAGGACCCCGGAGCCCGCCCGCGCCGCCTTGTCCCGCCGGTATGGTAGGTGGTTTAATCTACGCCGGCGGGACAGCCATTCTAGCAGCGGGACTTCGGCCCATCCGGGCCGGAGAATCGGGGGGGGGGGGGCCCGCCAACCGGCGTGGCGCTATTCCCGCCCCCGCCGCATATCTGGTGCCGGAGAATTCGGCAACCGGCGGGAGCGGGATTCACGCCAGCCCCCGGCGATTCTCCGACCCAGCGGAGGGTCGGAGAATCTCGCCCCTGATTCCAGTCGTTTTTCCTCCAGCATTCTGACACTGGCAAGAATCTCTGCTTCATCTGTGAACTTGTGGACAATGATTCCCAATGCTTTTATCCAGGTGATTAGTATAGGTTGTAAAGAGCAATGGTCCCAACATTGATCCCGGCTGATTTGCTTCTGTCCTAGGGGAGTGAGACCTAATTAACATCCCCATCATAACTCGTACTTGGATCAAACCTAAGATTCCCATCATGGCACAGTGCTATATCAGCCATTGCATTAATTACAGAACTATCAGGGTAGCCACAGGTATAAATTTACATCATATAGGAATAACATAATAGACTGGATCATTCCACTGGATTTGGCAGAAGATTATTTGTGTAGCCAAACTTTGTACAGCATTTAAAAACATGTCTAAATAGGAGATGATTGTTTACACATTTAAACAGCCATTAAACAATATATAACAAAATATTTTGAATGTCTGGGAGCAGTTGCATCAAACTGTATTCTGTTCCTAAAACCATACACAGCTTTTGCTTAATGATGAAAGAAAATGCTTTAGTGATTAAGTAGCATACTGGCGTCCGAAAATTAGTGAAATACCCACAGCTGCAGTTTTAAACACAAACATTTGGGGGCAGTGCTGCAGCAGATTTGAATTGAACCTCATTACACATTCTCGCACTTGCTTCCTGGAAGGACTCTCACCGATCTACCGGCAGTGTCACGCTGCAATCGTAGTCTCTCTTCTGGGAGCTTCCAAACAGGGGTCTCTCTTCAGGGGGCTTGCAGACAAGGGTCTTTCATCTGGGGGGGTGGGTCTCTGGTAGGGTTCTCTTTAATTAGGGGGGTCTCTGGTGGGGGGGGCAGTCACCTCAGTACTGTGTGGGGGGGTGAGCGCGGAATTGGGGGGTGAGCGCGAAATGGGGATGACCAAGTATCTCCGGGGTGTGGGTTGCTGAATGGCGTTGTGGTGGGGGCAGGGGGGGGGGGTGCCTAGCTGCCGGACATCTCAGTGTGAGTGCAAATCCGATACAATTCAGCTCTGACGGGAGAACATGCAGCGGGATTCTCCGTTTAAGAAACTAAGTGATGACTCCAAGACTGAATCGGTGGACTTCCACGGCAATTAAATTGGTTCCGGACCCGGAGCAATTCATGATCCATTAATGGTTAGCACTGGTCGCAGCACGGGCAGCACTGTAGCAGGTTTCCAGTTGGTCTGTGGCCTCCGGATAGGCGTCATCAGCCACGACGCAGCGGATAACAGCTATTGTCCAGGAGCCAACCCCTCACCCGGGGGTCGTATCAAAGGTGTCGGGAACCGGCGGCTGTGCCAGGATGAAGGCATTGTGCTCACTGCCCGGGTATTGGGCGCAAGCATGCATGATGTGTAGCTCATGATCACACTCCAGCTCCTCGTTCATTGAACCAACCCTTTTGGTTTGTGAAGACCGGCCTGTCTTGGGCCGGTGCTCGTAGGGCAACATGCTTTCCTTTGATCACCCCCTGGACCTCAGGAATCCCAATGATGGCGGTGAACCCTGCTGCCTGAGCATCCTGGTGGGCTCGGTCCACATTGAATTTGATACATTGTGCTGAGCAGGCATATAGGGCCTCCTTGATCGGGCGGATGCACCTGTGCGCCAAAGTCTACGAGATCCCAGACAGGTCCCCACTCGGCGCCTGGAAGGACCCCATGGCTTAAAAGGTCAGCTCAACTGTCACCTTGATGATCACCAGGAGCAGGTGTCCTCTCCCATACCCTCCCAGTTCCAGGTGCGCCATGATCCGGCAGATATGTTCCCCTGCTCAGCCGGAGTCTTCGACGGCATGCCCGGTCCGTCAGGTCCTCAAATGACAGGCGCTGCTGGTACACACAAGGCCTCCAGTGCCCCTTTCCCACCTTCCCCTCGGCCTGTTGGGCGGCAGGCTCTCCTTCCTCACCGGTTGCCTCCTGTCCCTCTGGGTAAGGTCCTCTTCTGCAGCTCGAGCAGCTCCTGCTCATACAGCCTGAGTGCATCCCCCCTGGGCTGCGGCGGTTAGAATGAAAGCCACTATTCCTAGTTGGATTCCGAAGTCGATTGTCTGCAGGAGGTGAAAGGCAGACATGTTAGCATGGTGCGAACCGCCATGCCCAGCCTTGTCCAATGGGCTACGCAGTGGCCCCGGCCTGGACTGCAGTCCCTGCCCCCGCATGTCCCCCCTTTCCCATCCCCACCCCCACCCCCCGGCCGTTCCCCTGGCGCACTGCCCTCCGCGCTGCACCCAAAAGGGCCGGTGTCAATCTGCCCAACCAAGGGCCACGGAGGGCGATTTGTAGGTTGCACAGCAAGATGGTTGCCTTGCAGGCCACAGCAATGGCAGTCCGTGCCTGGACACACCTGTCCCAGGGGGGTCACCCGCATCCCACGGCCCATCTCCAGGTCACCGCCCCCATGACCCCCCGTTACTCCCCCTGGCCCAGCCAGATGCCCCCCACTCCCTCAGCCAGCCATGCCAGCAGCATAATCAGCGGCCCACGGTTATGCCTCTGGGAACATGTCTTACCTCCTCTCTCAGCACGGTGCCTGTTTCCCCATTTTTAAAGAGAGACCCACCATCGGCAATTTCTCTTGGCAGAAGCCGAGCATCGCGGAAGCGCCAGAGAATACCAGATCGGGCCCGGTGGCACAGTGGTTAGCACTGCTGCTTTATAGCAGCAAGGACCTGGGTTCAATTCCGGCCTTGATTCACTGTCTGTGTGGAGTTTGTACCTTCTCCCCCTGTATGCCTAGGTTTCCTCCGGGTGGCTCCGATATCCTCCCACAGTCCAAAGATGTGTAGGTTAGGTCGATTGGCCATGATAAATTGTCCCTTAGTGTCCAGAGGTGTGCAGGTTATGTTCTGGGGATACACGGATAGGGCGGAGTGATCATGGGTAGAGTGCTCACGCACAATTCTCTGCCCAATCACGTTTCCCAATTCTGGCGTCACTGCATGGAGAATTCCGCCCACGGTCTCCCAAATGAAAATGGCCTGCTCTCTAGTTGGTTCCTCCACATATTGGTCAAGAAAACCATCCCGTATACACTCCAGGAATTCCTCCTCTACGGCATTGTGGCTAATTTTATTTGCCAAATCTATGTGAAGATTAAAATTACCTATGATCACCGATATCCCCTTATTACATGCATCACTAATTTCTTGGGTTTTTTGTTAAACAATTTTATTAAGACATTTTGGCATAGTAAACACCAACAATGTAAAACAGTGTGCAAAGAACAATCAATATAGTGCAAGAAAACCAGCTCCCCTCCTACAAGGACCAGCCTAACTACCCCCCTAATCTCCCCCCCTCCCCCCCCCTCCCCCCCCCCCCCCCCCCTCCCCTGCTGACGATTAATTTTCCACGAAGAAGTCGATAAATGGTTGCCACCTCCGGGCGAACCCTGACAGTGACCCTCTCAGAGCGAACTTAATTCTCTCCAGACCGAGAAAGCTCGCCATATCCGATAGCCAGACCTCCGACTTCGGGGGCTTTGAGTCCCTCCATGTCAACAGAATTTGTCGCCGGGCTACCAGGGAAGCAAAGGCCAAAACGTCAGCCTCTCTCTCCCCCTGGACTCCCAGGTCCTCCGAAACCCCAAAAATTGCCATCTCTGAGTTCATCACCACCCTTGTTTTCAGTACCAGGGACATAACGTCCGCGAATCCCTGCCAGTACCCCCTGAGTTTTGGACATGCCCAGAACATGTGGACATGGTTCGCCGGTCCTCCCGAACATCTGGCGCACCTGTCCTCCAATCCAAAGAATTTACTCATCGGGGCCACTGTCATGTGGGCCCGGTGGACAATCTTGAATTGGATCAGGCTGAGCCTAGCGCATGTTGCGGTCGTGTTTACCCTACTCAATGCCTCCGCCCATAAGCCCTCTTCCATCTCACCCCTGAGCTCCTCTTCCCACTTAAGCCATTCCTTGATCTGTGTCTCCTCTGCTTGCATAAGTTCTTTATATATATCCGAGACCCTCCCCTCCCCCACCCATCCACTAGACACTACCCTGTCCTGGATCCCCCTAAGTGGCAGGCGTGGGAAGGATGGAATCTGTCTGCGTAGAAAGTCCCGCACCTACAAGTACCTGGACTCATTCCCTCTCGCCAGCCCGAATTTCTCCTCTAACGCCCTCATGCTCGGGAAGCTCCCTTCCAAGAACAGATCTCCCATCCTCTCAGTCCCAGCCCTCCGCGATGTTCGGAACCCACCGTCCATATTCCCTGGGGCAAACTGGTGACTGTCGCAGATTGGGGACCAAACCGATGCTCTCACTTCCCCCACGTGCCTTCTCCATTGGCCCCAGATCCGCAAAGTCGCCACCACTCTAGGGCTGGTGGAGTACCGTGCCGGCGGGAGCGGCAGGGGCACCGTAACCAGGGCCGCCAAACTGGTGCCCCTGCACGAAGCGACCTCCATCCGCCCCCAAACCGACCCCGCACCCACCATCCACTTCCTTATCATAGCTATGTTGGCCGCCCAGTAGTAGTTGCTAAAGTTTGGCAGCACCAGCCCCCCCTTCCCCTCAATTCCTCTCGAGCATCAATCTCCTCACCCGAGGGGACTTTCCCGCCCACACAAATCCCATAATTATTTTATTGACCTTCTTGAAAGAAGACCGCGGAATGAAAATGGGGAGACACTGGAAGATGAACAGGAATCTCGGGAGGATCGTCATCTTAACCGTCTGCACTCTCCGCGCTAGTGTCAGTGGGAGCGCATCCCACCTCCGGACTTCAGCCCTCATTTGCTCCACCAACCGAGATAAGTTCAATTTGTGCAACCGGCCCCAGTCCTGCGCCACCTGTATCCCTAAGTAGCTAAAACTGTCCCCTACTAACCTAACCGGCAGCCCCCTCAGCCCACCCTCCTGGCCCCTCGCCTGGACTACAAACAACTCACTCTTTGCCATGTTCAGTTTGTACCCCGAGAACCGGCCGAATTCCTTCAGGATTCCCATGATTCCACCCATCCCAGCCACTGGATCCGTGATGGGGGGGGGGGTAGGTTGGAGAAGTAGGCTGCAAGTGTTGGGCACACTGGATATGTGGAGCTTGTTCAAGGAACAGCTACTGCGTGTTCTTGATAAGTACGTACCAGTCAGGCAGGGAGGAAGGCGTCGAGCGAGGGAACCGTGGTTTACCAAAGAAGCGGAATCTCTTGTTAAGAGGAAGAAGGAGGCTTATGTGAAGATGAGGTGTGAAGTTTCAGTTGGGGCGCTTGATAGTTACAAGGTAGCGAGGAAGGATCTAAAGAGAGAGCTAGGACGAGCAAGGAGGGGACATGAGAAGTATTTGGCAGGTAGGATCAAGGAAAACCCAAAAGCTTTCTATAGGTATGTCAGGAATAAAAGAATGACTAGGGTAAGAGTAGGGCCAGTCAAGGACAGGGATGGGAAGTTGTGTGTGGAGTCTAAAGAGATAGGCGAGATACTAAATGAATATTTTTCGTCAGTATTCACTCAGGAAAAAGAGAATGTTGTGGAGGAGAATGCTGAGGCCCAGGCTAATAGAATAGATGGCATTGAGGTACGTAGGGAAGAGGTGTTGGCAATTCTGGACAGACTGAAAATAGATAAGTCCCCGGGGCCTGATGGGATTTATCCTAGGATTCTCTGGGAAGCCAGGGAAGAGATTGCTTTGGCTTTGATTTTTATGTCATCATTGGCTACAGGAATAGTGCCAGAGGACTGGAGGATAGCAAATGTGGTTCCTTTGTTCAAGAAGGGGAGTAGAGACAACCCCGGCAACTATAGACCGGTGAGCCGCATGTCTGTTGTGGGTAAAGTCTTGGAGAGGATTATAAGAGGCAAGATTTATAATCATCTAGATAGGAATAATATGATTAGGGATAGTCAGCATGGCTTTGTGAAGGGTAGGTCATGCCTCACAAACCTTATTGAGTTCTTTGTGAAGGTGACTGAACAGGTAGACGAGGGTAGAGCAGTTGATGTGGTGTATATGGATTTCAGTAAAGCGTTTGATAAGGTTCCCCACGGTAGGCTATTGCAGAACATACGGAGGCTGGGGATTGAGGGTGATTTTGTGATGTGGATCAGAAATTGGCTAGCTGAAAGAAGACAGAGGGTGGTGGTTGATGGGAAATGTTCAGAATGGAGTTCAGTTACAAGTGGCGTACCACAAGGATCTGTTCTGGGGCCGTTGCTGTTTGTCATTTTTATAGATGACCTAGAGGAGGGCGCAGAGGGTGGGTGAGTAAATTTGCAGACGACACTAAAGTCGGTGGTGTTGTCGACAGTGCGGAAGGATGTTGCAGGTTACAGAGGGACATAGGTAAGCTGCAGAGCTGGGCTGAGAGGTGGCAAATGGAGTTTAATGTAGAGAAGTGTGAGGTGATTCACTTTGGAAGGAATAACAGGAATGCGGAATATTTGGCTAATGGTAAAATTCTTGGAAGTGTGGATGAGCAGAGGGATCTCGGTGTCCATGTACATAGATCCCTGAAAGTTGCCACCCAGGTTGATAGGGTTGTGAAGAAGGCCTATGGAGTGTTGGCCTTTATTGGTAGAGGGATTGAGTTCCGGAGTCATGAGGCCATGTTACAGCTGTACAAAACTCTGGTACGGCCGCATTTGGAGTATTGCGTACAGTTCTGGTCACCTCATTTATAGGAAGGACGTGGAAGCCTTGGAACGGGTGCAGAGGAGATTTACCAGGATGTTGCCTGGTATGGAGGGAAAATCTTATGAGGAAAGGCTGATGGACTTGAGGTTGTTTTCGTTAGACAGAAGAAGGTTAAGAGGAGACTTAATAGAGGCATACAAAATGATCAGGGGGTTAGATAGGGTGGACAGTGAGAGCCTTCTCCCGCGGATGGAAATGGCTAGCACGAGGGGACATAGCCTTAAACTGAGGGGTAATAGACATAGGACAGAGGTCAGAGGTAGGTTCTTTACGTAAAGAGTGGTGAGGCCGTAGAATGCCCTACCTGCAACAGTAGTGAACTCGCCAACATTGAGGGCATTTAAAAATTTATTGGATAAGCATATGGATGATAATGGCATAGTGTAGGTTAGATGGCTTTTGTTTTTTTGACTTCCCATGTCGGTGCAACATCGTGGGCTGATGGGCCTGTACTGCGCTGTATCGTTCTATGTTCTATGTATAAGAGCAGGTCGTCGGCGTACGATGAAACTCTGTATTCCCCCCCCCCCCTGCCCCATAACAGCCTCTTCCAACCCCTAGAAGCTCTCGGGGCAATTGCCAGCAGCTCTATTGCTAGCGCAAAAGCAGTGGGGAGAGGGAACACCCCTGCCTTGTCCCTCGGTACAGTCCAAAATAGTCAGACTTTGCCCTATTCATCCTTACATTCGTATCCGGAGCCTGGTACAACAGTCTGACCCAGTCAATAAAGCCCTCCCCGAACCCAAATCGTCCCAGCACCTCCCATAAATAATCCCACTCAACCCGGTCGAAAACCTTCTCTGCATCCATTGCCACAACTACCTCTACCTCCCTAGTCTCCAGGGGGCATCATGATCACATTCAGCAGCCTTCTTAGGTTGGCCACCAGCTGCCTGCCCTTGACGAACCCGGTTTGATCTTCCATAATGACGTCCAGCACACAGTCCTCAATCCTAGCAGCCATGAGCTTGGACAGTATTTTAGCATCTACGTTGAGCAGAGAGATCGGCCTATAGGACCCACATGCCTCCGGGTCTTTGTCCCGTTTCAATATCAGGGAGATGGTGGCCTGTGACATTGTCGGGGGTAGCACCCCTCTGTCTCTTGCCTCAATGAAAACCCTAACCAGCCCCGGCCCCACTACCTCGGAGAACCATTTGTAAAACTCCACCGGATACCCATCCAGCCCCGGGGTTTTACCCGATTGCATGGTCCTCAAACTCCCCAATATTTCTTCGGTCCTGATCGGGGCCCCCAACCCATCTACCAATCCCCTGCCCACTTTTGGGAAGGTCAGTCCATCCAGAAAGCGCCTCATCACCTCCAGCCCCGGAGGGAGTTCCGAGGTGTAAAGCTTACTATAGAAGTCCCAGAACACCTTGTACAGCCCTGCCGGATCGCCTACCAAGTTTTCACGCCCATCGACTACCTTCCCTACTTCCCTGACCGCCTCCTTCTTCCTCAGTTGCTGTGCCAGCATTCTACTGGCTTTCTCCCCTTGCTCATAGATCGCTCCCCTCGCCTTCCTCAGCTGCTCCACAGCCTTACCTGTGGACACCACCCCAAACTCAGTCTGTAGCCTTCGTCGTTCCCTTAATAGCTCTGCCCTCGGGGTCTCCGCATATCTCCTGTATATCTGTAAGATCTCCTTTACCAGTCGGTCTGTTTATGCCCTGTCCCTATGTGCTTCCCTCTCACCACTGCCTTCAGCGCCTCCCAAAAGCACCGCAGCTGAGACTTCCCCTGTGTCATTGGCCTGCAGGTAGTTTTGCATACATTTCCTCACCCTCTCACACACTGCCTCACCGCCAACAAACCGCCCTCTAGCCTCCATTGAGGGTGCTGAAAACTTTCCTTGCTGACCTGCAGATCCACCCAGTGCGGGGCATGGTCCGAAATAGTGATCGCCGAATATTTTACGTCTGTCACCCCCGCCAGCAAATCCCTGCTCAAGATGAAAAAATCAATTCGGAAATACACCTTATGAACATGTGAATAGAACAAAAACTCCCCCCCCGTCGGCCGGCTAGCCCTCCATGGATCGGCCCCCCCCCCATTTGCTCCATAAACCCTCTCCGACCTCCTGCATGTTCCTGAACCCAAGTCCCTCCCTCGTCAGCAGATCAACTACCCCCCTTCTCCCCCCTAGCAACAACACCCTGTAACCTAACCCCTGCCATAAACTAGCTATATACACATCCCCCACCTGGCTTCCTTAGACCAGCTACTAATTTTTTGTTTAATGCCATTCCCAACCTCACCAGTGCAGTTTGGGGGTCTATATATGGCACCCACTAATGTTTTTTGTCCCATGGTATTTCTCAATTCTACCCATACAGATTCCACATTGTCAGAGCTAATATCCTTTCTCGCTATTGTGTTAATTTCCTCTTTAACCAGCAGTGCCACACCACCACCTTTTCTTTTGTGCCTGTCCTTCCTAAATACTGAGAACCCTGGGACATTCAGTTCCCATCCCTGGTCACCCTGCAGCCATGTCTCCGTAAACCCAATTATATCATACCCATTTATATCTATCTGCGCGATTAGTTCATCCACTTTATTGCAAATGCTCCGTGCATTAAGGCACAGAGCCTTTAAGTTTGTCTTTTTCACAATGCTTGTCTTGCTCCCAATATTTTTCTCTACTGCCCTGTTTGAATTTTGTCCTTTGTTTCTCCACCTATCACTTTTCTTATTCACTTTTCTACCTTTTGCTTTTGTCCTTGCTCCCTCTTTCTCTGACTCCTTGCGTAGGTTCCCATCCCCTTGGCATTTAAGTTTAAACCCTCCCCAACCGCTCTAGCAAATAGCCCCCCAAGGACATCAGTTCCAGTCCTGCCCAGGTGTAACCCGTCCAGTTTGTACAGGTCCCACCTCCCCTAGAACCGGTCCCAATGCCCCAGGAATCTGAAACTCTCCCCCTGACACCATCCCTTCAGCCACGTATTCTTCCTATATATCCTGTCATTTCTACTCTGACTAGCACGTGGCACCGATAGTAATCCTGAGATCACTGCCTTCGAGGTCCGATTTCAGAACTTCCTTCCTAGCTCCCTGTATTCTGCTTTTAGGACCTCATAGTACCGATGTGTATCACGACCACTGGCAGTTCACCCTGCCCCTCCAGAATGTCCTGTACCCACCCCGCTCCGAGTTTCCAAGCTTGTTTCAACGTACGAGGGAGAGTGAGTAGGATAACGCCAAAACCATAGAATTTACAGTGCAGAAAGAGGCCATTCGGCCTATCGAGGTCTGCACCGGACCTTGGAAAGAACACCCACCCAAGTCCACACCTCCAACCTATCCTTGTAACCCAGTAACCCCACCCAACCTTTTGTTTGGACATTAAGGGGCAATTTAGCATGGCCAATATACCTAACCCGCACATCTTTGGACTGTGGGAGGAAATCAGAGCACCCGGAGGGAACCCACGCAGACACGGGGAGAACATGCAGACTCCGCACAGACAGTGACTCAAGCCGGGAATCGAACCTGGGACCCAGGAGCTGTGAAGCAATTGTGCTAACCACTGTGCTACCATGATGCCACTCTGCTTTACATTGCTTCAGGTTCAAAGTTATACAATTTCCAAGAATAAGTAGCCCACTCCAGTTGGACTCAATCCAATCCTTGTCGCTGTCAATTTTACCTTGACCAATGAATTTTACTTTGGGAAGCATGGTGACTGCGTGATCAGCTCGTGATTTAGCCCCATCCTGTTCCCTGGCCATCTGTTGTTTTTCAAGACCCTCGCACCGCTGTCTCTTGCTCTCCCCTACTCCCATTTCACTTATCTTAGTAAAAGCAAATTACTGCGGATGCTGGAAACTGAAGTGAAAGAGAAAATGTTGGAAAGTCTCAGCAGGTCTGGCAGCATCTGTAGGGACAGGAAAGAGCTAACGTTTCGAGTCCGATGACTCTTTGTCATCGGACTCGAAACGTTAGCTCTTTTCTCGCCCTACAGATGCTGCCAGACCTGCTGAGACTTTCCTGCATTTACTCTTTCGTCTCTTATCTTCCTGTAGCCCCTGCTAATACCATTGTCTGTCTGAGCGCCGGATGCTGGAGCTGCTGATAAGAACTGCTTATTGTGGTTAGCACTGCTGCCTCACTGCGCTGAGGTCCCAAGTTCGATCCCGGCCCTGGGCCACTGTCCTTGTGGAGTTTGCACTTTCTTCCCGCGTTTGCGTGGGTTTCGCCTCCACAACCCAAAGATGTGCAGGGTAGGTGGATTGGTCACGCTTAATTGCCCCTTAATTGGAAAAAATGAATTGGGTACTCTAAATTTATAAAAACAAAACAAAACAAAAAAAGGACTGCTTATTGAGCTGGCTGCGTTATTGCTGACCACATTATTTCAGTCTGATTCTGTCTGTCTTAGGAATGTGGTCAAGTTAGCTAGCTTAAATCCCATCATACATTGTGCCACTACTATTAGCAAGATTTAAATGCTTGATCCTGCTATGTTCTAAGAATACATGTTTAATGGTTAATAATGATTACTGGATATTCTTTCGATGATTAGTTTCAATTTTCAATAAGCTAACTTCTGTAGAGCTATTCTCGTGCTTTCCTAGCTATCCGGTTTTATGGGTCTCAGCTCAGGATCCCCCGCCCCCTTCAGGGGGGTCCTCAAACATAAATCACAAAAAGCTTTCATGCAAATTCAGCAGTTGGGAAAGCAAATGGAATGTTGGCCTTTATTTCAAAAGAAATGGAGTATGAAATTAAGAAAGTCCTGTTTAAACTATACAAGACGCTAGTTAGACCACACCTGGAATACTGTGAACCATTTTGGACCCTTTATGTAAGGAAAGATATACAGCATTGGAGGCAGTCCAGAGGAGGTTCACTAGGTTGATTCGGGTAAGGAGAGGTTTTCTAATGAGAGGGTTAAGTAGGTAGGGCCTGTACCCATTTGAGTTTAGAAGAATGAGAGGCGACCTTATAGGACTCTCGGAGGGCTTGACAGGATAGATGCTGAGCGAATGTTTCCTCTTGTGGGAGAGTCTCGGACCAGAGGGCATAATGGGTCGCTCATTTAAGGGTGGGATGAGGATGTTCATCTCTCAGGGCGCAGTGAATCTGTGGAATTCTTTACCTTAGAGAGCTGTAGAGGCTGGTTTATTAAGTATGTTCAAGGCCAAGAAAGACAGATTTTTAATTAATAAGAAAATCAAGGGTATGGGGATAAGGCTGAAAATGGAGCTGAGGTATATATCAGCCATGATCTCATTCAATGGTGAGGCAGACTCGACAGCTCAAATGTCTTCTGGTTTTTCCACCCTATCGCAGATGTTCCCTTTAGCTCTTTTACTCCTCTTCTCCAAATCTCTTCCCCTGTCTGTGTACTTGCTTAAAAACATTGCTAACGTTTTCCATTCTGCCAAAAATGCGTCGACCCTGAAATGGTTAACTCTGTTTCCCTCTCCATGGATGCTGCCTGACTTGCCAAGCATTTTCAGCCTTTTCTGTCAGCATCCTCAATACTTTGCTTTGTGGAAAATATACAACTTAGATGCAGCTTATATTTCTGGGTTTAGCTGAGTTGTATCTCAATGTAGATCTTGCCATTGAGAGACAGCACTCATGCCCGGACTGTCTTCCTCACTCTCTGCCCAGTTGAAAAGTAATGATTATGACCAGAATTATTATAACTCCTGTTTTCATTTCTGCAATTCTGTCTACATCATACACTCATGTGCATCCTCCAGAGTCTTACGTCCAAGTTGTTCATCAACAAAATGTGGTGATTTCCTGCACATGATTGTGTAATGAAATCATTGATTTATTTATTTATTGCATTTCTGCGAGTAGCATACGGAAGAAATCTTTACTTGAAGACTGACTTGAGGGCCGAATATGTCAATTGATCCTGTGATATTTTAATTATAATATTGACAATTAGATTTAATCCAGATTATATATTTCATGCGACAAACTGTTTTATTGGCTTGAATTTCTCGTCAGTTCATTCCGCCCTGGATCAATGTTGCAGCTAAATACAAAGGTAGACTGACCAATTGGCCCACCTGCTAATCGTAAAAACAGATGGGCCATGAAAGATAATAATAATCTTTATTGTCACAAGTAGGCTTACATTAACGCCGCAATGAAGTTACTGTGAAAAGCCCCGAGTCGCCACATTCTGGCGCCTGTTTGGGTGCACAGAGGGAGAGTTCAGAAGGTCCAATTCACCTAACAGCACGTCTTTTGGGACTTGTGGGAGGAAACCGGAGCACCCGGAGGAAACCCACGTGACACAGGGAGAGTGTGCAGACTCCGCACAGACAGGGACCCAAGCCGGGAATCGAACCCTGGGACCCTGGAGCTGTGAAGCAACAGTGCTAACCACTGTGCTACTGTGCCGCCCATTGTATTCAATTGGTCCCTAATGACCTAAATTGCCTGCTTGATTGTTGGCGGGCGCTCTTCCGACTCTTGCATCCGCCTGCTGACCGAAATACTGCGTGAGAATGGGACGCCAAAGTCTTCTCACGCGCTTCAGGGTCGGGCGCACGCTATCCCGGCCAATGTAAAATTCTGGCCACTGTGTGTTTTGAGATCCTTTGTTGTTACATTACTAGCCACACTATTTTAAAAAAATGCTATTTAAATTACAGTCTAAACTAGTGACTTTCAAGCAGTGGCAATCCAACACTCTTCCAGCTCGGCAGTCGCACCACTTTGGGAGTCTTGCATCATTGATGTTTTGTCACTGATGTGTGTTGCTATTTATGTTTCTACTGGTCCTTAGCTTGTATCAGAAGAGTGTAAGCTACTGCCTGCAATACTGACAGTCATCTTTTACTTTTCACACTGAATAGTTTGCCAAGGAAGGAATCTCGGTCATGTTTTTTTTCAACAGCCCGGATTCCAATCCTGCAGGGTTGCATCCTTCTGAACCATAGACAACTGTGGGGAATTGGAGCCTCTCTGGGCAGGCCAGCAATTGCAAATGTAAACTGAATATTGCAATAACAATGCAATTTAAATATCAAATTAACTTTAGAGATTTAAATAAATATGTGAATGTCGGAAACTTACTTGATTGCATGAGTAATCATAGAATCATAGAATTTACAGTGCAGAAGGAGGCCATTCGGCCCACCGAGTCTGCACCAGCCCTTGGAAAGAGCACCCCACTCAAGCACACACCTCCTCCACCCCATCCCCTTAACCCAGTGATGCAGACTCGTCGATAGCACGCATCGTGGCTTTTGCAATGTCTGCTTTGATGCGGCAGAAGGCCTGGCGGGCCTCCATCGACAGGGGGAAGGTTGTGGACTGGATTAGGGGTCGGGTTTTGTCTGCGTAGTTGGGGACCCACTGTGCGTAATAACTGAAAAACCTGATGCAGCGCTTCAGGGCCTTGGAGCAGTGAGGGAGGGGGAACTCCATAAGGGGGTGCATGCGTTCAGGGTCGGGGCCTATAACTCCATTTCGCACTACGTAGCCGAGAATGGCTAGGCGGTCGGTGCTAAAGACGCATTTATCCTTATTGTATGTTAAGTTAAGGATTTTCGCGGTCTTGAGAAATTTTCGGAAGTTGGTGTCGTGGTCCTGCTGGTCATGGCCACAGATGGTGACGTTATCAAGATACGGGAACGTTGCGCGTAAGCTGTACCGGTCAACCATTCGGTCCATCTCGCGTTGGAAGACCGAGACCCCATTAGTGACACCAAAGGGAACCCTTAAAAATTGGTAGAGCCGCTCATCTGCTTCGAAGGCAGTGTACTTGCGGTCACTAGTGTGGACGGGTAGCTGATAGTAAGAGGACTTGAGATCCACCGTGGAGAAGACCTTGTATTGCGCGATCCTGTTTACCAGGTCGGCTATACGGGGGAGTGGGTACGCATCCAGCTGCGTAAACCTGTTGATGGTCTGACTGTAGTCAATGACCATCCTATGTTTCTCCCCGGTCTTTACCACCACTACTTGAGCTCTCCAGGGAATGTTGCTAGCTTCAATGACCCCTTTACTCAGTAGCCTTTGGACCTCTGACCTGATGAAGGTCCGGTCCTGGGCACTGTACCATCTGCTCCTGGTGGCGACGGGTTTGCAATCCGGGGTGAGATTCACAAACAGGGAAGGCGAGTCGACCTTAAGGGGCGCGAGGCCGCAGACAGTAAGGGGGGCTATCGTGCCGCCGAATTTATAGGTGAGGCTTTGCCGTCTAGTTGCAAGCAGGTGACGTGCGTAGACCTGGTTTACAGGGCGTATATAATGTCCCTTTAACAGTTCAATCGCATCATCATAGTCCTCTGCCTCTTCGATGAGGGAGAAGATTCCAGGGCTTACTCCCGAGTGCAGGAGATGCATTTTCTGTTCTCCTGAGGGTGTGCCTCCAGCCGTCTCGAGGTAGCCTTTAAAACACGCCAGCCAGTGCTTAAATATCGCAGCTGAGTTCTCCGCATGGGGGCTGAGTTGTAGACACTCCGGCTTGATTCGGAGATCCATTCTTTCAGCTTAAGAGTAGTCTATTAAATTGATGCACGATCAATTAAACTCAAAGACGAGGTTGTATCATAACTGAAGGCTTTAATAGACTAGATCTGTTCCCCAGCAGCTTCGGTACAGAATGAGGGCTGCTGGGACGGCACCTGTTCTTATACCCCGCCTGTCAGGGCGGAGCCACATACCAAACAGCCAATGGTAAGCTGCTAGGCTTACCCAATGGTCTACAGCCTCTCGGGTACTGCAATACCTGATACTACCACACCCAGTAGCCCCAAATAACCTTTTTGGTCACTAGGGGCAATTTAGCATAGCCAATCCACCTAACCCGCACATCTTTGGACTGTGGGAGGAAACCGGAACACCCGGAGGAAACCCACGCAGGCACGGGGAGAACGTGCAGACGCCACACAGACTGTGACCCAAGCCGGGAATCGAACCTGGGATCCTGGAGCTGTGAAGCAACTGTGCTGACCACGATGCTACTGTGCTGCCCCATTCAAGTGTCTCTATTTTTATTTTTTAAACTTAAAATCTATTAATGGGGGTGTATAAAATGGCTTAAAGTTAACCGGTATGTATCTGACTGTCTTTTAACTTGGAGAGCACGGCCTGGATTTCCACTAGAATTGACCTACAATATTCGTGCTTGAGCTCCCTGTATCCATTTGAATAGGCCTGACTCCAAAAGGAGCAATTTGATCAGATGTGCCTGATTCCAGCTAGCAGAAGTCCCATTATTCTCCATTCTAAGTCCACACATTCCATGGAAAATTCACGCTGCGGTGTTTAAATGTTCTTAGTCTGAACATATTAATACAGAGAGAAAATTGCCGAGATAGATTTGTCTTATTCAAATATTCTAATAATCCTCTCCTTCACATATGCCAGATGGTGCTATGCTGCAGGCTAGCAGATAACTAATTGCAACTTTGAAGTGAAGGGTCCAAAAATTACCAGAGGTTTTGCGGCTATGAATCAAATACTTGACGCTTCAGTTGAAACTTTCTTTTTAATGTACCAATTTTTCATGTTCAATTGAAATCAGCTTTCTGATTAATCCTGCTGTTTAAAAGGTTGCTTTGTTTACTCTGGTAAACATCCTGACAAATTTTGCAAGATGAGTAATGATAATTTCTCAGGGTATGGTCCACCTCATTTTTCCAGGATCCAGATGCACATAAACATTTGTAGGTTATGAAATTATCTTTTTGAAGCGTACCATGCTGATGTTAAATGCGAAGGTATCCCAAAACCCAGAAGGGGATCATAGAATCATAGAATTTGTAGAGCTGAAGGAGGCCATTCGGCCCATCGAGTCTGCACCGGCCCTTGGAAAGAGCACCTTACTTAAGCCCCACGCCTCCACCCTATATCCCTGTAACTCAGCAATCCCACCTAACATTTTTGGACACTAAGGGCAATTTAGAATGGCCAAACCACCTAACCTGCACATCTTTGGACTGTGGGAGGAAACCGGAGCACTCGGAGGAAACCCACGCACACACGGGGAGAACGTGCAGACTCCGCACAGACAGTGACCCAAGCCGGAATCGAACCTGGGACCCTGGAGCTGTGAAGCAATTGTGCCATCCACTGTGCTACCGTGCTGCCCAATGGAACACCAGTTCATAGTGAGGTATGTGTTATTTAATGTGAAGAACAATGTACAATTAGTGATAACAGTCCAGCCATCAATAATGAATGTGTGTTAACTTAAAAGAGAGATAAAAGCGCACATGACAAGAAGGACTATAATACAGTGGGACGCTTAAGTGGACTGATGACTGTAAGCACATAGTTTTACATGAAACTGTCCCTTGGTCCCCAAACCTTCGTTATCTAAAATCTGAGACACCTCTTTTCCCAAATAGCATCCAATATTAAGTAACTTCATGAGCTAAGGATGTTGCCTGGTATGGAGGGCATTAGATATGAGGAGAAGTCGGATAAACTCGGTTTGTTCTCACTGGAACAACCGAGGTTGAGGGGCGACATGGTAAAGCTCCACAAAATTATGAGGGGCATGGACGGAGTGGATAGTCAGAAGATTGTTCCCAGGGTGGAAGAATCAATTTCTAGGGGACGTAGGTTTAAGATGCAAGGGACAAAGTTTAGAGGAGATGTGCGAGGGAAGTTTTATTACACAGAGAGTGGTGGGTGTCTGGAACTCGCTGCCAGAAGAGGTGGTGGAAGCAGTGACGATAGTGATGTTTAAGTGGCATATTGACAAAAACATGAATAGGATGGGAATAGAGGGATACGGGCCCCGGAAGTGTATCAGGTTTGACTGGCAGCATGGTCGGTGCAGGCTTGGAGGGCCGAAGGGCCTGTTCCTGTGCTGTACTTTTCTTTGTTCTGAATCCAGCAAATAATTACATCAAGCACGTTAAGGGGGGTCACATCTGGGAAATCATCTTCTGGTTCAACAAAGGCAGTAAATGGCTACTTCTTTCAGGAGACCTTATCTGCAGCTGCTGAAGTTCTCTTTTCTCTTAGTTAGATCTGAGATTCAAAAAGACGAGGAGCGAGATTCTCCGACCACCCGCCGGGTCGGAGAATCGCCGGGGGCTGGCGTGAATCCCGCCCCCGCCGGTTGCCGAATTCTCCACCACCGGATATTCGGCGGGGGGCGGGAATCGCGGCGCGCCGGTTAGCGGGCCACGACGGCGCGGAACGGCCCCGGTCCCGACCTATTCAGGCCCTGATAATGGGCCAGTATCGGGGCCGCGTCATCTACCCATGCCAGGCCTTGTCGCCCGCGTAAAAGCGGCGCCGAATAGATGACGCGGCCGGCGCCGCATAACGGACGTCACCCGTGCATGCGCGGGTTGGCCGGCGCCAACCCACGCATGCGTGGTTGCCGTCCTGTCCAAATCCGCCCCGCAAGAAGATGAGGGACGGATCTTGCGGGGCCAAGGAAGGAAGGAGGTCCTCCTTCAGAGAGGACGGCCCGACGATCGGTGAGCACCGATCGCGGGCCACCCCACATTCGAGGTGAAGCCCGGTGCAGGATCCCCCCTCGCCCCCCCACAGGCCGCCCCCCCAGCGTTCGCGCACCGCCCACGACTGTAGCGACCAGGTGTGGATGGCGCTGGGGGGAACCCGCCGCTTTGGCCTGGCCGCTCGGCCCATCCGGGCCTCAGAATAGCGGGGGTGCCGGAGAATCGCCATTTTGGGTGTCTCCGGCGATTCTCCGGCCTGCGGCCCGCGAAACTCGACCGGCCCGTTCCCTCCGCTTGGGAGAATCGCAGGTGGGCGTCAGACCGGCGTCCCCGGAAATTTTGGCGGCCCAGGCGATTCTCCCAACCAGCGTGGGAGTGGAGAATCGCGCCCCATAGATTTGAAAATTAACTCTGTTTCTCTCCCCACAAAATACTGCCAGAGGGTTGAGTACTTTCAGCATTTCGGATTTAATTTCAGATTTCTAGCACCTGCTGGATTTTGCATTAATTTCATTCTAAGCCTCGTCGGAATTCTCCGGCCATTGGGATTCTCTTTCCATAATGGAAACGCACTTCCGCCTGCGGATTTCCCGGCGGCATGGGGGGACGTCCATGGGAAATCCCATTGATAAGCGGCAGGAAGAGAGAATCCTGCCACTAAGAAACACGCGGCTGGGGGACCAGTGACTCCCGCCGTCTGTTGCAATTACATATAGTAGGTATATTTATCCTTGTTGAAGATACATTCTTATACTGTTGACAGTAAGTGCCTATTTCACAAAATGAAAGATGTATTTTTATTTGTTCGTTAAAGATTGACCCTCCTATCCTAATGGATACTGACTCTTGGTTCCACAGTTGACGACAACCCTCTACCACAAAATGGCAGAATGTTACGAGTGTTGCCAGAGTGTTTTTCTTTGGTTACCATCTCTACCACTTGCTCCCAACTCCACACACATGTATTTTCCAGAGTGGGTCTCTGGGCAACAATCTGAAGCTGAAGGCTGACCGATATTTACTCTGCCTAACTCACTGGCGCTTTGACCCGAAACCAACTAATCAAGTACAGGTTGAGAATGCAGCGTGGAATCTTTCAGATCTTGTATGGCTCAACATTTGCACTGGATAGAGGAATTGACCATGAGCCTATAAGATAAGGAATTCTAAAACATGAAATGGGCATTCAGCCCATCCCTCACACTTCACTCAGAATCCCATATATGATTCAGTCTATCATGGACTGCTCTTCTGTCACCAACTTTTGATCTCCAGCTTCAGAGCATAGTAAATCCCATAGCTCCCACCATGAGAAAGGTGAAGCAACACCATCAATAGCTCTATAACCTTAAATTCCCCCTTCTCAACAGATATCGATTTTAATTTTGCCTAATCAGCCACCTTTTCTGACCACAATTTGATGGCCCCTTTTTCCATCTCTTAAAAGGCCATTTTTGTCCCATGTTCTCCAACATTGTCAACTCTACTTATCTTCTGGCACTAACCCTGTCATACTTCATAATTATAATTCCCCGTCTTAAAAAAAATGCGTCTCACCAGACATCACATGGAAAGGATGTGATTGCACTAGAAAGTGCACAGAGGAGATTCACCAGGATGTTTCCTGGAGCATTTCAGCTATGGAGAGAGGCTGGATAGGTTTGGGTTGTTTTCCTTAGGGCAGAGAAGTTGGAGGAGGTACGTCTTTGAGTTGTACAAAATTATGAGGGATGTATATAGAGTAGATAGGAAGAAAGCTTTCCCCGTAGTAGAGGGGTTATTAACCAGGGGCACAGATTTAAGATAAGGAGCAGGAGGTTTAGAGGGCATTTGAGGAAAAACTCTTTCACCCCGAGGATGGTGGGAACTGCGCTCACTGTCTGAAAGGGTGGTAGAGGCAGGAACCCTTACAACATTTAAGAAGCTTTGAGATGAGCACTTGAAACGCCATAGAATATTTCCGAGTGCTGGAAAATGGGTTTCGAATAGATAGGTGTTTGATGGCTGGCACAGACAGAATGGGCTGAAGGGCCTCTTTCTATAACTATTACTCAATACCTCTATGAGTAACCATTATAATCAATCTCACAGCTGATATTCTACATGACTGTGGCCTCCTAATTCACCTCAGCTTCACTTCTCTGTCATTCAAGGTAGCAGAGTGGTTAGCACTGTTGCTTTGCAGCGCCAGGGTCCCGTGTTTGATTCCCGCTTGGGTCACTGTCTGTGTGGAGTCTGCACGTTCTCGCTGTGTCTGCGTGGGTTTCCTCCGGGTGCTCCAGTTTCCTCCCACAAGTCCCGAAAGACGTGCTGTTAGGTGAATTGGACATTCTGAATTCTCCCTCAGTGCACCCGAACTGGCGCCGGTGTGTGGCGACTAGGGGATTTTCACAGTAACTTCATTGGAATTCTGCAATTAACTACAAATCTCCCACTTCCACCCCTGGCTCCATGGTTTGCATTCTAACCTGCCTGCCTAGCGAATCAACTCATTTCCATGTCCCTCCACAGCCTTATCTCATCTGGCTTAATGAATGTATCCACCAATGCTCTCCTGCCGACGTCATCTGCTCATTTACATTTTTGCTTGTTCTTCCCCCCCCCCCCCATTCCCTTGTTTCACTATGATCCAGTTCTTCTTTCATTCCCTCCTAAAACAATTTGCCTCGCCACCTCCAAATCTCTAAAAGCCTCTGTGAAACCTGGTATAGAAACGGCCTTTATTTCAGATTTACAGTATCCGCAGTAATTTGTTTTTGTCGGAATGAAATCCGCTTCCTTAGCTGTGCCTTCAGTCGCTTTTCCCCACCAATAAATGCCTTTTCCTTTTCTATTCATCGTCTACCTCGTCATATGTGCTCTGAGGAGTTCCTTTACATGGAGGGATGTACTGAAGTGTTGTAACTGCAGTCTTCAAGGAATACAGCACAAAAACAAGCATTGATATATGTATCAGATGACTGCATGTTGCTTGTAGAAATATAACTTGGATGAGAAAGAAATGCTGGTTGTTTGCGCTGATCTGGCAGCTGGGGTACTGACACTTGGGGCTGGTTTAGCACACTGGGCTAAATAGCTGGCTTGTAATGCAGAACAAGGCAGCACCGTGGGTTCAATTCCCATACCAGCTGCCCCGAACAGGCGCCGGAATGTGGCGACTAGGGGCTTTTCACAGTAACTTCAATGAAGCCTACTTGTGACAATAAGTGATTGTTATTATTACTTGCATCACAGTTACAAGTTTGTCCTTATCAGCTCAAACATCAGTTCCTTTACTGTGCAATGAATATAATTTATATTGAAAAAGCTAACACTGAAAGCAATTAATGTTCAATATACATGCACCACATATGGGTCGGACGTGAGTAAATCATTAGATTTTACCTGCTGTGCTGTGTAATGATTATATTTTCAATGCAGTAAATTGTTTTGCTGTGGATCCAGCAAGACAAAGTATAGCAGCCACAAATTAGTCAGTTTTTGTAATTAAAAAAAAATATTGTGTTGAGTTTTTTTATTTGCTTTATTTGCACCAGCTTTGTTACCAGTTCTTAATGTTCAGAAATCATATGAGTGCTGGCAGGGACCTCAAGTTGACCTGCCCTTGCCTCACATCTGGAAAGTCATGAATCCTTTGAGTCCTGGAGCTGCTGTCAATTGAACGCGCTCACCTCAGCCGTGTAGTGTTTGTCAATCCTTGACAACATGGCTAGAATGTGTCGTCATGTGTAAGAAAGGCACCTCATCACAGGGGGTAACTAAAGCTGACATTAATCAAATGCAACCTGCTTAAATTGTGCCCCAAAATAGTGCCCCGCCTGAGAGGACCATTGTCTAGTTACAGTGAGAGAACAGAGCATTCATGTTTTGTCTGTAATCAGACGAAAGGAGATAAAGTGAAAAGAAGCATGTATCTTTAAAAGCGATATGAGCAGGAAATTACCTGAGGCTCAATTTAAATACTAATAATGTAGAAACGCACAAACATCTTCAAACTGCTTCAAAACACTGTCCCTGATAGGTGATAATGTAATGCCATATTTAAAAAGACCCCCGATGACCAGAAGGAAAAAACAGTAAAACGGGGAAATAGGAATACTGGTCCAATCTGGTCTGGTATCTTGTGAATGCTTCCACAAGAGGAAGCATCCTCTCCATATTCACCATGTCAAGAGCCCTTAGATCTTAAATAAAAACAGAAAATGCTGGATAAGCTCAGGAGGTGTTGCAGTATCTGTGGAGACAGAAACACGGTGAACATTTGGAGTCCATATGACCCTTCTACAGAACTGAAAACAGGTAGAAATGTGATCATTTATATACTTGGAGAGGGGATTGGGGCAGAATAGAAAGTCATTGGTAGGTTGGAGTTAAGGATAGATTGACAAAGATGTCATGGACATAAGACAAAGGGGCTGTTAATGGTGCCATTAGGGACTGAATAGTGACAAATGTAGGATAGCAGAGTTGAGGATAATGGAGGAGAGGACCAAGGGGTTGCAGGGGGAGTGGTCCCTGTGGAATGCTGCCGGGGGTGGGGGGGGGGGAGCTGTGTTTAGTGGTGGCATCATGCTGGAGTTAGCAGAAATGGTGAGGATGATCCTCTGAATGTGGAGGCTGGTGGGGTAAAAAGTGAGAACAAGAAGGACCCTATTACGGTTCTGGGAAGGAGGGGAAGGGGATGAGGAAAGATGTGTGGGAGATGAGTCAGACCGGGGATCCTGCTCCCCTGAGGATCTAATGATTTAGTGACCATGTTCATCGTGTGAGAAATTCCCATAATGACCGCTAAATCACGTGCAAACTCAGAAACACAAATCCCGATGGTGAGATTTGAGTTTCCGAGTTTCCCCAGCTCCTACCGGTGACATGGTCATGTTAACATCCAGAAAGGGCTTCAACCAGATGTACATATTTTGAAATAAATTATAATAGCATTAAAGGACTTGGTGCTGCAGTGTCTGCCCATGATACATCTATCCTGCCCCCCCCCCCCCACCCCCACCAGCAGCATAATGTCACGCAAATCTGTAGCCACCCGGGTTGGCCACTTCCTGACTTAAAATGGAGAACCGCAAAGACTGAAGGGAAATTCAGCCAACACAGGCAAAGACTAGCAAGTGCAGAAATCATGCGTATTGAAACTTGCAAAAACCAGACAACACTGAAACCAGCAGCCATCTGCATAGTAATGAGCAATTCCAAGGCACAATTGCAACACTCAAGGTGAATAAAGCCAAGCCAGACTCCTCGGCGCCAGCAGGAGCCAAGACAAAGGAAGGCCAATGGACATTTAGGGGCCGCCCAGTGATCATGGAACAACTCCAGTATTGGAGAAATCGATCCAAATGATCGGAACGCAGTCCAATCATTTGGAACCAGGTATGGGGTCCGCCCCGAAGGGCGGGAAGCCCCTGGGGACTATAAAGTAAAGCCCTCAAGTTCAAATCGTCCTTCTTTGGCAGGGTCACTCAGCAACTTGAATCAACTTGAGAGAGTGATCTGTCTAAGCTGCCGCATCAACCAAGTAAGTCTCCAGTCAACGCTCGCTACGAGATAGGCGCTCCGAGCTACAAGTCCATACCAACTTTTGAATCCTGCAGACTCAGGACCTGAACGAAAGGCCATTTGTTCCGCTGACCTGGTGGGCCAGTCCGAAGCTAAGTATAGGCCTTTTAGTAATAGGAATAGTCTAGAAATTAGAGTTTATGCATGAGTAGTGATTTACTGTGTATAATAAATGTGTTTTGATTTGAATCTTACTAATTGGTGTGTTGAGTTATTGATCATTACTTGAACTTGAACCTCGTGGCGGTATCATAAAGTTACCTGGCGATTCTAAACAAACAGAGCAAATTACGAATTAAGAGCCAACCAAAAGTTAGCAACAAATCGTGAATGGTTTTCTAAAATGACCAAACTTGGGTGCAGATGTGCCTGCAGCTCCCAGAGATGAGGGACATGCCCGGGCACCCTGGTAGTGGGCACTGCCAGGGGGCTCAATTGGGTGGGTTACCCTCCTGCATTAGGGGGGGGAATCTCTTTCTGCGTGAGGAGTGGTTCTCTTGATACATGGGGGGGGGGGGGGGGTGAGTGGATGGAGGGGTATTTCTCTTCTGTGTGCGATGGGTAGGGGGAATTCTCTTTATCCGTCGGGGGAATCCCAAAGTCTGCGTGGCGGAGGGGGGCGGGGGGGGGGGGCGTCATTTAATTAAATATGGATATCGGAACGCCCAGTAAAAACGGCGCCCTGATCTAAGATTCCCTGTGCTGCCCCTCCAGCTGGCTGTGTCAACCTTGGCAGCCCTTTGAAATTGAAAAGAGTGCCGTTAGATTTGGCGAGAAAAGCCAGCTGCGAAACCAGCGAGCTTCACACAGCTTTTCCCGCCTGACCCAGCACTCCGCCAATTTGTGCTTCCATCACCTTGCCTCTTATTTTTGTAAACTCCAGCAGACACTAGCCTAGTCTATCTCACCTTTCCTCACAAGACCACTTGCCCATTCCAGGTATTAGTCTGTTCCCAACACATTTATATCGTTTTTTAAATAAAGTGGCCAATTACATAGAATTAACAGCGCAGAAGGAGGCCATTCGGCCCATCGAGTCTGCACCGGCTCTTGGAAAGAGCACCCTACCCAAGTCCACACCTCCATCCTATCCCCATAACCCAGTAACCCCACCCAGAACTAAGGGCAATTTTGGACACTAAGGGCAATTTAGCTTGGCCAATCCACCTAACCTGCACATCTTTGGACTGTGGGAGGAAACCGGAGCACCCGGAGGAAACCCACGCAGACACGGGGAGAACGTGCAGACTCCGCACAGACAGTGACCCAGCGGGGAATCGAACCTGGGACCCTGGAGCTGTGAAGCAATTGTGCTAACCACCATGCTACCGTGCTGCCCAATTGTGTGAACAGTACTCCAGATGTGGTCTTACTAGTGCTCTATGTAACTGAAGCATAACTTTCCTACTTTTGTAATCAATTCCACTCATAATAAAGATAACATTCAATTATCTTTCCTAATTGCTTGCTGTACCTGCATTCTAGCCTTTTGCAATCATGCACTAAGAAACCCAGATCTTTCAGCATATCAGAGCTCTGCAATCTCTCACCATTTAGATAATATGCTTCTGTTTTATTTCTCCTGCCAACATGGACAGTTTCACATTTTCCCACATTATACTCCACTTGCCAGATCTTTGCCCACTCACTTGACCTATCCATATCTTTTTGTAACCTCTTTAACGTCGTCTTCACAACTTACTTTCTTATCTACCTTTGTGTCATCGGCAAATATGGAAAACATCCCCTCCCATTCATTCATGTCATTTACACAAATTGTAAACAGTTGAGAAGTAATAATAATGATTGAAAGATCCTTTTAATTTTTTTCTTTAAAAATGCAACAATAATGACTTTCAAATGTTAAAAAGGAATGATTTAGTCCCTGCATTCTTATTTTTCATGAGGGGTTTATTATTTTTAATGTCAGTATAATTATCTTAGGCTCTAAGTTGGATTGTCATCTTGCCAAGGTGAAGAGTCTTTAGCGTTCTGTTGACCCCCCCCCCCCCCCCCCCCCCATCCTCCTACAACATCGGGGAGGCCCCTCAACCCTCTCCAAGTGGTAAGGCCCCTTCTCGCCCTGGGCCCGGTCCCTGGCATTATCCCTGGGTGGCACTACCAGGGTGCCAGGGTGGAAGTGTCAAGGTGTCCCAGTGCCAGGGTGCCACCCTGCCCTGTCCCCGACCACCCAAGTGGGAGAGCCGCCAGGTGCCATTACAACTGCCGTTAATGGAAACCACTACTAAAAGGTGCCCTGGCAAGGTCTCCCAGGTGCGGAGATCCAGGTAACTTTTAAATGAGTTGAGCAATTCGGCCTCAACCAACTTAGGCAGCGAATTCCAGATGCTTCTGTGAAGTACTTTGGCATATCTTCCAATGGCAAAGGTGTTAGAAAATACAGGTTGCTATCATTATGTTGTGAGTGCAAAGGAAGCTGATATTAGAGTTTAAATTGTGCATACACTAATATTGCAAGGAAAACCTTACACAAGCAAATCAGGAATTTGTCAACACTGAAGACACATTTGTATTTCCTGGTGGGCAGCTCTGGGGCAATTTCTCTTTTTTGACACTTCTGGTGAAATCTGCAATGTTTTGGAGTCTGCTATGATTCAGTCTTTGTAGTTGCAATTAATTTATTGTAGAATATATAAGCACAGAAACAGACCACTCAGCCCAATCAGTTCATACTGGGATTAATACTCCACTCAAGCCTCCTCATGATTTCTCATCTAACTCTTATCAACATAATCCTCAATTCCCTTCTCCATCATATGTTTATCTAGCTTCCCCTTAAATGCATCTGTGCTCATATACTCCCTGTGGTAGCAAGTTCCAGAGTCACACCACTCTCTGGGTAAAGAGGTTTCTTCTGAGTTCTCACTTTGATTTCTTGTTAATTGTCTTTTGTCGATGGCTTCTTGTTCCATTCTCTGCCATACTGTCTCTTTGTGTTAAAATATTTCTTAATCTTAAAGACCTCTAGGCAACCCTCTCAACAGTTTTTCAAGAGAAAAGAGGCCAAGCCTGTTAATCCTGTCCTCATGTTACGACCAGTACCAGGTGAGGTTCCCCAACAACTGTTGATCCAGACAAGACCCCTCATAGGGCTAAATCGCTGGCATTGCAAGCAGACCGAGGCAGGCCAGCAGCACAGTTCAATTCCCGTAACAGCCTCCCCGAACAGGCGCTGGAATGTGGTGACTAGGGGCTTTTCACAGTAACTTCATTTGAAGCCTACTTGTGACAATAAGCAACTTTCATTTAATTTCATTTAATTTCATTTGTCACCGTCAAGGTGAGACACCTCAAAATTGTTGCTAACCCGGGTGAGGAAGGACACCCTCTGCTGGTAGCAACAAGGTTTAATCTAAAAAGGTTCCCTTTCCCTTGGTTTCCTTTTCCAGACCCAATTGTTATTTTTAAAAAGGAGCCAATTTAACCAGGCTTTCTTGAGCTCAGGTAGAGTGAGTTTATTAACTATTAAAACAGTATGGAGAAATGGTAAAACACATGCATCTACATTCATATGGATTAGAAGTAGGAATTGAGTCCAATAGTAAGACAAGAGGAATAAAAAACTATACAGATCAGTGACTTGTGAGGTGTAGGTGATGATGCATGTGGCCATTACAAATTGATTCCAGTATAATTGGCCTCTGCAAGCAAGTGGTTGATTCTTTGATTTAGGTGTTCTGTGGTTTGGTAGAGATATTTCAGTTCCTCTTTCCAACTGCGATCCCTTTTTCTCTGGCTGATTAACTTCCACAGTCAGAGAGAGAGTTTTAAAAAATATATATATATATATATATTCCTGCAAAAGATGGTTGTTTGCTTTCTTCAGGGGTGCTGTTTCTGGTGCTGTATCACACAACTTCAGTGTGAATAAACCTCTAGCTGCTTTTCCCTACAGCAGATACACACAGACTGACAGGCAGGCAGGCAGGCCAGCAAACAGGTCCTGCGTAGCTCTCTCAATTAACTTTGTGTATTCCACGAGGAAACCAGAAGACACCAGCCCATCTAGGCAATTACATCCAGGGTCTTTGAGCCGAGATAGCCATTATGGTCCTTTGTCAATTACCGAAGATGGTAATCAGTCTTTAGATGCTTCTAGAAGTACCTTGTCTATAAACACATTGTGAGTTTCCATTGTCCCTTAGAGAAACACCCTGCAGCCATTTGTGTCAGTGGCTAACTGTATACTCTCAGCCATCTTCAGGGATTATGTCCATTTTAAAATATACAACTCGGGTCTTTTTAAAGTCCAATAATTCTGTGTATAATTCCATGGTTTTTCCCTCCATCGTCATAACACTGATAGTTATAATCTGGAAGACTTACAAATATGTTAAATACTAAAATAAAGTTGTTTCATGAACTTTAGAATATCTTTAGATTGAAGCCAAATTGTGCTGTGATTCCTCGCTGGGGTCAGTAGCCTTTGCCTGGAATTTAAGGTCAGGAGAGTTCATAAGAAGAGTCAAAACCCCGTAATTCCCTTATAGTCTGTTGAAGAGCACTGAACAATAACAAGGCAATGCAGGATCCTTGTGTTCATGAGGGTGTGCATCCTCCACACGGAGATCCCTCTTTTCATGAGGGTGTGCATCCTCCACACAGAGATCCCTCTATTCATGAGTGTGAGCGTCCTCCACACAGAGACCCCTCTATTCATGAGTATGCATCCTCCTAAAACTTGCAGGCTGCCCGTGTTTGCTGCACTGCCTGCACATGAGTGTTGCAACTATGTCCGTGTGATGATCCATATGTGTCCACATGCAAACTATGGGACATTCTCTACTGGCTGAGGAAGAAGTGTCTTGAAGCAATAGGAAAGGCTGAGGACTGTTGGCAGATGCTGATAGGGACTACTGAAGTTGAAGGAGGTAGCTCACCATCACCTTCTCGAGGGCAATTATGGAGGGGCAATATATGCTGGCCGAGCCAGCGACACCCACATCCCATGAATGGATTTTAAAAAGCACACGGACAGGACCCAGGAAAGGTTGTCTGACTATTTGGGGAGCACCTTGAAAGGCAGCTTGCCCACTTCAAAAGGGTGGGGGGGGGGCTAATTTAGTCCCCCAAATACCTCCGTATGGACATTCCTTTAGGGCCTATCACCTCTTCGAGTCAGCCACCAGGAAGCCTGAAATATTGCCCAATCTGACATTGGGTTGGACAGGGTTGGTCAATGAATTGGACAACAGAGGACAGGAACAGGAGCTGGAGGAGGTCAGCCATGTCAGTGACTCCAGCGTGGTCAGACATGGGTTAGTGGGATCCCTGAGGGTGAGAATGGAGGCTGAGGGAGGCCTCAAAATTAGCAGTGATGGTTGTAAGACCCTCCGTTTCAGGACACAGTTCCTGGTACTGCAAATGTTAATCTGTTGGTCAGGAATCCTTCTCTCCTCATTAATGATGCCAATTAAAGCAGATTAGAAGCTCATGAAGAATTTGGTGGAGTTAAAGAGTGGAATTTTGAAAGAGGAGTACAGATTTCACAGTCTGTCTGTCGCATATCAACCGAAAGGAATGGGGTGCAGAGTATTTTAAAAATAAATTTAGAGTACCCAATTCATTTTTTCCAATTAAGGGGCAATTTAGCATGGCCAATCCACCTACCCTGCACATTTTTGGGTTGTGGGGGCGAAACCCATGCAAACACGGGGAGAATGAGTAAACTCCACATGGCCATTGACCCAGAACCGGGATCGTACCCGAGACCTCGGTGCCGTGAGACAGCAGTGCTAACCACTGTGCCATCGTGCTTCCCACATGGGGTGCAGAGTAGGGAGCCAGTCATGGCTGCCATTAGGAATTACCCCATGCCATAAGAAGTCAGGAGGGCAAAGGGGACGTACAACATTTGGTAAGAAGGTGCCCTTGGCACTGTCCACGTGGTGGAGTGAGTTGGCAGCACTGAACAGGGCTGACACCCATAAGCATTGCAGGGCAGAAGATCAAGGGGCATCATAATTGGGAGACCACCTCCCCAGAAGGAAGGTTACATCCGGCAGTGGGGGCAAAACTGTCAGACTTTAGGCCAGGTGGAGATGAGGAGCAACACTATCTGCTGATGGCATCAGGTGGGCATGGGAAAGGATAAAGGGGCAAAGACACTGGAGGCCATACCTTCAAGGCAGGATTGACCACTGAAGATGGAGCTCCATGGAACTGACGAGGACCCAATGCTGCAGGAGACTGGACCTGTCCAGGCAGGTGGTCACAGACATCTTTGCCTTGATGACGAAGACCTTGGGTCTCCAGTCCTGGTTGTCAACCCTGCCACTGACTATTAAAATCACTGTGACCTTGAACTTCTTCATTTCTGATTCCTCCCAAAGATCTTAGTGGTGTCCTGGTGGTCAATGATGCCCTCTTTGCCAGAGCTGGACAGCACATTCAGTTCACAAAAGACACGGTGGCGGGAAATTTTATGCTACCTCCCCTAAACCCCACTACCATCCACCCCCCTTCTCACCTACACACACATACACACAGAGCTGGGGTACTTGCAGGCAGAGGGGATTGTAATATAGCTGGCTAGCCCACCGCCTTTCCACCCACCCCCAAGCTGGCCCCCATCCTCCATAATGCAGTGGGCACGTAAGACAGCAGGCGGCCAGAGCCCCTTTAAGCCTATGATCAATGAATGGATTATTAAAGGCCTGTTTCCGGCCCCGCTGCAATAATACATTTATAACCGAATCACCCACACCTCTTGGGTGGGATTCTCTGTCCCTGGACGCCTGGATCGCATTCCCCAATGGGATGTAGAATCGTCGCCGGGGCAAAATCGTGATTGGTGCTGGGCACCTACCCGATTGTGATGCTCCACCCCCCCACTGGCAGCGGGATCGAGATCCGCAACCACGCTCCAGCGGGGCATGTAAATGAATTCAAATGGGTCTTAATGACCGATTTGCATCCATTTAGCGGGACCAGCACCCTATGCTCCGTACCTCCATGATTCTTTGGTCGCCACGTCTGGGAATCACTTGGGCGCAGATCACTTAATAATAATAATCTTTATTGTCACAAGTAGGCTTACATTAATACTGCAGTGAAGTTACTGTGAAAAGCCCCTGTTCAGGTACACAGAGGGAAAATTCAGAATGTCCAAATTACCTAGCAGCACGTCTTTCGGGACTTCTGGGAGGAAACCGGAGCACCCGGAGGAAACCCACGCAGACACGTGGAGAACATGCAGACTCCACACAGACAGTGACCCAAGCTGGGAGTCGAACCTGGGGCTCTGCAGCTGTAAAGCAATAGTGTTACCCACTGTGCTACCGTGCTAGAGACTTGTAGGGCTGGATTCTCCGCAGCCCCGCGCCAAAATTGCTTTTGGCGCTGGGGCGGAGAATCCATTTTTACGCTCCCGGCACGGCTCCCGCAATTCTCCGGCCCCCGGAGAATCACTCGCGCGCTATTTACGTGGCGTGGCTGGGTGGCCATTACCAGAGGCCCACCCAGCAATGCTCCGGTCCCGACCTGCCGAATTCCCGATGGAGTGATACCTATGCTATCATGGTAGTAACACGTGGGTGACACGGTAGCACGGTGGTTAGCACTGTTGCTTTACAATGCCAGGGTCCTGTGTTCAATTCCCCCTTTGGTCGCTGTCTGTGCGGAGTCCGCACGTTTTCCCTGTGTCTGCGTGGGTTTCCTTTGGGAGCTCCAGAGTCCTCCCACAAGTTCCAAAAGACGCGCTTGTTAGATGAAATGGACATTCTGAATTCTCCAACTGTATACCCGAACAAGCGCCAGAGTGTGGCGACTAGGATCTTCTCACAGTAACTTCATTGCAGTGTTAATGTAAGCCTACTTGTGACAATAATAAAGATTATTATTAACACATGCACAGGACTCCCACATGTGTGCCTTAATGTGTCATAATTTATACAATGTACAGAGAGCAAATCAGTCCATGGACACAGTAGAAAGTTACCATTGTGATCTGTTCAGTGGTCTGTGCAGTGTGGTGGCCTCTGCACTCAGCCACTCCTACACTCTGCTCCCCTTGTGGCCTTGGAAGAGGTGGAGGCAAGCTGCTTAATTGTATTGGCTTGTGGCTGAGATGCAAGTGGTGGTCATCTTAATTTGGAGGTACTGTGGGGACATCGTCAGAGATTGCTGCATCTGCATCATGTAGGAGAGGCCTCCATCACTTGACCCTGCTTCACAGATGGTGCCTCAATAAAATGGGTCACGGGCTTGTGGATGATGAGTGTACCCCATGAGGGGGGACATCCTAATCGTCCTCCGTGACATCCTCAGTCCTTGCCAGGAAATCAGGATGCCAGGCAGAGGACACCAACTAGGGTGCATCTAGTATCCCCACCGAAGATTTCTGCTCCACCAGCACCACTGCTCTATCTACACTACCTAGTGTCTCTTGGATTCCGGGGACATCAGTGCACAGTTCCTGCATCCACTCAGAGTGATGCTGCACATGGTTCTCCATGAAGTTGGCCACCCTCTCAGTGGAAGAGCTCACAGACTTCGCTCTCTCACAACCTTTAACATAAGATTCAGGTCCGCATCAATGCTCTGAGGGACAGACCTACCACAGATGGTAGACCTCAGGCTCGCTTGAACTGGTCCACTTCTCTTTGGAGCAGTAAAGCTTTAGAAAGAAGAGTTCTCTTCTTCAGGACAGCCAGCTGCCTCAATGATAACTGCCATGGAGAATCTGTAGAAAATTATAGATTGATATATATGTAGTATTTTTACAATTAGGAGAATAATTCATTACTCATAAATGAATGCATTAACTTAAAATAAATTTCTGCCTATAGTTTAAATGGAAGTTGTTACGACCCCTTGGGCTAGTGCGGAGTCAATTCCAGCCCGACTTGACCCGGAGTCGCAACACAATTGAAATTACGAAATAATTCTTAGAAAAGCACACGAGGCCCTGAGCTGCCCAGTAACTACAGTCACCAGGTTTGTAAACTTAAACACAACTAAGTTTATTAATAACAATAACTATAATTAAATATGCAGCAAATACAACAGGTTAACTGTTATCCAATTCCAAACTCCCCCCCCCCCACTTAAACTCGCCCCCCCCTCTCTACACACACACACAGGCAGACAAACACAGAGGGGAGAAGCGAGGTATAAAAATAATGATGAAAGTAAAAAAATAATAGTCTTTGTTTCAGGTGGTTGTTTCTAGCACACCTTGCTTCAGTGTAGGCTGTCAATTCGAGGTTTTCTGTTTCTAGTCTGTAATGGTTTTCACTGCAGATTCAATTAGGTCTCTGCAGTTTCAGAAACAAAGTGGCTATACAGCTTTTCTGGTGAGAAACAAGGGAGAAAGAGAGAGCAGATCCTTTTCTCTGACTCTTTCCGGCTCTCTGAACATCGTCCCACTCAGGCAGGACCCAATCACCGCCTGTTACCAGGCAGAATACCGCCTTTTGGCCAATTCATTGGCCACCAGCCAACCAATCGAACCGAGTCCCACCAAATCTCTCAGGTGTTGAAAAGTCTGAGTTCTGCTGTCCGAAAGCTAGCACAGTGTACTATGTTGTAACTTTTCCCCTGCACGGCTTAAAGACACAGGTCCATTAAGCATCCATGGATCAAAAATGATAACAGCAAAAATAAAGAAATGGGAAATAAGGGAATCAGCAGGGAGGGCCCTTACAAAGTAAACTTTGCACGTCACACAATCAGAAAAACAATACCATGCAAGAGGCAAGTAATGTTACAGGTGCTTGGTGAACCAAAGCTCACATGCGGCGCTCAACTGGGGAAGTGGGGACTTTGAGCATGGGACTGTGTGTTTTTTCGATTGCGCAGTCTCATTTCACTTGACTTTCGTGCACTTCATTGTCAGATTGCTAAATTCACTAAGTTACACTTCCCTCAATGCACATTCCCCATTGACGGATACACTAGCATGACTGGGCTATTTGTAATATCGCCAACGTAAACTCCCTGCATGACAGTGTGTACAGACTCTCACACAAAATGGTTGAATTGCAAAATAATTACTGGAGAAGGAATATTCTGTCAGTTATGGGCGATGCAAGCATGCAATTAATGGGCCCTGGCTGTTTTATTACTGGCATATGATCAGACCTCCCACTGAGTATGTTTTTATAAATATTTTACAACTCGCTGGGGAACTTCCTTCATTTAATTATAAGCCTATGAACTTCTTGTTAAAGGCACATTTTTATTTCACAGCATTCATGGTATTTGCTGGATGAAATGCTTCGGTTCGGAAATGAAATTTCCCCAAAACACCAGATTATAAAATGGAAACAGATACTGCATTTAGGAAGGAATTTGAGTTTGTTTTGGACGATAGTATCAATTGAGATGAAGAAGAAATATTTTTGTTTCGGCTACGATTTCAGTTTTAAGTAACATCCACTGGGGCCACTCAGAGAGTCAAGTTTTAATAACATTGCTTTTTAAAATGATCCTAACCCTTGCAGTTAGGTTGCTTGTATCTGAGTTTCAAAATGGTTAGAAAAAGTCTCCTGCAAACATTTTTTTACAGGGAAACCGACTCTGTCTATTGCAAATTGGGGATGGGCAATAAATGCTGGCCTATCGTCAGTGATGCCCACATCCCGCAATGAATTAAAAAAAAGGACGTCAAATGTGGAACCAACCTATAGCATCAGTGCAGAATGTGTTTTGTACCATAAGCAATGGAATTCCCCCATGTGTGTGTCCAATGCCGGGCTTGCAGGAGGTGAAAGAAATCAACCTGCTGTTACGACACCCTGGGTGTGTGCATGGTCAGTTCCAGCCCCACAGACCCCAAAGTCCCAACATAAGTATATTAACCAATAATTTGTGTTTCCCTGGGATCTGTAACTCTTGGCAAGTCATGTTGCAGCTGTATAGAACCTTAGTTAGGCCACACTTGGAGTGTAGTGTTCAATTCTGGTCGCCACACTACCAGAAGGATGTGGAGGCTTTAGAGAGGGTGCAGAAGAGATTTATCAAGATGTTGCCTGGTATGGAGAGCATTAGCTATGAGGAGAGGTTGAATAAACTTGGCTTGTTCTCACTGGAACGAAGGAGATTGAGGGGCGACCTGATAGAGGTCTACAATTTTATGAGGGGCATAGACAGAGTGGATAGTCATAGACTTTTTCCCAGGGTAGAGGGGTCAATTACTAGGGGGCATAGGTTTAAGGTGCAAGGGTCAAGGTCTAGATGTACGAGGTACGTTTTTTACACAGAGGGTAGGGGGTGCCTGGAACTCGCTGCCGGAGGAATTAGTGGAAGCAGGGACGATAGTGACGTTTAAGGGGCATCTTGACAAATACATGAATAGGATGGGAATAAAGGGATACGGACCCCGGAAGTGTAGAAGATTTTAGTTTAGACGTGCAGCATGGTCGGCGCAGGCTTGGAGGGCCGAAGGGCTTGTTCCTGTTCTTTATTCTTTGTTCTTTGTTCTTGACAGCTCCAATGAATTACAGGCACCAGATTTATAAGTAAAACGTTAACAAACCATTTATTTATAACAAGATTAAAAGGCGAACAGATAGTGGAAATATCAGAAAATGGTCTACTTGTCTATCTATTCCCAAACTCTCTGTCCCACCATCCACCCAGACACACACAAGACAAACATATGGCAGGGGAAGGATTAAAATAATGGGAATTGAAGGAAAAGGTCTGAAATGAATCTTCGCTGCAGAGGTTGTGGTCTCTAGGCACCAGTCTTCCCCGAAAGCGACGCTCTGGGGAATCGATTTATACAGGAGATTGAGGTTGGTGCAATTCTATCCTTTGACCATCAGCTGGAGCCTCCATTTCCATGAGATATTGCTAGAGCTGTGCACCTGTGAATTTACAGACTTTCTGCTGGCCTGATCTCTGTACAGAGATTCTGGCTGTAACGTGAAGAGTGTCCTCAGATTGTTTCTTTCCCAACCATTCAGACAGACGACTAAACTGTTATAGACCTGGTTGGAGAACCTACTCAAAGCCTTTCACTCCAGTAATTCCCTCCACAGGTCTGACTACTTGCTGCAGTCTTTCAAATAGAAGTGCCTTCCACAGGTCTGGCTGGGAGCCTCTTAAATTGCCTGGCAGAGAGAGAGTTCCTTCAAGCTGTTTCCTGATTGAGTCTTTTCACAGAACTCAGGACAAAATGGAGCTCTTCAAATGACCTGCCTTTCTTCCGCAATGCTCTGAATGGCTCCACCAATCGCAAGTGAGAACAGGTGATGTCTCACAATTCCAGATGCATTGATTGGCTGCTTGCCAAGTCTATCAAACTGACATCATGGGCTCTGCAACAGAGCATAAAGGGGAAGTCCTGGGCTAATTCATTAGACCAGGGGTTTTTCAGTTTGCCTAAAATCTGTAGCTTAAGCAAAGGTTGCAATGTTGTAGCAGCTAGCAAGAAGACTAGATTAAAGGCAGCCATCAGGACAGGAATTAGAAAAGTATCCTTACATTGCGCAACATTCATCGACCATCCAGAAGGAGAGTGAGGAAATGAGAGAGATAGCTAAACGTGGATTGGAAAATGTTAGTTCTGTGAATGTGATTACATGAGCAGCAAATTGATCAACAACCTGGTTTTCTGTTTCTGATCAAAATATTTCCTAAAAAATGCACCAAAATAATGGGAGTCAAATTAATTGGATTGTTTGACTTGCTAGAAGTTGTGAGATGCTACAATATCGGCATGGCTCAGGTTCATTCCACAAAAGGAAATGCAGTGCTAGCAGGAGTAAAACTTTACAGAAAGCTGTGAAGGATAGATTTCCACTACCCTACCCCACCCCAATAGCTCCAGGGGGTGCAGAAGCATATTTTACAAATTTGAGCTCAAGCTGCACAAGATTTCTTGTTCATAAAAATTATTGGACAGGATATCGTGAATAAATTACGTTTGATTTTGCAATGGGTGCTTCCACCCCGTTAGGCCCTAACCCAGGCCTGTAGGTTTTGAAATAAATAAAACAGGCTAGGATTGTGCATTGCAATGTTAGGACACAGTCATAGGGATTTGCAAATTGCTAAATCATTCATGATGTCTCAAGGTTCAACTTACAATCTAAGTCCAGTTTTCATCTTGTTTCCTCTATTCAGAACGTTTAACAGGAAAAAAACGTCTCTATCTGCTTTCATCTCGCACGTGATGTGGTCCTATGAAGACTAATTTCCTTACAAAATGATGAACTTGAATCAAAAAAGGTAATCTTCAAACAATTTTTGCCAAAGTGCTTTTCTTTCTTATCAGATATTGTGTACAGTATTGCGGTTAATTAAATAAAATGGATGAATTAATCGCGCAAATAGATGTAAACGGGTATGATATAGTCGGGGTAATGGAGACATGGCTGCAGAGTGACCAAGGCTGCGGACTGAACATCCAGGAGTATTCAGTATTTAGGAAGGACAGGCTAAAAGAAAAAGGTGGTGCTTTACTGGGTAAAGATAAAATTAATGCAATAGTGAGGAAAAAATATTAACTCCGACAATGTTGAATCTGTATGTGTAAAGCTGAGAAACACCAAGGGGCAAAAAAGCATGAGTGGGGTTGAATATAAACCCCCCAACTGCAGTGGTGATTTAAAAAAATGTATTTTTTCTTGGGATCAGGAGGTTGCTGGCTGGGACAGAATTTATTGACCTTCCTTGAGGGCATTTAAGGGTTAATCACATTTCTGTGGATCTGGAGTCAAATGTAGAACAAAGAACAAATAACAAAGAAAATTACAGCACAGTAACAGGCCCTTCGGCCCTCCCAGCCTGCGCCGATCCAGATCCTTTATCTAAACCTGTTGTCTATTTTCCAAGGATCTACTTCCCTCAGTTCCCCGCCCGTTCATATATCTGTCTAGATGCATCCTAAATGATGCTATTGTGCCCGCCTCTACCACCTCCGCTGGCAAAGCGTACCAGGCACCCACCACCCTCTGCGTAAAAAACTTTCCACGCACATCTCCCTTAAACTTTCCCCCTCTCACCTTGAAATCATGACCCCTTGTAATTGACAGCCCCACTCTTGGAAAAAGTTTGTTGCTATCCACCCTGTCCATACCTCTCATAATTTTGTAGACCTCAATCAGGTCCCCCCTCAACCTCCGCCTTTCCAACGAAAACAATCCTAATCTACTCAACCTTTCTTCATAGCTAGCACCCTCCATACCAGGCAATATCCTGGTGAACCTCCTCTGCGCCCTCTCTAAAGCATCCACATCCTTCTGGTAATGTGGCGACCAGAACTGCACGCAGTATTCCAAATGTGGCCTAACCAAAGTCCTACATAACTGTAACATGACCTGCCGACTCTTGTACTCAATACCACGTCCGATGAAGGCAAGCATGCTGTATGCCTTCTTGACCACTCTATTAACCTGCGTTGCCACCTTCAGGGTACAATGGACCTGAACTCCCAGATCTCTCTGTACATCAATTTTGCCCAGGACTCTTCCATTGACTGCATAGTCCGCTCTTGAATTAGATCTTCCAAAATGCATCACCTCGCATTTGCCTGGATTGAACTCCATCTGCCATTTCTCTGCCCAACTCTCCAATCTATTTATATTTTACTGTATTCTCTGACAGTCCTCCTCGCTATCTGCAACTCCACCAATCTTAGTATCATCTGCAAACTTGCTAATCAGACCACCTATATCTTCGTCCAGATCATTTATGTATATCACAAACAACAGCGGTCCGAGCACGGATCCCTGTGGAACACCACTAGTCACCGTTCTCCATTTTGAGACACTCCCTTCCACCACTACTCTCTGTCTCCTGTTGCCCAGCCAGTTCTTTATCCATCTAGCTAGTGCACCCTGAACGCCATACGACTTCACTTTTTCCATCAACCTGCCATGGGAAACTTTATCAAACGCCTTACTGAAGTCCATGTATATGACATCTACAGCCCTTCCCTCATCAATTAACATTGTCACTTCCTCAAAGAATTCTATTAGGTTTGTAAGACATGACCTACCCTGCACAAAACCATGCTGCCTATCACTGATAAGTCTATTTTCTTCCAAATGTGAATAGATCCTATCCCTCAGTATCTTCTCCAACAGTTTGCCTACCACTGACATCAAGCTCACAGATCTATAATTCCATGGATTATCCCTGCTACCCTTCTTAAACAAACGGAGAACATTAGCAATTCTCCAGTCCTCCGGGACCTCACCCGTGCTCAAGGATGCTGCAAAGATATCTGTTAAGGCCCCAGCTATTTCTTCCCTCAGTTACCTGGGTTAGATCCCACCCGGACCTGGGGACTTGTCTACCTTAATGCCTTTCAGAATACCCAAAACTTCCCCCTTCCTTATGCTGACTTGACCTAGAGTATTTAAACATCCATCCCTAACCTCAACATCCGTCATGTCCCTCTCCTTGGTGAATACCGATGCAAAGTACTCATTAAGAATCTCACCCATTTCCTCTGACTCCACGCATAAATTCCCTTTTTTGTCTTTGAGTGGGCCAATCCTTTCTCCAGTTACCCTCTTGCTCCTTATATACGAATAAAAGGCTTTGGGATTTTCCTTAACCCTGTTAGCCAAAGATATTTCATGACCCCTTTTAGCCCTCTATTGCGCGTTTGAGATTTGTCCTACTTTCCCGATATTCCTCCAAAGCTTCATCAGATTAAAGTAGCCTAGATCTTATGTATGCTTCCTTTTTTATCTGAGCTAGTCTCACAATTCCACCCGTCATCCATGGTTCCCTAATCATTCCATTTCTATCCCTCATTTTCACAGGGACATGTCTGTCCTGCACTCTAATCAACCTTTCCTTAAAAGACTCCCACATTTCAAATGTGGATTTACCCTTAAAAGAGCTGCTCTCAACCCACATTCCCTAGCTCCTGCCGAATTCTGTTATACTTGGCCTTTCCCCAATTTAGCACTCTTTCTTTAGGACCACTCTCGTCTTTGTCCATGAGTATTGTAAAACTTACGGGATTGTGATCGCTATTCCCAAAGTAATCACTGACTGAAACTTTAACCACTTGGCTGGGATCATTCCCCAATACCAGGTCCAGTATGGCCCCTTCCCGAGTTGGACTATTTACATACTGCTCTAAAAAACTCTCCTGGATGCTCCTTACAAATTCTGCTCCATCTACGCCTCCAATACTACATGAGTCCCATTCAATGTTGGGGAAGTTAAAATGTCCCATCACGACCACCTTATTGCTCCTACATTTTTCTATAATCTGTCTACATATTTGTACCTCTACTTCACACTCACTTTTGGGAGGCCTGTAGTAAAGTCCCAACAATGTTAGTGCACCCTTCCTATTTCTGAGCTCTACCCATATTGCCTCAGTGCTCGAATCCTCCATCGTGCCCTCCTTAATCATAGCTGGGATATCATCTCTGACCAGTAATGCAACTCCTCCACTCCTTTTACCTCCCTCTCTATCCCTCCTGAAGCATCTATACCCTGGGATATTTAGTTGCCAGTCTTGCCCTTCCCTCAACCAAGTCTCCGTAATTCCAATAACATCATATTCCCAGGTACTAATCCAAGCCTTAAATTCATCTGCCTTACCTGCTACACTTCTCGCATTGAAACAAATGCACCTCAGACCACCTGTCCCTTTGCGTTCATCATCTCTTCCCTGTCTACTCTTCCCCTTAGTCACATTGAGTTTATTACCTAGTACCTTACTGGCTTTAGTTGCTGCCTCTTTACTGACTTCCTAATCTGGTTCCCATCCCCCTGCCACATTAGTTTAAAACCTCCCCAACAGTGTTAGCAAAAGCACCCCCTAGGATATTGGTTCAGGTCCTGCCCAGGTGTAGACCATCCGATTTGTAATGGTCCCACCGCCCCCAGAATCGGTTCCAATGTCCCAAAAATCTGAACCCCTCCCTCTTGCACCATCTCTCAAGCCACGTATTCATTCTGACTATTCTTGAATTTCTACTCTGACTGCCTCGTGGCACTGGTAGCAATCCTGAGATTACTACCATTGAGGTCCTACTTTTTAACTTATCTCCTAACTCCCTAAATTCTGATTGTAGGACCTCATCCCGTTTTTTACCTATATCGTTGGTGCCTATATGCACCATGCCAACTGGCTGTTCACCCTCCCCCTTCAGTATGTCCGGCAGCCGACCTGAGACATCCCTGATCCATGCACCCAGGAGGCAACATACCATTCGGGAGTCTCGTTTTCGACCACAAAAACGCCTGTCTACTCCCCTTACGATTGAATCCCCTATGACTATAGCCCTGCCAGTCTTTTTCCCGCCCTTCTGTGCAGCAGAGCCAGCCACGGTGCCATGAGCCTGGCTACTACTGCCTTCCCCTGGTGAGTCATCTCCCCCAACAGTATCCAAAACGGTATACCAGTTTTGGAGGGAGATGACCGCAGGGGATATCTGTACTGCCTTCCTGCTCTTTTTCTGCCTTTTGGTCACTCATTCCCTGTCTCCCTCACCAACCCTAATCTGCGGTGTGACCATCTCACTGAACGTGCTATCCACAACCTCCTCAGCATCACGGATGCTCCAAAGTGAGTCCATCCGCAGCTCCAGAGCCATCATGCGGTCTAACAGGATCTGCAACCATGTAGGCCAGCCCATGTAAGGATGGCAGATTTCCTTCCCTCAAGGACATTAGTGAACAAGGTGGATTTTTATGACAATCGGCAATGGTTTCATGGTCATCATTCGACTTTTATATCCAGATTTTTATTAAATTCAAATTTCACGATCTGCCATGGTCTGATTAGAACGGAGGTCCCCAGAACATTACCCTGGTCTCTGGATTACTAGTCCTGTGACAATACCACTAGGTTTACCAGACTGAATCCTGGGATGGCAGGACTGGCGTGCGAGTAGAGATTGTGTCGGTTAGGATTATATTCGTTGGAGTTCAGACGAATGAGGGGCGATCTCATCCAAACCTATAAAATTCTAACAGGACTAGACAGGGTAGATGCAGGAAGGATGTTCCCGATGGTGGGGAGTCCAGAACCAGGGGTCACAATCTGAGGATACGGCTGTGTCTTGCAGCTGTAGACCATTTAGGACTGAGATGAGCGGAAATGTATTCTTCCAGAAAGTGGTAATCAAAGAACAGGTGCCCCTGCCACCTTATTAGCTGTTTTGCTGATTTAATGCTTCAGATGTGCACCAATTCTCAGAATAAATCTTTTTTTTTGTCTCTACATTACACGTGTTCAAAATATCAAACTTGGAAATACCAAAGGCACAAAGTATGGATGTCATCATAGAATGTACAGTGCAGAAGGAGGCCATTCGGCCCATCGAGTCTGCACCGGCTCTTGGAATGAGTACCCTACGCAAGGTCAACACCTCATCCCTATCCCCATAACCCAGTAACCCCACCCAACACTAAGGGCGATTTTGGAAACTATGGGCAATTTATCATGGCCAGTCCACCTAACCTGCACATCTTTGGACTGTGGGAGGAAACCGGAGCACCTGGAGGAAACCCACGCACACACAGGGAGGATGTGCAGACTCCGCACAGACAGTCACCCAAGCCGGAATCGAACCTGGGACCCTGGAGCTGTGAAGCAATTGTGCTATCCACAATGCTACCGTGCTGCCCTTGTGTCGTTCTCCTTGTGTCACAAGTCTGCATTATCAGGCTGTTTTCTTAACAATGCCCACCTCCACCTCTGTAACATTGCCTGACTCTGCAACTGATACGCAATCAATACGCTTGAGTCCACGTGGAGTTATATCGATTCAGCTTTAATCAGATAGAACTGTACCCAGCAGCGAAGTTACAGAAGTGAAGGCTGCTGGGACAGCATTGGTTCTTATACCCCGCCTCTCAGGGCGGGGCTATGTACATTGCCCAATGGTAGACCCCGTGGCCTAGCCAATGGTTATTCCTCTCTCTGGTACCGCAATACCTGGCATTACCACATTCACCCCCTGTTAAAAAAAGAGTTGGCGGGGTGATGGCCAGTATTACTGTCGCCTTTTCATGGTAGGACTAGGTATTGCAGGTACCATGCTGTCGAGGGTTACAGAGAAAGTTCTTGCGTTGTTAATTTTCCTCACGGTGCTGCAATCAGACGATCGGGTGGCCTGGTCGTCCTACTGGAGCGTCTAAGTGTCGCCGGCGATCCTGGTGAGGGCTCCGGCAGTAGTGACTCCGGGAACGAGGTGTCTTCCTCCCAGGCAGTTTCGTCACCCCTAGGCGGCGCTGTAAGGTTGAAAGATGGGCAGAAGGAAGGGGTGCCTGTAGGGGCGTCGATGCCTGCTCGGCTCTGGGTCGGGGTTCCGGCGGCAGTACTGACCCTCCGGTCAGGTATGGAGGGGGGTAGCAGTGGCTCGGGTGCGCGTGGTGCTCCGGCGGGCGCCAGGTCCCGGAGGGAAACCGTATCTTGGCGACCGTCGGGGAACGCTACGTGGGCATACTGAGGGTTGGCATGCAGCAGGTGGACCCTTTCGACCAGCGGGTCCGACCTGTGCGCCCTCGCATGTTTCCGCAGCAGGACGGGTCCGGGTGTTGCTAGCCAGGTTGGGAGCAAGGTCCCAGAGGAGGACTTCCTGGGGAAAACAAGGAGACGTTCATGAGGTGTCTGGTTCGTGGTAGTACATAGCAGTGACCGAATGGAGTGCAGGGCCACTGGGAGGACTTCTTGCCAGCGGGAGACTGGGAGATTCCTGGACCGAAGGGCCAGCAGGACGATCTTCCAGACCGTTCCGTTCTCCCTTTCTACCTGCCCGTTTCCCCGGGGGTTGTAGCTGGCCGTCCTGCTCGAGGCGATGCCTTTGCTAAGCAGGGACTGGCGCAGCTCGTCGCTCATTAAAGGAGGACCCCCTATCACTGTGGATGTATGCGGGGAAACCGAACAGTGTAAAAATAGTTTGGATTGCCTTGATGACGGTGGTTGTGGTCATGTCCGGGCAGGGGATGGCGAATGGGAACCGGGAGTACTCATCAATCACGTCCAGGAAATACGTGTTGCGGACGGTGGAGGGGAGGGGGCCTTTGAAGTCCATGCTGAGGCGTTCAAAGGGACGGGAAGCCTTTATCAGGAGCGCCCTCTCTGGTCGGTAGAAGTGCGGTTTGCCCTCCGCGCAGATTTGGCAGTCCCTGGTGACAGTCCTGACCTCTTCGATGGAGTAAGGCAGGTTTCGGGACTTAACAAAATGGAAGAACCGGGTAACTCCCGGGTGGCAGAGGTCCTCGTGGAGGGCTCGGAGGCGGTCTACTTGTGCGGTGGCACAAGTGCCGCGGGATAGGGCATCAGGAGGCTCATTCAGCTTCCCGGGATGATACAAGATCTCGTAATTGAAGGTGGAGAGTTCGATCCTCCACCGCAAGATCTTGTTGTTCTTAATCTTGCCCCGCTGTGCATTATTGAACATGAACACAGACCGTTGGTCCGTGAGGAGAGTGAATCTCCTGCCGGCCAGGTAATGCCTCCAGTGCCGCACAGCTTCCACTATGGCCTGGGCCTCCTTTTGGACCGAGGAGTGGCGAATTTCGGAGGCATGGTGAGTGCGGGAGAAGAAAGCCACGAGCCTGCCTGCTTGGTTGAGGGTGGCGGCCAGAGCTACGTCAGATGCGTCGCTCTCGACCTGGAAGGGGAAGGATTCGTCGATGGCGCGCAGCGTGGCTTTTGCGAAGTCCGCTTTGATGCGGCAGAAGGCATGGCGGGCCTCCGTCGACAGGGGGAAGTTTGTGGATTGGATTAGGGGTTGAGCCTTGTTGGCATAATTAGGGACCCATTGTGCATAGTAGCTAAAGAAGCCGAGGCAGCGCTTTAGGGCCTTGGGGCAGTGAGGGAGGGGGAACTCCATAAGGGGGTGCATGCGTTCGGGGTCGGGGCCTATGACTCCATTTCGCACTACGTAGCCTAGGATGGCTAGACGGTCGGTGCTAAACACGCACTTCTCCTTATTGTAGGTCAGATTCAGGAGGTGCGCGGTCTGGAGAAATTTACGGAGGTTGGTGTCGTGTTCCTGCTGGTCATGGCCGCAGATGGTGACGTTGTCAAGATACGGGAACGTTGCGTGTAAGCCGTACCGGTCAACCATTCGGTCCATTTCACGCTGGAAGACCAAGACCCCGTTTGTGACACCGAAGGGAACCCTTAAAAAGTGGTAGAGCCGCCCATTTGCTTCGAAGGCAGTGTACTGGCGGTCGCTATTATGGAGGGGTAGCTGGTGGTAGGCAGACTTGAGATCCACCGTGGAGAAGACCTTGTATTGCGCGATCCTGTTTACCAGGTCGGCAATACGGGGGAGGGGGTACGCGTCCAGTTGCGTAAACCGATTGATGGTCTGGCTATAGTCGATGACCATCCTATGCTTCTCCCCGGTCTTAACCACCACTACTTGAGCCCTCCAGGGGCTGTTGCTCGCTTCGATGACCCCTTCCTTCAGCAGCCTCTGGACCTCGGACCTGAAGAAGGTCCGGTCCTGGGCGCTGTACCGTCTGCTCCTGGTGGCGACGGGTTTGCAATCCGGGGTGAGGTTCGCAAACAGGGAAGGCGGGTCGACCTTAAGGGCTGCGAGGCCGCAAACCGTAAGGGGGGGGTATAGGGCCGCCAAATTTAAAAGTAAGGCTTTGTAGGTGGCACTGGAAATCCAGTCCCAGAAGGGTGGCTGCGCAGAGGTGTGGCAGCACGCATAGGCGGAAATTGCAGAATTCCCTGCCTTGGACGGTGAGGTTCGCGAGGCAGAACTCTTTTATCTGCACCGCACGTGACCCGGAGGCCAGGGAGATCCTTTGTTGGGTGGGGTAGGTGACCAGAGAACAGCGCCTTACCGTGTCGGGGTGGACGAAATTCTCCGTGCTCCTGGAGTCGATGAGGCATGACGTCACGTGGCCGTTGATGACGATCGTCGTGGTGGCCTTTGCTAGTGCCCGGGGCCGACCCTGGTCCAGGGTGACGGAGGCCAGCTGCAGCAAGGAGTGAAGATCGGGCAGTGCATCGTCAGCCGTGTTGGGGGCTTGAGGCCCCATCCAAGATGGCGCCGTCCATGGATCGCACATGGAGTCCGGGGACTCCGAGGAAGGCGGCAGGGAGAAACAAAATGGTGGCGGGGAGGCCAGCTGCAACATAGGGTTTTGGTCGGGCAGCGCGTAGCCAGCCGCGCTGGGGGCTTGAGGCCCCATCCAAGATGGCACCGGCCATGGATCGCACGTGGAGTCCGGGGACTCGGAAGATGGCGGCGGGGAGGAGCAAACTGGCGGTGCACGCTGCTCCAGCGTTGCGGAGGCCAGCTGCAACACAGGGATTTGGTCGGGCGGCGCGTAGGCAGCCGCGCTGGGGGCTTGAGGCCCCATCCAAGTTGGCGCCAGCCAGGGGTTGCCCATGGAGTTCGGGGACGGAGACCCCAACGATTGAACTGGCGAGGGACAGAATGGCTGTGCGAACTCCTCCAGCATGGCTGCCGGAGGGGGAAAGAATGGCTGCGGCTGCGACTCTGCCTGGCGGGGCAAAGGCTGTGGTTGTGCAGCGGGCGGCTAGAGGAATGGCTGAGGGTAGTCGTTGGATACCGCGTTCACCGCATGGGCGAGGCAGACCGCGGCATAGTGGCCTTTCTTGCCGCACCCTTTGCAGGTGACAGTGTGGGCCGGGCAGCGGCGCGCGGGCCGCAGAAGAAGCAGCGTTGGCCGGCGGCAGTAGCGGGGCGCCCTCGGAGTTAGCGGGTAAGTCTGGGGGTTAGGCGGGTAAGTCTGGGGGGCTGCCGCGGCGGGGTGCCACGCAGCCCAGGGGGGCGCGGTGCGCGCGGGGGCGTACGCAAGGGCGTTTTTGTACGCCACGTCCATGGACCCTGCCAGGGCCCGGGCCTCGGTGAGGCCCAGCGTCTCCATTTCGAGCAGCCTTCGGCGAATGTCGGGGGAGATCATACCTGCCACAAAAGGGTCTCGAATTAAAAGTTCGGAGTGCTCGTTCGCCGTCACCGCTGGGCAGCCGCAGTTTTGGCCCAGCACGTGCAGCCCAGCAATGCCCTGTAGAAATCTTCTAGCGTCTCATCTGGGCTCTGCCATCTCGTTGCCAGCAGGTGACGGGCGTAGACCTGATTAAGTGGACAAATGTAGTGTCCTTCCAGCAGTTCCATGGCTTTATCATAGTTCGCCGCCCCTTCGATCAGGGGGTAGATCGCCGGGCCGACCCACGAGCGTAGGAGGTGCATTTTCTGCCTTTCCGTGGGGGTGTCGGCAGCCGTCTCGAGGTAGCTCTGGAAGCATGCCAACCAATGCTTAAAAATCTCGGTAGAATTTTCTGCGTGCGGGCTGAGCTGAAGGTACGCCGGCTTGATGCGGAGATCCATCCTTCAGAAGTACTTATCTGATTAAATTGATACGCAATCAATACGCTTGAGTCCACGTGTATCGATTCAGCTTTCATCAGATAGAACTGTACCCAGCAGCGAAGTTACAGAAGTGAAGGCTGCTGGGACGGCACAGGTTCTTATACCCTACCTCTCAGGACGGGGCTATGTACATTGCCCAATGGTAGACCCTGCGGTCTAGCCAATGGTTATTCCTCTCTCTGGTACCGCAATACCTGGTATTACCACAGCAACCAACCTCAGCTCATCCGCTGCTGAAATGCTCAGTTACATCTTTGCTCCCTCGAGACTGGACTATTTTATCCACCACACATTTAACGTCATCCAAATCTCTGCTGCTTGTGTCCTAACTCACCGAGATCTTTGTTCATTCACCACCCCTGTGCCCACTACCCTCCATTGACTCCAAAATTGAGTAATGCATCGATTTGAAAATTCTCAACTTTGTTTTCAAAATACTCCATGCCTGGCCCCTCCCTATACCTGTAACCTGCTCCAGTCCTCGTGCCTTCTGAGATATCTGCGCTCCTCTAATTTTCTCCTGACGTTTTTCACCACTCCACCATTCTTGGTTGTACCTGCTCTGAAGTTCATTCCTAAACTTTTCTGCTCCTCGACCTCTTATTCCTCCTTTATGATGTTCCCTAAAACCTATATCTCTTTGACCAAGCCTTTGCTCAACGGCCCTATCCCCTATGAGGCTCAGTGTCTGATTTTGTTGATTACACTCCTGTGAAATACCTTGGGCTGGATTCTCCGTCGGCGGGATCCGCCGTTTTGGCAGCAGCGCACTCAGGCCTGTGGATTTCCCGATGGCATGGGGTGCCCACAATGCGAAATCCCATTGGCCGGCTGCCGGGACGGAGGATCCCGCTGCCGGCAGGGGCACGCCACACCAGAAAATGGGTGTGGCGGGACGGAGAATCCAGCCCCTTAGAAGTCCAACTGATAGCAACAGGACCAGAATATCCCACGTCGGCCAATGCCAGACCGCCCTCTGCCGCTGAGAGGCCAGATTATCTTGCCCTATGTCAATACTTCAGAGTTGGTGGAATCTATGATTAGAAATTATTGCCCATTCCTGGACCTATGAGGAAGTCGCAAAGACATCGCCTGTGATTTTCTGCTCTGAGTTGGTTGATGGGTGAGGCTGTGGTTATGACTTAGAATCTCAATAGTAACTCCAGTGTTAATTTGACGCCAAAGAGAAGCTCAACAGGAATGCATAGCATCCCACTGCTTCGGTTTGGCATCTTATGGAAAAACAGGTGCAGAACATTCTTCTCAACAGAAATATTGTGGTGCCAGCCATGCAGGAGTCAGTATTGAAAACAGGGCTCTGGCTAGCTCAAATCCATACTGCAGCCATGGACCAAAATGCACTATAACCAGAAATATATTGAACCCGAACAATATGTCCATAGAATCACGACAGTGCAGAAGGAGGCCAATCAGTCCATCGAGCCTGCAGCGACTCAGACTAAAGGGACGATCCTTTAAAACAGAGATGAGAAGGAATATATTTGGATAGTCAGAGGCTTTTCCCCAGGGTAGAGGGGTCAATTACTAGGGGGCATAGGTTTAAGGTGAGAGGGGCAAAGTTTAGAGTAGATGTACGAGGCAAGTTTTTTACGCAGAGGGTAGTGGGTACCTGGAACTCGCTACCGGAGGAGGTAGTGGAAGCAGGGACGATAGGGTCATTTAAGGGGCATCTTGACAAATATATGAATAGGATGGGAATAGAAGGATACGGACCCAGGAAGTGTAGAAGATTGTAGTTTAGTCGGGCAGTATGGTCGGCACGGGCTTGGAGGGCCGAAGGGCCTGTTCCTGTGCTGTACATTTCTTTGTTCTTTGTAATATCTTCAACCAAAGGGTGTTGAATCTGTGGAACTCTTTGTCACAGAAGGCTGTGGAGGCCAAATCACTAAGTGTCTTTAAGACAGAGATAGATAGGTTGTTGATTAATAAGGGGATCAGTGGTTATGGGGAAAAGGCAGGAGAATGGGGATAAGAAAAATATCAGCCATGATTGAAGGTAGAGCATACTCGATGGGCCGAGTGGCCTAATTCTGCTCCTATGTCTTATGGACTTATGGACCCTCTGAAAGAGTACCTGACCTCGTCCGACTCCCCTGCCCTATCCCCGTAAATCCTGCACATCAATGGACACTCAGGTGCAATTTAGTGGTCAATCTACCTAACTTGCACATCTTTGGAAACTCACACAGATATAAGGAGAACATGCAAACTCTACACAGTCACCCAAGGCTGGAATGGAACCCGGGTCCCTGGTACTGAGAGGCAGCAGTGCTAACCACCGACCCTGAAATAATCACACCATAAGGGCATACACATCAACTCAGAAGAAGGATAATGACAAGCCAACCTGGAGTAAATGGAAACTGTTTAACAAATGTTGCAGTAACCCAACTAGTTCACTAACATCCTTAGATAATCTTACTCAAATCTAACCAATTTGCATCACCAATATGGTTGGTGCTTAACTAGCATCTGAAGTGACCTTCATTGAAGGCAACTAAGGGTGGGAATAAATACCTGCCATGCTCACATTCCTAGAATGAGTTAAAAATGTTTCATAATTTCAGAACATTTTTAGCCTGTTTTTCTAGCAGACTAGATAAGAATCACTGCCACACGAAAAAAGGAAAACTTTAATCGTGCGTTTGATTGCAATTCATTTGTTCCTCACGTTTTGATCATTTGGAATGATGAAATATTTAATTGTTTAAAAGGTCTAATCTCCTTTTGGCAGCTGCTTTCTAATTCCACAGAAGCCATGTTGATGCAATCGGTTTTCGTGGAAATAGTTTTGGAAGGAAGTTCGAAAAATATTAAACTCTTTGATTTTTCAATGTGTGGAAGAACTCATTTATATTTCAAGGATAGGACACTCAAACGAAATAATCTTTTCAGATGGACTTCAGTTAAGCAGCATCTTAAAGCTCCGGTTATAAAGACAAAAAGCTAAGCCCCAATCCACAGTCATGAAGGTGGTGAATGTCAGATGAATCCAACATTCCTTGAAGTAAAAGTAATGCTTATTCTAAGGTTTCTTTTTTAGGGTCATGTATCCGCTGGTTGTTTTTGCCAAAGCCACATTGGATAAATGGCTGACTTAATATAAACATTAGTTTATATTCGTAGGCATCATATGAAAGTTTCCATAGATTAATGAAAGAATGGCCAGTTGGCTTGATACTAGTACTAATTCTTTTCTGCCTGTGTATTATTGAAAATAGTTATGACTCGTGGGAACAAAACCTCTTTTGGCTGCTGAATATTATTTATAATTGCTCCAAGTGCAATTTTTTTGTTTGTCAAGCATGCTTGAAATTGGATCTTAAAAATGCATAATAGGCAGTGACACAGTTGGAGGGTTATATGACAACCTGTTGTGATTTTATCTCAATTTATGTTGCTCTGTCATTATTGAAGCTGATTCTCCACCTTCACACCCCAGCTAGCAAGCGCAAAAAAACAGAACAAGCTCGATTTCTCCAGAATTATAGTTGCTGTAACTGGAGCCTGCCCTTAAGGTTTCTCAAGTTACCCATCCATGACAAGCAGTATATAGATTGGATCTGACTGGCCCTTTTAAGGGGAATGTGCTCCTATATTGCTTCATTGATCTTCCTGTCTCTTCTTGAAACCAGGGATTTTTTTTTTAAATATAAAAATAACCTCGCTCCGTGTGTGAATTTAATCAATTTTCTTTGTCTTTCTGAAGGGCAACTTGTCCACACATGAAAAATATGATGATATATTGTTTACATTTGTTTGTTGTCCTGTTTTGCTGGAATTGAAGCTGTCGCACACATCCGTGCCCCTCCGTCAAGCAAACTGCTTTGAAACACTTTTGTCTTTGAGCAGATGCACAGCAGAAACTCACCAAGTCTTCCAAACCCAGGACCACTACCGTCGAGGACAATTAGGGTAGCGGATGCATATGGAACATCACCACCTGGAGATTCCCCCCAAGCCACCCGCCACCCTGACTTGGAAATATATCGCCTTTCCCTCCCCGTCACTGGGTCAAAATCCTGGAACTCCTTCCCTAACAGCGCAGTGGGTGTGCCTACATCACATGGACTGCAGCGGGTCAAGAAGGCGGCTCACCACCACCTTCTCAAGGGCGATTAGGGATGGGCGATAAATGCTGGCTTCGCCAGTGAAGTCCACATCCCAAGAATGAATAACAAATAGGGAGTCAGCTGTGGCTCTGGGTTGGCAGTCTCGCCTCATGAATCAAAACGTCATTATTTGTTTGAGACCTGGTCCAGAGGCTTAAATTAGCACATAATAGAGGCCGACATTCCAGTGCTAAGAGATAGCTGCACCATCAGATGCGAAGCTAAACCAAGGCCCCATTATAAAAGATTGCACTGCATCCAAATATGTGGGAATACATAGATTGCAATGATCATGCTGCCGCCTATCTGATTCCAATGAATGCCTTCTGAGGGGCTATCCAGAGGGCCACCTGGCCCACTATGTGCGTCTTTTGCATCATCTACATCAAGATGTTACTTTTAGAGTTACTTCTGATAACCTTGGAGCATATTCTCTGCTGTGTTGTGCCATTCTTTTCCTACCCAGGATGCCTTCCCCAGCCACTTTCTGCACCTGCTTCATCCAGAATGCACCTTCTCTTTTAAGAGATGAGTGCGGGCTTTAAGATTTGCAGGCTAGCTTTATGATCTGCTGTCTGACCTGCAGAGTATTTCCAGCATTTTCCAGTTTGCCACCACATTTGTGGCACCCACAGTACTTTGCTCCTGCACCTTTAAGTAGAGCAAACCTCACACAAACATGCTGAGGTGTGCAGTCATTCAACAGTATTTAGTGACTGGCCCCATGCATCAAACATGTAATAGTTCAAAATGTGTATATTGCTGACATCGAAAGGAATTTTTCTTTTTGTTCATGGGACGTAGACATTGCAGGCTGTGCCAGCATTTATTGCCCGTCCCTTGAGGGGGCAGTTAAGCTCAACCACATTGCTGTGGATCTGGAATCACATGTTGGCCAGGCCAGGTAAGGACGGCAGATTTCCTTCCTTAAAGGACATTTGTGAACCAGGTGGGTTTTTACAACAATCGACAATGGTTTCATGGTCATCATTAGATGGATAGGGCAGAGGCGTGGGCTTAAGTATGGCGCTCTTTCCAAGGGCCGGTACAGATGCGATGGGCCGAATGGCCTCCTTCTGCACTGTAAATTCCATGATTCTATGATTAGACTTTTAATTCCAGATTTTTATTGAATTCAGATTTCACCATCTGCAGTGGCCAGATTTGAACCTGGGTCCCCAGAACGTTACTCTGGGTCTCTGGTTTACCAGTCCAGTGACAATACCACCACGCCACTGCCTCCCCAAATGAGCACAGGTTAAGTTTGCTCAGTGACCCTTGAACCATTTATCACGGGCTATCCAATTTGATACCATTATCTGGTCACTGATGTCTGTGGGATCTTACTATGTTGGCTGTCAAGTTCCTCTGCATCGCAACTGTGACTGTACTTCAAATATTGCCTGCAAAATGCTTTGGGGTATCCTGAGGCCATGAAAGGCACTGGTTGTTTCCTGCTTTCCGAAGAATAGATTAAGTTCAATAATGTGCACACTGTAGCAAATGGCCTCAGATGGGCTGAGTACCAGAATGAGAGGATAGGTTCATAAGAGCAGGAGTAGGCCATTCAGCCCCTAATGACAGCAAGGGGTAAGGGGACAGTGAAGAAAAATGGCGTAGAGCTAGATGATCAGCTGTGATTTGTTTGAATGATGGAGCAGACTAGATGGCCTGAATGGTTTAGGTCTGCTCCTATGTTCCTATGTTCTCTTGAGCAGCCTGTTCCACCTTCAACTAGATCATGCTGGTATGCATCTCATTTTCCTCTCATGGCTCCCTGTTCCTATTTCATTGCTTAACAAAAATCTGTTTATTTCAATTTTGGAATTTTCAATTGATCCCCAGATTCAAGCTCTTTGGGGGGTGGGGGGGGGGGGGGGGGGTGGGGTGAGGCACGATCAATTGCACAAAGACTTGAGTTGGGTACAGCTGAGGCTTTATTGCTCTAAGATGTGTGGCCTCCCACAGCAGCTGGCGAAATGGCTGCAGCATGGAAGATACACATACTTATACTCCACCTACTGGGCGGAGCCAGCAGGAAGGGACTACTAACGTACCTGTAGTGCATGTCCTACCATACATCACCTAATAGAGGTGCAACAGTGGTTTACCACAGGGGGTGGGATCAGGAGTGTGAGATTTCCACTACCCTTTGTATGAAGTCCTTCTTGACATCCCCCTGAATGGCCTAGCTCTAATTTAAAGGTTATGTTCAGTTGTTATAGACTCCCCCACCGGAAGGAGGAAATAATTTTTCTGGGGTTCCTAGTACCTATTTCCTGTCCACTATTACCCTGTGATGCCTTCAGATTTCAGGCGCGGAATGAGGTACAGAGCAGGTGGCCTCCTCAAGGAGAGTGAGGGAATGTTGGAAGAGACTTATTCACTTGTCAGATACTGGCTAGAGAACAGGGATTAGGGAAAGGGCATCATCTAGGCTGGCAGGGGTACAAGTGAGATTGATAGATGGGATTGAAACAAAATAGCACATCCTTTGCAAGATGAGCAAAAAAAAGAATATGAAACAGCTGAACTTCTTTCTGTAAATCTAATTGATTACCACACTATGCTTGGAGGTTGATAAATGAAGAAAGTTTAGAACTCCTTGAGATGATAAATGGGTGGACAACGTTATTGTTGATCTGTCCTGACAGAGTTATTGATTCGACTTCCTCGGGATTGAGTACAGTACTATTTGATTTAATTGCGTCAGTAGTTGCTAGCAGTGTCACCGGCTGCTGCTGCTTGACTTGCTAGCCTGTATGATGGGGTCAGTCCCGAGGATAAACTTCTCCCTCCCCCAGAGATGCCCAGGCGACTGTCCAGTGCACAAGAGAACTGATCACGTTTGAGGACCAGGGACTGAATTTTACCGCCTTCGCCTCGGTGGGGCTGGGAACGTGAAATGCGGGACTCTGTTCACATGTCCATTAGCTTCAGTTGGACCGGAAAATTCTGCCGACGGGAGGGTCCGGAAAATTTTCCTCCAGGTTGCATTGGTATATAGCTGGAAGGCTGCCAGCTTAAATTGAGTGTCACTGGACCAGGCCTCTAGCTCCAGGATACCGCAGCTCCAGCAGTTTGCATCCCATTTTAGAATTGAACTGATCATGAACTGTGCACAATTACTGCGGAAATCTGAATCGGAGCTGGTCCAGATGTTATATGTGTATAAATATGCACCATTTAGAACATAAGAACATAAGAACTAGGAGCAGGAGTAGGCCATCTGGCCCCTCGAGCCTGCTCCACCATTCAATGAGATCATGGCTGATCTTTTGTGGACTCAGCTCCACTTTCCGGCCTGAACACCATAACCCTTAATCCCTTCATTCTTCAAAAAACTATCTATCTTTATCTTAAAAACATTTAATGAAGGAGCCTCTACTGCTTCACTGGGCAAGGAATTCCATAGATTCACAACCCTTTGGGTGAAGAAGTTCCTCCTAAACTCAGTCCTAAATCTACTTCCCCTTATTTTGAGGCTATGCCCCCTAGTTCTGCTTTCACCTGCCAGTGGAAACAACCTGCCCGCATCTATCCTATCTATTCCCTTCATAATCTTATATGTTTCTATAAGATCCCCCCTCATCCTTCTAAATTCAACGAGTACAGTCCCAGTTTACTCAACCTCTCCTCGTAATCCAACCCCTTCAGCTCTGGGATTAACCTAGTGAATCTCCTCTGCACACCCTCCAGTGCCAGTACGTCCTTTCTCAAGTAAGGAGACCAAAACTGAACACAGTACTCCAGGTGTGGCCTCACTAACACCTTATACAATTGCAGCAGAACCTCCCTAGTCTTAAACTCCATCCCTCTAACAATGAAGGACAAAATTCCATTTGCCTTCTTAATCACCTGTTGCACCTGTAAACCAACTTTTTGCGACTCATGCACTAGCACACCCACGTCTCTCTGCACAGCAGCATGTTTTAATATTTTATCATTTAAATAATAATCCCTTTTGCTGTTATTCCTACCAAAATGCATAACCTCACATTTGTCAACATTGTATTCCATCTGCCAGACCCTAGCCCATTCACTTAGCATATCCAAATCCCTCTGCAGACTTCCAGTATCCTCTGCACTTTTTGCTTTACCACTTATCTTAGTGTCGTCTGCAAACTTGGACACGTTGCCCTTGGTCCCCAACTCCAAATCATCTATGTAAATTGTGAACAGTTGTGGGCCCAACACTGATCCCTGAGGGACACCACTAGCTACTGATTGCCAACCAGAGAAACACCCATTAATCCCCACTCTTTGCTTTCTATTAATGGGACCACCCCAGAGTCTAGTGAATTTTGGTAAATTATCACTAGTGCATTTGCAATTACCCTAGCCATCTCTTTTAGCACTCTGGGATGCATTCCATCAGGTCCAGGAGACCTGTCTACCTTTAGCCCCATTAGCTTGCCCATCACTACCTCCTTGGTGATAACAATCCTCTCAAGGTCCTCACCTGTCATAATCTCATTTCCATCAGTCACTGGCATGTTATTTGTGTCTTCCACTGTGAAGACCGACCCAAAAAACCTGTTCAGTTCCTCAGCTATTTCCTCAACTCCCATTATTAAATCTCCCTTCTCATCCTCTAAAGGACCAATATTTACCTTCGCCACTCTTTTTTGTTTTGTATATTTGTAGAAACTTTTACTATCTATTTTTATATTCTGAGCAAGTTTACTCTCATAATCTATCTTACTCTTCTTTATAGCTTTTTTAGTAGCTTTCTGTTGCCCCCTAAAGATTTCCCAGTCCTCTAGTCTCCCACTGATCTTTGCTACTTTGTATGTTTTTTCCTTCAATTTGATACTCTCCCTTATTTCCTTAGATATCCACGGTCGATTTTCCCCCTTTTTACCGTCCTTCCTTTTTGTTGGTATAAACCTTTGCTGAGCACTGTGAAAAATCATTTGGAAGGTTCTCCACTGTTCCTCAACTGTTTCACTATAAAGTATTTGCTCCCAGTCTACCTTAACTAGTTCTTCTCTCATCCCATTGTAATCTCCTTTGTTTAAGCACAAAACACTAGTGCTTGATTTTGCCTTCTCACCCTCCATCTGTATTTTAAATTCCACCATATTGTGATCGCTCCTTCCGAGAGGATCCCTAACTATGAGATCCTGAATCAATCCTGTCTCATTACACAGGACCAGATCTAGGACCGCTTGTTCCCTCGTAGGTTCCATTACATACTGTTCTAGGAAACTATCGCGGATCCATTCTATAAACTCCTCCTCAAGGCTGCCTTGACCGACCTGGTTAAACCAATCAACATGTGGATTAAAATCCCCCATGATAACTGCTGTACCATTTCTACATGCATCAGTTATTTCTTTGTTTATTGCCTGCCCCACCATAATGTTACTATTTGGTAGCCTATAGATTACTCCTATCAGTGACTTTTTCGCCTTACTATTCCTGATTTCCACCCAAATGGATTCAACCTTATCCTCCATAGGACCGATGTCATCCCTTACTGTTGCCTGGATGTCATCCTTAAATAACAGAGCTACACCACCTCCCTTACCATCCACTCTGTTCTTCCAAAAAGTTTGATACCCTCGGATATTGAACTCCCAGTCGTGACCATCCTTTAACCATGTTTCAGTAATGGCCACTAAATCATAGTCATTCACGATGATTTGCGCCATCAACTCATTTACCTTATTCCGAATACTACGAGCATTCAGGTAAAGTACAATTATGTTGGCTTTTTTACCTCTGTTCTGAAGCTTAACACCTCGATCAGTAACCTCTCCTAAGTTATATTTCCTCTTAACCTTTCTCCTAATTTTCCTTGTCATCGAACCCATATCTTCATGTAACAACCTGCCGCGTCGCTTATCATTAATGTTTTCACTTCCCGTTTTATTTCTTTTAGTATTCCTAGTCCTATTCACTGAGCTCCCCTCAGCCACTGTATCTTGTACTGTGGCCCTTTTTGATTTTTGACTATGGCTTCTCTGCCTTACACTTTCCCCCTTACTGCCTTTTATTTCTGTCCCTGTTTTACTATCTTCCAACTTCCTCCATCGGTTCCCATCCCCCTGCCACATTAGTTTAAACTCTCCCCAACAGCTCTAGCAAACACCCCCCCTCGGACATCGGTTCCAGTCCTGCCCAGGTGCAGACTGTCCGGTTTGTACTGGTCCCACCTCCCCCAGAACCGGTTCCAATGTCCCAGGAATTTGAATCCCTCCCTCTTGCACCATCTCTCGAGCCACGTATTCATCCTCTCTATCCTGACATTCCTACTCTGACTAGCTCGTGGCACTGGTAGCAATCCTGAGATTACTACCTTTGAGGTCCTACTTTTTAGTTTAACTCCTAGCTCCCTAAATTCAGCTTGTAGGACCTCGTCCCGTTTTCTACCTATATCGTTGGTGCCTATGTGCACCACGACAGCTGGCTGTTCACCCTCCCCCCTCAGAATGTCCTGCAGCCGCTCCGAGACATCCTTGACCCTTGCACCAGGGAGGCAACATACCATCCTGGAATCTCGATTACGTCCGCAGAACCGCCTGTCTATTCCCCTTACAATTGAGTCCCCTATCACTATAGCCCTGCCATTCTTCTTCCTGCCCAACTGCGCAGCAGAGCCAGCCACGGTGCCATGAACCTGGCTGATGCTGTCTTCCCCTGGTGAGCTATCTCCCTCAACAGTATCCAAAGCGGTATATCTGTTTTGCAGGGAGATGACCGCAGGGGACACCTGCACTGCCTTCCTACTCTAGCTCTGTCTTTTGGTCACCCATTTACTATCTCCCTGAGTACCTTTCACCTGCGGTGTGACCAACTCGCTAAACGTGCTATCCACGACGTCCTCAGCATCGCGCATGCTCCAAAGTGAGTCCATCCGCAGCTCGAGAACAGTCAAGCGGTCTAACAGGAGCTGCAACTGGACACACCTCTTGCACGTGAAGGAGCCAGGGACAGTGGACGTGTCCCTGAGCTCCCACATCGCACACGAGGAGCATGACACGGGTCTGAGATCTCCTGCCATGTCTTAAACCTTCGGTTAACTTCAACAACTACAATTTCAACAAAGAAAAAATAAATAAATATACCAATGAAAAGAAACAGAAAACCAGAAACACTACTGACCAGTCACTTACCAGGGATAAAAAGCACTTCCTCCCCACCCAGCTTCGAATTCCCACCTAGATTCAAATTCCCAAACTCACTCTTTGCTGTCTCACTCTGCCTGTCTTCTCTGTCTCACTGGGAGAACTCACTGGGAGTGAGTTTACAAGTTGCTCTTTTTAAATTGGCCTGAGTTGACTCCCCTCCCCCACCTGCTTTTAGATCAAAGTAGATTAAAGTGACTGACACTTAACTGCCAACCAGTTATGTGAGTGCGTGGGGCAGCCCTTGTTAACCTACACTGCACAATTCTAGCTTAATTTAAATTAATTTAAACTCCTGAAATTTAAAAGGAGCTGCCTTACTGATTCAATTCAATTCAATTCAATTCCCACCTAGATTCAAATTCCCAAACTCACTCTTTGCTGTGTCTCACTCCTGGCTCTGTCTTCTCTCTGGCTCACTGGAAGAACTCACTCTTGGTTGTTTCTGGAAGAATAAACAATAATGGTGGTACCTTAAAATGAATATTCTGTACAGGGCCATGCAGACCACATTTGGAATACTGTGTACAGTTTTGATCTTCTTATTTGAAAAAATATAATTGCTTTAGAAGCAGTTCAGAAAAAGTTCACGCATCTCATTCCTGGGATGAGGGGCTCACCTTTGAACAGGTTGGGCATATATTATGGGTGACACAGTGGCACAGTGGATGGCACTGCTGCCTCATAGCGCCAGGGACCCAGGTTCAATACTGGCCTTGGGTGATTGTCTGTGTGAAGTTTGCACGTTCTCCCCGTGTCTGCGTGGGTTTCCTCCGGTGCTCCGGTTTCCTCCTACAGTCCAGAGATGTGCTGGTTAGGTGGATTGGCCATGCTAAATTGCCTCTTAGTGTGCAGGTTAAGTGGGGTTACGGGGATAGGGCGGGGGAGTGGAATGCTCTTTCAGAGGGTTGGTGCAAACTTGATGGGCTGAATGGCCTCCTTCTGCACAGCAGGATTCTACGGTTCCAAGATTCTGTATGCATTGGAGCTTGAGCTTATTGAAACACATCGGGCTGGATTCCCCATTAGCGGGATCTTCCATTCGCCAGCAGCACCACTCACGGCCGCGGATTTCAGACGGCGTGGCGGTGGCCACAATGGGAAACCCCATTTGTTGACTGCCAGGACGGAGGATCCCACTGTCGGCGGGGGTGCGCCGCACCAGAAAATGGGTGCGGCGGGACTGAGGATCCCGCCCATAATATCCTGAGGGAACTTGATGGGATGGATGCTGAGAGTATGTTTCCTCTTGTGGAGGAGACTAGAATGAGGGGACACAGTTTAAGAAGAAGAGGTCTTCCTTTTAAGATTGAGACAAGGAAAAATGCATTTCTCTCAGCACGTTGTTAGACTGTGTCCCTTTCCCAGAAAGTATTGACGGCTGGTTTATTGCATTTATTCAAGGCAGAGTTAAGGTTCTGATAAACAGGGAAGTAAAGAGTAATGGGGGAACAGACAGAAAAGTGGAGTTGAGTGCACAACCAGATCAGTCTTCGTGTTGAATCACAGCGCTGGTTTGAAGGGTTAAATGGTCAATTCCTGCTCCAGGTTTGGTGAGGTTGACCTTTTGCCACAAATATGAGGATATTCTCTCCTCCATTTTGCTTTGTTCCCTCACCCCCTCTGCCAAGTCACATACTCCAAACCACCGGGCTCCTGCCGCGGTCGCCATTGTAGAGGGTGCCATCTCACCTACTCCACTACTGGGCCGATATCTGGGGTTTGAATATCTGTGTGTGTCTCTCTCCAGCTGGCACTGAAACTTCAGAGGCCAGGGGATGTCGCACTGGGACACTTCCACTGAAGAGAGCACTGATTCAAGCCTGCCGTTTATTCCTAACCGACAGCCTGAGACTTATATCACACAGATCTCCAGACCCCTACCAATACCCAGGTGATTCTCTCTCTTGCCGGTGGTACAACACCCACCCGGTTCCTACTCCACTAGAGTAGCTTTCCCAAGAGAGAGAATAGGACACTGCTGTTTATTTCCTAACCAGCAGTCTGTCCTGAGTGAATCGCTCAAGATGACCCTCGATTCTTGAACCCGGAATTAAGGTGAGGAGTATTTTAACAATGACTTGGTCAGAGATCGCTGGTGAAAGATTGAAGAATTTAAACGACTCCAATTATCATCAAATCAAGGTTTATTGCAAAACCCAGGTCAAAATCATCAACAGAAGAAACACAATAAAATCTTATGCTCTAATACACACTAAGTCTATTCAAAGGTAATATAGCGGACACAACGAAAATTCTTATGATTACACAGTTTTTAGCAATATCACAAGGCACAAAACAAGTTCCCTTCCCCAAAGCCTCAACCACTATTAAAGTCAAGGGAGTTTCGCAAGCTGCTGCAGGATACTTACGGTCACAGGCTGCAGAGGTCAAGTCAGGGGTGCAGAGGTCGAGCCAAGAACGAAGAGACCCCCAATCGAAAACACAGCCCCTTTTATATTGTTTTACCTGGCTTTGTCCTGTGATCGGCCAGCCCCTTTTGCATTGAAAAAGGTAAGATTTAAAGTTCCCGCTGGTCCCGCCCCCTTTGAGCCGGTCAGACCTGTCGAGATGGGAGTACCTCCCCTAGGTCCGCCTCCAGTCTGTTTTTTGAGATAACGAGGTTGAGCTCCCTTGAAGATTTTCAAAGACTTCCATCTGCTCCGGAGATAGCTGCTATGTTGATGGGGTGTTGATTGGATTCTGCTCTGGTGGAGGCCAGGTCATTTACATCTGCATGGGGCTATGACCATCCCATTGTCCTGCTTGCAGGCAGGCCCCCTGTGTATTCCCGTGCCCCTTGGTCTGTGTTTTGATCTTATCTCGTTGTCTGGCTCCTTCTTCCTTGTAGCTCCTAGGGGGGGGTTTGTAAATACTTATGTTCCCTACTCAGCTCAGCGGACCAGGCCTGCTGGGAAAACTGGTTCCGTTCTCTTGGCTGAAAAGTCAGTTTACAGTCTCTGAGTTTTTATTCTTGGGCAGTTCCAAAAAGGCCGAATTGCCCGAAAACCTTACAAAGGGGAAGATATCTGCTTCCTCTCACTCCACACAAATAACTTTCAAACTTGCATTTTAAGGCCTCTGCTTCTTCCCTGGCAGGTTATTCTTGAGTGGTACACCCTGAAGCTATAATATTATCGGGGTCCATGAGACAAGAACAAACAAAGAACAAAGAAATATACAGCACAGGAACAAGCCCTTCGGCCCTCCAAGCCCGTGCCGACCATGCTGCCCGACTAAACTACAATCTTCTACACTTCCTGGGTCCGTATCCCTCTATTCCCATCCTATTCATGTAATTGTCAAGATGCCCCTTAAATGTCATTATCGTCCCTGCTTCCACCACCTCCTCCGGTAGCGAGTTCCAGGCACCCACTACCCTCTGCGTTAAAAAATTGCCTCGTACATCTACTCTAAACCTTGCCCCTCTCACCTTAAACCTATGGCCCCTAGTAATTGACACCTCTACCCCGGGGAAAAGCCTCTGACTATCCACTCTGTCTGTGCCCCTCATAATTTTGTAGACCTCTATCAGGTCGCCCCTCAACCTCCTTCGTTCCAGTGAGAACAAACCGAGTTTATTCAACCGCTCCTCATAGCTAATGCCCTCCATACCAGGCAACATTCTGGTAAATCTCTTCTGCACCCTCTCTAAAGCCTCCACATCCTTTTGGTAGTGTGGCGACCAGAATTGAACACAATACTCCAAGTGTGGCCTAACTAAGGTTCTATACAACTGCAACATGACTTGCCAATTCTTATACTCAATGCCCCGGCCAATGAAGGCAAGCATGCCGTATGCCTTCTTGACTACCTTCTCCACCTGTGTTGCCCCTTTCAATGACCTGTGGACCTGTACTCCTAGATCTCTTTGACTTTCAATACTCTTGAGGGTTCTACCATTCACTGTATATTCTCTACCTGCATTAGACCTTCCAAAATGCATTACCTCACATTTGTCCGGATTAAACTCCATCTGCCATCTCTCCGCCCAAGTCACCAAACAATCTAAATCTTGCTGTATCCTCTGACAGTCCTCATCGCTAGTTCCCGAAAATTGCCGTATTTATCCTTCTTCCTGACAGGAACATGCCGGTCCTGAATTCCTTTCAACTGACACTTGAAAGCCTCCCACATGTGAGATGTTGATTTGCCTTCAAACATCCGCCCCCAATCTATGTTCTTCAGTTCCCGCCTAATATTATTATAATTAGCCTTCCCCCAATTTAGCACATTCATCCTAGGACCACTCTTATCCTTGTCCACCAGTACTTTAAAACTTACTGAATTGTGGTCACTGTTACCGAAATGCTCCCCTACTGAAACATCTACCACCTGGCCGGGCCCATTCCCCAATACCAGGTCCAGTACCGCCCCTTCCCTAGTTGGACTGTCTACATATTGTTTTAAGAAGCCCTCCTGGGTGCTCCTTACAAACTCCGCCCCGTCTAAGCCCCTGGCACTAAGTGAGTCCCAGTCAATATTGGGGAAGTTGAAGTCTCTGATCACAACAACCCTGTTGTTTTTACTCTTTTCCAAAATCTGTCTACCTATCTGCTCCTCTATCTCCCGCTGGCTGTTGGGAGGCCTGTAGTAAACCCCCAACATTGTGACTGCACCCTTCTTATTCCTGATCTCTACCCATATAGCCTCACTGAACTCTGAGGTGCCCTCCCGCAGTACAGCTGTGATATTCTCCCTAACCAGTAGCGCAACTCCGCCTCCCCTTTTACATCCCCCTCTATCCCGCCTGAAACACCTAAATCCTGGAATGTTTAGCTGCCAATCCTGCCCTTCCCTCAACCAGGTCTCTGTAATGGCAACAACATCATAGTTCCAAGTACTAATCCAAGCTCTAAATTCATCTGCCTTACCCGTAATACTTCTTGCATTAAAACATATGCACTTCAGGCCACCAGACCCGCTGTGTTCAGCAACTTCTCCCTGTCTGCTCTGCCTCAGAGCCCCACTGTCCCTATTCCCTAGTTCTCCCTCAATGCTCTCACCTTCTGACCTATTGCTCCCGTGTCCACCCCCCTGCCATACTAGTTTAAACCCTCCCGTGTGACACTAGCAAACCTCGCGGCCAGGATATTTATGCCTCTCCGGTTTAGATGCAACCCGTCCTTCTTATACAGGTCACACCTGCCCCGGAAGAGCTCCCAGTGGTCCAGATAATGGAAACCCTCCCTCCTACACCAGCTGTTTAGCCACGTGTTTAGCTGCTCTATCTTCCTATTTCTAGCCTCACTGGCACGTGGCACAGGGAGTAATCCCGAGATTACAACCCTAGAGGTCCTGTCTTTTAACTTTCTGCCTAGCTCCCTGAACTCCTGCTGCAGGACCTCATGCCCCTTCCTGCCTATGTCGTTAGTCCCAAGATGTACAACGACCTCTGCCGGTTTGCCCTCCCCCTTCAGGATGCCCTCTACCCGTTCGGAGACATCCTGGACCCTGGCACCAGGGAGGCAACATACCATCCTGGAGTCTCTTTCACGTCCACAGAAGCGCCTATCTGTGCCCCTGACTATAGAGACAACATAAGTCCTGAAATATTCAGATATCCAAGAAACTCACACCAGAGTCAGACATTGCACTATGACCACTGTTTTAAAGTTGCCAAGGGAAGGAAAGGGACTGCAAGTTTTGAATGCAATTTTCACTATGCAGTCTCTCATTCCTGTTGGGAGGGATAGGTTAAAATTGGATCCCATTTCCCCCTCTCGGCCCTACATATATGTTAGCACGTCCCAGTATATTTGACTTTAACTTAGTAAAGCATTATATTATTTAAGTTTTGAAAATATGCAATATGTGTATAGACACGTTAACAGTTAACATGGGATACCCACAGTTATGTTGCGTCATCAGAGAGGACCGGGAACATCGTGTTCCGAAATCTTGTTAGCGCAAATCCTGTTTTTGCCCTCTTTAGCCCAGGGAGCCATGTCAATTGAAAAATGAAAATGAAATGAAAATCACTTATTGTCACAAGTAGGCTTCAAATGAAGTTACTGTGAAAAGCCCCGAGTCGCCACATTCCGGCGCCTGTTCAGGGGAGGCTGGTACGGGAATTGAACCGTGCTGCTGGCCTGCCTTGGGTCTGCTTTCAAAGCCAACTCTTCAGCCCTGTGCTAAACCAGCCTCTTGAAGATAACCAGCCAATTGAAGATAATCTAGAATCACAAAGATCATGGGTGGGATTCTCCCGTCCCACAGCCGCATGTTTCTCAGCGGTGTGCTGCTCGCTGGCAACAGGATTCTATTCTCCCGCCGCTTGTCAATGGGATTTCCCATTGAAGCCACCCCATGCCACTGGGTGGGGGTGCACTGCCGGTGGAGAAAGTGAATCGCAGCTGCACATGGCTGCTGAGGCACAGTCTGTGTCGAACAACAGCCCTTGCTGGAAATTGACAGTAATGTTATTCTTGCAGAACTGGATGATGGCAAAAATGCTAATTGATGTCACCGTTATTTACATTTTATGTTCGGCTGTTTTATTTTTATCTGGAAAATGACATGATTAAAGGCAACGCCACAATATCCTCTAAACAGGAGGACCTTGGTTTGGCTCAGCTCCCAGAACACCCAAGAGCTACATGCTCCATATTCCAGTGTTGAGACAGCTTAGATCTACAGCAGATACCAAAGGACTTGATGGCAAAGTTTATTTACTAATTTTGTTTATCAAACTTTGCAGTTCCAAAGCTCACTGAATGTTTCGGGAAGGTCTATCAATGCAGGAGTGTTCTCTCCAAGTGTGATGATTCAAACATGTGGACATCATTCTATCATTGGCTGAAGGTGTTGGTTGATGTTTCTGTGTCATCTATTTGATTGCTGCTCTTTGCTGGGATTATGGGGTGGGCAGGATAGTTGGCACCTGTGTTTCTGGCCTCCAGCTCATTTCCAGAGACATTTACGGAGTGTCCGAGGGAGCAGAGGAATTGCCCATCAAAAGTTCAAACTTCCGGTGGCGGCCATGGAGTGAGTGGTCGCACATTTGGTAGCTCAAACTTCCCGGACAATTTCCACAGATCTCAGCGTGTCAGGATGCCCGTGGGGTCCTGATGCATATCTTGGGTGGTACATGTGGGGGCACTATTCTGCAGGTCCATTAGCCATGGGTGCAAATCCCATAATTGCCGCAAAATATCACAAGAGGGCAAAAACAGGATTTGCGCCAACAAGATTTCGGAACACGATGTTCCCGGTCTGCCCCGATGACACAACAAGGTTCTCTCCTAGTGAGGGCACAAAGCTGATTTGAATGAATTGAACCTTTTTAACATCATGCCTGAGTGAGACACATCCAGAGTGGGAATTTGCAACTTGGTAATTTGGTGCAGTGAGGTAATTCGATGCAGAGTGGGAGAAGGTGCTTTTTCCCTACTGTTTTGTTCTCTCTCTTTCTTCTGGCCTGTAACTTTTAATCACCAGGGAGAAAACCAGAGAGCATCTGAGACCCTCGGAAGGTAAGTAAGTGATTTTTACTCATTTTTACTTTTATTACCTTTTCAAATTTTGTGTGTGTGTGTGTGTGTGGGGGGGGGGGGGGGGGGGGAGAACGGGACTGAAGTGACATCACAGAAAAGCTGTGACCTGATTGGCTGGTTGGGAATCTACACTAAATTAAAAAAATTAAGCATTGGTAAACTAATTAAACATAATTACTTAATTATAATTTAGAGGGGTATCTAAGCCAGAAAACAGAGAGTACTGTATTTAGCTTTCACATTTATAGTAGAAATCTAGTGTTGGGAAACATGTAGTTAACAGTAACTTTTTAAAAAACTTTTAAATTTAATTACTAATTAATTGACGCAATGTCAATTAGAGGGGTGCAGTGCTCTGACTGTGAGATGTAGCAGGTCTGGGAGGCTTACAGCGTCCCGGGTGGCTTAATCTGCAGAAAGTGCACCCAACTGGAGCTCCTCACAGACCGCATGGTTCAGTTGGAGCAGCAGTTGGATGCACTGATGCGCATGCAGGTGGCGGAAAGCGTCATAGATCGCAGTTATATAAATGTGGTCACACCCAAGGTGCAGGCACAGAAATGGGTGACCACCTGAAAGGGCAGGCAGTCAGTGCAGGAATCCCCTGTGGTTGTCCCCCTCTCGAACAGGTATATCCCTTTGGATACTGTTGGGGGGATAGCCTATCAGGGGCAAACAGCAGCAGCCAGAGCAGTGGCACCACGGATGGCTCTGATTTTCAGAAGGGAGGGTCAAAGCGCAGAAGAGCCATAGTCATAGGGGACTCTATAGTCAGGGGCACAGATAGGCGCTTCTGTGGAGGTGAAAGAGACTCCAGAATGGTATGTTACCTCCCTGGTGCCAGGGTCCAGGATGTCTCCGAACGGGTAGAGGGCTTCCTGGAGGGGAAGGCAAACAGGCAGAGGTCGTTGTACATATTGGTACTAACGACATAGGCAGGAAGGGGCATGAGGTCCTGCAGCAGGAGTTCAGGGAGCTAGGCAGAAAATTAAAAGACAGGACCTGTAGGGTTGTAATCTCGGGATTACTCCCTGTGCCACGTGCCAGTAAGGCTAGAAATAGGAAGATAGAGCAGCTAAACACATGGCTAAACAGCTGGTGTAGGAGGGAGGGTTTCCGTTATTTGGACCACTGGGAGCTCTTCCGGGGCAGGTGTGACCTGTATAAGAAGGACGGGTTGCATCTAAACCGGAGAGGCATAAATATCCTGGCCGCAAGGTTTGCTAGTGTCACACGGGAGGGTTTAAACTAGTATGGCAGGGGGGTGGGCACGGGAGCAATAGATCAGAAGGTGAGACCATTGACGGAGAACTAGGGAAGAGGGCCAGTATGGCTCTGAGGCAGAGCAGACAGGGAGAAGTTGCTGAACACAGCGGGTCTGGTAGCCTGAAGTGCATATGTTTTAATGCAAGAAGTATTACGGGTAAGGCAGATGAACGTAGAGCTTGGATTAGTACTTGGAACTATGATGTTGTTGCCATTACAGAGACCTAGTTGAGGGAAGGGCAGGATTGGCAGCTAAACGTTCCAGGATTTAGATGTTTCAGGCGGGATAGAGGGGGATGTAAAAGCGGTGGCGGAGTTGCGCTACTGGTTAGGGAGAATATCACAGCTGTACTACAGCGAAAACAGCGCGGGAGCAGAGAGAGCCGGGACAGTGAAAACAGCGCCGGAGGAGAGAGCCGGGAGATTTAAAAAGCGCGGGAGGAGAGAGCCGGGACAGCGAAAACAGCGCGGGAGCAGAGAGAGCCGCGACAGCGAAAACAGCACCGGAGGAGAGAGCCGGGAGATTTAAAAAGCGCGGGAGGAGAGAGCCGGGACAGCGAAAACAGCGCGGGAGCAGAGATAGCCGGGACAGCGAAAACAGCGCCGGAGGAGATTTAAAAAGCATGGCTGGAGATAGCCGGGACAGCGAAAACAGCGCGGGAGCAGAGAGAGCCGGGACAGCGAAAACAGCGCCGGAGGAGAGAGCCGGGAGATTTAAAAAGCGCGGGAGGAGAGAGCAGGGACAGCGAAAACAGCGCGGGAGCAGAGAGAGCCGGGAGATTTAAAAAGCGCGGGAGGAGAGAGCCGGGACAACGAAAACAGCGCGGGAGCAGAGAGAGACGGGACAGCGAAAACAGTGCTGGAGGAGAGAGCCGGGAGATTTAAAAAGCGCGGGAGGAGAGAGCCGGGACAGTGCTGGGAGAGGTGAGTGCACAAAAGGTGTGGCAGGAGTGCCTTTCGTCACGGAGTACTGATTGGAACAGAGTGTATCTGAGTTTAGGTGAGTGACTGAGTTTGGGTGAGTGGCTGTGTTTTAGTTGGTGTTTGGGTTTATCCTTGAGGTTCTATAAAGAATTAAAAAAAATATATATTTAAATTAATTAACTAGTTGAATATGGCTGGACAGGTGATGTGCTGTTGCTGTATGATGATGGAACTGGTGGATCCCATTGAGACCGTCAGTGACCACATCTGCAGCAAGTGTTGGCTGCTCGAGGAACTTCGGCTCAGAATTGATGAGCTGGAGACCGAGCTGCACACACTGCGGCACATCAGGGAGGGGGAACATTACCTGGACGCTTTGTTTCAGGAGGCAGTCACACCCGGTAGAATAAGTTCTGTTAATTCGGACAGTGGTCAGGGACAGAGTGGTGTGACTGCAAGGGAGGCAGGTAGGGGGATCCTGAGTTTAGGAGTTGAGGAGCCTCAGCCCTTGACCTTGTCCAACAGGTATGAGGTACTTGCTCCCTGTGTGGGTGAGGAAGAGGGCTGTAGGGAGGATGCGTTGACTGACCACTGCACCGCGGTACAGGAAGCCATTCAAGAGTGGGGAGCAAAAAGACAAGTGGTAGTTGTAGGGGATTCTATAATTAGGGGGATTGATGGCATCCTTTGTAAGCCAGATCGAGAGTCCCGCATGGTATGTTGTCTGCCTGGTGCCAGGGTGAGGGACATCTCTGATCGGCTTGAAAGGATTTTGGAGAGGGAGGGGGAGGATCCAGTTGTTGTGGGCCACGTTGGGACTAACAACATAGATAAGACTAGGAAACAGGACCTGTTTGGGATTATCAAACACTAGGGACTAAATTAAAGAGCAGGTCCTCCAAGGTTATAATCTCTGGATTACTTCCCGAGCCACGTGCCAATTGGCATAGGGTTGAGAAAATTAGAGAAGTTAACACGTGGCTAAAGGAGTGGTGCGGGAAAGAGGGATTCCATTTCATGGGGCATTGGCATCAGTACTGGGCCAGGAGGGACCTGTACCGTTGGGACGGTTTTCACCTGAACCATTCTGGGACCAGTGTTCTAGCGAATAGGATAAATAGGTTGGTCACAAGGACTTTAAACTAGCAAGTTGGGGGGAAGGGAAGTGTAAAGGTATGGACAGTATAATGGTTAATGGCGATCAAGGCAGCAGGTTACGTGACAAGGTATTATGTAGAGATATGGGTTCAAAGACAAGGAAAATGAGGAGAAAGGTAAGAGGAAAAATAAATTGCGAAAAGTTACTGATCAAGGTGTTAGGATTCATAACAAAGACATAAAAAACAGCATAAGTGTACTTTACCTGAATACTCGTAGTATACGAAATAAGGTAAATGAGTTGATGGCGCAAATCATCGTGAATGACTATGATTTAGTGGCCATTACTGAAACATGGTTAAAAGATGGTCACGACTGGGAGTTAAATATCCAAGGGTATCAGACTATATGAAAGGATAGAATGGACGGTAAGGGCGGTGGTGTAGCTTTGTTGTTTAAGGATGGCATCCGGGCAATAGTAAGGGATGATATTGGTGCTATGGAGGACAAGGTTGAATCAATTTGGGTGGAAATCAGGAATAGTAAGGCGAAAAGGTCACTGATAGGAGTAGTCTGTATGCCACCAAATAGTAACAGGATGGTAGGGCAAGTTTGAGGGTAAATCAACATCTGACATGTGGGAGGCTTTCAAGTGTCAGTTGAAAGGAATTCAGGACCGGCATGTTCCTGTGAGGAAGTAGGATAAATATGGCAATTTTCGGGAACCTTGGATAACGAGAGATATTGTCGGCCTCGTCAAAAAGAAAAAGGAGGCATTTGTCAGGGCTAAAAGGCTGGGAACAGATGAAGCCTGTGTGAAATATAAGGAAAGTAGGAAGGAACTTAAGCAAGGAGGCAGGAGGGCTAGAAGGGGGTCACGAAAAGTCATTGGCAAATAGGGTTCAGGAAAATCCCAAGGCTTTTTACACGTGCATAAAAAGTAAGAGGGCAGCCAGGGAAAGGGTTGGCCCACTGAAGGATAGGCAAGGGAATCTATTCACTTGCTCCTTTTCGTCCAGGGCGTACATGGTAGCCTGCTGTTTAACTCTAGCGAAAAACTGGTGGGGGTCTGATGTGGGAAGGAACGGTGTAATTTTTCCACACGCGCCCCGTAATTGGGTCACGGTTAACGGGGTTGTATATAGGAAATCTGCGTTTCCTTCTGCTGCGGCCCTGTGGTGTGTGGTTACAGGGTTCATGGGGGTGTGTTCTACCTGTTCAGTTGGGGGTTGGGGGGCTTTCCTTTTTGGGGGTTTTTCTTGCGAACATGTCCCATGGAGGTATCTATGGGCAGTTTCATTTAACTCCTGCCAATCAGGGCGGTTTTCCTGGTCTAACTGGGGTCCAAACGTACTTTGAAACCCATTCTGGACAGAAAGCAGAGATTGCAATTCTGCAATTTGCTTCCGGCACTTTGCGTGATCTGCCGAACTCTGCCTTTGTTCCGTTGTGGAAGTGTGGAGGGCTCATAGGGCTGCTTTTAAATCATTGCACTGTTTCTGCAATTGCTCTACCTGTTGCTCGGTTTCTTGTATTACCAAGACCACGTGTTGCGTGTCCTGGGAGGCCAAATCGTACTGGGTCTTGAAAACTACTCAAATGGGCGAGACTAGACTGGTATGCCCTCTTGGCATCATCCTCCTCTCAGTCCCTCGTTGCTAACTGTTGTCTTAACTCCTTATTCTCCTTCTCAAATTCGCTCACATCTCCCTCACTATTTCTGTCTCTCTCCTCAATCTCTCTACGGAGCGTCCTAACGACCTCCTCTGTGCCTCACAATTGTGCCAAGCAGGACACGATTGCCATCGGCTTGCGAGCTTTCCCCACGCTCTTCTTATGAATCTCTGACAGGTTCTCCCACCAAGTATGTCCTATACTCCCGGGACTTGTTTCGTCATTGGCGCAGAAGTCACTCCAAAGGGGCCATCCTTTACCTTTGAGATATTTTCTGATCTCTTCTTCCCATACGGGACACTGTCCTACTCTACTGGGCGCTGCAACCTCAAATTCTTGGGGGTTCATAAGGCGTTCCATTGCCATTTTCTCTCTATCTCTGGGTTCTCTACTGAATTTGGAACAGGGGGTAATAAAGTGGTGATGTAAACATGGGTACGGCTTACGCTATTTTCCGGCCTACAAAACTCCCGACAATTTTACGCAACAAAATCTCTCAGGTTTACCTTATATCCCTGTTCGGACGCATGCATTAACACACTTCCGAATCTCGGAGGTTTAATCAGTATCGTTCTCACATTTGTGGTTTTTCTGTTTCCAATTGGATTCCAATTCAAATTTGGGTTCTCTCGGAGTGGCTAGGCCACTTCTAGGTCGAGTCCCACCAGAGTCGCCAGTAAATGTTGCTCTCTTTTGTTGGCTCTGAATATGGCGGTCAATATGGTCGCCTTCCTTAATTCTAGTTACGATTGCTCTAGAGTCACCAGGTATCTTTCGATACCGCCACAAGGTTCAAACCCGAATACTGATCAAAGACTTGATACACCAGTTAGTTAGTTCAAAGTCAATGATTATTTATTTACACACACAGTTAAATATACTTATGCACGAAACTCTACAGACTAAACTATCACTACTGCTAAAGCCTATACTTAGCTTCGGGCACCCACTCAGTCAGAGGAACAATGGCTGTTGTTCGGTTCTGAGGCTGCTGGGGTGGAACTGGTACAGGGGAACAGCTGAGGTCGTCTGTCTGGTAGCGTGCGTTGACCTTGGACTTACCTGTTTCTGGTGTAGCTGGTGGACAGGTCTCTCCTCGGTGAGAGCCGGGTCCAAGAGAGCGATTCTCGCTTGGGGGCTCCTTCTTATAACCAAAGGGGCTTTGCGCTCTTTTGGGCGGGCCTTGAACTTGGCCCCAATCAATTGGGCCGTTTCTCGATCATTCCTATTGATTTCACCCAATAAAGGGGTGGGTGCCCTGATGGCTGGGCGTGTCCTAGGTGGCCGTTGGCCTGCTTTGTTTCGGTCTACTCTAGCGCCGGGGTGTCTGCCTTAGTATCGGTTACTCAAATGTTACTCTTTTGTTCCCGGAGATGGGCCATTAGTATGCTAATGGGCCTACAATTTTGGTCTTGTCTGGGAGCTGCGACTCCAGTAAACAGACAAACCCTGAACCTGCTTGTTTTCTCAGTATTGTCCATTTTCCCTGCAATCTTTGCAAAGTGTCCATTTTGTAATCGGGAAGTGGCCATCCCAGATGGCTACAGTGGGAAGGGTCTTTGATTTTGCTGCCCACTTCCCCAAGGCAGCAGGAGGTGTAGACAGAGTCAATGGATGGGAGGTAAGTTCGCGTGATGGACTGGGTGGTGTTTACAACTCTCTGTAGTTTCTTACAGTCTTGGACTGAGCAGTTGCCATGCCAGGCTGTGATGTAGCTAGATAGGATGCTTTTTGTGGTGCATCTGTAAAAGTTGGTAAGAGTCAATGATTTGGAGATAATTGCGCCCACGAACGTGAGACTCATGTTCATCAAACTAATTGGGCAACATAAGTTTGCCCTTAACAATATCAGCTGTCCACATTCGCAAAGTCAAGGATATGGGTCAAAACTCATGGGCTGGATTCTTCGATTTGGAGACTATGTCCCCACTCCGGCATGGGAACGGTGCTGGCACAAAATGGCCACCGATTCCCCGTTTTGCTGGGGGCTAGCAGGAAGGCTGCGTAAAGCACCGATACGGGCCGGAGAATCTCCGGGTCCGTGGCCGCGCATGCGCACAGCAGAGGCCTGCAGCGGCCATGCCGTGCTTCAAAGCGGATGCCTCTCGCGGACCCGGCCCGTGAAATAGCCCCGCCCTTCGGCAGCTCGAGCCTCCCGGACCGCCCCACCACAGTGCCCCCAGCCCCGAATAATGTCCCCCCTACCAGCGGATTGGCCCGCCCCCAACTGTGGCGATGCTCGACTGAGTCCGCAGCCACCACGCTGAGTTCCCGACGGGTGAGACTATGAGAGACCCACGCCATTGGAAACTCGGCCGGTCGGGGGCGGAGCATCGGGAGGTGGGCCTCAGGCAATGGCCTGAGGCTGTGGGTAGGCGGCGTATGCCGCTTTTTAGGGGACTGAGCATCGCAAAAGTGGCGCTGCCCCCGATTCTGTTGGGAATTTGGATTCTCCGGCCCGTCGCCGAACGCAATTTCGACCAGAGAATCCAGCCCCATGTTTCAAGGATAAAAGGTGTGGTGCAGGGGATCGGAGAAGGAGCATTGAGAGAGTCGTGAACACCACCCAGTCCATCACACAAACCTGCTTCCCATCCATTGACTCTGGCAACACCTCCCACTCAATGCATTCTATGCTCGGTTCGAGCAGGTAACCAACAATCCGCTGTCGAGTGCTCCAGCAGCCCATAACTCACCAACCATCACAGCTTCCGAAGTCAGATTGGCCTTCCTGAAAGTGAACCCTCGGAAGGCGACGGGCCCGGATGGGATCCCTGGTCGTGCACTCAGAGCCTGCGCGGACCAGCTGGCAGAGGTGTTCGCGGACATCTTTAACCTGTCCCTACTCCACTCCGAGGTCCCCACCTGCTTCAAGAAGACCACCATCATACCGGTGCCAAAGAAGAACCAGGCAACGTGCCTCAATGACTACAGTCCAGTGGCCCTGACTTCAGTCGTAATGAAGTGCTTCGAGAAGTTGATCATGAAGCGCATCACCTCCATACTCCCAGAACGCCTTGATCCACTGCAATTCGCATACCGTCGCAACCGGTCCACAGCAGACGCTATTTCCCTGGCCCTGCACTCATCCCTAGAGCATCTTGACAACAAGGACCCTACATCAGACTCCTATTTATTGACTACAGCTCTGCCTTTAACACCATAATCCCAGCCAAGCTCATAACAAAGCTCCAAAACTGAGTACTTGGCAGCCCACTCTGCAACTGGATCCTCGATTTTCTGACCAACAGACCACAATCAGTAAGAATGAACAAAAACACCACCTCTACAATAGTCCTCAATACCGGGGCCCCGCAAGGCTGCGTACTTAGCCCCCTACTATACTCCCTGTACACACACGACTGCGTGGCAAAATTTGGCTCCAACTCCATCTATAAGTTTGCTGATGATACGACCATAGTGGGCCGGATCTCGAATAACGACGAGTCAGAATACAGGAGGGAGATTGAGGACCTAGTGCAGTGGTGCAGCGACAACAATCTCTCCCTCAATGCCAGCAAAACTAAAGAGCTGGTCATTGACTTCAGGAAGCAAAGTACTGTACACATCCCTGTCAGCATCAACGGGGCCGAGATGGAGATGGTTAGCAGTTTCAAATTCCTAGGGGTGCACATCTCCAAAAATCTATCCTGGTCCACCCATGTCGACACTGCCACCAAGTAAGCACAACAGCGCCTATACTTCCTCAGGAAACTAAGGAAATTTGGCATGTCCACATTAACTCTTACCAACTTTTACAGATGCACCATAGAAAGCATCCTATCTGGCTGCATCACACCCTGGTATGGCAACTGCTCGACCCAGGACCGCAAGAAACTTCAGAGAGTCGTGAACACCGCCCTGTCCATCACACGAACCTGCCTCCCATCCATTGACTCCATCTACACTTCCCACTGTCTGGGGAAAGCAGACAGAATAATCAAAGACACCTCCCACCCGGCTTACTCACTCTTCCAACTTCCCCCATCGGGCAGGAGATACAAAAGTCTGAGAACACGCACGAACAGACTCAAAAACAGCTTCTTCCCCACTGTCACCAGACTCCTGAACGGCACTCTTATGGACTGACCTGATTAATACTACGCTCCTGTATGCTTCATCCGATGCCTTGTGTTACCCTATTATGTATTTTCTTTTCTTTTCATGTACTAAATGATCTGTTTGAGCTGCACGCAGTACAATACTTTTCACTGTATCTCGGTACACATGGCAATAAACAAATCCAACGTCCAAGGATCCCGGTCTGGTTCGATCCCGGCCCCGGGTCACTGTCCGTGTGGAGTTTGCACATTCTCCCTATGTCTGTGTGGGTTTCACCCCCACAACCCAAAAAGATATGTCAGGTCGGTCAATTGGCCACGCTAAATTGCCCCTTAATTGTGAAAAAAAAGAATTGGATACTCAAAATTCAAAAACAAACTACTGAGGAGCCATTTAAAGGCAGCACTCCCTGAATTAAAGAGCTTAGATGACCCCTAGGGCGGGCGTAACATACGCTTTGCGCAGTGTTTTGCATGAGGGGAAAACATTCTTTTTCAAAGTGTCTAAAGATCGCGATTCAGATCGCTCTGCCAGGGCTGACGTGATTTGCACCGATTTTCATGCCGAAAATTATGCTTTGTCATTTTTCAGGAAATCCTTGGATGGAAATGTTGCTCCTTTGACTTTACCCATGACCTCCAATGGTCCAGAGACTGAAACATCTGGGCCATTGTGTACTTTTTATATTTAGTTGCCTAAATAGAAGATACTCTGTAAAAAGAGTAACATTATATAACTCGTATTACCCGAGGTTTTATAACGTATTATGTCCAAATTGAATTTGAAAATTAATTTGTATTTAGATAATAGATTTAATGTAACACCATGTTCTATTGTTAGATTTTGATTTGACTCAAGTGAGAGCTGCAGATGGAGAAACTTGAAGTATTTATTCAGGGATAAATTTTGTTCTATTTTCTATTTGTCTTATTTGGTCTCAGATGTTGGTAAAGCTGCTCATATTGACTCGTCCTAATTGTTCTCAGAGAGTGATGGTGGGCTTTATTCCTGAACTGCAAGAGTGTTTGTGGTGAAAATTCACTTACCTTGGCATTTGGTAGGAGTTCCAGAGTTTTGAAGGAACTGAATTGTATGTACAAGGCATGATGTTGGTCCTGTGACTTTTCTGCTCTCACTCTTCTCATTCGTGCGGTTCATTCGATCATGAGGTGCGAAAGAACAAAATTGGTGTGAGTGTAAACTGTGTTTCCCTCCATTATTCTCACACTAAACTTTGTCTAAGATGAATAATTAGAGGGAAACATACCCTTATCAGCTGGAGACCAGTAAAGTTGATCATTTGTGTTCTGCAATGGGGACTCAGCATGCTCATGCTCTTGAAGAAGTTTCATGTCAGAAAGATGAGGTACTTCAGCCATTACTTGGCCTTGACATTATTGAGAAAGTTGGGGATGAGCCTACCCTTTGGCTCTCACCCGTGCAAATTGTCAAGCTCCAGAGCGAGAACTAGATTAGGATCTGTGTTGACACACGGTCGCCAAACCAAGCCACACAATGAGAAATTCATTCGACAAACATAAGACCATAAGACATAGGAGCAGAATTAGGCCACTCGGCCCATCAGGTCTGCTCCACCATTCAATCATGGCTGATATTTTCTCATCCCCATCCTCCTGCCTTCTCCCCATAACCCCATATCCCCTTATTAATCAAGAACCTATCTGTCTCGATAATACCCCAGAGAAAGAGAATGGTCAGGATTTTCCAGTCCTGCCTGCGGTGGGAATTGTTGTGGGTGGAATGGAAAGTTTGGTGGACCTGCCAAAGGCCCGTTGACTTCAGGCAGAAAGTTTCAGTCATGTGATGAGTGGGACAGGAAAATCCCGACCTATGAAACAGAACAATGATAAAAAAATTGCTAAAACACAAAACAGTCATCCGACAGCAGCAACGTTGTAAACTAAATGAACTTTATGCCTGCTGTACATTCCGCTGCAATCAGCAGAGGAAAACATTCAGATTGTGATGAATGTCGGAATTTCAGATACAAATCATTGATCAGACCACATTTGGAGTATTGTGTACAGTTCTGGGCACTTTATTTAAGGGAGGTTGTTAAAACTCTCAAGTGATTGCAGAAAAGATTCACTAGAATGATACCAGGAATGAGACATTTTAGAGATAACGAAAGATTGGAGAAATTGGGCTTGTTCTCCTTGGAGCAGAGAAGATTCATTGATGTTCAAAATTATGAAAATTTTGACAGGGTAAAGAAGGATATTCTGTTTCCACTAGTTGGCATGTCAGTGACTCGGGGTCAGGATGGTCAGCAAGAGAACGAGGAGCGAGATGAGGAGAAACTTCTTTACTCAAAGCGTTGTTGGGATTTGGAGTGCACTGCATGTAAGAGTGGTGGAGGTGGATTCAATAGGAGGTTTCAAAGAGAGCTGGATATATATTTGAAAGTGGTTAATTTAGAGGGCTACCGGGGTAGGGCTGGGGAATGGATCTAGAATGGCTGGGGAAAACAGTCTTGAGCAGCTAAATGGTCTTATCCTGTTTTTTATGTTTGCCCCACAATGCCTCCCAAAATGGTCAGTTTTGCCTCTAATCCCCATTATATAATCTGGAGGCCCATTCTCACCATGGAAGTCACTTGAATGAACTTTATGCCTGCTGTACATTCCGCAAAGCAATAAAATGTCAATCAAAACATGACTGTCCAATCTTTTCTTGGATAAAAAAGGAAGTCGTGTTGAACAAAAGGACTCTATTTGAATGCTCCTTTTTCTTTAATTTCTGTCTCGCCACTGGTGGCTGCCTCCACTGCCGCAAAACAGTCTACGGGGGGGGGGACGCAAAATCCCACCGGCAATTTTAAGGAGGTCATAAAGGAGGAGACACAAGAGGAGGGCGTGGGCTGGGGTAAGGAATTCCAGAGTAAGACTTGGATGGTTGAAGGCTCAGCCACCAATATTGGGATAAAAGAGGTCAGATGCATCCGAGGTCAGAGGCAGGGTTTGAAAGGGGATTATAGGACCTGAAAAGGTTACAGTAATTGAGAGTGATGAGGCCAAAGAAGGATTTAGACACAGGCATGAGAATTTCAGAGAAAATAACAATTTTCCATGTAATTTTTAGGTGTATCAATTGGATCTCTTTGCACTTACTTTGTGGACATGACCATATATAAACAAGGGGCCCATTGCATCTATTTCTGGATCTTACCATGGGCCTGCTCCACTCACAATTCTTCACTATCAAAAAGTTTTATTTTTAATAATTTCAGCTGAGCTAGGAAGGTGCAGGAGCATGCCTGACTCCACGTGATAATTCAGTCCATGATCAACCTCCCTCACCATTTCTCCCCCCACCCACTCTCAGCACAGTAGTTATGTGAGGAATCCTACCACTGAGGAAGGCAGCGTAAAACTATACGTAGGAAATTGGTAAGCTGCCTCTGGAGATGCAACAGACACAGCCAGTTGACCCTAATTATAGAAATGAGGCCTGTGACTCAATTTTGGACCATCCTCAGGCCTTCTATATGGGATGCAAGTTGGTTATGTGTCTGAAAATGGGCTGTAAATAATTTTCACTCCTTAGCTTGTGAGAATTGGCTGTGAAACATGTTCATGAACAATGAACAAGCTTTGCCAAATTGTCTGTTGCTCCATGGACCCATTCAGATGTGCTACACTAATTGGTGTTGCAAAGAAACGATACGAAGAGGAAAATACTTTATGTTATTTCATGGATGTGAAAAGAAATTCTAGAGTTGAGCCCAGGAGGCAAAGTAAATTGTACAGCCAAAGTAAATCCAATGAAAACCAGATATTAGGAACATCAAGAAATATCAGCAACACCTCTCTCCATGGTGAAAGCTTATTGCTTATACATTGCTCTCTTAGTTTTCCCAAAACATGTTGGGGTAATAAAATAATGAATATTTGATTTTATTGCGTTCCTTTGCTCTCTCGGTTCAGACTAACTAAAGGAGGGTGGCACAGTGGTTAGCACTCACAGCACCAGGGACCCGGGTTCGATTCTGCCTTGGGTGACTGTGTGGAGTTTGCATATTCTCCCTGTGCCTGCGTGGGTTTTCTCCGGGTGCTCCAGTTTCCTCATACTGGTGGATTGGCCTTGATAAATTGCCCCTTAGTGTCCAAAACACGGGCAAGTTAGGTGGGGTGATAGGGTTGCGGAGGAGTGGGCCTATGTAGGATGCTCTTTCGGAGGATTGGTGCAGACTCAATGGGCCGAATATCCTCCTTCTGCACTGTGGAGCTTCTATGACACCTGTGGCGAAATTCTCCCCAAACGGCGTGATGTCCGCCGACTGGCGCCCAAAACGGCGCCAATCAGACGGGCATCGCGCCGCCCCAAAGGTGCGGAATGCTCCGCATCTTTGGGGGCTGAGCCCCAACATTGAGGGGCTAGGCCGACGCCGGAGGGATTTCCGCCCCGCCAGCTGGCGGAAACGGTCTTTGTTGCCCCGCCAGCTGGCGCGGAAATGACATCTCGGTCGGCGCATGCGCGGGAGCGTCAGCGGGCGCTGACAGTTTCCCGCGCATGCGCAGTGGAGGGAGTCTCTTCCGCCTCTGCCATGGTGGAGACCGTGGCGGAGGCGGAAGGGAAAGAGTGCCCCCACGGCACAGGCCCGCCTGCGGATCGGTGGGCCCCGATCGCGGGCCAGGCCACCGTGGGGGCACCCCCCGGGGCCAGATCGCCCCGTGCCCCCCCCCCGCCCCCAGGACCCCGGAGCCCTCCCGCGCCGCCTTGTCCCGCCGGCAAATAGGTACTTTAATTTACGCCGGCGGGACAGGCAATTTATCGGCGGGACTTCGGCCCATCCGGGCCGGAGAATCGAGCGGGGGGGCCCGCCAACCGGCGTGGCCCGATTCCTGCCCCCGCCGAATATCTGGTACCGGAAACTTCGGCAACCGGCGGGGGCGGGATTCACGGCAGCCCCCCGCGATTCTCCAACCCGGCGGGGGGTCGGAGAATGACGCCCCTGGTCTTTTTGTTGATGAATAGCACAGGTTCAGTACTTCATATTCCTTGACATATGAATGCATAATATTGCAATTGACACAAAAAAATTCTCCAATGTGGCATCAGAAGATTTTCTTCTCACAAGCGTAAGATAAAAGTCATTCCTTTATTCTTTCATGGGATGTGGGTGCCACTGACAAGGCCAGTATTTGTTGCCCATTCCTAATTGCCCTTGAATTGAGTGGCTTGTTTGGCCATTTCAGAGGGCAGTTAAGGGTCAACTACATTTCTTGGATCTGGAGTCACATGTAGGCCAGACCAGATAAGGATGGCAGATTTCCTTCCCTAAAGGCCATTAGTGAACCAAGTGGGCTTTTATGACAATCAATGATAATTTCATGGTCACCCTTACTGAGACTAATTCCAGATTGTATTAATTAAATTTAGTTTACACCGGCTGCATGCTGGGATTTGAACCTGTTCCCCCAGAGCATTAGCTTGGGCCTCCGCATTACTAGTCTAGCGACATTACCACTACGCCACTGCCTCTCCAAATGAATAATATGAGGACTGATGTTTTGGACACAGTAAACAATAGATTGAACTCCGTAAACTGAGGTTTTGATTCTTCTCCACCACCTTCCTCGTTACAAGATAATTGTCCTGCCACTTTCCTCGTTGCAATATAATTGGCCTGCCACTTTCCTCGTTACAATATAATTGGCCTGCCACCTTCCTCGTTACAATATAATTGTCCTGCCATAAACATGGTGTTCCCTCATCTCTTTCCAAAAATAACTGTTTCAAATAGCTTCCAAGTTGCGAACATTCCGTGTGTGCATGGACCAATTTATGGCGGAACTTTGACTCTTGTGCCTGTGGATCTTTATTAACTGATGCACGATCAATTACAATCAAAGATGAGGTTGTAACATAACTGAAGGCTTTAATCGACTAGAACTGTTCCCCAGCAGCTTTGGTACAGAAAATGAGGGCTGCTGGGACGGCACCGGTTCTTATACCCCGCCTGTCAAGGCGGAGCTACATACCAACAGCCAATGATAAACTCCTAGGTTTAACCAATGGTCTTCAGCCTCTTGGGTACTGTAATACCTGAATATACCACATTCACCCCCTGTTAAAAAAGAGTCCGGCGGGGGTGGTGGCCAGTGGTTACAATTGCATCTAACATGGTATGATCAGATAGGGAGGTACCGTGATACCTCCTTACAGGGTTGTCGAGAATATTTACAAGTGTAGAAGATATATGCATTCAGTGCACGTTTACAGTTACAGTTACAGTGAAGCAATCAGTCAGTCAGGTGGCCTGGTATTCCTCCTGGATCGTCTGGGCTTCGGTGGTGATTCTGGTGGGGGTCCGGGCATCTGCGACTCCGGGAGCGTGGCTTCGGCCTCCATGGCAGCTTCGTCACCCCTAGACGCCGCTGGTGGGGCAAACGGTTGGCCCGAGAGGGGGGCGCCTGTAGGGGGCGTCGGTGGGTGGGAGGGCCTAGGCAGGTGTGGCAGGAGGACTGACCCTCTTGTGAAGTGCTGTTGGGGGGGGGGGGGGGGGTAATGGTTCGGGTGCGCATGGGGTTCCGGTGGGCGCCACGTCCCGAAGGGAGACTGTATCTTGCCGGCCATCAGGGAACACCACGTAGGCATACTGGGGGTTAGCGTGCAGCAGGCGGACCCTCTCGACCAACGGGTCCGACTTGTGCGCCCGCACGTGCTTCCGAAGCAGGATGGGTCTGGGTGTCGCTAGCCAGGTTGGGAGCGAGGTCCCGGAGGAGGACTTCCTGGGGAAAACAAGGGGACGTTCATGAGGTGTCTGGTTGGTAGTTGTACAGAGCAGAGACTGGATGGCGTGGAGGGCCTCCGGGAGGACTTCTTGCCAGCGGGAGACTGGGAGATTCCTGGACCGTAGGGCCAGTAGAACGGTCTTCCAGACCGTTCCGTTATCCCTCTCCACCTGCCCATTTCCCCGGGGGTTGTAACTGGTCGTCCTGCTTGAGGCAATGCCCCTGTTGAGCAGGAATTAATGCAGTTCGTCGCTCATAAAGGAGGACCCCCCTATCACTGTGTATGTACATGGGGAACCCGAACAGTGTAACGATACCCTGGAGGGCCTTGATGACGGTGGTTGCGGTCATGTCTGGGCAGGGGACGGCGAATGGGAACCGGGAGTACTCGTCAATCACGTTCAAGAAATACGTGTTGCGGTCAGTGGAAGGGAAGGGGCCTTTGAAGTCCATGCTGAGGCGTTCAAAGGGACGGGAAGCCTTTATCAGGTGCGCCCTCTCTGGCTGGTAGAAGTGCGGTTTGCACTCCGCGCAGATTTGGCAGTCCGTGGTGACTGTCATCATTGACCTCCTCAATGGAGTAGGGTAGGTTGCGGGCCTTGATGAAGTGGAAAAAATGAGTGACCCCCGGGGGGCAGAGGTCCTCGTGGAGGGCTCGGAGGCGGTCCACTTGTGTAGTGGCACATGTGCCGCGGGACAGGGCATCAGGAGGCTCGTTTAGCTTCCCAGGACGGTACAAGATCTCGTAGTTGTAGGTGGAGAGTTCTATCCTCCACCGTAAGATCTTGTCATTTTTTATCTTGCCCCGCTGTGCATTATCGAACATGAACGCCACCGACCGTTGGTCAGTGAGGAGATGAATCTCCTGCCGGCCAGGTAATGCCTCCAATGTCGCACAGCTTCTACTGTGGCTTGTGCCTCTTTTTCGACTGAGGAATGGCGAATTTCTGAAGCATGGAGGGTATGGGAGAAGAAGGCCACGGGTCTGCCCATTTGGTTGAGGGTGGCGGCCAGAGCTACGTTGGACGCATCGCTCTCGACCTGGAAGGGGAGGGTCTCGTTGATGGCGCGCATCGTGGCCTTTGCAATGTCTGCTTTGATGCGGCAGAAGGCCTGGCGGGCCTCCGTCGACAGGGGGAAGGTTGTGGACTGGAGTAGGGGTCGGGCTTTGTCTGCGTAGTTAGGGACCCACTGGGCGTAATAACTGAAAAACCCGAGGCAGCGCTTCAGGGCCTTGGGGCAGTGAGGGAGGGTGAATTCCATAAGGGGGCACATGCGTTCAGGGTCGGGGCCTATAACTCCATTTCGCACTACGTAGCCGAGGATGGCTAGGCGGTCGGTGCTAAATACGCATTTATCCTTATTATACGTTAAGTTAAGGATTTTCGCGGTCTGGAGAAATTTTTGGAGGTTGGTGTCATGGTCCTGCTGGTCAAGGCCGCAGGTGGTGACATTATCAAGATACGGGAACGTTGCGCGTAAGCCGTACCGGTCAACCATTCGGGCCATCTCACGTTGGAAGACCGAGACCACATTAGTGACACCAAAGGGAACCCTTAAAAATTGGTAGAGCCACCCAGCTGCTTCGAAGGCAGTGTATTTGCGGTCACTAGTGCGGAGGGGTAGCTGATGGTAGGCGGACTTGAGATCCACCGTGGAGAAGACTTGTATTGCGCGACCCTATTCACCAGGTCGGATATGCGGGGGAGAAGGTACGCATCCAGCTGCGTAAACCGGTTGATAGTCTGACTGTAGTCAATGACCATCCTATGTTTCTCCCCGGTCTTTACCACCACTACTTGAGCTCTCCAGGGACTGTTGCTAGCTTCAAAGACCCCTTCCCTCAGTAGCCTTTGGATTTCTGACCTGATGAGGGTCCGGTCCTGGGCACTGTACCGTCTGCTCCTGGTGGCGACGGGTTTGCAATCCGGGGTGAGGTTCGCAAACAGGGAAGGTGGGTCGACCTTAAGAGGCGCGAGGCCGCAGACAGTAAGGGGGGTATAGGGCCGCCGAATTTGAAGGTCAGGCTTTGCAAGTTACATTGGATGTCCAACCCCAGGAGTGTAGCCGCGCAGAGGTGCGGCAGGACATAAAGGCGGAACTTGTTGAATTTCCTGCCTTGGACATTGAGGTTTGCTAGGCAGAACCCCTTTATCTCCACCGAGTGTGACCCGGAGGCCAGGGAGATTCTTTGGTTTACAGGGTGGGTAACAAGTGAACCGCGACTTACCGTGTCGGGGTGTATAAAGCTTTCTGTGCTCCCAGAGTCGATCAGGCAAAACGTCTCGTGGCCGTTGATGAAGACCGTCGTCGTTGCTGTTGCGAGTGTCCGAGGTCGATTTTGGTCCAGAGTCACCGAGGCCAGATGAAGCAGTTGCGGGTTTTGATCGGGCAGCGTGTAGTCGGCCGTGCTGGGGGCCTGGGGCCCCATCCAAGATGGCATCTCCCATGGGTCGCACATGGTGGTCGGGGATGGACAAAATGGCATCGGGGATGGACAAAATGGCAGTACCCATCCGTCCAGCGTGGTGTCCGAGGGGCAAGATGGCCACGCCCGTGGGTCGGACGTGGCCCTAGGATAGTGGGGTGGCGGTGAGTGCTGGCCGCCTGGGGCCCGAAGGGAAGGTTGCCGCGGCGGTCCGGAGTCGCTGGAGACCGTGGCCACGGCTCGTGCCTGGCAGACCCCCACAAAATGGCCACTCTTGCCGCACCCTTTGCAGGTGGAAGTGCGGGCCGGGCAGCTCTAGCGGGGGTGCTTCGCCTGCCCGCAGAAGAAACAGCGGGGCCCGACGGAGTTAGCGGGCTGTCTTACAGCGAGGCCTGCGGGACACAGGGAAGGTCTGTGGGTCTGCCGCTGCGGGATGCCACGCAGCCCAGGGGGCCGCCGCGCGGTCAGGCGCATCGGACTGCGCGTTTCTGGAGGCAACATCCATGGACCCTCCAGGGCCCGTGCCTCTCTAAGTCTTTGGCGGATCTCTCAGGAGCTCATACCTGCTATGAAGGCAACCCGGATTAGAAGTTCCGTGTGCTCGCTCCCCGAAACTTACGGGCAGCCACAGTTTCTGCCCAGCACCTGTAGCGCACGATAGAACTCCTCCAACGATTCTCCGGGGCTTTGCCATCTAGTTGCAAGCAGGTGACGTGCGTAGACCTGGTTTACAGGGCGGATATAATGTCCCCAGCAGCTTCGGTACAGAAAATGAGGGCTGCTGGGACGGCACCGGTTCTTATACCCCGCCTGTCAAGGCGGAGCTACATACCAACAGCCAATGGTAAAATCCTAGGTTTAACCAATGGTCTTCAGCCTCTTGGGTACCGCAATACCTGATAAGACCACATTAACAAAAACCTCCAACAAGCCTGCACCACAGAACTAGGTCATTCAGCCCAATTGGTTTGTACCGGATTTATACGCCAACTGAGCTACTATCCACCCCTCTTCATTTCACCCGATGGGCATAACCTTTATATTCCTTTCATCCTCGTGTTAATGTTTCCCTTAAATACATTAGCGTTATTTGCCTGAACTACATGTAAAATTAATTCTACATTCTTTCTCGAGGTAAAGAAGTTTCTCCTGAATTGTCTATTGAGTTTACTGGTGACTAATTTTGGTCTCTCCTAAATGTGGTAAATCCTTTTGTTTTACATCCACCCTATCAGAACCCTTCATAGTTAGAGAGACCTCTGTTAGGTCACACATAAGCCTTTCTTTTCCAGAGTGTTCAGCTTGTTCAAAAAGTGCCTCAAACCGTTGCATCAGTCAAAGTTTCCTTCAAAAACCATCCAGAATGGTCAGGACATCGATGACAAGGTGAGGTTTGTGTAAGACTAAATCCCATGTCCGTGTCCTGTACATTGTACAATGTTCTATTTTGTCTTCACAGTCACTGCTTTTTCTTCTATTTTTTAAACTTGATAATTTGATTTGATTTGATTTGATTTGATTTATTATTGTCACATGTATTAGTACACAGTGAAAAGTATTGTTTCTTGCATGCTGTACAAACAATGCATATCGTACATAGGGACGGAAGGAGAGACTGCAGAATATAATGTTACAGTTATAGCAAGGTGTAGAGAAAAGATCAACTTAATACGAGGTAGGTCCATTCAAAAGTCTGATGGCAGTAGGGAAGAAGCTGTTCTTGAGTCGGTTGGTACGTGACCTCAAACTTTGGTATCTTTTTCCTGACGGAAGCAGGTGGAAGAGAGTATGTCCGGGGTGAGTGGGGTCCTTAATTATGGCTGCCTTTCTGAGGCAGCGGGAGTTATAGATCGAGTCAATGGATGGGAGGCTGGTTTGCGAGATGGATAGGGCTACATCCATGACCTTTTGTAGTTTCCTGCAGTCTTGGGTAGAGTAGGCTCCATACCAAGCTGTGATACAGCCAGAAAGAATGCTTTCTATGGTGCATCTGGAGAAGTTGGTGAAAGTCGTAGCTGACATGCCAAATTTCCTTAGTCTTCTGAGAAAGTAGAGTCGTTGGTGGGCTTTCTTAACTATAGTGTCGGCATGGGGGGACCAGGACAGGTTGTTGATGATCTGTACACCTAAAAACTGGAAGCTCTCGACCCTTTCTACTTCGTTCCCATTGATGTAGACAGGGGCATGTTCTCCACTACGCTTCCTGAATTCGATGATAATCTCCTTCGTTTTGTTAACATTGAGGGAGAGATTATTGTCGTCGCACCAGTTCACCAGATTCTCTATTTCATCCATATACTCTGTCTCGTCATTGTTCGCAATCCGACCCACTACGGTGGTGTCATCAGCAAATTTGAAGGTCGAGTTGGAGGGGAATTTGCCCACACCGTCATAGGTGTATAAGGAGTACAGGAGGGGGCTGAGGACACAGCCTTGTGGGGCACCGGTGGTGAGGATGATCGTGGAGGAGGTGTTGTTGCCTATCTTTACTGATTGTGGCCTGTGGGTTAGAAAATTCAGGATCCAGTCACAGAGGGAGGAGCTGAGGCCAAGGCCACGGGGTTTGGAGATGAGTTTTGTAGGAATGATGGTGTTGAAGGCTGAGCTGTAGACGATAATAGGTATATAAGGTGACGCCCTGTAGGCGGCACTCAGTGAACACTCATCTTTGTAGCTGGCTAGTTCTCTGTTTATTAAAGCCTCCAGTTACCATTCCACACTCTCGTGTTGTTATTGAGGGTACTACAATTTAATAAGCAGACTACGTTAGGATGGACGCCGGTCTCAAGCCAGAAAAGCTCAACCTGGATACACGGACACCGGAGGCCAAAGACATTTTTAAGTACTGGCTCCGCTGCTTCGAGGCTACCTGAAATCCTTGGTAGCTCCAGTCGAAGGGCCTCACAAGCTGCGCCTACTCCATGCCTGGGTGAGCCATAGAATCTCCGCCATGATCGAGAAGGCGACCACTTACGACGAGGCGATCGAGATCCTGCGAAAGCGTTTTGTCAAACCCATAAATGAGGTACATGCACGGCACCTGCTCTCTACCTGCCGGCAGCGCTCAGGGGAAACGCTGGACGAGTACGTGGAAAAGCTCACCGCGCTCGCCAGGAACTGCAACCATCAGGATGTGACGGGATGAAGTCCACATGAACCTGCACATCCGAGACGCCTTCGTGTCCGGCATCCGGTCAACCTCAGGCAACACATCCTCAAAAATGGAGCTAAAGACTTTCAGGACACGGTAACACTCGCCACCTCATTGGAAGTGGCCCGCCACAACCTAGGCACATACCCCGCGGACCCTGCGAGCCCCCCTCGGACTTCCCCAGACTCGGCCACGCTACGGGCCTGCGCCGCGCGGCGACCCGCCCAGACTGGGGGCACACCGTGCTATTTTTGTGGGCAGGCACAGCATCCACGTCAGCGGTGCCCATCCCGCTCCGCCATGTGCAGCGACTGCGGAAAGAAGGGGCATTTTGCGAGGGTCTGCCTTGTCAGGCCCAAGGCCCAGAAACAAAAAGCTCACCATGCCTGAAAATTGAGCTCACAGGCCCGCAGGCCCCGCAACGCGGCTGCGCACTGGCCGAACACGCCCCTTTCGTGTGAGTCATGGGGGCGGCCATCTTGGCAGCGGCCATCTTCTAAACCCGACACGTGCGACCGACGATGGCGGCCATTTTGTGAATCCGACTCGGCTGAGGACTCAGACTACCCGCAACTGGGAGCGATCACCCTCGACCAATCGCGGCCAAAGCACCTGCGGAACTCCATGATGCAGGTCCAGATCAACGGGCGCGACACTCCCTGCCTCTTCGACTCCGGGAACACGGAGAGCTTTGTCCATCCAGAAGCGGTAAGGCGCTGCTCCTTGCGCACCTCTCCCGCTTCCCAAACCATAGCCCTCGCCTCCGGGTCCCACTCGGTCCAAATCAAGGGGTATTGTATTGCGAATCTCACGATCCAGGGCGCCGAATACGCTCTATATCCTCCCTCACCTCTGCACCCCCGTGCTGCTTGGTCTGGATTTCCAATGCAGCCACCGAAGCCTGACCCTGAAGTTCGGCGGACCCTTGCACCCCCCCTCATGGTATGCAGCCTTGCAACACTGAAAGTTGCACACCCCTCATTATTCACGAACCTCACCCCTGAATGTAAGCCCATCACCACCAGGAGCCGGCGGTACAGTGCCCAAGATATGACTTTTATCAAGTCAGAGGTCCAGCGTTGATGTGACCATCAATTCACACGAAACCAGGAGTAAAAGTAAACTGTGGCTTTAATCAACTAGAACAGTGCCTGCCTGCGACTGATCTGTTAGTGGGAGCTGCCTACAAGGCGACTGCTCTTTATACCTCCCCTCAAGGGGTGGAGCCAGGGGCGGAGCCCACACAGGCCCCAACATGCTACATCATAGGTAATACCTTACAATGATCCATAGGTGGAGCCCATATGGGCAACAGTGTAATACAGATATGCACATGGTGAATTGTTACAGCAATACATTCACCACATTCACCCCCTGTTAAAAAAATGAAGTCCGGCGGGGGTGAAGGGTTCATCAGTTCAGCCTGTCCAGCGCACGGATTGTGCGCTGTGATCGCTGAAGCTCTGGTATCGGAGCTGACCCGGGTGTCGAACTCAGCCGTGCTGGCATCGGTAGTGAAATCGCCGGTGCGGGCACAGACGTGGACTCCGGGAGCATGTCTTCTGGGGCTTCATTCCTGTGGGTCGGTGAAGGGGGAATGGCGGGCGGGAGGGGTTGTGGGTGCCATGTAGGGGCGGGGGCGCTGGTCAGCGTAGGTTGGGCGGGGTAAGATGGGGTGGCGAGGGTAGTGGAACCTGCGGGTGCCAGGTCCCGGAGGGAGACCATATCCTGTCGGCTGTCGGGGTGTTCGATGTATGCGTACAGGGGGTTGGAGTGTAAGAGCTGGACCCTCTTGACCATGGGGTCGGACCTATGGCTCCTGACGGGCCCCGTTGTCTTCAGCCAGGGTGGAAGTGAGGCCCCGGAGGTGGATTTCCTGGGGAAAACAAATAGGCGGTCATGAGGGGTCTCGTTTGTGGCTGTGCAAAGTAGGGACCTAATAGAGTGGAGTGCGTCGGGGAGGATCTCCTGCCAGTGGGGAACTGGGAGATTTCTAGACTGTAGGGCCAGGAGGACGGTCTTCCAGACCGTCGCGTTCTCCCTCTCCACCTGCCCGTTTCCCCTGGGGTTATAACTGGTAGTCCTGCTCGAGGCGATGCCCTTGCTGAGCAGGTACTGACGCAGTTTGTCGCTCATGAACGAGGGCTTTAATAACGGTGGCCGCGGTCATGTCGGGGCAAGGGATTGCAGGAGGGGACGCATACGGTCGGGGTCGGGTCCTTGAACCCCGTTTTCCACGACGTAGCCGAGTTGTGCGGAAAACGCATTTCTCCTTGTTGTAAGTGAGGTTAAGGGCGGTTTGGAGAAATCTCTGGAGGTTGGCATCGTGGTCCTGCTGATCATGGCCGCAGATGGTGATGTTGTCCAAGTACGGAAATGTGGCCCGCAGCCCGTACTGGTCCACCATTCACCCCATCATTCTTTCCCCATTCGTGACGCCAAAGGGGACCCGGAGGAAGTGGAAGAGGTGGCCTTCTGCCTCAAAAGCCGTGTAGTGGCGGTCCCCCGGGCGGATTGGGAGCTGGTGGTACGCAGACTTCAGATCCACCGTGGAGAACACCCGGTTGTGCGCGATCTGATTAACTGATCCGGGGAAGGGAGTACGCATCGAGGTGCGTGTACCGGTTTATGGTTTGGCTGTAACCTACAACCATCCGGTTCTTTTCCCCGGTCCTGACGACCACCACCTGGGCTCTCCAGGGGCTATTACTGGGCTCGATGATTCCCTCCCGCAAGAGTCGCTGGACCTCGGAACTGATAAAAGTCCGATCCTGGATGCTGTATTGCCTGCTTCTGGTGGCGACGGTGAGATTTGCGAAGAGCGGGGGAGGGTCGACCTTTAGGGTCGCGAGGCTACATACGGTGAGTGGGGGTAGGGGCCCGCCGAACTTCAGGGTTAGGCTCCTGAGGTTACATTGGAAATACAGTCGCAATAGAAGAGGAGCGCAGAGGTCGGGGAGCACATATAATTTAAAATTGGTGTACTCGGCGCCCTGTAATGCGAGGGTTGCAGTAGTGCACCCCTGGACCTGCACCGAGTGCTGCGACCCAGAGGCGAGGGAGATGGTTTGATGCGCCGGGAAGATTGGGAGCGAGCAGCGTCTTACCATGTCTGGATGAATGAAGCTCTCTGTGCTCCCGGAGTCGAAGAGGCAGGGCGTTTTGTGTCCATTTACCCGGACGGTCATCATAGAGCTCCGGAGGTGTTTGGGTCGCGACTGGTCAAGGGTGACCGCGCTGAGTTGCGGGTAGCCGGCGTGGTCTAGGTGCTGGGGAGGTTCCAAGATGGCTGCCCATGTTGGTCGCACGTGTCGGGCGGCGTTGCAGATGGCGGCCAACATGGCGGCCCCCGCCGGTCGCGCGTGTCGGACGGTGAGGACGCTGGCGTCCAAGATGGCGGCCCCCATGAATCGCACGAGGCGGGCCGCGTTGGCGAGGATGGCCAAGACAGCGGCCCCCGTGAGTCGCACATGCTGTGCGGGCTGGAAGATGGCTGCCTCCACGGACAACACGAGGCCGATGACGCATCCGGGGGGGTGGGGGCAGAGCCGGCAGACATGCTGCCACACTGCGGGATCTGCGGGCCTGTGAGTCTGAGGGTCGGGCCTGCGATTTAGAGTTTTTGGAACTGGCCAGGCAAACTTTAGCAAAATGACCTTTTCTCCCGCAGTCGCTGCAGTTCACGTTCCAGGCCAGGCAGTGCTGCCGGAGGTGTTGAGGCTGGCCGCTGAAATAACAGGGTAGCCATGGTGGGCGGGCAGCCGGGCGGCACAGGCCTGGGGCATTCTTTGGTTGGGGGTCCACGAGGGGGTCACGTGATCGGATGGGAACGCGTTAAGGCTTTGGAACGCTACTTCCAGAGAGGAGGCTAATTTTACCGTCTCTTCCAGGTCTAGGGCACCCTTTTCGAGTAGGCGCTGTCGCACGTACTTGGACCTGACTCCAGCCACGTAGGTGTCCTGGATGGTGAGGTCCATATGTTGAGTGGCCATAACCGCCTGGTAATTGCAGCTTCATGCAAGGACTTTAAGGTCGCGTAGGTACTCTTCCAGCGATTCGCCGGGATGCTGGCGGCGAGTGGTGAGGAGATCCCGCGTGTATACCTCGTTCACGGGCCTTACGTAGAGGTGCTCTAGCATCGCGAGGGCGTCTGCGTAGGTGGCGGCTTCCTCGAGTTGAACAGAGATTCGAAGGCTCACCCGTGCCTGTAGGAGACTCAGCTTCTGTTCGACGGTGACGGAAGGTGAGGAGGAGGCGGCAAGGTAGGCCTTGAAACGGCGGAGCCAGTGCGAAAAAATCTCTTTCGCCTCCGCGGCCTGCGGATCGAGTTCCAGTCGGTCAGGTTTGAGGGCCGATTCCATTGTGGCATTGTAGTTGATTAAATTGATGCGACCATCAATTCACACGAAACCAGGAGTAAAAGTAAACTGTGGCTTTAATCAACTAGAACAGTGCCTGCCTGCGACTGATCTGTTAGTGGGATCCGCCTACAGGGCGACTGCTCTTTATACCTCCCGTCAATGGGTGGAGCCAGGGGTGGAGCCCACACAGGCCCCAACATGCTACATCATAGGTAATACCTTACAATGGTCGATAGGTGGAGCCCACATGGGCAACAGCGGAATACAGATATGCACATTGTGAATTGTTACAGCAATACATTCACCACAAGCGTTTACTGAAAGAGGGGGTCATCGAGGCTAGCAACAGCCCCTGGAGAGCACAAGTGGTGATAGCACGGTCCGGGGAAAAGAAACGTATGGTCATGGACTACAGCCAGACCATAAACCGCTTCACGCAGCTCGATGCATACCCCATTCCCCGCATAGCAGAGATGGTCAATCGGATCGCTCAATTCTCCACTGTCGACCTAAAATCCACCTACCACCAGCTCCCTATCCGACTGGAAGACCGCCTCAATACTGCTTTTGAAGCAACCGGCCAGCTTTTCCACTTCCTCAGGGTCCCCTTCGGCATCACAAATGGGGTCTCCAACTTCCACAGGGAGATGGACCAAATGGTGGACCAGTACTGCCTGCGGGCTACTTACCCATACTTGGACAATGTCACCATCTGCGGCCATGATCAGCAGCACCATGACGCCAACCTTGAAAAGTTCCTCCAGACCGCCCGAGCCCTCAAACTGACCTACAACAAGGAAAAATGCGTTTTCCACACAACCCGACTAGCCATCCTCGGCTACGATGTGGAAAACGGGGTCTTAGGTCCCGACCCTGACCGCATGCACCCCCTTAAGGAACTCCCCCTCCCCCGTAGCTTCAAGGCCCTCAAACAGTGCTTGGGGCTTTTCTCCTATTACGCCCAGTGGGTCGCCAGATATGCGGACAAAGCCCGCCCATTCATAAAGACCACGACATTTCCCCTGACGGCTGAGGCCCGGTCGGCCTTCAGTCGCATCAAGGCCGACATCATCAAGGCCGCTATGCACGCGGTGGATGAAACCATCCCTTTCCAGGTAGAGAGCGATGCGTCAGACATAGCCCTGGCTGCTACCCTCAACCAGGCAGGCAGGCCAGAAGCATTCTTCTCCCGGACCCTCACCGCCTCTGAGATTTGGCACTCTACAGTCGAAAAGGAGGCACAAGCCATTGTGGAGGCTGTGGGGCACTGGAGGCACTACCTAGCCGGTAGGAGGTTCACCCTCGTTACCGACCAACTGTCGGTAGCCTTCATGTTTGATAACGCACAAAGGGGCAAAATTTAAAATGATAAAATCTTGAGGTGGAGGATCGAACTCTCCACCTACGGGTATGATATTAAGTATCGTCCAGGGGAGCTCAACGAGCCCCCAGATGCCCTGTCCCGCGGCACGTGCGCCAACGCGCAGGCGGATCACCTGTGGGCTATCCACGATGACTTCTGTCACCCGGGGGTTACCCGGCTCGCCCACTTTATCAAGTCCCGCAACCTACCTTACTCCACCAAGGAGCTCAAGGCCATGACCAGGGCCTGCGAGATCTGCGCGGAGTGCAAACCGCACTTCTACCAGCCAGACAAGGCTCGCCTTGTAAAGGCCTCTTGGCCCTTTGAGCGACTAAGCGTGGACTTCAAAGGCCCCCTCCCCTCCACCAACCGCAATATCTACTTCCTAACCGTCATCGGCGAGTTCCCCCGCTTCCCATTCGCCGTTCCCTGTCCCGACATGACCTCGGCTACCATGATAAAGGCACTGCACAGCATCTTCACCCTGGTTGGTTTCCCCGCTTATATCCACAGCGACCGGGGTACATCATTCATGAGCAATGAGCTGCGTCAGTATCTGCTCAGCAAAGGCATCGCCTCGAGCAGAACGACCAGTTATAACCCGCGGGAAAACGGGCAGGTGGAGAGGGAGAATGCGACAGTTTGGAAGGCTGTCCTTCTGGCCCTACGGTCGAGAAGTCTCCCAATCACCCGCTGGCAGGAGGTCCAACCCGATGCCCTCCACTCCATTAGGTCGCTCCTCTGCACGGCCACGAATGAGACCCCTTACAATCGCTTGTTTGTCTTCCCCAGGAAGTCCACATCTGGGGTCTTGCTTCCACCTTGGTTGACGACTCCGGGACCTATTCTTCTCCGGAGGCACGCGAAGAGCCATAAGACGGACCCCCTGGTCGAGAGCGTCCAACTGCTACATGCAAACCCCCGATGCGCCTACGTCGCGCACCCCAACGGAAGTCAAGCCACGGTTTCCCTCCGGGATCTGGCACCCGTTGGTTCCCCCACTGACGCCCACACGGTTTCCCTCCGGGATCTGGCACCCGCTGGTTCCCCCACTGACGCCCCACCCGGGCCCCCACACCGCCGGTAGACTCCAACCGCGCCCCCCCCCTAGCGTCCCCCCTCCACACTCCCCACCGGTGCCGGCACCGCTACCCCCAACTATTCCCCCAGCTATTCCCCCTGCCCCCCGTCCCGCTACCCCGACCCGGACGAAGGCTCCGACCACCGTGCTCCCGGATGTACCCTCAGCAATGACATCCGTGTCCGCCGCACCACCGCCCGAGCTGAGAAGGTTGACGAGGACGATCAGGCCGCCAAAAAGAATAGACATGTAATTCCACTTCACCCCCGACGGACTCTGTGTTGTTTTTAAACAGGGGATGAATGTGATGAATGGTTACTGTACCCTTAACATCATGTAGGTGATGCCTGTTTAAGACTGGGTTTAGAACCCTGGGGGACTGCCTCCGGTTCCGCCCACCAGGGAGCCGTATATAAGGTGACGCCTGTAGGCGACACTCAGTCAGCACTCATCTCTGTAGCTGGCTAGCTCTCTGCTTATCAAAGCCTTCATTTACCATACCACACTCTCGTGTCGTTGAGGGTACTACATATTCGATCATATCAATATGGAAACAGAGTTCAGCAGTGGGGTGCTGATCAATTAAACTGCTCTGATATTGATGATTTAGAGCTTCTGAGCATTTTGCTGTTCCACCAATGAGTGGTGAGTATTTTATCCACTCCTGACTTGAGCCTTAAGGATGGTTAAGGTGCACTTAGACATCAGGATGTGAGTAATTCATCAAGTGTTATCTAGATTCTGCCAACAACAACTGAAAGCCTACAGGCTTGAAAATTCCAGCATCAGTATTGAATATTTATGCCCCAGAACTTGCCCGTCCCTCGCCAAGTTCCAGTACAGCCACAAAACTGGCATATATCCAGCAATCTGGGAACCGCCCAGCTATGTCCTGTGCACAAGAAACCAAGAAACAAAATGGAAGGTGTCATCAACAGCACTATCAAGCAGCACTTGCTTGACAATAACCTTCTCACTGACTCTCAGTTTGGGTTCGACTTGGGTCAGTCAGCTCCTGAACTCAATTACAACCTTGGTTCAGTCTGATGGACTGGAAACATTGGCCGGGATTTTCCGGTCGCCGACGCCAAAATCACATTCGGCGATCGGCCGGAGAATCCCTGTTCATGACCGAACCGGGGAGGCGCCGCTTTCGCGATATTCTGCCCCCTCCAAAACGCACCGTATCGACGGCCTCAGGACATTGCCTGAGGCCCACACTCCTGATGCCCCTGACCAGCTGAGTTCCCGACGGCGTCGGCCGCGTGTGGTCTCGCCCGTCGGGAACTCGGCGTGGCGGCTGCGGACTCAGTCCAGCGCCGTCACAGTCGGGGGAGGGAAGGAGGGAATTTTCCAAGGGCTGCGGGGGTGGTCCAGGGCACGCGAGCTGGCCAAAGGGGCTCACTATTTTGCAGGCCGGATCCGCGAGCGGTCGCCGACTAATTGCACGTCGTGGCCGCTGCAGGCCACCACCGTGCGCATGCACGGCTACAGATCCATCAATTCTCTATAGGCCGGATCGCAGCTAGAGCTTGCTGCTCAGCGCTGCCTTTATGCTAGTCGCCAGCCAAACGAAGAATCGGTGGCCGTTTTACGCCATTTTTTCCGTCGTGAAACGCCACCATTCCCTCACCGGCGTGGGGATATAACCCCAAATCCAGCTGGATTCTCCGATATTGAGGCTATGTCCCCACCCCGGCGTGGAAACGGTGATGTTTTATGACAAAATAAATGTCATAAAACAGCCACCAATCCTCCGTTTGGCTGGGGGCTAGCAGCAAGGCAGCATAGGGCTCTAGCTGCCGATACAGTCCAGAGAATTGCCAGGTCCGTGGCCGTGCATATGCACGGCCGCGCCACGAATATGCACGGCCGTGCTGCGCAACATGGCGCTGGCCGCTCGCGGTCCCAGACCGCGAAACAGTGCCCCCCCCTTGGCCGGCTCGCGTGCCCCGGACCACCCCTCACAGTGCCCCCATCCCCTGATAATGACCCCCCCCTGCCTGCGGATTGGCCCTCCAGCGACTGTGTCGGCACTGGACTGAGTCCACAGCTGTCACGCCGAGTTCCCTACAGATGAGACCATGAGAGACCCACGGGAACTCGGCCGGTCAGGGGCGGTGCATCGGGGGGGGAGGGCCTCAGACAATGCCCTGAGGCCATTGATATGTCGTGCTCTCAGAGTACGCAGCTTTGGACGGGGCGGAGCATCGCAAAAGCGATAATTTGGTTAGGAACTTTGATTCTCTGGCCGATCGTCACCTGGAGAACACAGCCCAGGATGTTTGCTGATGGCTGCACAATGTTCAGCACAATTTGAGACTCCTCACATACAGAAGCAACCCATGTCCAAATGTAGCAAGTCCTGGACAATATCCATGCTTGGGCTGACAAGTGGCAAGTAACAGACACACCACACAAGTACCAGGCAATGACCATCTCCAACAAGAGATGATCTAACCATTGGCACATGACATTCAATGGCATTACCATCCCTGAATCCCCCACCATCAACATCCTGGATGTTACCATTGACCAGAAACTGAACTGGACTCGCCACATTAATACTGTGTGTACAAGAGCAGGTCAGAGGTTAGAAACCCTGCATCGACTAACTCATCCTGACTCCCCAAAGCCTGTCAATAAGGCACAAGTCAGGAGAGTGACGGAATACTCTCCACTTGCCAAAATGAATGCAGCTCCAAACACACTCAAGAGACTCGACAAATCCAGGACAAAGCAGCACACTTAATTGGCACCCCTTCCACAAACGTTCACTCCCTCCACCAACAAACCACAGTAGCAGCATCTACAAGATGCACTGCAGGAACTCACCAAGGCTCTTTAGGCAGTACCTCCCAAACTCAGGACCACTGCCATCTAGAGGGACAAGGGCCGCAGATACCTGGAAACACCACCAACTGGAAGTGCCCCTCCAAGTCACTCACCATCCTGACCTGGAAATATATCACCGTCCCTTCACTGTCGGTGGGTCAAAATCTGGAACTCCCTCCCTAACAGCACAGTGGTGTACCTACACCTGAGGCACTGCTGTGCTCCAAGAAGGCAATTAGGGATGGGCAATAAATGCTGGCCTTGTCAGTGACACGAACATTCCGCAAATTAATTTAAAAAATGTATATAGCACCTATAACTTAAAACAACCCATAGTACTTCACAGGAATCACATTATTGTCAATAATTAGTTCAGTACGAAGTCTTACAACACCAGGTTAAAGTCCAACAGGTTTGTTTCGATGTCACTAGCTTTCGGAGCGCTGCTCCTTCCTCAGGTGAATGAAGAGGTCTGTTCCAGAAACACATATATAGACAAATTCAAAGATGCCAAACAATGCTTGGAATGCGAGCATTAGCAGGTGATTAAATCTTTACAGATCCAGAGATGGGGTAACCCCAGGTTAAAGAGGTGTGAATTGTACCAAGCCTCAACCGGGACCTGGGATTCATGTCGCATTACATTCATCCCCCACCATCTGGCCTGCAAAATCCTACCAACTGTCCTGGCTTGGTACAATTCACACCTCTTTAACCTGGGGTTACCCCATCTCTGGATCTGTAAAGATTTAATCACCTGCTAATGCTCGCATTCCAAGCATTGTTTGGCATCTTTGAATTTGTTTATATATGTGTTTCTGGAACAGACCTCTTCATTCACCTGAGGAAGGAGCAGCGCTCCGAAAGCTAGTGACATCGAAACAAACCTGTTGGACTTTAACCTGGTGTTGTAAGACTTCGTACTGTGCTCACCCCAGTCCAACGCCGGCATCTCCACATAATAATTAGTTCAGCTAAGCTTCTGGTTAATCGTGCGGACCTCTGAGGGTGAAAGTAAGAGGGATGTGGCTGGGTCTTTCCTTGTCGCAACTCGGGTATAAATGAGCTGTTATCTCAACGTCTTCATGATTACATTCACGTGTCCGCAGATTTAGGAATAAAATGGTGGTGAATTACTTGCGATGTCATTTTGTAAGCCCCGTTGAATAATTGCACGATATGTTCCTGTGCTCTGACTCCCATTGCAGATATTTGGTCAGAATCTTGTGGGCAGCACGGTAGCATAGTGGTTCACACAGTTGCTTCACAGCTCCAGGTTCGATTCCCGGCTTGGGTCACTGTCTGTGCTGAGTCTACACGTTCTCCCTGTGACTGCATGGGTTTCCTTCGGGTGCTCCGGTTTCCTTCCACAGTCCAAAGATGTGCTGGTTAGGTGAATTGGCTTTACTAAATTGTTCTTAGTGTCCAAAAGGTTTAGGTGGGGTTACTGGGTTACGGGGATAGGGTAGAGGTGTGGGCTTAGGAAGGGTGCTTTTTCCAAGGACCAGTGTAGCCTCAATGGGCCGAAGGGCCTCCTTCAGCACTGTAAATTCTATGACAAGAATAAATCCAAAAAATATTTTTCTTAAACAAAGGAAACTGGAATCAATGAATATGTCAAAGTTGTGATTATTTTAAAAGAGTTTTGGTGAACAGATTCTTCTGATATATCTCAGTATTCTGTGCCCAGTCCTTATGGTCTGGTGGGTGCATTTAGTTTTGCATTTATATATTTTCCTTGATGTCCAGGCTGTGGTTCAGTCCATTACATACATATAGATTCCTGGGATCCCAAATACTGTCTTGTGGTTGGGATGGGAACCTCTACAGAGCTGATGTTCTCTCTATCTATTGAGTGAATGCATTCCTCTGCTCTTGGCTTAGTGGGAGTGCGCAACTTATGCATCTAATTCCCATCACAGTCACTGATGCTGAATGTGTCTGAATACCCAGATAATTAATTGAGATTTTCTTACTCATTACAGGTCCACTTTGAACAGGGTTTACAATATTATTATTGGGAGGCCATGTTGTACCTGAAACATTTGTACTATGTGGAAGTATTTCTAGGCCTACATCTTTGATCTGGAAAGCCGTTCAACATCAAAGTGTTCACAAAGTAAGAATGTGCATGTTATGTTGTGAGGGTGGTACGGTGGCACAGTGGTTAGCACTACTGCCTCACAGCGCTGGGGACCAGGGTTCGACTCCAGCCATGGGTGACGGTCTGTAGGGGGTTTAGTACATTTTTCCCTTCTCTCCGTGGGTTTCCTCCCCGTTCTCTGGTTTTCTCCCACAGTCCAAAGATGTGCAAGTTGGATTGGCCATGCTAAATTGCCCCTTAGTGTCCAATGGCTAGGTAGGGTTATGGGAATCATCCGGGGGATCGGGCCTACGTGGTGTGCTCTTTCAGAAGGTCAGTGCAGACCCGATAGCCTCTTTGTGCTCTATAGGGATTCTGTGATTCTATGAAGTTAAAATTTAGATGAGTAACTGTGTTGAAGATCCCATTTGCAGCCATGGCCCACACATTGGATCTCACAATTGTACATTTATACAAAAGTGATAGTGACAAAAAACTGTGATTTCTTTAATTTAGTTTAACTTGAGTCTTGATTCAGAAATGCATGGTTTGACTATGCTTTCAAAAATTGAAGAAAAAAGCAACTGAGTGTCATGGAAACAGTTGAGTTTTAATCATTGCTCGTGTTCAAGATGAATTTCTAAATATGTGCAGCTCATTAAAAATGTCAAAGTCAACTGGAACAATATTTAAGTCCGACAAAGAGATTAAACAGAATTTATGAAGCTTATTTTATTGATGTTTTCTGGCTATGATTATTCGAGTGGAAATTGTTTCCACTTTGTGTACACGTGGGCGATTTAGGTGTTATGTGTGAAAACCCATGCCTATGCTATAAACATGTCCTGAATTGGCTCTGATCATAGTTTACGCACATATTTATATTAATGGCTTGGAATGATTATGTCCTGCTTTGTTAATGGTTTCAGGGCAGCTGACAAGATGTGCTGATGAAATGTATTCTGACGCCAACTGAACTGACCGGAGTCATAATCCTCGCAATGAAGATTGAAGAAAGAAATCATTTATGGGATGTGGGCATCGCCGACTGGGCCACAATTTATTGCCCACCCCTAACTGCCCTCCATTTCAGAGTCAACCACATTGCTGTGGATCTGGAGTCACATGTCGGCCAAACCAGGTGAAGACAGCAGATTTCCTCCCCTAAAGGACATTGGTGAATCAGGTGGGTTTGTACAACAATCGACAATGGTGGGAGAATGGGATTAGTTAATTTGTCCTTGCAGAAACAGTAATTGGTTTCCCTTCAGGCGATTTTCAACTCACCATTAAAATGCTCAAAACAATAATCAGGGATTATTGCTCATGGACGTGTTGGAAGCAATTAGCCCACTCTGCATCCGTTTTTTATTGAATGACAAGTGCTGGTGAATCACAGAACAATATATACCTGTCAAGCCTTAGTTGTAACAAGGAATCAAGTCCATTCGGGATTAAACCGCTGTAAAATAATACAAAAATATTGGTTTTAATTAAGAATTTGGTTTGAAAAGGTCTTCTCAGATGAAACCAGATCATATATTAATATAATAGATTGCACTTATTATCAATATTTTTTTGTTATTTCTGTCCTGTGATAAAAGCCCTAATTATTTTTTTATAATGCTGCCATTCATCTTTTCCTTCAATTTCTGTGCACCAGCGGTTGTGGCACTTTTGGGACTTCATCATCTGCCCCTTCCTCATGTTTGATTTAAACCTGCAGTTATCACTTGTGCAAAGAACAGGATTGTTAACAGTCAGTGGAGAGCGATTACATTATCTCGCTGAAATTTTTACCTCAAAATAGTTCAGGTAAATATTTCTCTGAGGATAACATCAGAGCAAAATGCATTTCCACACTTACTTTATGCTGGGTGAATTGGCAGTGACAATAAAAATAATTCACCACAGGACGGAAATTCGAAATACCAAAAAGACTGTCAGGAAACATATGGGATGCATTCAGCTTAACTTGATATAATTTGTAAATTATGTATCAATATTTTGACTTGTAATGTGAAACATAAGGAGGAATTCGGTTTCCTCCTCCAGGTTTCCGCTCTCCATTTCCCTTCCATCCTTTTCAATAGCTGAACGATAACATAAATGGGATAGGGATAGGTGGAGGGTGTAACATAGTATTGATACTGGAGTGTTCTTGTGTACTAAAAAATTGTCCATTAATATCTGCAATAGAAGTCTACCATATGATGTGTTCCAGTGAAAGAAAATTCACGTGTATCATTTTTTTCCTGTGTTAGTGTGTGTAAATGTCAGAGAAAGGAATGAATGGAATACCTTTTTAGACTTTCAGTCATTGGCAAATAGGGTTAAGGAAAATCCCAAGGCTTTTTACACTTACATAAAAAGCAAGAGGGTAGCCAGGGAAAGGGTTGGCCCACTGAAGGATAGGCAAGGGAATCTATGTGTGGAGCCAGAGGAAATGGGCGAGGTACTAAATGAATACTTTGCATCAGTATTCACCAAAGAGAAGGAATTGGTAGATGTTGAGTCTGGAGAAGGGGGTGTAGATAGCCTGGGTCACATTGTGATCCAAAAAGACGAGGTGTTGGGTGTCTTAAAAAATATTAAGGTAGATAAGTCCCCAGGGCCGGATGGGATCTACCCCAGAATACTGAAGGAGGCTGGAGAGGAAATTGCTGAGGCCTTGACAGAAATCTTTGGATCCTCGCTGTCTTCAGGGGATGTCCCGGAGGACTGGAGAATAGCCAATGTTGTTCCTCTGTTTAAGAAGGGTGGCAGGGATAATCCCGGGAACTACAGGCCGGTGAGCCTTACTTCAGTGGTAGGGAAATTACTGGAGAGAATTCTTCGAGACAGGATCTACTCCCATTTGGAAGCAAATGGACGTATTAGTGAGAGGCAGCACGGTTTTGTGAAGGGGAGGTCGTGTCTCACTAACTTGATAGAGTTTTTCGAGGAGGTCACTAAGATGATTGATGCAGGTAGGGCAGTAGATGTTGTCTATATGGACTTTAGTAAGGCCTTTGACAAGGTCCCTCATGGTAGACTAGTACAAAAGGTGAAGTCACACGGGATCAGGGGTGAACTGGCAAGGTGGATACAGAACTGGCTAGGCCATAGAAGGCAGAGGGTAGCAATGGAGGGATGCTTTTCTAATTGGAGGGCTGTGACCAGTGGTGTTCCACAGGGATCAGTGCTGGGACCTTTGCTCTTTGTAGTATATATAAATGATTTGGAGGAAAATGTAACTGGTCTGATTAGTAAGTTTGCAGACGACACAAAGGTTGGTGGAATTGCGGATAGCGATGAGGACTGTCTGAGGATACAGCAGGATTTAGATTGTCTGGAGACTTGGGCGGAGAGATGGCAGATGGAGTTTAATCCGGACAAATGTGAGGTAATGCATTTTGGAAGGTCTAATGCAGGTAGGGAATATACAATGAATAGTGGAACCCTCAAGACTATTGAAAGTCAGAGAGATCAAGGTGTACAGGTCCACAGATCACTGAAAGGGGCTACACAGGTGGAGAAGGTAGTCAAGAAGGCATACGGCATGCTTGCCTTCATTGGCCGGGGCATTGAGTATAAGAATTGGCAAGTCATGTTGCAGCTGTATAGAACCTTAGTTAGGCCACACTTGGAGTATAGTGTTCAATTCTGGTCGCCACACTACCAGAAGGATGTGGAGGCTTTAGAGAGGGTGCAGAAGAGATTTACCAGAATGTTGCCTGGTATGGAGGGCATAAGCTATGAGGAGCGATTGAATAAACTCGGTTTGTTCTCACTGGAACGAAGGAGGTTGAGGGGCGACCTGATAGAGGTATACAAAATTATGAGGGGCATAGACAGAGTGGATAGTCAGAGGCTTTTCCCCAGGGTAGTGGGGTCAATTACTAGGGGGCATAGGTTTAAGGTGAGAGGGGCAAAGTTTAGAGTAGATGTACGAGGCAAGTTTTTTACGCAGAGGGTAGTGGGTGCCTGGAACTCACTACCGGAGGAGGTAGTGGAGGCAGGGACGCTAGGGACATTTAAGGGGCATCTTGACAAACACATGAATAGGATGGGAATAGAAGGATACGGACCCAGGAAGTGTAGAAGATTGTAGTTTAGTCGGGCAGTATGGTCGGCACGGGCTTGGAGGGCCGAAGGGCCTGTTCCTGTGCTGTACATTTCTTTGTTCTTTGTTCTTTGTTGTGTATATATTTATATGTGCATATATATGTTATGGGTATGATCATGCGACCATGCTGCGCTGAAAAAGCAGCTCATCGCGGCGTAGTGTGGCTGTTTAAAGCCGGGAGACCCTGCACCCGGGATCTACCTGGTTCGCTACGCCTCGTGAGATTGAACGCAATCTCGCACGACGTTACAAGGTGAATCCCGCCCACAATGGGCAGGATCACCTATTGGCAAATCTGCATATTAGGGGGAGGCAGTAAGCCTTACTATAATGTACAGATTCCCGAGGTGCCTGAAGCTTTGGGATTCAATATCTTTGCCTCCGTGACATCGGGAGAATGCCGTTTGGTACTGGTCGCCACAAATGAGGACCAGACGGAATGGTATTCGTGGGGATCCCCAAGCGGATCAGAGGCCCCCAGTTGCATGCCCTTTGGGCATGGTGGTGCACTGTCACTGCTGGTGCCACCTGGGTACCCTTGCAGTGCCAGCCTGGCAGCCTGGCAGTGCCCAGGTGGCACTGCCAGCTGGAATGGGCACTGCCAGCTGGCAGAGGCACTGCCAGTGTGACATCTTGGCACTCTCAAGCTGGCATTTTTTGTGTGCACGCGATCGGGCTGGGGCTCCTCGGCAGGGGTATGGGGGGTGGGGGCAGGGGCCCCTCCCATATTGTGTTTGGACTGGGGGGTGAGGTTGGCGTTCTTTTCAGGACCTTGGAGATCTCTTGCTACAATGGGGAGTTCCGGTGAGCAGAGCTCCCAGTTGTAAAAAATGGGGCTATGTGCGGCCTCAGCCACTCATTCCCCATTTACGCCCCTCATTCAAAGTGAGTCGCATGAATAGGCATGTGTTTCTCAACATTGCGAGGACCGGGAAACACGTGGCTAAACGCATTTGCTCAGGAACATTGTTCCCTTTTGGGAAGATTGTGCCCTGTATATGGTTATATATATCTGCCAAAGGAAAGACCAAACAGTACATGGAATGCCCAGAAATACAATAGTCTCGAGCCTTAGCAGTGAATGTTAGCCAAGAAATTCCCTGACTGTCATCCTTTCAGTAACTGTCATCAGCAGCAGAGACAAAGTTAGACAGTTTGGATAACGATTTTTACCGTGACTTACAAAATTATTCCAGAATGGTCCAACTGGCGTCAGGAAAAGCCTCCTACCTATGACTGCCAAGTTGCCATTATTTTGGTCCACTATCGTGCACCTGCTCTCTTTCAAGATCACGAGCAGGGCCTTGACTGGCTGCTTGATGATGATTTCCCCATACTTCCCAGGTATTAGCATGCTGAAAGGAAGTCAGGGGCCCTCACAACTTAGAACATAGAACATACAGTGCAGAAGGAGGCCATTCGGCCCATCGAGTCTGCACCGACCCACTTAAGCCCTCACTTGCACCCCATCCCCGTAACCCAATAACCACTCCTAACCTTTTTTGGTCACTGAGGGCAATTTATCATGGCCACTCCACCGAACCTGCACGTCTTTGGACTGTGGGAGGAAACTGGAGCACCCGGAGGAAACCCACGCACACACGGGGAGAATGTGCAGACTCCGCACAGACAGTGACCCAGCGGGGAATCGAACCTGGCACCCTGGCGCTGTGAAGCCAGAGTGCTATCCACTCATGCTACCATGCTACCCATGGTACTTAAGAGGCTCTTTGCAGTACACCCCTATTTCAGTATCCAAAGTAGTCGAAGCCTTATACTTTTGTAGCATATACGTGATTTCTTTACGTGAATAGCCCATTACGTTTCGTTTTTGCATGCATGTGGCACTTAAAGTTGCCAATTTGTGTGTGGCCTGCAAGGGAAATTTAGGGTCGTTGCAGAGGAGTAAAAAGCAGAGACTGGGAGGCAGGATATGATGCAGATGCACCATAGTCAGGAGCAGGACAAGAGCTACAGGACTGTCTTATGGAAAACCTCAGTTTCCTGTGATCCATCTCTTGTCTTTGCAGTTCAAACGTCAAAGGCTCACTTCTCTCCGATCCCTGCTATGTATTGTCTTGCACTGACATATAAGGCAGCCTGAAGGAAATTGGAATATGTTAATCATTTTTGTCACCATAAAATACAAGAATGGGCAATATTACCATTACATCTTCTCTACCCCGGCTACATTGAACAGTGTCGACTGCTTCTGGTTCCATGGTAGAACAGGATGGATAGAATGTTCAATGGAGGCCAACGTGGATGCATTCTTGACAGCTCGACCAAGAATTCTGATCCCCTGAATTACATTCTTCACCCGATCACATCATTGCAGCAAAACATCTTAATAATAATCTTTAAGAATTTTTATTATCGTCACAAGTGGCTTACATTAACATTGCAATGAAGTTACTGTGAAAATCCCATAGTCGCCACACTCCGGCACCTGTTTGGGTCCACAGAGGGAGGAATTCAGAATGTCCAATTCACCTAACAAGCACGTCTTTAGGACTTGTGGGAGGAAACCGGAGCACCCGGAGGAAACCCACGCAGGCACGGGGAGAACGTGCAGACTCCGCACAGACAGTGACCCAAGCCGGGAATCGAACCCGAGACCCTGGTGCTGTGAAGCAACAGTGCTAACCACTGTGCTACCATGCCTGAGCTGCACCTTCCTGCTTCACAATGGATATGTTGGACATTTATCCTAGAAATCTGTCAAAATGCATAACTTCACGGAATTAGTTTACTGTACCTAAGAATAATTCTTTTTGCTCAAGGGAACTGAAAGAAATGGAAAGAGTAGTGTAAATTAGACTGAGGACATGTTTCCCCTGCTTTGTTGCGCTCTCGCTCAAGCAAAACGAGGCCGGTGAATAGCGGGAGAGGCCAAAAATGCGATCCACGTGGGTGCCAAATAGTTTGCAATGCAACAGGACTGCTCCCGTGGTTAAATGGGGATCTCGCCATAGAGTAGCGAGAAACCAATTATCACCACTTAAGCCCCATTTCCATACAATCAACGACAGTGACCCCATATCCAATGGCCTCCCGTAATTCAGCGGCCTCCCCAGTAGGTGCTCATGCTCACGGCGCTTAGAACTCCTTTTGAAAAATGAGAACCTGCCGGTAGGGCTTCTATGAGGAGCAGAGGAGGTGAGTATCCATCTTTGCTCACAGGCAAAGAGACCCGGGGTGCTGGGTTTGTCACCCCAGGGCTTGGCGGAGGTGGGGGACCCTCTGCTGGGGTGGGGGGGAGGCATTGGAGGGGCAATTGGGGGGCAACCGCTCGCAGCACCACCTTGCGAACCCTGAATTGTGTTTTCACATTCCGGGGGCAATCCTTGCTCCTGCCCGTCCGCCCTGACGACCACCCGTAACCCCCAATGACTGCTGAAGCCTTTGGCTGCATGGCTGAAGGCTATTGCTGATAGAAGATAGGAACTTGTGCTGAAGTGAGCACTTCACAGATGCCAAGTGGATTCCCGTGGGTGGGCGGCCCATGTAGCATGTGGGATTCATTGCCTAACATCCAAATCACACCTTGATGCCTGGACACTGTGCTTGAACACAGCGGGAGGCAACACCACACACGCAACATCCGAACACCCTGGGGACGGGACACAGCTCTGGGGACCTTTCGACGGCTGGAGGGTGGGTGAGGGGCGGGGTGCTGAGATTGAAGGATAAGGGGTGCAGAGGTCAGCCCGCATTGCAGAAGAAAGTGACAGAGACATCATAATGGTTGTGGTTGTGGAAAAAGGAGTTTAATGTGCTGTACAATGCCCCACTCCCGGTGGTGCCACCCCCTCCAATCGCCAACCCCCAAACCCTCTCCCCTCCCAACCCCTACCTCCCCCCCCCCCCCCCCCCCCCCACACACACACACACGTACCCGGTGCCCTCAGTGATTCTCAACCTGCTTGGCCTTCCGAGTTCTACCACTACCACTGGATGTCATCCCAGGATGTACATCTGAGGTGGAGGCAGCCAGCTGTCTACCTCGTCCTGTGACCTTCAATGCCTCTGACGGGCGTCCTCTGGAAGCTCTGGGGCCGGAGGGTATCGGCTCACTTGTCAGCGACACATGCACAACTGTGCTGCCCCATCCCGTGTGCTGATCCCGAGACGAGGGGTGGAACTCGGGGTAACTGATGCCCACTATCGCCACACCATGTGACGGGTCCAGGTTGGCATTCAGCGCCCCCTCCTCTCAGTCATCATAGAATTCATAGAATTTACAGTGCAGAAGGAGGCCATTCGGCCCATCGAGTCTGCACCGGCTCTTGGAAAGAGCACCCTACCCAAGGTCAACACCTCCACCCTATCCCCATAACCCAGTAACCCAACCCAACACTAAGGGCAATTTTGGACAATAAGGGCAATTTATCATGGCCAATCCACCTAACCTGCACATCTTTGGACTGTGGGAGGAAATCGGAGCACCCGGAGGAAACCCACGCACACACGGGGAGGATGTGCAGACTCCACACAGACAGTGATCCAAGCCGGAATCGAACCGGGGACCCTGGAGCTGTGAAGCAATTGTGCTATCCACAATGCTACCGTGCTGTCCATTAGGTCGGTGCCCATAGGGCCCTGGGGCCCACCTTGGCATGGAGGAGCTGCTGGTTCGAGCGCCGGCCGCCCCTGCATCATCTGTCTCTGCCAGACCTGGCGGTTCCCCATGGTCTGCACCATCATGTCGACGCCCTCAGCGATACTCCTCAGTGACTGGGACATGCTTTGCAGTACTTCAGCAAAGCCCACCTGTGACTGGGACAAGCTCCGCAGCGCCTCGGCCTTGTCCCGCTCGGACATGTCCCACAGAACGTCATCAAGGTCGGCCTGACACTGGATGACATCCCGCAGCGAGGCGGTAATTCTGTCGAGACCCTCAGCCATGGCCGGCACTGACTGCGCAATGCCTTGGACACCATCACTCATGATGCCGATGTTGTGCACCAGGCTCTCCACTGCGGTCATCACCCTAGCATTGGCCACATTGGCCTCATTGCCACTCATTGCCGACGCCATCTCCTACGCCCGTAGCCTCTGGGACTCCTCCAAGTGGCTATAGATCTGCTGTAGCAATGCTGACATCTCCCTCTGAATGTCCTGGCCGCACCTTATCATCACCATCAGTTCCGGGTAACTCTGTTCCACAGGCTCAGCATCAGGCTGGGACCCAGCTGGGTCCTGGGATCCAGCAGCCCTCCGATTGCTGTCTTGCTTGGGAGTTCCTGCCTCAACCTGATCTGCATCATCCGCAGTTCGGTGCTTACCAGATTGTGCCCCAGAAGCCTGACCGCTAAAACTTCCCACTGCAGCGTGTGTATCTGCGCTGGTGGGGGGTGGGGATGACAGCTGTGCCGTGACCACGGTGGCATCCTCGGAGCTCTCCTCAGAGAGGGAGATGCCCGGGATGGCCCGGCCCCATCAGCTGGAGGACCTGCAGGAGAATGGACATGATGTCAGTGGGAGGGATGGGCCAGTAAGGCAATCACTACTCACATTTGACAGGTCCTCCGGGTGGAGCCCGGTGGTTCCTCACCTCTGCGACGTCCGCCAGCCTAGGCGTGGGTGACCGATCTGTCTTCGGCCACCCCAGTCAGCTCCAGGTCACGCTCCTCGAAGGAGATGAGGATTCTTAAGTCCGGCACCCCTCCGCCAGTCTGGGCCCTCTCCCGACGGCTATGGGAGAGCTTTTCCTGAGGAGACACAGGAAGGGTATTGTTAGCCACACGTGTGGTTCACAGTGGTGGGAAGGGCATGTTGGGGGAAGGTTGAGGAGGGAGGTGGGAGGAAGGGCTGGGGGTCGCATTGGGGGGGATGGGGGTTTTGGGGGGTGGATGCTCCCATGGGTGGGAGGGGGGGTCATTGATGTCTGCTCACTCGTGTTGCCCGGTGTAGGTCATTGACCTTTTTCTGGCACTGAAGGCCAGTTCTCCTGGTCACACTCCCCGAGCTGACGGCTGCCGCCACCACATCCCAGTTGGCACTGGCTTTCCTGCGGCTCACCCCCTGGGATCTTCGGGGGAACAGGACATCCCTCCTGGCCTCCACCGCGACAAAGAGCCACCCCAGGTCAGCGTCTCCGAATCCTGGGCCAGTCTCCTCGGCACCATTGTTGCGAGCTAGCTGGGGTCGGCTGAGCAAGTGCTGCTTAAGTGCTCCTCGAACTTGTTAGCGGGGGGCTGGCGAGCGTGGTGCCGGCGAATCAGCTGGTGAGCTGTCATTTGCGGCGGGAAGCCCGTGAGGCCTCGCTAAGTAGACCATTTAACATTGAATTACGTTGCAGGCCTCGCTGGGCCAAACGCGGGGAAGCTCGCGGCAATTCCCGCTCGCTACCACACTTCGAAATGCTTCCATAGAATTGCGCCCTTCGGATATTTGTGAATTAGACTTTGTAATCTTTGTTAGCTTGGCTTATTTGCAGGATCCTTACCTCGAAATCAGAAGTTTATGCTTGTGAACCGCACACTGGAACTTAAGCACATAATCCAGGCTGACACTTGAATGTAATATTGAAGAAGTGTTATGTCGTTTGGGGAACCTTCTGTTGCTGAAATGTTAAACCACATTACTGTTTGCTAGAGCAGCAGGATGTGAGATGTCCCATGCCACTCCTTGAAGAAGAGCAGAGCGTCCTCTGTGTCTTGGCCCAAATTAATCTCTTTTTAAAAAAATGTATTTTATGACAAGCATGTATCAAAACAGATCTGAACAAATAAACACCCCGGGAAACATACTTCCCAGCAATCAACTATACAGTCTGTACAGAGATTTTCCCTTTTTCACCCCCCACCCCCATGACACACAGCCCCTCAAACATGGTCACAAACATCCCCCACCTTTCCTCAAACCCCTCTGCAGAGCCCTTAACTCATACTTTATTTTCTCCAATTGCTTGATGTCGTACAGGGCACCGAACCAATTGCTACCCCCGGTGGCGATGCCGACCGCCACTCCAGTAAAATTCGCCGCCGTGCAATCAGAGAGGCGAAGGCCAAGACATCGGCTTTTCTCCTCTCCATGAACTCCGGCTTCTCTGAAACCCGAAATATCGCCACCAAAGGGTCCGGATCCACCTCCTCCTCCACTATCCTGGCTAAGACCGCAAACACTCCCGTCCAGAATCTTCCCCATTTTTCACAACCCCAAAACATATGCGTGTGATTCGCTGGCCCCCACCCACATCTCTCACACTCATCTGCTACCCCCTTGAAGAACTCCCTCATTCTCGCCCGAGTCATAAGCACCCTGTGCACCACCTTAAACTGTATCGGGCTCATCTTTGCACAAGAGGTCCCGTTTACCCTATGCAGTGCCTCACTCCATACTCCCCAATTGATCTCCGCTTCCCATTTCTCCTTGATCTTCACCACCCGCTCACCTCCCTGCTTTACTGGGCAGGGAATTCTACAGACTCACAACCCTTTGGGTGAAGAGGTTCCTCCTCAATTAAGTCCTAAATCTGCTCCCACTTATTTTGCGGCTATGCCCCCTAGTTCTAGCTTCACCCACCAGTGGAAACAACCTCCCTGCTTCTATTCTTTTTCTATTCCCTTCATAATTTTATGTGTTCCTGTAAGTTCTTCTAAATTACAATCAGGGCGGCACGGTAGCACAGTGGTCAGTACTGTTGCTTCACAATGCCAGGGACCCGGGTTTGATTCCCGGCTTGTGTCACACTCTGTACGGAGTCTGTATGTCCTCCCCGTGTCTGCATGGGTTTCCTCCGGGTGCTCCGGTTTCCTCCCACAAACTCTCGAAAGACGTGCTTGTTAGGTGAATTGGACAATCTGAATTCTCCCTCAGTGTACCCGAACAGGTGCCGTAGTGTGGCGACTTGGCGATTTTCAGAGTAACTTCATTTCAGTGTTAGTATAAGTCTACTTGTGACAATAATAAAGATAATTATTATTGTTGTATAGTCCCAGTCTACTCAGTCTCTCCTCACAAGCCAATCCTCTCAACTCCGGAATCAACCTAGTGAATCTCCTCTGCACCCCCTCCAGTAACAGTACATCCTTTCTCAAGTAAGGAGACAAAACCTGTACACAGTACTCCAGGTGTAGCCTCACCAGCGCATTATACAGCTGCAACATAACCTCCCTGCTTTTAAACTCCATTCCTCTAGCAATGAAGGACAACATTTAATTTGCCTTCTTAATTACCTGCTGCAACTGCAAACCAACTTATTGAGATTCATTTACAAGGGCACCCAGGTCCCTCTGCACAGCAGCATGCTGCAATTTAAAGAAAAAATTTTGAGTACCCAATTACTTTTTTCCAATTAAGGGGCAATTTAGTGTGGCCATTCCACCTAACCTGCACATCTTTGGGTTGTGGGTGTGAAGCCCACACATACACGGGGATAATGTGCAAACTCCACACAGTCAGTGACCCGGGACTGGGATCCAACCAAGGTTTTTAGCGGCGTAGGCAGCAGTGCTAACCACTGCACCACCGTGCTGCCCTATGCTGCAATTTTTTTATCATTTAAGCAATAGTCCATTTTGCTATTATTCCTATCAAAATGGATGACCTTACATTTACCAACATTGAACTCCATCTGCCAGACCCTTGCCCAATCCTTAAACTATCCATACCTTCTGCAGACTTTGAGTGTCCTCTGCACACTTTGCTCCACCACTCATCTTAGTGTCATCTACGAACTTTGGCACTTTACATTTGGTCCCCAACTCCACATCACCTATGTAAATTGTAAACAATTGCAGCCCCAACACTGATCCCTGAGGCAATCACTAGCCACTGATCGCCAACCAGAAAAACACCCATTTATCCCCACTCTTTGCTTTCTGTCAGTTAACCAATCCTCTATCCATGCTAATACATTACCCGTAACACCGTGCACTTTATCGCCTTAGATGAGGGGGTGGAGTTACACTTTCAAGCCAAGGACATAAATACCCCGGCCCAAGTGGGGCCGGGTGGGGGGGACCCTTTGGGAAGTAGGAGTGTAACAAAATAGGTAAAATAAACTTGAGTTTTTCTTATAGTCATTGCTTCCGTGTGGTCACTCGCCTGGAACTTTACACGAGGCAACTTGACCTTTGTTTGCTCGAGGCTAGGATATATCCTCATCATCATGCAGAGATTCAACTGCTGGTTGAATGTATAAGGAATTGCAGGTAATATTGACAATGATTTTTCCTTTATCATGGGCAATGCGCCGATGACATGACAATAGGAATGGCTTTTCTTATGTGACTCCCTGCTCCAAATGTGCATTTGTACAATTAGCCTCTCCAACTTCATTTTGGGTCATTTCTTCAGGTCACCAGGTTTGTACCCGTTCTGTATGCTTTCAAATGCCCATCAGGATTTAGCAAACTTTTTTATAAGTAATTTAAGTTTGGTAAATGTTAACATTTTTTGGAGGGGCTGTTACACTCTTAAGACAATGGGCGGATTCTCCGTTTCTGAGAATAAGGGCGCGATTCTCCAGAAAAATCTATAAGTGTTGTAGTGAGCGGGAATTGCCATCAGTTTCCTGGTGCGTGGCCCAGTGACACCTGCAACGCATTTCAATTAATTGGTCCACTTAAGGAGGCCACATGGGCTTCTCGCCGCAAATTTCTAAGCGTGGTAGCGAGCGGGAATTGCCGCAAGCTTTCCGGCGCTTGGCCCAGCAAGGCCGGCAATGCAATTCAACGTTAATTGGTCTACTTAATGATATTTCACGGGGTTCTCGCCGCAAATGACGGATCACCCGCCGATTAGCCGGGACCGCGCTCCCCCCGCTACAAGGTCGAGCAGCACTTAAACTGCACTTGCTTGGCCAACTCCAGCCAGCTCACAATAATGCCGGCAAGGAGACAGGCCCCAAGATTTGGGGACACTGTCTTGGGGAGGCTCTGGGATGCTGTGGAGACCAGGAGGGGCGTCCCATTCCCCCGGGGTCCCAGAGAGTGAGTCACAAGGCAGCACTGGGCAGCAGCCATTAGTTCCAGCAGTGTGACCAAGAGAAATGGCCAGCAGTGCAGGAAGAAGGTCAATTACCTAAACCGGGCAGCACGAGTGAGTAGACACCAATGCACCCACTCACCGAAGGGAGCATACACCCCCCAACTCTCCAAGTGACCTGACCCCCAGCCCTCCCTCCCTCAACCCCACCTTCACACCTCCTCTCCGACCACTGAACCACGTGTGTGGCTAACGATGCCCTCTCTATGGCTCCTCAGGAAAAGCTCTCCCATAATTGGCAGGAGAGGGCCCTGACTGGCAGAGGTGTGCCGGACTAGAGAATCCTCACCTCTTTTGAGGAGTGGGCCCTGGAGGTGACTGGTGTGGCCGAGGGCAGGGCGGTCACCAACACGGAGGCTGGCAGACACTGCAGAGGTGAGGAAACTCCGGGCTCCACTTGGAGGTCCTGTCAAATGTGAATTGCCTTACTGACTGACCCATCCCTCCCACTGACCACATGCTGTAATCCCCATCCTCCACCAGCGCAGATACACACATCTAGGGTCTGTTTAGCACAGGGCTAAATCTCTGGCTTTGAAAGCAGACCAAGGCAGGCCAACAGCACGGTTCAATTCCCGCAACAGCCTCCCCGAACAGGCGCTGGACTGTGGCGACTAGGGGCTTTTCAAAATAACTTCATTTGAAGCCTACTTGTGACAATAAGCGATTTTCATTTTTCATTTCATCTCGATGGGACATGTTAGTGGTCAGGCTCTGCTGTGGATCTCAGCAGAATGTCCGCCTCGCTGGGGGATGTCATCCAGCACCAGGCTGACCTTGATGAGGTTCTGTGGGACATGTCCCGTTCTAAGATGGGCATGGCTGAGGTCCTGCAGAGCATGGCTCAGTCACTGGGGAGCATCGCTGAGGGCGTTGACATGATGGTGCAGACCATGGGGAGCTGCCAGGACTGGCAAAGCCAGAGGTTGCAGGGGCAGCCGGGGCTCGAACCAGCTGCCCCTCCATCCCAAGATGAACCCCAGGTCCCTATGGGCACCGATCGGGAGGAGGGTTCGCAGGGTGCCATCCCGGATTCGTCCCATGGAATGGCCACCAGCTCCCCCGAGTTCCACCCCTCTGATCAGGCTGCGTCTCGAGGTCAGCACACGGGACAGGGCGGCACAGCTGTGCATGTGTTGCTAACAAGTGAGCCGGTGCCCTCCTGCCCCAGAGCCCCCAGAGGATGCCCGCCAGGGCTACGGGACGAGGTAAACAACTGGCTGCCTCCACCTCAGATGTGCATCCTGGGGAAACACCAAGGCATAGTGGTAGAGCTCGGAGGGCCATGTACATTGAGGATCACTGAGTGCCCCAGGGTAGGGGGTAGAGGGTGGGAGGGTAGGTGGGGGTTGGGGTGGGATTGGGGGCTGGGAGGGTTGAGGGGGACGGCACTATCGGGATTGTGGTATTGTACAGCACTTTAAACAACTTTGTGCACAACCATTATGACGCCTTTGTCACTTCCTTCCGCAATGCGGGTTGACGGCCAGACCCTTTGCTCAACTCTCCAACCCCCCCCCTTCACCCGGGCGCTCACCCACCCTCCGGCTGTGGACATGTCCCAGGAGCTGTGTCCCATCCCCTGGGTGCTCGGATGTTGGCTGCTGCGTGTGTGGTGTTGCATCCCGCAGTGTTCAGGCACAGTGCCCAGGCATTAAGGTGTGATTGGGATGTCTCCCACAGGCTACATGTCCCACCCACCCATGGGAATCCACTTGGCATGTGTCAAGTGCTCACTTACCCATGATTCCCATTTCCATATCAGCGATAGCATTCAGCTGCACAGCCAGAGGTCTCGGCGGTGGGCGAGGCTTTTGGGTGATCGGTGGAGCAGATGGGCAGGGACAAGGATTGTCCCCGAAATGCAGTTGGGATCGAGGGGTTGGCAATTGGGTCTCCCAGCGCCTCCCCACCTCACCCTCCCGTGGCAGCCCACCTGTGGTAATCACCACTGTTGTACATATTAGAAGGTGTGTGGTAAGACCCTGTACTACAGGTACGGGGGTAGTCCCTGCCTGCTGGCTCCGCCCAGTAGGCGGAGTATAAATATGTGTGCTCCCTATACAGCAGCCATTTCGCCAGCTGCTGTAGGAGGCCACATATCTTAGAATAATAAAGCCTCAGTTGTATTCAACTCTCGTCTCTGTGCATTTGATCGTGCCTCACCACCCCTACGGAGGGTCCCCCAACCCCCCGCCGAGCACTGGGGTGACAAACCCAGCACACCCGGGCTCTTTGGCTGTGAGCAAAATGGCTACTCACCTCCTCGGCTCCCCATAGAATCCCTTCCACCTGGTTCACGTTTTTCAAAAGAAGTACTAATCGGCACCAGCGTGAGCACTTGATGGGGAGGCTGATGAATGATGGAAGGCTGTTGGATCTGGGGTGGCTCCCATTAATTGTATGGAAATGGGGCTTAAGTGGTGATAATTGGATTTTCATCACGCTACGGCGAGATCCGATTTCGCTTACGGGAGCAGGTCAGTTGCATCGCAAACTGTTTGGCGCCCGGAGTGGTTCTCGTTTTTGGCCTCTCCCACTATTCACCGGCCTCATTAGGCTTGAGCGCGAGTGTAACGTGCCCGGAAGATCGTGCCCTCCGTGTTGATGCCAACGCACAATTTGTGGACTTTCAAAAAACTGGAGCTGAACCTGGACCAATTCAGCGACTGTGGAGGGGCTAGCACAGGTGCCACATGGAACACAATCGATTCTAATGAGAAACACTGCGGGATTTGCCGGGTCCATGATTGACATTCGGGAGGCTAACAAGCTTCAGCTGCATATACACAATCCCCACACACACTCACCCCAGCCAACAAGATGGCACTGGTTCTGCTGGAGTGCACCCATACATCGGATGGGTCGGCTTGGGCCAGAGGCACCTGGGGGGGTGGTCTGATGGGACACCTATATAACCCGTGGCACTAAATTCACAGTTTGATTTGATTTGATTTGATTTATTATTGTCACATGTATTAGTACACAGTGTTGTTCCTTGCATGCCATACAGACAACGCATATCGTACATAGGGAAGGAAGGAGAGACTGCAGAATATAATGTTACAGTTATAGCAAGGTGTAGAGAAAAGATCAACTTAATACAAGGTAGGTCCATTCAAAGGTCTGATGGCAAGTCTGGAGGGACAGCACGGTAGCATAGTGGTTAGCACAATTGCTTCACAGCTCCAGGGCCCCAGGTTCGATTCCCGGCTTGGGTCACTGTCTGTGCGGAGTCTGCACGTTCTCCCCGTGTGTGCGTGGGTTCCTGAGTCAGTTGGTACGTGACCCCAAACTTTTGTATCTTTTTCCTGATGGAAGAAGGTGGAAGAGACTATGTACAGGGTGCGTGGGGTCCTTAATTAGGCTGGTTGCCTTTCCGAGGTAGTGGGAATTATAGACAGCGTCAATGGATGGGAGGTTGGTTTGCGTGATGGACTGGGCTACATTCATGACCTTTTTTGGTTTCCTGCGGTCTTGGGCAGAGCAGGCTCCATACCATAGAAGTTGGTGAGATTCGTAGCTGACATGCCAAATTTCCTCAGTCTTCTGAGAAAGTAGAGTCGTTGGTGGGCTTTCTTAACTATAGTGTCAGCATGGGGGGACCAGGACAGGTTGTTGGTAATCTGGACACCTAAAAACTTGAAGCTCTCGACCCTTTCTACTTTGTTCCCATTGATGTAGACAGGGGCATGTTCTCCACTACGCTTCCTGAAGCCGATGACAATCTCCTTTGTTTTGTTGAAATTGAGGGAGAGATTATTGTCGCCGCACCAGTTCACCAGATTCGCTATCTCATTCCTGTACGCTGCCTCGTCATTGTTTGAGATCTGACCCACTACGGTGGTGTCATCAGCAAATTTGAGAATCGAGTTGGAGGGGTTTAGCCACACAGTCATAGGTGTATAAGGAGTGTAGTAGGGGGCTGAGGACACAGCCTTGTGGGGCACCGGTGTTGAGGATGATCGTGGAGGAAGTGTTGTTGCCTATCCTTACTGATTGTGGTCTGTGGGTTAGATCATTCAGGATCCAGTCACAGAGGGAGGAGCCGAGGCCAAGGCCATGGAGATTGGAGATGAGTTTCGTCGGAATAATAGTGTTGAAGTCTGAGCTGTAGTCAATGAATAGGAGTCTGACATAGGTGTCTTTGTTATCTAAGTGTTCCAGTGTTGAGTGAGGGTTATGGAGATGGTGTTTGCTGTGGACCTGTTGCAGCGGTAGGCGAGCTGTAGTGGATCAAGGCAATCCAGGAGGCTGGAGTTGATTCGTGCCATGACTAACCTTTCGAAGCACTTCACAATGATGGATGTCAGAGCCACTGGATGATAGTCATTAAGGCACGCTGCTTGGCTTTTCTTTGGTACAGGGATGATGATTGTCTTCTTGAAGCAGATAGGGACCTCAGATTGCTGTAAAGAGATGTTGAAGATGTCTGCGAATACCTCCGCCAGCTGATCCGTGCAAGACCTGAGTGCTCGTCCGGGTACCCCATCCGGGGCAGTGGCTGTTAGCAGTGTGCGCAGGCAGCTGCATGGCTGCCTTGCCGGCTGTGGCAATGATGTTCCGTGCCCGTCCACCCCAACCCCACAGCCCACCTCCTGGCCGTGCCCCGCTACTCCCCTCAGCCCTGGTAGAAGCCCCCTGGCCATCAGCACAACTGTCAGCAAACGAGAGCGATGTTGGACACTTTCCGTATCCCATCTCTCTCCCTCAGCATCCACGATGCCCGTTTTATGATTTTAAAAGCACAAGTGAACCGTGTAGCGCACACCCGCAGATAGTGAGTGGGGGTATTGGGCCGCCGAATTTGAACGTAAGGCTCTGTAGATTGCACTGGAAATCTAATCCCAGTAATGTGGGGGCGCAGAGTTGGGGAAGGACGTGTAGTTTGTAGTTTTTGAACTCCCTCCCCTGCACCGTTAGGGTAACTATGCAGAAACCTTGGATCTGTACGGAGTGGGATCCTGCAGCTAGGGAAATCTTTTGTGCGCTGGGATAGGTGGTCAAGGAACAGCGTCTTACCGTGTCGGGGTGGATAAAGCTCTCCGTGCTCCCGGAGTCGACTAGGCATGGTGTCTCATGCCCGTTTATTAGCACCGTTGTCGTCGTCGTCTGGAGTGTCCGGGGCCGAGCTTGATCGAGCGTAATTGAAGCGAGACGTGGTTGTAGTAGTGGAGCGTCTTCCTCGAACCCCGTGGAGCCGTCGACACTGGGGTCCGTTGTTGCCGTCCAAGATGGCGTCGGGGATGAACAAAATGGCTGCCCCATACATCGCACATGGCTGGGGGGTCACAAGATGGCGGTGGGGTGGACAAAATGGCCGCCCCCACGCGTCGTACAGGTCTGGGGTGGTCCAAGATGGCGGCGCCCTTCCTCCCCTCGCGGTGGCCGGGACCCAAAATGGCGGCGTCTGCGGGTCGCACATGGGGCGCTGGGGGGGTTGGGAGCGTTAGGACCGCGCGGGGCTCCCTCATCTCTGGGGACAGCGGTGGTCGGGACCCAAATTGGTAGCGCCGGCGGGTCATACGTGGGGACGGGGGGGGGGGGGGGGGGGTTGGGGAGCGTAAGCGGCGTGCAGGACTCCCTGTTCTCCCGGGACCGCGGTGGTCGGGACCCAGAGCGGCTGCGCCTGCGGGTCGTACATGGGGCGCTGGGGTGGTTGGGGAGCGTAAGCGGCTTGCAGGGCTCCCTGTTCTCCCGGGACAGCGGCGACCTCGCGGGACCGGCACACAACCGCGAAATGGCCCTTTTTCCCGCAGCTCTTGCAGATTGCTGCGCGGGCCGGGCAGTGCTGCCGGGGGTGTTTCGCCTGGCCGCAGAAATAGCAGCGGGCGCCCCCGGTGCGACTTGGCGTTTGGACCGCGCAAGCCTGTGGGGTGGCCGGGGGGGAGGGGGTGGGTTTGTCGCGACGGGTACGTACGGAGCCCAATGGGCTGCCGTGCGGTCGGGGCCGTAGGCGCGGGTATTACGCGCGGCCACGTCTAGAGAGGCTGCTAGGGCCCGTGCCTCTGAGAGTCCTAGCGACTCTTTTTCTAGAAGTCTTTGGCAGATTTGGGAGGAATTAATACCTGCCACAAAAGCAACGCGCATTAACATGTCCGTGTGTTCATTTGCGTTCACCGAAGGGCAGCTGCAGGCTCGTCCCAAAATCAGCAGTGCAGCGTAGAACTCGTCCATCGATTCTCCGGGACTTTGCCGTCTCGTCGCGAGCTGGTAGCGAGCGTAGATTTGGTTAACTGGGCAGACGTAGAGACTTTTCAGTGCTGCGAACGCCGTCTGGAAATCCTCCGCGTCTTCGATGAGGGAGAAAATCTCCGTGCTTAACCTCGAGTGCAGGACCTGTAGTTTTTGGTCTTCTGTGACCCGGCCTGTGGCCGTTCTGAGGTAGGCCTCAAATCAAGTCTGCCAGTGCTTGAAGGCTGCTGCTGCGTTCACTGCGTGGGGGCTGATCCTCAGGCATTCCGGGATGATCCTGAGCTCCATAGTCCTTTTTAGGCACGCTTAATAAATTGTAGCGCACAAAGACTCCGTGAGACGAATAGAGTGAAGTCGATGAGGCTTTATTAAGCGTGTCTGTTCCCCCGCAGCTCGATAGTAGAATGGCCTGCGGGGGAGGACTCCGGCTTCTTATACTCCGCCTTCAGGGCGGAGCTAGAGGTCAACGGCCAACCAGGACCCGGGATCTGTCAGCCAATGACATTAGGGCTTCCAGTCCCACATGACCCCTAATACATACTACCACAAACTGCGCCGTCGGGAACTCGCTCCATCGGAGGCGGAGCATCGCGGAGGCCTGGAGAATATCGGGACGGACCTGATAATGACATAAAAACGGTGTTTATTGTACATGCGTTCAAGACTGTATTGACACCACTGTCAAGGTGACGGAGAATTGCGATTTGGCGTCAAATCGATGCCCGCCGCTATTTTAGCATCGGAACCTATTCTCCGCACAATCGTGTTTCGCGATTTCGGTGTCAGCCAAAGGAGAATCCTGCCCAATGTTCTCTCTGTGGACGTAGTTTATATGCGGGTTAGTAATGCGCTTGACAAGATCCAATATGAGAGACTGATACAAAAACTAAAATCACATGGGACTCAGGGTTGACTGGTTAGATGGATACAGAACTGGCTTGGTTATGGAAGACAGAGAGTAGCGGTGGAAGGGTATTTTTCTGAACGGAGATCTGTAGCTAGTGGTGTTCCGCAGGGATCAGTGCTGGCACCTCTGTTGATTGTAGTATATATAAATGGAAGAAAATGTGGGTGGTCTGATTAGTATGTTTGCGGATGACACGAAGATTGGTGGAGTTGCTGATAGATAGACACCGAGGATTGTCAGAGGACACAACAGGATATAGATAGATTGGAGACTTGGGCACAGAAACGGCAGATGGAATTTAATCCGGACAGATGCAAGGTGATGCATTATGGAGGATCAAATCTAGGTATGAATTATACTGTAAATAGCGGAACCCTTAGGAACATTAACATACAGAGGGATATGGGTGTGCAGGTCCACAGTTCCTTAAAAGTAGCAACATGGGTGGTCAATGTGATTAAGAAGACATATGGCATGCTTACATTCATCAGCCGGGGCATTGAGTATAGCAGTTGGGAAATCATGTTGCAGCTGTATAAAACCTTGGTTAGGCCGCATTTGGAGTATTGTGTGCAGTTCTGGTCACCCCATTATCAGAAGGACGTGGAAGGTTTGGAGAGAGTGCAAATAAGGTTCACCAGGATGTTGCCTGGCTGGTCTCAAGGGTGTTGGCTATGAGGAGAGGTTGAATAAACTAGGATTGTTTTCACTGGAAAGATGGAGGCTGAGTGGAGACCTAATAGTGGTCTACAAAATTATGAGAGGCACAAACAGGGTGGACAGTCAGAGGCTTTTTCCAAGGGTGGAAGTGTCAATTACAAGGGGGCAGAGGTTCAAGGTGAGAGGGGGAAAGTTTAAGGGAGATGTGCGGGGTACGTTTTTCATGCAGAGAGTCACGTGTGCCTGGAACACGCTGCCAGAGGATGTGGTGGAAACAGGCACATGAGCAACATTTAAGAGACAGCTGGATGGATATATGACTAGGGAGGAAATAGAGGGATAGGGACCGATTTTTTACGGACCACTTTTTTACGCAGAGGGTGGAGAGTGCCTGGAACGTGTTGCCAGGGGAGGGTGTGGAAGCAGGTACATTAACGGCGTTCAAAGGGCATCTTGACAAACACATGGATATGATGGGTGTAGAGGGACACGGCACAATGAAGTGCTGAGGGTTTTGGCAAAGGTTGGTATCATTTTAAAATTTTTTAATTTAAAAAAAAATCTAGAGTGCCCAATTCATTTTTTCCAATTAAGGGGCAATTTTAGTGTGACCAATTCACCTACCCTGTTCATCTTTTGGGTTGTGGGGGCGAAACGCAGACACATGAAGAATGTGCAAACTCCACACGGACAGTGACCCAGAGCCGGGATCGAACCTGGGACCTCGGCGCCGTGAGGCAACAGGGCTAACCCACTGCGCCACCGTGCTGCCCAAAAGGTTGGTATCATGACCGGTACAGGCTTGGAGGGCCGAAAGGCCTGTTCCTGTATTGTATTGTTCTTTGTTCTTTGAGTAAGGGCAGAAGGTATTTTTTTTTAGTTAGGGCATCATGATCGGCACAGACCTGGAGGGCTGAAGGGCCTGTTTCTATGCTGTAATTTTCTTTGTTCTTTGTTCTTTGTTAGATCCTGCAGGCACAGCTTCAAATCTGTCTACTTATTGTATAATCCGATTTTCATATGTTAAAAACAAATTTGCATTTAAATTTTTACACTTACATGATCAACAAAGGTTCCAATGCGTTATTGCAAAGTGTGTTGACCAGGGAATGGCAAGCTGAGAGGAGAATAAATGCAAAGTTGTTCGCCATGTAAAAGTGCACCGTAAATCACAGTCATGCTGATACAATTAACAGGATAGAATTGAGGTCAGAGCTTGAGATCCAACATGTGCACGTGCATATTTTGGTGAGCAAGGCCAATCTGAAAGACTCAATCTGAAAAATGTTTCCTCCTGCCAATCTACCCATAAATGGTGAATTCTTTAATAGTCCTGTTCAGGGCTTTAAACCTGGCTGAGTTATGATTTACTGTAAATTACTGTCACCCTTTCTCTGGCTCAGCGGTATTTCAAATAAATATAATCGCAGGTTCAAACACTTTCCAGTCTTTCATTCAAACACCCTTCCAAGTCAGAAAGGATTTGTTATCAGCCAAGGCTCTGGCACTTCCTCCAGATCTGCTGTAGGCAATGGGAACTTTCACAGACAGGTGGTTGTGTTTTATTAAAAGATTAAGGAATACATTCAAACTACGCAGGCATTATCTGTGCTGTAGACACTGCATTCATAGTAGCACATCCCCTCCAATTATCAAACGCAGCCAACCGTGCACATCAAGGTGGGGACAAAGCTTGGGACTACATAATCTGCTGAACTTTGTCAAATGTGATGAGGGATTTGCAATTAAGTCGTGTTGAAGTCGAGAGGGTTTAGTTCTGTTGCTGTGGTATTTTCACACATTGGTTCATATTCTTGTCCTAATTTCCTTTTATTGCACTTGTTACTTAATTTATTGTAAATGGAATGCGATCAATGCATTCAAATTGTGCAGACTGGGAATTAATACCAGAACCTCTTTGTCTCTCTCTTCCTTTTTCCTCCTTTATGATACTCCTTAAAGCCTTTGACCAAGCTTTTAGGTTATAATAATAATCTTTTACTGTCACAAGTAGATTTGCATTAACACTGCAATGAAGTTACTGCGAAAATTAGTGTCATGTTTAATTTTGTAATGCTCCTGAAAAGTGCCTTGTGACATTCTATGATGTTAAAGGTGCTATACAAATGAAAGTTTATAAAAATTCATTTCTGGATATGTGCGTCGCTGGCTAGACCAGCATTTATTGCCCATTCATCACCATAGGCAGGGGTTGAGGCCAAAACATTGTATGTTTTCAAGGAGCAGTTAGATAGAGCACTTAGGGTGAAGGGGATCAAAAGATATGGGGGGAAAGCGGGATTAGGCTGTTGAGTTGGATGATCAGGCATGATCGTAATGGATGGCAGAGCAGGCTTTGACAGAAATCTTTGGATCCGCACTGTCTTCAGGTGATGTCCCGGAGGACTGGAGAATAGCCAATGTTGTTCCTTTGTTTAAGAAGGGTAGCAAGGATAATCTAGAGAACTACAGGCCGGTGAGCCTTACGTCAGTGGTAGGGAAATTACTGGAGAGAATTCTTCGAGACAGGATCTACTCCCATTTGGAAGCAAATGGACGTATTAGTGAGAGGCAGCATTGTTTTGTGAAGGGGAGGTCGTGTCTCACTAACTTGATAGAGTTTTTCGAAGAGATCACAAATATGATTGATGCAGGTAGGGCAGTGGATGTTGTCTATATGGACTTCAGTAAGGCCTTTGACAAAGTCCCTCATGGTAGACTGGTACAAAAGGTGAAGTCACACGGGATCGGGGTGAGCTGGCAAGGTGGATACAGAACTGGCTAGGTCACAGAAGGCAGAGAGTAGCAATGGAAGGGTGCTTTTCCAATTGGAGGGCTGTGACTAGTGGTGTTCCGCAGGGATCCGTGCTGGGACCTTTGCTGTTCGTAGTATATATAAATGATTTGGAGGAAAATGTAACTGGTCTGATTAGTAAGTTTGCAGATGACACAAAGGTTGGTGGAAATGTGGATTGCGATGAGGACTGTCAGAGGATACAGCAGGATTTGGATTGTTTGGAGACTTGGGCGGAGAGATGGCAGATGGAGTTTAATCCGGACAAATGTGAGGTAATGCATTTTGGAAGGTCTAATGCAGGTAGGGAATATACAATGAATAGTGGAACCCTCAAGACTATTGAAAGTCAGAGAGATCAAGGTGTACAGGTCCACAGGTCACTGAAAGGGGCAACACAGGTGGAGAAGGTAGTCAAGAAGGCAGACGGCATGCTTGCCTTCATTGGCCGGGGCATTGAGTATAAAAATTGGCAAGTCATGTTGCAGCTGTATAGAATCTTAGTTAGGCCACACTTGGAGTATAGTGTTCAATTCTGGTCGCCAAACTACCAGAAGAATGTAGAGGCTTCAGAGAGGGTGCAGAAGAGATTTACCAGAATGTTGCCTGGTATGGAGGGCACTCGGTTTGTTCTCACTGGAACGACGGAGGTTGAAGGGCGACCTGATAGAGGTCTACAAAATTATGAGGGGCACAGACAGAGTGGATAGTCAGAGACTTTTTCCCAGGGTAGAGAGGTCAATTACTAGGGTGCATAGGTTTAAGGTATGAGGGGCACGGTTTAGAGGAGATGTACGAGGCAAGTTTTTTACACAGAGGGTAGTGGGTGCCTGGAACTCGCTGCCGGAGGAGGTGGTGGAAGCAGGGACGATAGTGACGTTTAAGGGGCATCTTGACAAATACAGATAGACATTTATGGGGCATCTTGACAAATACATTAATAGGATGGGAATAGAGGGATACGGACCCAGGATATGTAGAAGATTTTAGTTTAGACGGGCAGCATGGTCGGCACGGGCTTGGAGGGCCGAAGGGCCTGTTCCTGTGCTGTACTTTTCTTTGTTCTTTTTTCTAATCCCCAATACTCACCAGAGGTAATTAACTTTGTACTCATTGCTCTGCCATTTGAGACTGCTCCCTGGAGACTAGGCCGCAAATCCCTGCGGTAAGTTATTTTATGCTCACTGCTCCGCCCTCTGAGACTGCTTCCAGGAGAGTAGGCTGCAAATCCCTGCGGTAAATTACTTTATATTCATTGCTCTGCCATCCGAGACTGCTCCCTGGAGACTAGGCCGCAAATCCCTGCGGTAAGTTACTTTCTACTCACTGATTCGCCATCTGAGACTGCTCCCTGGAGACTAGGCTGCAAATCCCTGCGGTAAGTTACTTTATACTCACTGCTGTGCCATCCAAGACTGTTCCCTGGAGACAAGGCCGCAAATCCATGGTAAGTTACTTTTTACTCACGGTTCTGCCATCCAGCACTGCTCCCTTGAGACTAGGCCTCAAATCCCTGCGGTAAGTTACTTTCGGCTCACTGATTCGCCGTCTGAGACTGCTCCCTGAGACTGAGACTGCCTCCCGTGTCATGCTCCTCGTGTGCGATGTGGGAGCTCAGGGATACGTCCACTGTCCCTGGCTTCTTCGCATGCAAGAAGTGTGTCCAGTTGCAGCTCCTGTTAGACCGCTTGATGGCTCTGGAGCTGCGGATGTACTCACTTTGGAGCATCCGCGATGCTGAGGACGTCGTGGATAGCACGTTTAGCGAGTTGGTCACACCGCAGGTGAAAGGTACTGAGGGAGATAGAAAATGGGTGACCAAAAGACAGAGCAAGAGTAGGAAGGCAGTGCAGGTGTCCTCTGCGGTCATCTCCCTGCAAAACAGATATACTGCTTTGGATACTGTTGAGGGAGATGGCTCACCAGGGGAAGGCAGCAGCAGCCAGGTTCATGGCACCGTGGCTGGCTCTGCTGCGCAGCTGGGCAGGAAGAACAATGGCAGGGCTATAGTGATAGGGGACTCAATTGTAAGGGGAATAGACAGGCGGTTCTGCGGACGCAATCGAGATTCCAGGATGGTATGTTGCCTCCCTGGTGCAAGGGTCAAGGATGTCTCGGAGCGGCTGCAGGACATTCGGGGGGGGGAGGGTGAACAGCCAGCTGTCGTGGCACCAACGATATAGGTAAAAAACGGGACGAGGTCCTACAAGCTGAATTTAGGGAGCTAGGAGTTAAACTAAAAAGTAGGACCTCAAAGGTAGTAATCTCAGGATTGCTACCAGTGCCACGAGCAAGTCAGAGTCGGAATGTCAGGATAGAGAGGATGAATGCGTGGCTCGAGAGATGGTGCAAGAGGGAGGGATTCAAATTCCTGGGACATTGGAACCGGTTCTGGGGGAGGTGGGACCAGTACAAACCGGACAGTCAGCACCTGGGCAGGACTGGAAATGATGTCCCAGGAATTTGCTAGAGCTGTTGGGGAGAGTTTGAACTAATGTGGCAGGGGGATGGGAACCGATGAAGGGAATTGGAAGGTAGTAAAACAGGGACAGAAATAAAAGGCAGTAAGGGGGAAAGTGTAAGGCAGAGAAGCCATAGTCAAAAATCAAAAAGGGCGACAGTACAAGGTATAGTGACTGAGGGGCGCACAGTGAATAGGACCAGGAATACGAAAAGAAATAAAACGGGACGTGAAACATTAATGGTAAGCGACGCGGCAGGTTGTTACATGAAGATATGGGTTCAACGACAAGGAAAATTAGGAGAAAGGTTAAGAGGAAATATAACTTACGAGAGGTTACTGATCGAGGTGTTAAGATTCAGAACAGAGGTAAAAAAGACAATATAAGTGTACTTTACCTGAATGCTCGTAGTATTCGGAATAAGGTAAATTAGTTGATGGCGCAAATCATCGTGAATGACTATGATTTAGTGGCCATTACTGAAACATGGTTAAAGGATGGTCATGACTGGGAGTTAAATATCCGAGGGTATCAAACTTTTTGGAAGGACAGAGTGGATGGTAAGGGAGGTGGTGTAGCTCTGTTATTTAAGGATGACATCCGGGCAACACTAAGGGATGACATCGGTGCTATGGAGGATAAGGTTGAACCCATTTGGGTGGAAATCAGGAATAGTAAGGCAAAAATGTCACTGGTAGGAGTAATCTATAGGCCACCAAATAGTAACATTATGGTGGGGCAGGCAATAAACAAAGAAATAACAGATGCATGTAGAAGTAGTACAGCATATTCATGGGGGATTTTAATCTACATGTTGATTGGTTTAACCAGGTCGGTCAAGGCAGCCTTTAGGAGGAGTTTATAGAATGTATCCGCGATAGTTTCCTCGAACAGTATGTAATGGAACCTACGAAGGAACAAGCGGCCCTAGATCTGGTCCTGTGTAATGAGACAGGATTGATTAATGATCTCATAGTTAGGGATCCTCTCGGAAGGAGCGATCACAATATGGTGGAATTTAAAATACAGATGGAGGGTGAGAAGGTAAAATCCAGCACGAGTGTTGTGTGCTTAAACAAAGGAGATTACAATGGGATGAGAGAAGAACTAGCTAAGGTAGACTGGGAGCAAAGACTTTATAGTGAAACAGTTGAGGAACAGTGGAGAACCTTCCAAGTGATTTTTCACAGTGCTCAGCAAAGGTTTATACCAACAAAAAGGAAGGACGGTAAAAAGAGGGAAAATTGACCGTGGATATCTAAGGAAAGAAGGGAGAGTATCAAATTGAACAAAGTAGCAAAGATCAGTGGGAGACTAGAGGACTGGGAAATCTTTAGGGGGCAACAGAAAGCTACTAAAAAAGCTATAAAGAAGAGTAAGATAGATTATGAGAGTAAACTTGCTCAGAATATAAAAACAGATAGTAAAAGTTTCTACAACTATACAAAACAAAAAAGAGTGGCAAAGGTAAATATTGGTCCTTTAGAGGATGAGAAGGGAGATTTAATAATGGGAGTTGAGGAAATGGCTGAGGAACTGAACAGGTTTTTTGGGTCGGTCTTCACAGTGGAAGACACAAATAACATGCCAGTGACTGATGGAAATTAGGTTATGACAGGTGAGGACCTTGAGAGGATTGTTATCACCAAGGAGGTAGTGATGGGCAAGCTAATGGGGCTAAAGGTAGACAGGTCTCCTGGACCTGATGGAATGCATCCCAGAGTGCTAAAAAAGATGGCTAGGGTAATTGCAAATGCACTAGTGATAATTTACCAAAATTCACTAGACTCTGGGGTGGTCCCATTAATAGAAAGCAAAGAGTGGGGATTAATGGGTGTTTCTCTGGTTGGCAATCAGTAGCTAGTGGTGTCCCTCAGGGATCAGTGTTGGGCCCACAACTGTTCACAATTTACATCGATGATTTGGAGTTGGGGACCAAGGGCAACGTGTCAAAGTTTGCAGACGACACTAAGATAAGTGGTAAAGCAAAAAGTGCAGAGGATACTGGAAGTCTGCAGAGGGATTTGGATATGCTAAGTGAATGGGCTAGGGTCTGGCAGATGGAATACAATGTTGACAAATGTGAGGTTATCCATTTTGGTAGGAATAACAGCAAAAGGGATTATTATTTAAATGATAAAATATTAAAACATGCTGCTGTGCAGAGAGACCTGGGTGTGCTAGTGCATGAGTCGCAAAAAGTTGGTTTACAGGTGCAACAGGTGATTAAGAAGGCAAATGGAATTTTGTCCTTCATTGTTAGAGGGATGGAGTTTAAGACTAGGGAGGTTCTGCTGCAATTGTATAAGGTGTTAGTGAGGCCACACCTGGAGTACTGTGTTCAGTTTTGGTCTCCTTACTTGAGAAAGGACGTACTGGCACTGGAGGGTGTGCAGAGGAGATTCACTAGGTTAATCCCAGAGCTGAAGGGGTTGGATTACGAGGAGAGGTTGAGTAAACTGGGACTGTACTCGTTGAATTTAGAAGGATGAGGGGGGATCTTATAGAAACATATAAGATTATGAAGGGAATAGATAGGATAGATGCGGGCAGGTTGTTTCCACTGGCAGGTGAAAGCAGAATTAGGGGGCATAGCCTCAAAATAAGGGGAAGTAGATTAAGGACTGAGTTTAGGAGGAACTTCTTCACCCAAAGGGTTGTGAATCTATGGAATTCCTTGCCCAGTGAAGCAGTAGAGGCTCCTTCATGAAATGTTTTTAAGATAAAGATAGATAGTTTTTTGAAGAATGAAGGGATTAAGGGTTATGGTGTTCAGGCCGGAAAGTGGAGCTGAGTCCACAAAAGATCAGCCATGATCTCATTGAATGGTGGAGCAGGCTCGAGGGGCCAGATGGCCTACTCCTGCTCCTAGTTCTTATGTTCTTATGTTCTTATGTTCCCTGGAAACTAGGCCGCGAATCCCTGAGGTACATTACTTTATACTCACTGCTCTACCATCCGACACTGCTCCCTGAAGACTCGGCCGAAAATCCCCAAGGTAAGTTACTTTATACTCACTGTTCCGCCGTCTGATACTGGTCCCTGGAGCCTAGGCTGCGAATCCCCGAGGTAAGTTACTTTTTACTCACTACTCTGCCCTCTGAGACTGCTCCTTGAGACAAGGCTGCGAATTCCCGAGGTTAGTTACTTTATACTTACTGCTCCACTGTCCGAGACTGCTCCCTGGAAACTAGGCTGGAGGTCCCTGCAGTAAGTTACTGTATAGTCACTGACCCACCGTCTGAGGCTGCTCCCTGGAGACTAGGCCACAAATCCCTGTGGTAAGTTACTTTATACTCACTGATCCGCCATCTGAGACTGCTCCCTGGAGACTAGGCCGCAAATCTCTGTGGTAAGTTATTTTATCCTCACTGATCCGCCATCTGAGACTGCTCCCTGGAGACTAGGCCGCAAACCCCTGCGGTAAGTTACTTTATGCTCACTGATACGCCATCTGAGATTTCTCCCTGGATACTAAGCGGCGAATCCCCGAGGTACATTACTTTATACTCACTGCTCTGCCATCTGAAACTGCTCTCTGGAGACTAGGCCGAGAATCCCCGAGGTAAGTTACTTTATCCTCATGGCTCTGCCATCCGAGACTGCTCCCTCACGACGAGGCCTCAAATCCCTGTGGTAAGTTACTTTATGCTCACTGATTCACCATCTGCGACTGCTCCCTGGAGACCAGGCCCCAAATCCCTGCGGTGAGTTACTTTATACTCACTGATCCACCGTGTGAGACTGCTCCCTGGAGACTAGGCCGCAAATCCCTGTGGTAAGTTACCTTATACTCACTGATCCGCCATCGGAGACTGCTCCCTGGAGACTAGGCCGTGAATCCCTAAGGTAAGTTACTTTATACTCACTGCTCTCTCCTGTAAGACTGCTCCCTGGAGACTCGGCTGCAAATCCCTGAGGAAAGTTACTGTATACTCACTGCTCTGTCCAGTAAGACTGCTCCCTGGAGACTAGGCTGCAAATCCCTGAGGTAAGTTACTTTATATTCACTGATCCGCCATCTGAGACTGCTCCCTGGAAACTAGGCCGCAAATCCCTGTGGTAAATTATTTTATGCTCACTGATTCACCATCTGCGACTGCTCCCTGGAGACTAGGCCGCAAATCCCTGCGGTGAGTTACTTTATACTCACTGATAAGACCATAAGACCATAAGACATAGGAGCGGAAGTAAGGCCATTCGCCCCATCGAGTCCTCTCCACCATTCAATCATGGCTGATTTCAACTCCATTTACCCGCTCTCTCTCCATAGCCCTTAATTCCTCCTGAAATCAAGAATTTATCAACTTCTTTCTTAAAGACACCCAACATCCCGGCCTCCACCGCGATCTGTGGCAATGAATTCCACAGACCCGCCACTCTCTGGCTGAAGAAATTGCTCCTCATCTTTGTTCTGAAGTGACTCCCTTTTATTCTAAGGCTGTGCCCCCGGGTCCTAGTCTCCCCTGCTAATGGAAACAACTTCCCTACGTCCACCCTATCTAAGCCACTCATTATCTTGTACGTTTCTATTAGATCTCCCCTCAACCTCCTAAACTCCAATGAATATAATCCCAGGATCCTCAGACGTTCATCGTATGTTAGGCCTACCATTCCTGGGGTCATCCGTGTGAATCTCCGCTAGACCCGCTCCAGTGCCAGAATGTCCTTCCTGAGGTGTGGGGCCCAAAATTGCTCACAGTATTCTAAATGGGGCCTAACTAATGCTTTATAAAGCTTCAGAAGTACATCCCTGCTTTTATATTCCAAGCCTCTTGAGATAAATAACAACATTGCATTTGCTTTCTTAATTACGACTCAACCTGCAAGTTTACCTTTAGAGAATCCTGGACTAGGACTCCCAAGTCCCTTTGCACTATGAATTTTGTCACCATTTAGAAAATAGTCCATGTCTCTATTCTTTTTTCCAAAGTGCAAGACCTTGCACTTGCCCACGTTGAATTTCATCAGCCATTTCTTGGACCACTCTCCTAAACTGTCTAAATCTTTCTGCAGCCTCCCCACCTCCTCAATACTACCTGCCTCTCCACCTATCTTTGTATCATCGGCAAACTTAGCCAGAATACCCCCAGTCCCATCATCTAGATCATTAATATATAAAGAGAACAGCTGTGGCCCCAACACTGAACCCTGTGGGACACCACTCGTCACCGGTTGCCATTCCGAAAAAGAACCTTTTATCCCAACTCTCTGCCTTCTGCCTGACAGCCAATCGTCAATCCATGTTAGTACCTTGCCTCGAATACCATGGGCCCTTATTTTACTCAGCAGTCTCCAGTGAGGCACCTTATCAAAGGCCGTTTGGAAGTCAAGATAGATAACATCCATTGGCTCTCCTTGGTCTAACCTATTTGTTATCTCTTCAAAGAACTCTAACAGGTTTGTCAGGCATGACCTCCCCTTACTAAATCCATGCTGACTTGTCCTAATCCAACCCTGCACTTCCAAGAATTTAGAAATCTCATCCTTAACGATGGATTCTAGAATCTTGCCAACAACCGAGGTTAGGCTAATTGGCCTATAATTTTCCATCTTTTTTCTTGTTCCCTTCTTGAACAGGGGGGTTACAACAGCGATTTTCCAATCCTCTGGGACTTTCCCTGACTCCAGTGACTTTTGAAAGATCATAACTAACGCCTCCACTATTTCTTCAGCTATCTCCTTTAGAACTCGAGGATGTAGCCCATCTGGGCCCGGGGATGTATCAATTTTTAGACCTCTTAGTTTCTCTAGCACTTTCTCCTTTGTGATGGCTACCGTATTCAACTCTGCCCCCTGACTCTCCTGAATTGTTGGGATATTACTCATGTCTTCTACTGTGAAGACTGACGCAAAGTACTTATTTTATTCCTCAGCTATTTCCTTGTCTCCCATCACTAGATTACCAGCGTCATTTTGGAGCGGCCCAATGTCTACTTTTGCCTCCCGTTTGTTTTTAATGTATTTAAAGAAACTTTTACTATCATTCCTAATGTTACTGGCTAGCCTACCTTTATATTTGATCCTCTCTTTCCTTATTTCTCTCTTTGTTATCCTCTGTTTGTTTTTGTAGCCTTCCCAATCTTCTGACTTCCCACTACTCTTTGCCACAAGATAGGCTTTCTCTTTTGCTTTGATGCATTCCCTAACTTCCTTTGTCAGCCATGGCTGCCTAATCCCCCCTCTGATAACCTTTCTTTTCTTTGGGATGAACCTCTGTACTGTGTCCTCAATTACTCCCAGAAACTCCTGCCATTGCTGTTCTACTGTCTTTCCCACTAGGCTCTGCTCCCAGTCAATCTTCGTCAGTTCCTCCCTCATGCCCCTGTAGTTACCTTTATTTAACTGTAACACCTTTACATCTGATTCGACCTTCTTTCTTTCAAATTGCAGATTGAATTCTACCATATTATGATCACTGCCTCCTAAGTGCTCCCTTACTTTAAGATCTTTAATCAAGTCTGGCTCATTACATAACACTAAGTCCAGAATGGCCTGTTCCCTCGTGGGCTCCATCACAAGCTGTTCCAAAAAGCCCTCCTGTAAACATTCAATGAATTCCCTTTCCTTAATGAAATGAAATGAAAATCGCTTATTGTCACAAGAACCAAATGAAGTTACTGTGAAAAGCCCCTAGTCGCCACATTCCGGCACCTGTTCGGGGAGGCTGTTAAGGGAATCGAACCGTGCTGCTGGCCTGCCTTGGTCTGCTTCCAAAGCCAGCAATTTAGCCCTGTGCTAAACAGCCCCTGTCCACTGGCAGCATTATTTACCCAGTCCACCTGCATATTGAAGTCCCCCACGATCACTGTGACCTTGCCTTTCTGACATGCACTTTCTATTTCGTGGTGCATTTTGTGCCCCTGGTCCTGACCACCGTTAGGAGGCCTGTACATAACTCCCATTATGGTTTTTTTGCCTTTGTGGTTCCTCAACTCTACCCACACAGACTCCACATCATCTGACCCTATGTCGTTTAGTGCTATTGATTTAATTTCATTCCTAATTAACAAGGCAACCCCGCCCCCTCTGCCCACCTCTCTGTCTTTTCGATAGGTTGTGAATCCCTGGATGTTTAAATGCCAGTCCTGAACCCCCTGCAACCACGTCTCTGTGATGCCTACCACATCATACCTGCCAGTCACAATCTGGGCCACAAGCTCATCTACCTTGTTCCGTACACTGCGCTCATTTAAATATAGCACATTTAATTCTCTATTGACCGTCCCTATTTGTTTTCTTAGTGTGGTGGACCTTGGTTTACTGAGCCTTTCCATACAGTGTCATATTTTGTGAGATGGGGACTATCGTAACCTCTCCTGAGTTCAGTCTTTTCGTGATTTTTTGTATTCCTAAGCAGCTACGCTTCTCACTGATTACTTCACCTCTTGGTTCCCTGACTTTCCCTTCCCCCCCAAACTCTAGTTTAAATGCCTATTGACCACCCTTAAAGTCCTATTGATCCACCGTCTGAGACTGCTCCCTGGAGACTAGGCCGCAAATCCCTGTGGTAAGTTACTTTATACTCATTGATCTGCCATCTGAGACTGATCCCTGGAGACTAGGCCGTGAATCCCTGAGGTAAGTTACTTTATACTCATTGCCCTCTCCTGTAAGACTGCACCCTGGAGACTAGGCCGCAAATCCCTGAGGTAAGTTACTTTATACTCACTGCTCTGTCCTGTAAGACTGCTCCCTGGCGACTAGGCCGCAAATCCCTGAGGTAAGTTACTTTATATTCACATCCGCCATCCGAGACTGCTCCCTGGAGACTAGGCCGCAAATCCCTGAGGTAAGTTACTTTATACCCACTGATCCGCTGTCTGAGATTGCTCCCTGGAGACTAGGCAGTGAATCCCTGAGGTAAGTTACTTTATACTCACTGTTCCACCGTCTGAGACTGTTCCCTGGAGACTAGGCCGCAAATCCCTGTGGTAAGTTATTTTATACTCATTGATATGCCATCTGAGACTGCTCCCTGGAGACTAGGCCGTGAATCCCTGAGGTAAGTTACTTTATACTCATTGCTCTCTCCTGTAAGACTGCACCCTTGAGACTAGGCCGCAAATCCCTGAGGTAAGTTACTTTATAGTCACTGCTCTGTCCTGTAAGACTGCTCACTGGCGACTAGGCCGCAAATCCCTGAGGTAAGTTACTTTATACTCACTGATCTGCTGTCTGAGATTGCTCCCTGGAGACTCGGCAGTGAATCCCTGAGGTAAGTTACTTTATACTCACTGTTCTGCCATCTGAGACTGCTCCCTCGAGACTAGGTCTCAAATCCCCGAGGTAAGTTACTTTATACTCACTGCTCTGCCATCCAAGAGTGCTCCCTGGAGACCAGGCCGCAAATCCCTGCGGTAAGTTACTTTATACTCACTGCTCTGCCTTCCAAAACTGCTCCCTGGAGACAAGGCCACAAACCCCTGAGGTACATTACTTTATACTCATTGCTCTGCCATCCGAGACTGCTCCCTGGAGAATAGGCCGCAAATCCCTGCGTAAGTTACTTTATACTCACTGATCTGCTGTCTGAGATTGCTCCCTGGAGACTAGGCAGTGAATCCCTGAGGTAAGTTACTTTATACTCACGGTTCTGCCATCCGAGACTGCTCCCTCGAGACTAGGTCTCAAATCCCCGAGGTAAGTTACTTTATACTCACTGCTCTACCATCCAAGACAGCTCCCTGGAGACCAGGCCGCAAATCCCTGCGGTAAGTTACTTTATACTCACTGCTCTGCCTTCCAAAACTGCTCCCTGGAGACAAGGCCACAAACCCCTGAGGTACATTACTTTATACTCATTGCTCTGCCATCCGAGACTGCTCCCTGGAGAATAGGCCGCAAATCCCTGCGTAAGTTACTTTATACTCACTGATCTGCTGTCTGAGATTGCTCCCTGGAGACTAGGCAGTGAATCCCTGAGGTAAGTTACTTTATACTCACGGTTCTGCCATCCGAGACTGCTCCCTCGAGACTAGGTCACAAATCCCCGAGGTAAGTTACTTTATACTCACTGCTCTGCCATCCAAGACTGCTCCCTGGAGACCAGGCCGCAAATCCCTGTGGTAAGTTACTTTATACTCACTGCTCTGCCTTCCAAAACTGCTCCCTGGAGACAAGGCCACAAACCCCTGAGGTACATTACTTTATACTCATTGCTCTGCCATCCGAGACTGCTCCCTGGAGAATAGGCCGCAAATCCCTGCGGTAAGTTACTTTATACTCACTGATCCGTCATCCGAGACTGCTTCCTGGAGACTAGACCGCAAATCCCTGTGGTAAGTTACTTTATACTCACTGCTCTGCCATCCTAGACTACTCTCTGGAGACTAGGCCGCAAATCCCTGCGGTAAGTTACTTTATACTCATTAGTCTGCCATCCGAGACTGCTCCCTGGAGACCAGAGAAGTGAGGATCCACTTCGCCGTCATCCAAATGATTTGTCTCAAGTGAGTTGTTTACTGTCCAGACCGTTGCCTTTCCCATTTACTGAAACCACACCCCTTGTCTTGCAGGATCGCCATCTGATGAGGCCAAGCCATGAAGACAGTAAGAAATCTTACAACACCAGATTAAAGTCCAACAGGTTTGTTTTGAGCACTGCTCCTTCCTCAGCTGAATGAAGAGGTGAGTTGCAGAAACATATATATAGGCAAAGTCAATGATACAATACGATACTTTGAATGTGAGTCTTTGCAGGTAATTAAGCCTTTACAGGTCCAGATGGAGCAACTGGAGAGAGAGATAATACCAGGTTAAAGAGGTATGAATTGTCTCAAGCCATTACAGTTGGTAGGATTTCGCAAGCCCAGGCCAGATGGTGGGGGGTGAATGTAATGCGACATGAATCCAAGGTCCCGGTTGAGGCTGTACTCCTGTGTGCGGAACTTGGCTATAAGTTTCTGCTCGGCGTTGTCGCGGGTCCTGAAGGCCGCCTTGGAGAACGCTGAATGCCCTTGATTGCTGAAGTGTTCCCCGACTGGAAGGGAACATTCCTGCCTGGTGATTGTCGCGCAATGTCCGTTCATCTGTTGCCGCAGCGTCCGCATGGTCTCGCCAATGTACCACGCTTCGCGACATCCTTTCTTGCAGCGTATGAGGTAGACAACATTGGCCGAGTCACAATAGTATGTACCGCGTACCTGAAGTGGTGCCATGAAGAGGCAGAGCCCCACCTGAATCCCTTGACAACACCTCGGAGGAGGTCTCTGAGGAAGACACAGAAGAGGCGTCAATCTGTCACCTGCTCCATCCAGCATCGCAGAGATGCTGCATCACACACCTCGGGGGATTATCTTGGCAGAGAGGCGTCTAGGTGACTGTCTGGTGAGCACCTCACAGTTTCTGATGCACATTAAGTGGAAACAGGAATATCCCAGGGATCAGGCAGTTGGAGACTGCTGGATCCCAAGACACAGCTGTCTCCCAACCAGGTGCTGAGCCTCTGGACAGCTTCCTCCAGAGCTGCTGGAAATGCAAAGGCGGAGCCATGAACTCTAGGAGGGGTTGTCAGTGACATTCCTGAAACTGGAAGACCAATGGGAGGAGACCCAAAGCCTTTAGTCGCAGAAGATGTTGCCAGAATTACGTGGCACCCAGGTCAACCATGCAAGGATGGCGACTGCAGTGGAGGGCCTGGGGCGGGATGTCTGGGCTATGAGTGGTGAAGTCCAAGGCATGGATCAGTTTCTGAGGACCATGTCTGACGGTGACAAGAGCATGCCCCAGACCTCGAGGGCCATTGCTGAGGGGTTCAGTGTTTGGTTCACACATACAGCACCATTATTAAGAGCTTTGATGGCATTGTGCAGACATTGGCGGGCCTCCAGGACCGGCAGCGGCAGGTGACATTGAGGTTTCTGGAGCTCACTACACCTGTGGGTGCACAGCGTTGGCCTGGGTGAAATCAGGCACTGTTAGGAAGGGTGTTGATAATGTTGCACTATCAGAAATCGCTCTGCATTAAATAATATTGCAGCTGCACACAGTAACACTTCTGTCTTTGGCCCATCTCCCGCTGAGATGGTTCATCCTCCCAACTAAACTGAGAAACTCCTGCAGGCCTTTAAGCAATCCCAACAGTTAGACCCCAGGAGATCCGCAGTGACGGACATTCGGCAAAGCCTCTTTCATTACTCAGTGAACCTTAAACGCCCTCCATTTCCTGCCTTGGAGCGGTGGGACAAAGGAATGTGGCCCCCACCCTCACTCAAACATGAACTCGGGAGTCTGCGTGCAGTTAGCATATAGACAGGAGTCAGACACAAGCAGAACCTGCAAGGCAGCACAGCTTTACTCACATCGAGTCATCATCACCCTCCTGCCTTGACTAGTGACTCACGTGCACAGCCATCTGCCCTATTACCCTGCTGATATGTCAGTGAGCCCTTCGTAGAGGGGGGTGGTTTGGGGGGCTGGGAGGTTTTGGGGCATTGGGATGGTGGGAAGGTTTGCGGCTTTGGGAGGGAGGAGGTTTTGGGGCGGAAAGGATTCGCGGTGGGGGAGTGCTGAAAGTTTCAGGGAAGGGGCTTTGTGAACATCGAACATACAGTGCAGAAGGAGGCCATTCAGCCCATCGAGTCTGCACCGACCCACATTAAGCCCTCACTTCCACTCTATCCCCGTAACCCAATAACCCCTCCTAAACCTTTTTTGGACACTAAGGGCAATTTAGCATGGCCAATCCACCTAACCTGCACGTCTTTGGACTGTGGGAGGAAACCGGAGCACCCGGGAGAAACCCATGCACACACGGGGAGAAGGTGCAAACTCCTCACAGACAGTGACCCAGCGGGAAATTGAACCTGGGACCCTGGCCCTGTGAAGCCATAGTGCTATCCACTTGTGCTACTGTGCTGCCAAACTGTGGAGCTGCTGCACACCAAACCTCCTAATGTGTGAACCTGTAAGCTATGAGGGCATCCCTCGTTCTCCTGGCCTGGTGCACCCTCGTCGCCCCGCCTGTCTCCCTTCCTCAGGGTCATCTTCAGGCTCTTCCTCCGCTCCCTTCTGGTCCTCCTCCTGATCAGACAAAGCTACACATTCCTCCTCCTCCTCCAGTATGCCGTCCTGCTGCTGTGTCAGGTTGTGGAGGGCTGTGGCAGTGGAAACGCATCTTCAGCAGCCCTATGGCCCATTTGATTACTGTCTGGATGGCACTGTGAGCCTCATTATAATGGGACTCCGCCTCGGTCTTGGGTGTCCGCAGTGGTGTCATCAGCCATGATCTCAACGGGTAGCCTTTGTCACCCCCTGACTGATCACAGCAGCCTGGGGTGGTCCTCGAAGATCCCAGGGATCTGCAAATGCCCCAGCATGGAGCTGTCATACACGCTCCCGTGGAAGTGTGTAGAGATGTGCACTATGTTCAGCTAGTGGTTGCAGACAAGTTGGACATTCAGGGAGTAGAACCCCTTTCGGTTGATGAAGGGCATTGTCTGATGCCACGGTTCTCTCAAGGCCACATATGCCCCATCAATATTGCCCTGGACCTGAGGCATCCCGATGATGGCAGCGAATCCTGCAGCCTGGGCATCATGGTGACCTGGTCGAGATCACAGTGGATGAAGTCAGAAGCCCAGGAATAGAGAGCATCTATGACATTTCAGATGCGCTTGTGAGCTGAAGATAAAGAGATGCCACACAAATCGCTGGACGAACCCTGGAATGATCCAGGGCTGCCGTGACCATCACGACCACAGGCAGATGGTACTCTCCTCCTCCATGTGACACAAGGGGCGAAATTCTCCGTTATCGGCGGAAACTCCGCCGACCGGCGCAAAAAACGGCGCAAATCCCACTTGCGTCACGTCATAAAAATGGGCCGATAGTCTGCGGCCCGAAATGGGCTAGCAGCGACGTAACGGGATCCGCGCTTGCGCAGTGGTTCACGCCGTGCAGCGTCATACGCGCTGCACGGCGTGACGGCTCATAAGGCCGCGCAGCTCCCCCCCACCCGACCGGAACACCCGACCGCAACACCCGACTTGATGGCTGGCCGTCGCTCAGCCCCGAGGTTCGAGTCACGCGATGTGGAGGCGCTCCTGGATGCGGTGGAGCAGAGGAGGGACGCCCTGTATCCCGGGCACGGCCGCAGAGTTGCCCCACGCCACAGCCGGCGTCTGTGGAGGGAGGTGGCAGAGGCCGTCACCGCTGTGGCCCTAACACCACGGACAGGCACCCGGTGCCACAAGAAGGTGAACGACCTCGTCAGAGCAGGCAGGGTGAGCCTCCCCCATATCCCCCATATCCCCTCTCCCCCAAATCCCCCCTCCCCCATATCCCCCCTCCCCCATATGCCCCCCTCCCCCATATCCCCCATATCCCCCCTCCCCCATATCCCCCCCTCCCCCATATCCCCCATATCCCCCCTCCCCCATATCCCCCATATTCCCCCCTCCCCCATATCCCCCCTCCCCATAAACCCCATATCCCCCCTCCCCCATATCCCCCATATTCCCCCTCCCCCATATCCCCCTCCCCCATATCCCCCCTCCCCCATATTCCCCCCTCCCCCATATTCCCCCTCCCCCATATCCCCCCTCCCCCTTATCCCCCATATTCCCCCCTCCCCCATATCCCCCCTCCCCCATATTCCCCCCTCCCCCATATCCCCCTCCCCATATCCCCCCTCCCCCATATCCCCCCTCCCCCATATTCCCCATATCCCCCCCTCCCCCATATACCCCCTCCCACATATCCCCCCTCCCCCATATCCCCCATCCCCCATATCCCTCCTCCCCCATATCCCCCATATCCCCCCTCCACCATATCCCCCATATTCCCCCCTCCGCCATATCCCCCCTCCCCCATATCCCCCATATCCCCCCTCCCCCATGTCCCCCCTCCCCCATATCCCCCATATCCCCAAGTGAATCCAGCCCTAACCTTAACCTCTGCAATGCACGCGCAACCGATAGCGTGCATTCATATACCTGCCTAACTGTTGCCTTTTACCCCTGCCACCACCCCCCCCCCCCCCCCAGGAGAAGCGCGCACACAACAATAGGGAGCATGTGAGGACTGGAGGAGGGCCCGCTGATGAGAGGCCACTGACCGTACACGAGGAAAGGGCCCTGGAACTGGCTGGCGGACCTGAGGACCGGGAGGTTGCTGATGCAGAGGTCGGGGCCCCACGAGCAAGTGAGCCACCAACAGCCCGTCCCCATATCCCCCCTCCCCTATATCCCCCTCTCCCGTATCACCTGATCACTGCCTGATGTCTAACCATGCATGCTTCATTGTGTATCGCAGGACCAAACGTCCAGGCACCCATCCCCGCAGATGCAGACCGCCCGCAGGATGCCCCTCGGAGACCACAGGAGACGGAGAGACCCGCACCCTCCAGCATGCGACGCCCGCAGGATGCCCCTCGGAGACCACGGGAGACGGAGAGACCCGCACCCTCCAGCATGCGACGCCCGCAGGATGCCCCTCGGAGACCACGGGAGACGGAGAGACCCGAACCCTCCAGCATGCGACGCCTGCAGGATGCCCCTCGGAGACCACGGGAGACGGAGAGACCCGGACCCTCCAGCATGCGACGCCCGCAGGATGCCCCTCGGAGACCACGGGAGACGGAGAGACCCGCACCCTCCAGCATGCGACGCCCGCAGGATGCCCCTCGGAGACCACGGGAGACGGAGAGACCCGAACCCTCCAGCATGCGACGCCCGCAGGATGCCCCTCGGAGACCACGGGAGACGGAGAGACCCGGACCCTCCAGCATGCGACGCCCGCAGGATGCCCCTCGCACACCACGAGAGACGGAGAGACCTGGAGCAACAGGGAGACGACACCCCCGTCACGTGCGGGAGCGACCACCCAGCGATGAGGGGGGCAGCCACAGGCCCCCGTCACATCCGAGCCAGGACACCACTACCCAGGTCACCACTACCCAGGACACCACTACCCAGGACACCACTACCCAGGACACCCCTACCCGGGACACCACTACCCGGGACACCACTACCCGGGACAGCACTACCCGGGACAGCACTACCCGGGACAGCACTACCCGGGACAGCACTACCCAGGACACCCCTACCCGGGAAGACGAAATACCGGACAGTGACTCAGAGTGGATGGGTGGAGACGAACCCCCACCCCAAAGTGCCATGGACTCAGAGTGGGACGAAGAGCACGACACAACGCCACTGCTGTCACCAACACCCTCCACCATCGCAGAAACACTCACCACGGTTGGGCACTTTAGTGATGAGGCGTCTGGTACACTCACTGGTGCGCACAACACAGCCGTCCCGGTACAGCAGGTGGAGGTAGGAGCAGCAGAGGGACCGGGCGGTCGGAGGGCAGCCCAGGCCAAGCGAACATCTGCCGCCCAGATGGATCCCGGGTTCCTGCAGTTACCACACCCACACATAGATCCGATGCAACCACCGACACGGAGACGAGCGAATAGGGTGACGGGTGGCTTGCGGCGGCTGCGGTCGCAGGTGGAGGAGTCCACCCGCGTCCAGGAGCTGGGAGTGGTCCCGGTCATGCGTGCCACCCAGGCTGACACCGCACGGGTGGCGTCCGCGGTGGAGGCAATGGGTGCAACGGTGTCAGACATGGGGAACGGTTTGCGAGGCCTGGGGCCTTCCGTGCAGGAGGCGTCTGTGGCCCAGGAAATGGCTGCCCTCTCACAGGAGGCCATGAGCCAGTGCCAGCGCCAGATGGCAGAGGCGCTCAACGCCATAGCCCAGTCTCAGCAGGCCATGGCCCAGTCTCAGCAGGCCATAGCCCAGTCTCTGCAGGCCATGGCCCAGTCTCTGCAGGCCATGGCCCAGTCTCAGCAGGCCATCGCTGAGGGCATCGGCGCCAGTGGCCATGTGCGAGCTGGCGTCGCACTGTCGCAGACAGGGTTCGACAACCCCCTGGGCTCCATGGCTGCAAACCTGCAGACCCCTGTCGATACCAGCACGGGCCTCCAGGACTGGCAGCGCCAGATGTCGGGGGCGCGTCGGATGGCCAGTCCGTTCGCATCCCCCACCCATGTAGAGGCCTGGGGGCCATCGGGCACCCCGAGAGAGGAGGAGGTGGTGTGGTCCGTCCCGGCTCCCTCTGTAGGGGAGGTCCCGGTACACCGCGACACCTCGGACTCCCCCCCTTCCGTCCCAGGTGCATCGGGTGGGCAACGGGCAGGACAGGCTGGCAGCTCGCCATCCCAGTCGCCCGGGCCGCAGCCTGGCCCATCTAGGCCAGGACGCCCCAGGAAACGGCCGCCAAAGGGATCCAGTGTCAGAGGGCAGGAATCACAGGAGTCCACCTCCAGTTCTGCTGTACCATCTGGGGAACCACGTAGACGTAGTCAAAGGGCCCGTAAGGCCAAACAATTAGACACTGAGTAAGTTGGCACGGGTGCAGGGCACAGATGAGTTTTAGGGGCTAGGGCACGTGCATGAACTCCTTTGGTTATTAAAGTCAATGTTACACCTACCGAAGCTGCCTTTGTGCTCTGTCCAAAGTGTGCGGGGGTGTCATGTACGTTGAGCGCAAGTGTGTGTGTGAGGGGTGGTCTTACCTCAGCCCCAGGTGAGTCTGCCCCCTTCCCCCTGGGCCGCCATCAACATCCCCCGGGCAGAGGACGGGACCGTGCGCTGCAGTGTCACAGCCGCATGCAGGGATGGTCCGGGTGGATGGTGGTACTGTGGCCATGGGTCAGACATAGTCCAACGATGTAGAGCCAGGAGCTCATCGGAGGCGGGTTGTCATCATTCTCCATGGCCTGCGATAGACACGCGTCCACCCGCAACTGGGTGAGCCCGGCCCGTTGTGCCGCCGGTGGATCGGCAATTGGGAGTGGGGGGGTGGTGTGCATGCGGGTGGGGTGTGTGTGGTTGGGGAGGGGGGTGAGGGTGCTGGGTGGGTGGATGGGTGGGGGGTGTGGGTGGTCGGCTGTTGTCATGGTGTGCGGTCTGTGGCCATACTACCCGATTCCCACGCCCATCTAGTCAGTGAAGCGGGCGTCTATCAGTCTGTCCCGTGCCCGCTGGGCCAGCCGGTAACAGTGGACAGCCACCCGTCTGTGTCTACCCCGTCTGCCCTGACCATTGCCCCCATCCCCCTCATCTGGGGAGGACTGGGCCTCTTCCTGCTGCTCCTCCACTCCGCCCTCCTCTGCCTGCGGCACATCGCCCCTCTGCTGGGCTATGTTGTGCAGGACGCAGCACACCACAATGATGCGGCCGACCCTATCTGACCGATACTGGAGGGCGCCCCCAGTGAGGTCCAGGCACCTGAAACGCATCTTCAGCACGCCAAAGCACCTCTCGATCACTCCCCTTGTCGCTACATGGGCATCATTGTAGCGGTTCTCCGCCTCATTGCGTGGCCTCCGTATAGGTGTCATCAGCCACGATCGCAATGGGTAGCCCCTGTCGCCCAGCAACCAGCCCCTCAGCCGGGGATGGCGTCCCTCGTACATGCCGGGGATGGATGACCGCGACAACACGAATGAGTCGTGTACACTGCCTGGGTGACGGGCGCAGACGTGCAGGATCATCATGCGGTGGTCGCAGACCACCTGTACGTTCATCGAATAGGTCCCCTTCCTATTAGTGAACACGGCCCTGTTATCTGCAGGTGGCCGCACGGCGACGTGCATCCCATCGATCGCGCCCTGGACCATGGGGAACCCGGCAACGGCAGAGAAGCCCACGGCCCGGCCATCTTGGCTGGCCCGGTCCACGGGGAAGCAGATGTAGCGGTGCGCCATGGCATAAAGGGCATCTGTCACTGCCCGGATGCACCGATGCATCGATGTCTGCGATATGCCGGACAGGTCCCCACTCGGTGCCTGGAATGACCCCGTTGCATAAAAGTTCAGGGCCACCGTAACCTTGATGGACACGGGGAGAGGGTGTCCCCCGCCAGTGCCACGTGGTGACAGGTGTGCCAGCAGGTGGCAGATGTGTGCCACGGTTTCCCGGCTCATCCGGAGTCTCCTCCTGCATTCCCGGTCCGTGAGGTCCTGTATGACTGCCGGGGCCGATACACATGGGGCGCCCTCGGGTGCCTCCGTTGCCGTGGGGCCGCGACGTCCTCCTCCCCCTCCTCGTCCTGTCGGTCAGGTGTCCCTCCAGCCTGGGCGGCTGCCGCCTGCCCCTCTGCGGCAGCCTGCGCCGCCTCTCTGGCACGCTCCTCCTCCTCCTCCTCCTCCTCCTCCTCCTCATCCAGGGCAACATAGACATGAGCGGCTGCCACCACGGCGGCCAACATCGCTGGATGGTCTGAAAACATGACGGCCTGGTGGGGGGGAGGGGAACGACGACATGTCATCATTGCCCATATCCCCTCCTCCCCCCAGCCAGGTGGCATGGACCGCATGGGTCCAACTGTTGGAGGCTGGCACCTGGCCAGGTGGACCAACTCATTTGCCCTCCCATCACCCACCCCGGCACGGCCCCCCCCCCAACCTCCACCCCGGCATGGCCCCCCTCCCCAACCTCCACCCCGGCACGGACCCCCTCCCCAACCCCCAACCTCCACCCCAGCACGGACCCCCCCCCCAACCTCCACCCCAGCACGGACCCCCCCCCAACCTCCACCCCGGCACGGACCCCCTCCCCAACCCCCAACCTCCACCCCGGCACGGACCCCCCCAACCTCCACCCCGGCACGGACCCCCTCCCCAACCCCCAACCTCCACCCCAGCACGAACCCCCCCCCAACCTCCACCCCGGCACGGACCCCCTCCCCAACCCCCAACCTCCACCCCAGCACGGACCCCCCCCCCAACCTCCACCCCAGCACGGACCCCCCCAACCTCCACCCCGGCACGGACCCCCCCCCAACCTCCACCCCAGCACGGACCCCCCCCCAACCTCCACCCCAGCACGGACCCCCCCCAACCTCCACCCCGGCACGGACCCCCCCCCCAACCTCCACCCCAGCACGGACCCCCCCCCCAACCTCCACCCCAGCACGGACCCCCCCCAACCTCCACCCCGGCACGGACCCCCCCCAACCTCCACCCCAGCACGGACCCCCCCCCCAACCTCCACCCCGGCACGGACCCCCTCCCCAACCCCCAACCTCCACCCCGGCACGGACCCCCTCCCCAACCCCCAACCTCCACCCAGGCACGGACCCCCTCCCCAACCCCCAACCTCCACCCCGGCACGGACCCCCTCCCCAACCCCCAACCTCCACCCCAGCCCGCACCCCCCCCCCAACCTCCACCCCAGCACGGACCCCCCCCCCAACCTCCACCCCGGCACGGACCCCCTCCCCAACCCCCAACCTCCACCCCGGCACGGACCCCCTCCCCAACCTCCACCCCGGCACGGACCCCCTCCCCAACCTCCACCCCGGCACGGACCCCCTCCCCAACCCCCAACCTCCACCCCAGCACGGACCCCCCCCCAACCTCCACCCCGGCACGGACCCCCTCCACAACCCCCAACCTCCACCCCGGCACGGACCCCCTCCCGGCACTCCCCCGGAGCCCAGCCTACTCTAACCACCCCCCCCCCCCCGCCGCACACACACACACACAAGCCGAGACACACCTCTCCTCAGGCAATCAGTCTGCGGCCACGCCATTTCCTGCCCAGAGCCAACCCCCCAGGCCGTCACTCACCTCCTCGCTGGTCGGCGTGAGCCTGGAGCACCGGGTCACGCCGATGAAAAGGAGGTTTGATTCACGTCGACGTGAACGGTCATCACGTCGACGGGACTTCGGCCCATCCGGAAGGGAGAATATCGGCAGGCCGAAAATTGGCTGCCTTGCGCAGACCCGTGACATTCTCCGCGGCAGCGGCGCCATTAACGCCCCGCCGACTTTTCTCCCTTCGGAGACTTCGGCGGGGGCGGGGGCGGGATTCACGGCGGCCAACGGCCATTCTCCGACCCGGCGGGGGTTCGGAGAATGACGCCCAAGGTCTGTAAACATGAGGCAGAGTCGGTGGTCCATTGTCTCTTTGTTTAGAAGGAGTCTTTGGCGGCACATGGGGTCTGACAGCTACAGGAATGACATGTTAGTCTTGTAAATCTGAGGTTCCCTTCACCAAAATCTTTGAGCCCCTCCTCAGACTGATGGGCGGCCGGGCCTTGAGCCTGCCCAATGGCCTCCTGTTCTCTTGCGCAGGTTCCTCTATGGCTTGGGTTTCTCGGAGTCAGCATTTTCTGTCTACCTCCAGTGCTGTTAGAATTATCGCCACCTCCATTGGCTCTTTACCAAGATAAAGCAGTAATCTGGGAGGAATGGGAGAAAGAGAGAGAGAGAGACATTTGGTTAGGTGATCCATCAAAGACCCCTCCCACCCGGCTTACTCTCTCTTCCAAATTCTTCCATCGGGCAGGAGATACAAAAGTCTGAGACCACGCACAAAAGCAGCTTCTTCTCCGCTGTTACCAGACTCCTAAACAACCCTCCTATGGACTGATCTGATTAATACTACACTCCTGCATGCTACACCCTAACTTGAAGATGTACCTGAGCAAGAGACCCTAGCTGTTCAAGTGAAGACAAGCATCCAGCAGAGGGCAGTAGAGCGGAGCTGCTGATTGGCTGTTGTGGGGGAAATTTGCATACGTCCATGTGCTCACCCTAACTTGAAGGTGGTTTGTGGAGGAGCTGTTGTCAAGTGACACTTAAACCCGAAACACTTCTTCAGTGTTTCCCTCCCTACCCCCTCCTCTAAGCAAAAAAAAACAACCACTGTAAAGATCAAGAGGAAGGCGCGAGGGCAGGTAGAAATAGAAAGAAGTTGAACCATGATATCACAGCCTGCAGGTAAGGGATTGGCTGGTGACTGGTAAGTAGTTTTTCTTTTATTTACCCTCAGGTGTTATCGTGCGGGGCGCAGGGGTTGCTGATTGATAGCTTGCTGAGAAGGGGAGTGAATAACAGGTAAGCTCTTTCCTTCTTTTTCTTTTTTTATCTAGAGGGGATGGCAGGGAAGGTAGTGCAATGTTCCTCCTGCAGAATGTTTGAGGTGAGGGACGCCGTCGGTGTCTCTGCTGATTTCATCTGTGGGAAGTGCACCCATCTCCAGCTCCTCAGAAACCGCGTTAGGGAACTGGAGCTGGAGCTGGATGAACTTCGGATCATTCGGGAGGCAGACGTGGTCATAGATAGAAGCTTCAGGGATGTAGTTACTCCGAAGAATAAAGATAAATGGGTGATGGTGAGAGGGGCTGGGAGGAAGCAGTCAGTACAGGGATCCCCTGTGGTCGTTCCCCTTAGTAACAAGTATACCGCTTTGGATACTGTTGGGGGACAATGACTTACCAGGGGTAAACCATGGGGTACAGGTCTCTGGCACAGAGTCTGTCCCTGTTGCTCAGAAGGGAAGGGGGGAGAGGAGTAGAGCATTAGTTATTGGAGGCTCCATAGTTAGGGGGATAGATAGGAGATTCTGTGGGAACGAGAGAGACTCGCGGTTGGTGTGTTGCCTCCCAGGTGCCAGGGTGCGTGATGTCTCGGAATGTGTTTTCGGGATCCTTAAGGGGGAGGGGGAGCAGCCCCAAGTCATGGTCCACATAGGTACCAACGACATAGGTAGGAAAAGGAATAGGGATGTAAGGCAGGAATTCAGGGAGCTAGGGTGGCAACTTAGAACCAGGACAAACTGAGTTATTATCTCTGGGTTGTTACCCATTCCACGTGATAGCGAGACGAAGAATAGGGAGAGAAACGAGTTGAACACGTGGCTACAGGGATGGAGCAGGAGGGAGGGATTCAGATTTCTGGATAATTGGGGTTCATTCTGGGGTCGGTGGGACCTCTACAAATGGGATGGTCTACACTTGGACCAGAGGTACCAATATCCTTGGGGGGAAATTTGCTAATGCTCTTCGGGAGTGTTTAAACTAGTTCAGCAGGGGCTTGGGAACCTGAATTGTAGCTCCAGTATACAGGAGGTTGAGAGTAGTGAAATCATGAGTAAGGTTTCAAAGTTGCACGAGTGTACCGGCAGGCAGGAAGATGGTTTAAAGTGTGCCTTCTTCAATGCCAGGAGCATCCGGAATAATGTGGGTGAACTTGCGGCATGGGTTGGTACCGAGGACTTCGATGTTGTGGCCATTTCGGAGACATGGATAGAGCAGGGACAGGAATGGTTGTTGCAGGTGCCGGGGTTTAGATATTTCAGTAAGCTCAGGGAAGGTGGTAAAAGAGGGGGAGGGGTGGCATTGTTAGTCAAGGACAGTATTACGGTGGCAGAAAGGACGTTTGATGAGGACTCGTCTACTGAGGTAGTATGGGCTGAGGTTAGAAACAGGAAAGGAGAGGTCACCCTGTTAGGGGTTTTCTATAGGCCTCCGAAAAGTTCCCGAGATGCAGAGGAAAGGATTACAAAGATGATTCTGGATAGGAGCGAAAGCAACAGGGTAGTTGTTATGGGGGACTTTAACTTTCCAAATATTGACTGGAAACGTTATAGTTCGGGTACTTTAGATGGGTCCGTTTTTGTCCAATGTGTGCAGGAGGGTTTCCTGACACAGTATGTAGATAGGCCAACGAGAGGCGAGGCCATATTGGATTTGGTACTGGGTAATTAACCAGGACAGGTGTTAGATTTGGAGGTAGGTGAGCACTTTGGTGATAGTGACCACAATTCGATTACGTTTACTTTAATGATGGAAAGGGATAGGCATATACCGCAGGGCAAGAGTTATATCTGGGGGAAAGGCTATTATGATGCGATGAGGCATGACTTAGGATGCATCGGATGGAGAGGAAAACTGCAGGGGATGGGCACAATGGAAATGTGGAGCTTGTTCAAGGAACAGCTACTGCGTGTCCTTGATAAGTATGTGAATGAAATGAAGTGAAATGAAAATGGCTTATTGTCACAAGTAGGCTTCAAATGAAGATACTGTGAAAAGCCCCTAGTCGCCACATACCGGCGCCTGTTCGGGGAGGCTGAGACCGGAATTGAACCGTGCTGCTGGCTTGTCTTGGTCTGCTTTCAAAGCCAGCGATTTAGCCCTGTGCTAAACAGCCCCTGTCAGGCAGGGAGGAAGTGGTCGAGCAAGGGAACCGTGGTTTACTAAGGCAGTCAAAACACTTGTCAAGACGAAGAGGGAGGCTTATGTAAAGAGACATGAAGGTTCAGTTAGGGCGCTTGAGAGTTACAAGTTAGCTAGGAAGAACCTAAAGAGAGAGCCAAGAAGAGCCAGGAGGAGACATGAGAAGTCTTTGGCAGGTAGGACCAAGGCTTACCCTAAAGCTTTCGATAGATATGTCAGGAATAAACAAATGACTAGGGTAAGAGTAGGGCCAGTCAAGGACAGTAGTGGGAAGTTGTGCTTGGAGTCCGAGGAGATAGGAGAGGTGCTAAATGAATATTGTTCATCAGTATTCACACAGGAAAAAGACAATGTTGTCGAGGAGAACACTGAGATTCAGGCTACTAGACTAGAAGGGCTTGAGGTTCATAAGCTGGAGGTGTTAGCAATTCTAGAAAGTGTGAAAATATGTGTCCCCTGGGCCGGATGGGATTTATCCTAGGATTCTCTGGGAAGCTAGGGAGGAGATTGCTGAGCCTTTGGCTTTGATCTTTAAGTCATCTTTGTCTACAGGAATAGTGCCAGAAGACTGGAGGATAGCAAATAGGGGCTGTTTAGCACAGGGCTAAATCGCTGGCTTTGAAAGCAGACCTAGGTAGGCCAGCAGCACGGTTCAATTCCCGTAACAGCCTCCCCGAACAGGTGCCGGAATGTGGCGACTAGGGGCTTTTCACAGTAACTTCATTTGAAGCCTACTTGTGACAATAAGTGATTTTCATTTCATTTTTCATTTTCAAATGTTGTCCCCTTGTTCAAGAAGGGGAGTAGAGACAACCCCGGTAACTATAGACCAGTGAGCCTTACTTCTGTTGTGGGCAAAATCTTGGAAAGGTTTATAAGAGATAGGATGTATAATCATCTGGAAAGGAATAATTTGATTAGAGATAGGCAACACGGTTTTGTGAAGGGTAGGTCGTGCCTCACCTTATTGAGTTCTGTAAGAAGGTGACCAAACAGGTGGATGAGGGTAAAGCAGTTGATGTGGTGTATATGGATTTCAGTAAAGCGTTTGATAAGGTTCCCCACGGTAGGCTACTGCAGAAAATACGGAGGCATGGGATTCAGGGTGATTTAGCAGTTTGGATCAGAAATTGGCTAGCTGGAAGAAGAGAAAGGGTGGTGGTTGATGGGAAATGTTCAGACTGGAGTCCAGTTACTAGTGGTGTACCACAAGGATCTGTTTTGGGGCCACTGCTGGTTGTCATTTTTATAAATGACCTGGAGGAGGGCGTAGAAGGATGGGTGAGTAAATTTGCAGATGACACTAAAGTCTGTGGAGTTGTGGACAATGCGGAAGGATGTTACAAGTTACAGAGGGACATAGATAAGCTGCAGCGCTGGGCTGAGAGGTGGCAAATGGAGTTTAATGCAGGTGATTCATTTTGGAAGGCATAACAGGAAGACAGAGTACTGGGCTAATGGTAAGATTCTTGGTAGTGTGGATGAGCAGAGAGATCTCAGTGTCCATGTACATAGATCCCTGAAAGTTGCCACCCAGGTTGAGAGGGTTGTTAAGAAGGCGTACAGTGTGGTAGCTTTTATTGGTAGAGGGATTGAGTTTCGGAGCCATGAGGTCATGTAGCAGCTGTACAAAACTCTGGTGCGGCCGCATTTGGAGTACTGCGTGCAATTCTGGTCGCCGCATTATAGAAAGGATGTGGAAGCATTGGAAAGGGTGCAGAGGAGATTTACCAGAATGTTGCCTGGTATGGAGGTAAGATCTTATGAGGAAAGGCTGAGGGACTTGAGGCTGTTTTCGTTAGAGAGAAGAAGGTTAAGAGGTGACTTAATTGCAGCTTATCTATGTCCCTGTGTAACTTGTAACATCCTTCCGCACTGTCCACAACTCCACAGACTTTAGTGTCATCTGCAAATTTACAATATGATCAGAGAATTGGATAGGGTGGACAGTGAGAGTCTTTTTCCTCGGATAGTGATGTCTGGCACGAGGGGACATAGCTTTAAATTGAGGGGAGATAGATATAAGACAGATGTCAGAGGTAGGTTCTTTACTCAGAGAGTGGTAAGGGCGTGGAATGCCCTGCCTGCAACAGTAGTGGACTCGCCAACATTCAACATATGGGCATTCAAATGGTCATTGGATAGACATATGGACGACAAGGGAATAGTGTAGATGGGCTTTAGAGTGGTTTCACAGGTCGGCGCAACATCGAGGGCCGAAGGGCCTGTACTGCGCTGTATTGTTCTATGTTCTATGTTCACCCATGCTGGTGACTATGTAATTACATTATGTACCTTGTGTTGACCTATTATGTATTTTCTTTTGCTTTTCTTTTATTTTCATGTACTTAATGATTTGTTTGAGCTTCTCGCAAAAAAATACTTGTCACTTTACCTCAGTACACGTGACAATAAACAAAACCAAATCCAAATCAGAGACCCTGAATCCCTCCCAACACCCCTTGTCCTCATGATCCTGGATCCTATACCCAGTCTCCGGCAGTTAGAGGTACTTCAATTATCCCAACACACATTGTGTGGTTGCAGCTGTGAGGCACTATCCTATCCCTCCCTCGCCCAACCTTCAACCCCTGGCACAGAAGGAGCCAACCCCTCACCTTGGGGCGTGATTCTCCACTCCCACGCCGGTTGGGAGAATCGCCTGCGTCGGCGAAATTTCCGGGGACGCCGGTCCGACGCCCTCCCGCGATTCTCCCAAGCGGCGGGAACGGGCCAGTCGAGTTTCGCGGGCCGCAGGCCGGAGAATCGCCGGAGATACCCAAAATGGCAATTCTCCGGCACCCCCGCGATTCTGAGGCCCGGATGGGCCGAGCGGCCAGGCCAAAACGGCGGGTTCCCCCCAGCGCCGTCCACACCTGGTCGCTACAGTCGTGGGCGGTGCGTGAACGCTGGGGGGGCGGCCTGTGGGGGGGGCGAGGGGGGATCCTGCACCGGGCTTCACCTTGAATGTGGGGTGGCCCGCGATCGGTGCCCACTGATCGTCGGGCCGTCCTCTCTGAAGGAGGACCTCCTTCCTTCCGCGGCCCTGCAAGATCCGTCCCCCATCTTCTTGTGGGGCGGATTTGGAAAGGACGGCAACCACGCATGCGCGGATTGACGCCGGCCAACCCGCGCATGCGCGGATGACGTTCGTTATGCGGCGCCGGCCACATCATCTATGCGGCGCCGCTTTTACGCGGGCGACAAGGCCTGGTGCGGGTAGATGACGCGGCCCCGATACTGGCCCATTGTCAGGGCCTGAATCGGTCGGGACAGGGGCCGTTCCGCTCCGTCGTGAACCTTGATGGCGTTCACGACGGCGCAGCCACTTCGGCGTGGGGGTGGAGAATCCCGCCCCATAACTTGGAGAATCAGGGCAGCTGACATTGGTGAGGGTTTAATGATGAAGGCCAATTGATTGGATGAACATGACTCACAAAAATGGTAGAGGGCAAAAGTACTCTGTCTGAGGCAGGGAAAGACAACACTAAACGGTCCAGTTAATACTCAGTCTTGGTCTAATTACTGTCATGCCTTTCCACTTTAAGACACCTGGGCAACCACTGCATAACCGATGACTTGAAGTGTTGCAGCGCGCCCCTATCACACCCCTCTCCCTCCCCAGGCTTGAACATTACTCTCCTGCCTTCTCCCTCTGGGTCTCATGTAGCCAGCTCCTAGGCTGGCTACCTTCAGTCTTATTACTCCCTTCTCCCCATATCATGAGCCCCGCTCCACCAGACCCACAGGTCATTGACAACCAACATCTGAGAGTTTATTTTTGGTGGGGGCTGGTTTAGCTCAGTGATGAAGAATAAAGCCAACAGTGCAGGTTCAATTCATGTCCCGGCTGAGGTTATTCATGGAGGCCCATGCTGCAGAGTCACACATTACAGACAACATTGAATGACAAAGCAGACCCGATGGGCTGAATGGCTTAGTTCTCCTTCTATGTCTCATGGTCTTATGTCCTTCTTTGCCTACTGCCCTCAATCTTTGACAGGGATCTCCTTTGGAACAAAATAAACTCTGGCGCAGTTTTCCTCAGAGATCCATCTTGTCCCACAGCTCATCTGCCAACCTAATGTGACCCTGGAGATGATTGAGCTCTTTTTACCCTGTTGCAAATTGGTCTTGGGCAACATTTGTTCCTCGCTCCTCCTGCCATCCCTGGTTTTGTGTTCGAGAAGGCACTGTTAAGAGGATTGATGATGCACATGTAGTTTCAATACAACATAACTAATTATATAATGATCCATTTTGCATATATTTTATGATGAGTTTTGACCAAATTGTGTACGTGCAATTTCCCTACAGCTACTTAGGATAATAGGAAATTTGTCACATTACTAAATCTTTGTGCAACAGGGAATGATTTTGCCTGCAGTGCTCACATTAAGGGGAAATTGAGCCTTTGTTTATTATAATGAGCAATCATTTGCATTATAATAGCTGCAGACAGCGTTAAAATGTAATTTTTAGCACCAAAAATAATTTGAATCATTCACAATCTGTTACAAATAGATATTCGTCACTAAAGCTGCATTTATGTTTTCAAGGCAATACACAGAAAAGCTACTGGACTTTACCCAATAGTGGATTTTCTTTGAGGAAATCAAGACAAACTTGCATTTGTACAGCACCCTCGTCACAACCACAGGACATGTCAAAGTGCTTTAGGACTGGGGAGGCACTTTTGAAATATAGAGATAGGTTAAATGCAGAGTGGAACAATGGTGGCCAGACCCATTGTGAGAGAGACCCCCATGTCAGGCTCCTGGTGAGAGCAAATCCTGCCCCCCGGCCTAAGCTGTCAACAGAAGGAGCTGAGGGGAGATTCCTGCCCGCCGGTGGCAGGATGTCAACTGGACTCATTTTTGAGCCAATTGACACTCGCTAACTCTCAGCCCACTGTAGGCACTTAAAATGGCCAACTCCCGATTCAAAATGGCGAACGGCAAAGGCTGATGGGAAAGTCAGCCAACAAGACAAAAACCAGCAGCTGCAGGTTGGCTGTGTATTTACCTCTGGAAAGCCAGACAATATCGATACCAGCAACCATCAGCATAACAAAACAACAGCCATCTGCATACTAATGAGCAATCCCCGGGAACAATAAGCAACATTTAGATACACAAAGCCAAACCAGAATCTTCGGCGCCAGCAGGAGCCTACACAAAAGGAGGTCAACGAGCAGCTCAAGACCGCCCATCGATCAGGGAACCGTTCCAGCATTGGAGAAAATCGAACCAAGCGATTGGGACAAAGTCCAATCACTTGGGACCAGGTACAGGGTCCGCCCCGAAAGGCGGGAAGCCCCTGGGGACTATAAGAATTGAGCCCCAAGTTCAAATCGCTCTCTTCTTCTCCACCTCTTCGCTCTCTTCACGCTCTTCTTCCTGCCCGGGTCACCCAGCAACAACGAACCAACATTGACCATGACCGGAGCAGTGAAGATCGAAATCGTAAGTCTTAATTTAACGTTCGCTACGAGATAGGCGCTCCTAGCTACCAATCTGTACCAACTTCGAATCCCACAGGCTCAGAACCCGAACAAAAGGCCATTTATTCCCCTGACCTGGTGGGCCAGTTCAAAGTTAAGTATCGGCCTGTTCGTTGTAGAAGTAGCTTAGACGTAGAATTTGTGCATGTGTAGCGATTACTGTGTATAATAAATGTGCTTTGATTGAAATCTTACGAATCGGTGTATTGGATTATTGATCATTACTCGGACTTGAACCTCGTGGCGGTATCATAAAGATACCTGGCGACTCGAGAGCAAAGGTAATAAAACAGAGCAATTGAACTAAGGCAAAGTTAGCAACACCACTGTAAATGTAACGGTGGCTCACAGGGTAATTTCATGACTTTTCCGCACCTTCAGAAGGTTGACCAGCAGATCCTGTCACATTTTCCAGTGCCTACCGAAGGGGAAGTGGGTGGGGGTGGTTTCCTTGTAGTCGGGCACTCTGTGCCTACTGAAAACCGCCATCCCACTCACCCTCCATGGCCTTTCGCTCCCACATCCCCAACACACAATCACCATCCCACCTTTATTCACTTTTGGTTTGGGGTCCCAGGATAACCCTGGACTTCTAGTGGGTACAATTCCCCCAATTGCTATCATTCCTGTTGGTGCTTGGAAGCATGAGGAGCTGCCAGCTCTCAGCATACAGGGCCTCCCAGGCTGGGAACTCAATCGTGGGAAAGGTACAATGGTGGCTACTTCAGTCCTTGAAGGGAATTTGATTCCCAAGTTCCCCACCAATTCTACAATAGAATCCCAGCCGTAGTGACTGTTGTAATGTGGGGCATTAAAGCTCCCCCAAACATCACTGTGATAATGACCGGATAACCTATTTCGCTGATGTTATATGAGGGATAGATATTGCCAGGGTACTGGAAAAATCCCCCTTGTTCTTCTTTGAAATAGGGCCATGGGATATTTTTTGCCCACCTGATGGTCCTTATTCGTAACAAAGAAACAGTTCCAACTGTTCAGCACGGGCTCATTAATTCACTGGAGTACCAACCTTGCTGTTTGCATTCTCAGAAATTGCTACTGTTCATTTATTGAGGAATGTTTCAGTTGTATTGGAAAACATCATTTTTATTAGCTGCTGATATAAGATCCATAGGGAGTTGCTCTCTAATATCTCGGTGCCAAGAACACTGTGCAAATATATTACCTGAATTTGCCAATATTAAGAGGAATTTCAACTCACAATGGTGCTCTATCAGTGAAGAGAAGCTCTTTGGTGTTTTTGTGAAGAGAGGAATTCCAGCTCACCTAGGGATTAGCTGCATCATGTTTTACCTTAGGAGCTTTAGGTAGCTAACTTGATTGTTGCATCCATGTGTAATTAGCTGCCATTTCAAGGGGCTCTCGGCATCTCTCCCTGTTTAAGGGAGTGACAAGTGTTATGGCTTGAGGGGGCCTCATGAAATGAATGAAATGAAATGAAAATCGCTTATTGTCACGAGTCGGCTTCAATGAAGTTACTGTGAAAAGCCCCTAGTCGCCACATTCCGGCGCCTGTTCGGGGAGGCTGGTACGGGAACATGCCACATGGAACATGGCCGAGAAGTTGCCATGGGTGTGCTGGAAATATTGTCAGGTTGATTATCAACTTGTGTCATTAATGCTGCTTTACGTGGTCAGCAAGTGGGACTCAAACCTGGACCTTCTGGATCAGGGGCTGGGGTGTTACCCACTGAATTGCAAGACCTTCAAATCTGTAGTTCGGACACCCTCAAAATGAATTGGCTTAGTAATAGGAACATGGGACAGGTTGACATTCAGCACTTTGAATCTACTCTGCCATTCAATTAAATCATGGCTGATCTCCATTTCAAATCACTTTTTTTGGGGAGATTTCCGTTTCAGCGACCCGCTTTTGGCCCTTGTCACCCAATTCCCGGGTGTAATTCTTTTTTAAAAAGGGGAAGCAAATTTGTACTTACCGGTCTCTCCAATATGGGATTCCTGCAGGGAGTAAAATCAGTCAGAAGACACGTAAAAGCTCCATACCTGATTCGGCAGCACCTCGTAGTGAGGGAAAAGAAACATGGCGGAGCCCTCCGGATCATCAACGCCTTCCCTGGAGCCAACAGAAATATTGATGGAATTCCTTATGGGAGAGTTCCATAAGCAAAGGCAGTAATTGAGTAATTGAGGAAGCGGTAGCCCTCCCTTCAGTTAGCCTTGGAGAGGGTAGAGCAGTGGATGGGGGCATAAGGCACGAAGATGCATGAGATGGAAGAGACAATCTCAAATCATAGCGACCGGATTGTCTTTTTGGAGGCTGAGGTATTGTTGGTGGCGGAAACCCGAAAGGTTTTGAGGGCCAAAGTCGAAGACCAGGAGAACAGGTCCAGACGCCAAAATTTGCAGATTGTCGGGCTAGCAGAGGGCATCAAAGACACAGATACCACAGGATTTGTGGTGAAGGTGTTGGGGAAATTGGTGGGGGAGGGAGTCTTCGCTAACCCTCCCGAGATGGACCGGGCTCACAGGTCACTACGAGCTGGGAGGGATGGTTAGCAGTTGTTCGGAAGGATGAGGGTGGACTGCGGAGGGAGGGGTCGGAAGTGGGTGGTCGAAAGAATGCTGGCGATGAGGGTCTCTTTACATATGGGCCTATGTGAGGGTGGAGATGGAATCCATCCTGGGTGGGCCTGGATTTGAGGTAGGTTGGGGCCAAGTTGGAAGTCCTGACGGAGGGGATATGGCTGAATTTAATAGAGAGAGGGTCCGGAGCTCCCCCACTAGGTTGTTGATGTGGAACGTTAATGGTCTGATTACAAAAGTCTTGGGTATTTACTCATTTGAGGACTTTGAGCAGAGGTATTCTTGTAGGAGACACATTTGCAAATTATGGATCAGACAAGACAGGAATGGATGGGTGGGGCAGGTGTTCCACTCAAATTTTGATTCAAGATCAAGAGGAGTTGTGATCTTGATCAACAGGAGGATGACAACTAGAATTTTGACAGATTCTGGCGGGCAGTATGTTATGGTGACTGGGGTGCTGTCAGGCACACCAGTGGTATTAGCAAACACTTATGCACCAAATTGGGATGATGCATATTTTATCAAAACGGTGTTGGCAGCCATCCGCAATCTGGATTAACACCAGTTGATTATGGGGGAGATTAGACCTGAGGATGGACAGCTGAAGACACAGGTCTCTGGATACTTCTGAGATAGCAAGGGAATTGGCTGCATTCATTGACCAGATGGGCGGGGGGCATGGATCCATGGAGATTTAGTCACCCAAGGGACAGGGAGTTTTCCTTCTCCTCTCATGTGCACCAGGCCTTCTCCAGAATAGATTTCTTCATCGTGGGATAGCTGGGTACTCGGCGATAGTAACTTCGGACCATGCTCCACACTATGTGGATATGCTGTTAGAGATGTGCCAAGCCCAGCGCTCACCATGGAGGTTGGACACATCACTCCTAGCAGATGAAATCGATTTGATTTATTGTCACATGTACCGAAGTACAGTGAAAAGTATTTTTCTGCGGCCGAGGGAACTTACACAGTACGTACATAGTAGACAAAGAGAGTAATCAACAGAGAACATTGACAAATGGTACATCGACAAAAAGCGGTTGGTTACAGTGCGGAACAAGGGGTCAAGCAAAGCAAATACATGAGCAAGAGCAGCATAGGGCATTGTGAATAGTGTTCTTACAGGGAACAGATCAGTCTAGGGGGGGGGGGTCGTTGAGGAGTCTTGTAGCTGTGTGGAAGAAGCTGTTCCTATGTCTGGATGTGCGGGTCTTCTGTACATTCTGCCTGATGGAAGGGCCTGGAAGAAGGCAACGCCTGGGTGGGGGGTCTCTGATCATGCTGTCTGCATTCCTGAGGCAGTGGGAGGTGTATACATGTGATGCGTTGGGCTGAGTTCACCACACTCTGCAGTTTCTTGCAATCTTGGACCGAGCAGTTGCCATACCAGGCTGTGATGCAGCCGGATAGAATACTCTCTATTGCATAGCTGTAGAAGTTTGTGAGAGTCGATGCAGACATGCAGAATTTCTTTAGCTTCCGTAGGAAGTAGAGACGTTGTTGGGCTTTCTTGACTGTTGCATCAACGTGAGTGGACCAGGTCAGACTGTTGGTGATGGTGACCCACAGAAACTTAAAGCTATCGATCATCTCCACTTCGGAGCCATTGATGCAGACGGGAGCGTGTGTCGTGTTACGCTTCCTGAAGTCGATAAGGGGTTTCCTGAAGTCGATAAGGGTTTTTTGTGAAAGGGTGACTTCGGCCAGAGGGAATTATGTAGATTCCAACCAGAATGGGGAAGTCTCACCTTCCACATTCTGGGAAGCTTGGAAGGCGGTGATCGGAAGAAATAATATTGTACGAGGCCCACAAGGTTAAGGCTGGCAAGGCTGAAAGGCAGAGGTTGGTAGACTTAATCTTAGAGGTGGATTGGCCATGCTCCATAGCCCCTGTGGCAGAGTGTTGTCCGAGAGAAAGAGACTACAAATGATGTTTGAGCTTGAATCGATGGTGAATGCGGCGAGCCAGCTTTGCCGTTTGCTGCCAAACCTGATGCTCTATTACTGGGCGGCGAACATTGGGAAAGTGTGAAAATGGTTTGATGAGCCGGATGCAGGATGGGGTCAGATGGAGGAGGCCTCTTCTGTAAGATCGTGTCGATGGGCATTAGTTACAGCCCCTCTTCCATTCTCCCCAGCCAGACAGTCGATGAGCCCGGTGGTAGTGTCATCTTTAAGCATTTGAAAGCAGTTTAGACAACGTTTTGGACTGAGGGACATGCCTTTACTGTCACCAATTTGTGAGAATCACAGATTTGCACCATCAGGACTGGACACACTGTACAGGATATGGAGGAGAAAAGATATTCAGGGATTTGTTTGTGGAAGGTAGGTTTGCGGGTCCAGAGAAATTTCAATTCCCAAGGGCGAGTGCATTTAGGTACTTGCAGGTGAGATACTTCATTCGTAAAGAGCTGTCTTCGTTCCCCCGGTTGATGAGACCCACGCTGATAGATAGGATGCTACCATGGGATGAGATGGGGAAACCATCACTAGAAGAGGTGAAGGTGAAGTGAAAAGAAGAACTAGGCATGGGGCTAGAGGGAGGGTTGTGGATTGAGATCCTGCATAGGGTGAACGTTACCTCCTCCTACACTAGGTTGAGCCTGACACAATTTAAATTAGTTCATAGAGTGCACTTAACTAAGAGCATATGACTGGGTTCTTATTTAGGGTAGAGGACAGGTGTGAGCGTTGTACAGGGAGGCCTGTGAATCACTCACTCATGCTCTGCTTCTGCCCCAAGCTAGTTGAGTTATGGGTTTCGTTTATTGAGATCATATCGGAGATTGTTGGAGTCAAACTAGAGCCATGTCCGCAGGTGGCAACCTTTGGGGTGTCAGACTCCCCAGAGCTCCTTGATGGGGGCAAGGCTGATGTCTTGGCCTTTGCCACCTTGATGGCCCGGAGGCAGGTCCTGTTTGGATGGAGATCGGTGGTGCCACCCAGGGCCTCGACATGGTTGGGTGACCCGGCAGAATTCCTGATTGGAAAAAAATTAAATACACCCTGAGAGGGGCGGAAGAAAGGTTCCATTCCGGATGGATGCCGTTCATCACTTTCTTTAAGGACCTGTTTGTAGTCAGCAGTTAGGGCGATGGGGCGGGAGGATTAAGAAGCGAGGGGGTAAGTGAGGGAGAATAGTCGGGCTAAGGGTGATAGGGGATTTACAGTTGTTGCTGTTATTTCATTAAAATAAAAATGACAAACTGTTTGTAGGATATAGTTATGCTTTTGCATGTAAGAATTTGTTAATGTTTGGAATAAAATAGATATAATTTTTTAAAAATCTTTACTCCAAATCCCTTGATACACTTTGCTTACAAAATATGTCTATCTCAGTCTGGAAAACTCAAATAGTCTCGCATCACAAGCTTTTGTGGGGAGAGAGTTCCAGATTACTACAAAGCTTTGTTTGAAAGAAGTATTTCCCGATTTGACTCATTCCTAGCACTATTTTTAAGATTCAGTTCCCCTGTTTTAGTGAGGGGAATATAAAATGTAAGTGGCTTGTTTATGTCGTGTGGGATTTGGCTTTGAATATTTATAGCATGCTCTCCTGTTTACTGCTCAGTCTCTTCGTTTACTGCACCAATGTTCATAGACGATAACTGTGTGTAATTGTTATTAAGACCCATAGGGAGGGGAATACAAACAGAATGCCTGAGATCAAAATATTTCCAGCGGAGTTTAGATCACCCTCTTTTGCACCCAAACCCTGAATAAGGAATGGGACATACTGCAGCCAAATCAAACAAACCGGGGTGTGTAAAATCTTATAAGCAATATGCATCATCATAAATAAGCTCCAAGAGATTGCAACTCATTCAGGAACTAGTTTTTGTTTAAATAGAAAAAAAACATTGATTACTGAATGATTTTTAAATTTTCAAAATGGCGTTTTGGAAAATAACAATAGCATTTTTTTCAGAATGACCTCCTGTCTCTATTGCTTAATGCTGGGATCTTAAATATTCCCTTTGCACAGCTGCCAGGCTTAAAACAGACATGACTGAGGGAAGTCGGCCAGGATTCTTCTGACAGTTCCCATAAACAAGACCATTCCATGCATTGCAATGAATGTCAAGTCTCAAACATTTGGCATAATGGGCTTAAAGCAAAAGAAAATGTATTTGCACAATAAATCCTATCTGACTCCCAAGGCACTGATTTAGATCTTTCTCCAGTGCAGTGTTTATCTATTTATAAAACTGGGCCCTCACAATTCACATTTGCAATCGTAAAACATTAACAGCAGGCCTATAATTATCTGCAGAATGCAGAGATGGTGGTGATTCAGTCTCATTGCCTCACACTGTCTGGAATGCCTCTCAACTCAGTCTAGCTTGGTTGGAGAAGAAATGAACTGCAGGCCCCTCTCGGTTAGACCCTGCAGATCATGATCAACAATAATAATGTCAGAAAGATTTAAAGCAGTGGTTCAGGGACTACAACTGGCCTCAGTGTATCACAGCTGGGAAAGAAGAGATCAGTGAGCACTCCTGCACCGAATTGTGGTCTAATGACTTATTTCGCAAAGTGCAAGGGTGGGCTTCAGGTGAGGATAGAATGAGACTCGGCTACGATTTCCTCCAATGTCGAACAATCTGCACTGACTAAATGATGGGCCCACATGTTCAGAACACTCCTTTTGCAAAATTAACAGAGCAAATGTAGGTTTCCTCCGGAATTGCCAGATGAATGTCCAAAAGGTTAGGAAGGGTTATGGGCTTAAGTAAGGTGCCCTTTCCAAGGGCTGGTGCAGACTCGATGGGCTGAATGGCCTCCTTCATCACTGTCGGGATTCTATGATCATACACCCCAGTAGTAATTAGTGTTTTCACAAGCGAGGGAAATGGGTTTAAAGAGAATATATTTCATATTATGGAACATTAACTTAAAAGCCTCCACCTCATTTCTACCAGTATTGGTGATTGACAAAGTCAGTATAACCAGAGTAGTGAACACAAAGTATCACCCGGTTTCCATGCCTCATGTTGAAAATGTTACAATTCTATATCACAATCGCTTTATGGTAAGAGAATGCAACAATTAAGCAGCACACATGAGGTGTGAACCCAAGGGATTTGGCTTAAACATCGCTTCATCTTTCTAATTGAGATCAAGAATGTTCACAAATTAGGCTAGAAATGGGGAAGATTAGTTGGCATATTTAAAGTGCAGGAAGAGTGGGCTGCAAGAATATCACTCCATTATTTCCTTCTTTTCACCCTCACCCCCACCCCCGCCTTACCACTTGTAAAAGCTGACAGCCAGTTTCATTGGCAGATTGTGTAAGTTCCATTGCCTTTGGAGTGCCCGATAGAACATAGAACATAACAGCGCAGTACAGGCCCTTCGGCCCTCGATGTTGCGCCGAACTGTGAAACCACTCTAAAGCCCATCTACACTATTCCTTTATCGTCCATATGTCTATCCAATGACCATTTGAATGCCCTTAGTGTTGGCGAGTCCACTACTGTTGCAGGCAGGGCATTCCACGCCCTTACTACTCTCTGAGTAAAGAACCTACCTCTGACATCTGTCTTATATCTATTTCCCCTCAATTTAAAGCTATGTCCCCGCGTGCTAGACATCACCATTTGAGGAAAAAGGCTTTCACTGTCCACCCTATCCAATCCTCTGATCATCCTGTATGCCTCAATTAAGTCACCTCTTAACCTTCTTCTCTCTACCGAAAACAGCCTCATGTCCCTCAGCCTTTCCTCATAAGATCTTCCCTCCATACCAGGCAACATTCTGGTAAATCTCCACTGCACCCTTTCCAATGCTTCCACATCCTTCCTATAATGCGGCGACCAGAATTGCACGCAATACTCCAAATGCGACCGCACCAGAGTTTTGTACAGCTGCAACATGACCTCATGGCTCCTAAACTCAATCCCTCTACCAATAAAAGCTAACACACCGTACGCCTTCTTAACAACCCTCTCAACCTGAGTGGCAACTTTCAGGGATCTATGTACATGGACACCGAGATCTCTCTGCTCATTCACACTGCCAAGAATCTTACCAGATAGAGGAGTTTCTGTGAAAATGGCAAGGCGGTGATGCAGACTCCAGTCAATTATTTTTTTTAAAGAGCAACAGGGGTACGAGTGGCAGTGCCAATTTTTATAGCTAGATGAAATGCAATTCACAGAATTTAAAGGTCTTTGGATTCTAGCAACTCTGGATTTAACCTAAAGATGTCCTGAATGTGGGTGTGCACTGGGCAGTCTCAGCTGGTGCCCAGCACTGCCAACCCTGTGAGTTCTTTTGAGTTGAACCTGTAATGTAATTGCTGTAAACCAGAATGTTGTTCATGTTACTTCCTTTGATATAAAATCATGCTTCAGTGGCCAGCAGGTAATTCCTTACTGCACATCGTACTCTTTCATGTAAACATGCGATAACAGGTTTTACATCAAACGGTTAAACAAAGGTTATAAGTGCTCTCTTCTGAAGAGGGGGCACCATTAATAAACTGTAACACAAGACTCAAAACTCTGAAGGAAATGAATAAATCAAAGTAAAATTACATTCCCAGGAAGGGAATATGGTAGGGGGGTGGGAACCAAAGTGTTAGCTTAGAAGGTGTCATAACTGAAGGGGAAATAGTGAACAAAAATAACAGAACATCACCCTCAGGCAGAACAACAAAGGTGGCAAGTGTCAGAAGGGAGGTGGTCAATGCAGGACTGAGGGTATTGTACCTTATTGCGCGCAGTATACGGAGCAAGGTAAATGAGCAGGTTGCGCACATTGAAATAGGCCGGTACGATGTTGTGAGCATCACAGAGACGTGGCTGCAAGGGGATCAGGGCTGGGATCTAAATATCCAAGGATATATGTCCTATCGAAAGGACAGGCAAATGGGCAAAGGGGGCGGGATTGCATTGTTAGTAAGGAATGAAGTTAAATCGATAACAAGGAGCGATATAGAATCAGAAGGCATAGAAGCTATGTGGGTAGAGTTGAGGAATCGCAAAGGTAAAAAGACCCTGATGGGAGTTATGTTCAGGCCCCCTAGCAGTAGTCAGGATGTGGGGCAGAAAATAAATCAGGAGAAAAGGCATGTAAAAAAGGTAATATTACAATAATCATGGCTGACTTCAATATGCAGGTGGACTGGGAAAATCAGGTTGGTCGTGGATCCCAAGAAAGGGAATTTGTGGAATGTTTAAGAGATTTTTTTTGGAGCAGCTTGTGATAGAGCCCAGTCGGGAACAGGCAGTTCTGGATTTACATAGACATAGAATACATAGAATTTCCAGCGCAGAAGGAGGCCATTCGGCCCATCGAGTCTGCACCGGCTCTTGGAAAGAGCACCCGACCCAAGTCCACACCTTCACCCTATCCCCATAACCCAGTAACCCCACCCAACACTAAGAGCAATTTTGGACACTAAGGGCAATTTAGCATGGCCAATCCACCTAACCTGCACATCTTTGGACTGTGGGAGGAAACCAGAGCACCCGGAGGAAACCCACGCAGACACGGGGAGAACGTGCAGACTCGCACAGACAATGACCCAGCGGGGAATCGAACCTGGGACCCTGGAGCTGTGAAGCCATTGTGCTAACCACCATGCTACCGTGCTGCCCTTGGATTTGGTGATGTGTAATGAGGCCGACTTGATTCGGGATCTTTTTTTAAAAAAATATTTTTTATTCTCCTCCATTTTCACATTTTCTCCCAAATTTACACCCACCAACAATAAACAATAATCAGTAACAAATATGTCAATCCCCACATCAATAACAACGATCCTAACCTCCCACCAAACCCCAAACATCAGCCCCAATGTTCACACAAACAAATGACAAAAAAGAATTAGGGATCACCCATCGTTGCCATTAACACACACAGCCCCCCTCTCCCCAACCCTCCCACCCACACGCCCCAACTAATGTTCGATGTTATCGAGTTCTTGAAAGTGCATAATGAATAATGCCGATGAATTGTAGAACTCCTCCAGCCTTCCCCTCAGTTCAAACTTAACCTTCTCAAGAGTCAAGCATTCCAACAGGTTCCCCCGCCATGCCAGGGCAGAGGATGGAGAGGTTGCTCTCCAACCCATCAGGATCCGCCTTCGGGCGATCAACGAGGCGAAGGCTACGACATCTGCCTCTGCACCTGTTTCCAACCCTGGCTGGTCCGACATCCCGAATATGGCCTCCCAGGGGCCCGGGTCCAGTTTCACGTGCACCACTTTAGAAATTACCCCCCCCCGGCAACGTTCACACACATCTTCTACTCCTTCAAAGAATTGGCTCATCCTCGCCCTAGTGAGGTGTGCTCTGTATACCACCTTCAGCTGTATCAGCCCCAACCTCGCACATGAGGTGGAGGCATTCACTCTCCGGAGCACCTCACACCAGAACCCCTCCTCCATGTCCTCTCCCAACTCTTCCTCCCACTTTGCTTTGATTCCTTCCAGTGGTGCCTGTTGTGTTGGGCGCTCTGGATCCGAGGAACACATACAGGTCACCAACACTTGAAATAGTGCAACACAATTGTATTGAGTCATTAACAGTTAAACATACTCTCACTGTGGGTTAACACGATACTAGCTTGAATTAAAGACCTTTGCCTTGTCCTAACCAGTCGATGCACTCAGCACATGGTGAATGTGTGTGCTGCAGGCTGTGAGCTCTGTCCTGCTAGGAAGCTGCAGCTCGATTGAGCGGGAACTTTGATGCCCCCTGTCTTTATAGTGCGTGTGCTCTAACTGGTGATTGGCTGCGGTGTTGTGTGTGTTGATTGGTCCCACTGTGTGTCCATCAGTGTGTGTGTCTGCACCATGATATACTGGTGTATATTATGACAGTGCCTTCTCCTCTTCCAAAATAGCTCCGTAAACCGCCGACACTACCCCCTTCTCCAGTCCCCCTGTCGTCATCACCTCCTCCAGCAATGTGGAGGCCGGCTCCACCAGGAAGCTCTGTATCTCTTTTCTAGCAAAATCTCGAATCTGCATGTATCGAAACATTTCCCCCTGCTCCAGCCCATACTTCACTTATAGCTCCTTCAATCCTGCAAACCAACCCCTAAGAAACAAATCTTTCAGTGTCTTAATCCCCTTCTCCTCCCATTTCCGAAAATTCCCATCCCACTTCCCTATCTCAAATCTGTGGTTCCCCCGAATCGGCATTCCCTTGACATTGCCTCCAACCCGAAGTGTTGGCGAAACTGCCTCCAAATTCTCAATTATTACCGGACTCCCTGAGTATTCCCCGGGGCCATCGGGAGCAGCGCTATTGCTAGTACTTTCAGCCCCAACTCCCTGCACAAACTCTCTGCTATTCTGACCCACTGGGAATCAACCCCTCTGACCCAACTCTGCACCTTCTCAACATTCGCCGCCCAGTAGTAATACATCTGGTTCGGAAGACCCAAACCCCCTTCCTGCCTTCCCCTCTGTAGCAGCACCTTTCTAACTCTGGCCACCTTCCCTCCCCATATGAACAAAGTAATCCTTCCCTCAATCGCTCTGAAAAAGGCCTTTGGCAGGAAAATCGGCTGGCATTGAAAAATAAACAGAAATCGCGGCAACACGTTAATTTTAACCGCCTGCACCTGACCGGCCAGTGACAGAGGGAGACCATCCCACCTTGCCAGATCAGCTTTCACTCTCCCCACCAAACTAGTGATGTTGTACCTGCGAAGCCCCCCCCCCCCACAGTCCCGGGCAACCTGCACCCCCAGATACCTAAAGTGAGCCCCTGCCCTATGGAATGGCAGAACCCCCACCCCTGCCCCCACCCCCGGCCGAGACACCACAAAATACTCACTCTTGTCTGGAGTTAGTTTATACCCCGAGAAAGACCCAAACACTCGAAGCAGCTCCAATATTCCCCCTATCGACACACTCAGTTCCGACACGTATAACAGCAAGTCATCGGCATATAAGGACACCCTATGCTCTATCCCCCCCGCCCCCCCCCCCGCACTATTCCTTTCCATACCCCCGAACTTCTTAATGTGATGGCCAACGGCTCAATCGCGAGTGCAAACAGCAGGGGGGACATAGGGCATCCCTGCCTAGTCCCACGGTGGAGAGAAAAGTATCTTGAGCTGATGTTGTTTGTGTGGACACTCGCCCTCGGCTCCCAGTTCACGAACCTTGGTCCAATCCCAAACCGCTCCAGAATTGCCATCAAGTACCCCCATTCTACCCGGTCAAACGCCTTCTCAGCGTCCTATGCCACAACCACCTCTGTTTCCTTCCCCTCCGCCGGTGCCATAACGACGTTCGATACCCTTCTAACGTTTGAAAAGAGCGGCCTCCTGATGTGTTATATGAGTTGGTTTAACACTGACTGCAACTGGATGCAGTAAGACGAGAAACAGGCTTATTTCATAGAATTTACAGTAATTTCATAGAATTTACAGTGCAGAAGGAGGCCATTCGGCCCATCGAGTCTGCACCGGCTCTTGGAAAGAGCACCCTACCCAAGGTCCACACCTCCACCCTATCCCCACAACCCAACAACTCCACCCAACACTAAGGGCAATTTTGGACACTAAGGGCAATTTATCATGGCCAATCCACCTAACCTGCACATCTTTGGATTGTGGGAGGAAACCGGAGCACCCGGAGGAAAACCACGCACACACGGGGAGGATGTGCAGACTCCGCACAGACAGTGACCCAAGCCGGAATCGAACCTGGGACCCTGGAGCTGTGAAGCAATTCTGCTACCCACAATGCTACCGTGCTGCCCCAATAATGCTTCCAACACAGGAGATGGTTCAACACTGTTTTATTGAACCTGCTGATTGCTGTACATAATCTGCTGTGGGTTGACACTCTATTAACCTAAACTGATAACCTTTGTCTGGCTTGACCAGATGGCTCTCTGTCACATGGAGATCGTGCTCACTGCACTGTGCACCCTGACTATCTCTGTAGCTGTATCCAGTGAGAAGAGGCAGAGTCTTGATGCCTCGTGTGTTTTATAGTGGTGGTGTCCCCTGCAGTGTCCTGTCTGGTGATTGGTTGTTCTGTGTCCTGTGTGTTTATTGGTTATTCTGTGTGTCAGTCACTGCCTGTCTGTATCTCATTATATACATGAGTGGATATTATGACACCTCCCTCTCACGAAACCCGTCTGATCTTCACCTAACACCTTCGGGAGGCACTCCTCCAGCCTACCCGCCAGTTCCTTCACCAATACTTTTGTGTCCACATTCAAAAGTGATATGGGCCTATACGACCCACACTCCATCGGATCCTTATCTTTTTTTAGCAACAGAGAAATCGATGCCTGCCTCAAAGTTTGTGGCAACACCCCCTTCCCTATCGCCTCTTCAAACATCCCCACCATCAGGGGTGCCAGCTTATCCTTGAATTTTTTATAATATTCCACCGGAAACCCATCTGGCCCTGCCACCGTCCCCAACTGCAGCCTCCCGATCTCATCTTTTATCTCCTGCTCCACTATCGCTCCTTCTAATGTAGCCCTGTCCCCCTCCCCTAACCTCGGTACTCCAACCCATCTAGAAATTCCTGCATCTCCCAGTCTCCCCCAGGTGGCTCTGACTTGTCCTGCCTCTCATAAAATTCCTCAAAGACCTTGTTAATCAGATCCGGAGCCACCACCAACTTCCCTGCTATATCCCTCACCTGAACAATTTCCCTTACCGCTGCCTCCCTCCAGAGCTGACCTGCTAACATATGCCCCGCCTTATCTCAATGTTCGGAAACTCCTTGCTCGTCTCAGTTGGTGCACCGCCTTCCTGGAAGATAGTCGGTCAAAGCTCGCCTGTAGTTCCTTCCTCTTTTCCAGCTTCGCTGGGTCCCCATCCACTGCATAACTCCTATCTACCTCCAACATCTCATTTATTACCCTCTGCTGCTCCAACCTCTCCTCTTTGTCCACCCTGGCCTTAAACAAAATCACCTCACCCCTCACCACCACCTTTATAGCCTCCCAGACAACTGCCTTCGACACCTCACCCGTACAGTTGAAACCTACATATTCCTCAATTACCATTTCAATTTTGTCACAGAACCTTGATTCGGGATCTTAAGGTGAAGGTGTCATAATATTCACTCATGTATATAATGAGATGCAGACAGGCAGTGATTGACACATAGGATGACCAGTAAGCACACAACACAGTGCAGCCAATCACCAGACAGGACATTACCACTAGAAAGCCAGAGGGCACTAGGTTTCCCGCTCTCTCTGGACCCAGCCACTGAGACAGTCAGAGTCCACGAGCTAGCAACACAAACACCATGCGGTAGCTAGTAAGTCTGGTCAGGCTACTAAAAGGTCTCCAGTCAGTTCAGTATAGTGTTGACCCACGGCTGAATATATATATCAGTTCTATCATTGAATTAAACAGTGTTGGATCTTCTCCAGTGTTAGACGTCTGTTTCTAGCTTCCCTGCATCGAGTGCAGTCCACATCGAACCAACCTGCCCAACACATCATGGTACCAGAGTGAAACTGATCTTGACGGACCTACCTCGAGTGGTAGGAATAACAGCAAAAGGGATTATTATTTAAATGATAAAATATTAAAACATGCTGCTGTGCAGAGAGACCTGGGTGTGCTAGTGCATGAGTCGCAGAAAGTTGGTTTTCAGGTGCAACAGGTGATTAAGAAGGCAAATGGAATTTTGTCCTTCATTGCTAGAGGGATGGAGTTTAAGACTAGGGAGGTTATGCTGCAATTGTATAAGGTGTTAGTGAGGCCACACCTGGAGTATTGTGTTCAGTTTTGGTCTCCTTACTTGAGAAAGGACATACTGGCGCTGGAGGGTGTGCAGAGGAGATTCACTAGGCTAATCCCAGAGCTGAAGGGGTTGGATTATGAGGAGAGGTTGAGTAGACTGGGACTGTACTCGTTGGAATTTAGAAGGATGAGGGGGGATCTTATAGAAACATATAAAATTATGAAGGGAATAGATAGGATAGATACGGGCAGGTTATTTCCACTGGCGGGTGAAAGCAGAACTAGGGGGCATAGCCTCAAAATAAGGGGAAGTAGATTTGGGACTGAGTTTAGGAGGAACTTCTTCACCCAAAGGGTTGTGAATCTATGGAATTCCTTGCCCAGTGAAGCAGTAGAGGCTCCTTCATTAAATGTTTTTAAGATAAAGATAGATAGTTTTTTGAAGAATGAAGGGATTAAGGGTTATGGTGTTCGGGCCGGAAAGTGGAGCTGAGTCCACAAAAGATCAGCCATGATCTCATTGAATGGTGGAGCAGGCTCGAGGGGCCAGATGGCCTACTCCTGCTCCTAGTTCTTATGTTCTTATGTTCTTATGAATCAGCATTGACCAGCAAGCAGCCATCCGGTGAAATGGAGAACATACAGCCTCCTCCGCAGCTCCACATCTCCAGCAACCTCAGGGCCAATTGGAAAATCTTCAAGCAAAAGTTCCTCTTGTACATCGAGGCCTCCGACCTCGAAGCAGCATCGGATGCCAGGAAGATCGCATTATTTCTCTCCACCATGGGAGACCATGCCATCCACATCTACAACTCCCTTGCGTTCGCTGACGGCGAAGACAAATTAAATTCGAAACAGTCCTGCTGAAGTTTGACAGCCACTGCAACATTGAGGTGAATGAGAGCTTTGAACGGAACGTTTTCCAGCAGAGGCTTTCGATTAAGGATGAACCTTTTCAGTCCTTCGTGACCCATCTCCGCATCCTAGCGCAGTCACGTAACTATGACACGACGGCTGATTCCATGATCCGGGATCAGATCGTTTTCAGGGTCCACCCCGACTCCCTTCGGCAGCAGCTCCTGAAAGTCAAACAGTTGACCCTCTCTGTCGCTATCGAGACGTGCGTTGTCCATGAGCATGCTAAGAATCATTAGTCACATATCAGGGCGGCAGAAACTGCAAAGCTGGCCTCCCACGAGGCGGAACGGGTGCAGGCCATTGCACAAATGCAGGGGCTGAGCATCGAGGAGAGTGGCCGTTTCGCGCGCTTTTCCCGGGTCCCTGCGCATGCGCGCCACGACCGAGCGGACGACGAGCCCGACAACCCGACTGCGCAGGTCCGTATGTCGACCAACCACACTGCGCACGCGCGATGGCGCACAGAACATGCTGATGTCAGCATCATGACGTGTCCGAATTGTGGCTCCGCCCATTTAAAGCGGCAATGTCTGGCAAAAGGACACTGGTGTCTACAGTGTGGCAAGCTTGGCCACTACGCAGCCCTTTGCAGATCTGTTCCACCGCTCAGCAGCCAGCGATCCAAGCTGCAGCGCAGAAGTGTCCACTCAATACAACAAGGCATGCCAGATTACGATCCCGACAGCCCAACGGACCCTGATGCTGAGTGCCTCAAGTCCCCATACCGGGTGGGCATTATAACTACACATGCGCTGCCTTCCACCACAACGGCGAAACGCCTCTCGATCCTCAGTGTGGATCCCGACGATGAGTGGTGTGCTGTCCTCACAGTTAACAAGGCTCGCATCCGATTTAAACTGGACACTGGCGCATTAGCGAACCTTATCTCAAAATCCGACCTCGACACCATCCACGCCAAACCAAGCATTCTTCCACCGGCCTGCCAGCTCCTTGACTACAATGGCAATGCCATAGCTGCCAGTGGCTCCTGTCAACTAGGGGTATCTAACAAGGCGATCAAGGCAACACTGCGGTTTCAAATCGTCGGGCCTGATAGAGGGTCCCTGCTCGGTGCTCGAGTCTGCAAGCTCCTGAACCTGGTTCAGCAAGTCCACACCATGTCATCATCACCGGCGACGGCCTCGCCTGATGGAAACTTGCAAGCCGACATAGATGACATTATCTCGCAGTACCACACGTATTCGACGGAATGGGCACCATACCGATATAAAATCCTGCTCAAGCCGAACGCCACCCCTGTAATTCATGCACCACGCCGGGTGCCGGCACCCCTCAAGGATCGTCTGAAGAAGCAATTACAGGACCTCCAAGACCAGGGCATCATATCGAAGGTCACAGAGCCAACAGACTGGGTCAGCTCCATGGTCTGCGTAAAGAAACCATCAGGGGAGCTTCGCATTTGCATTGACCCTAAGGATCTAAACCGCAACATCATGCGGGAGCATTACCCCATACCATAACGTGAAGAGTTGACCAGTGAGATGGCTCATGCCAAATTCTTTACTAAGCTGGACGCCTCCAAGGGTTTTTGGCAAATACAGCTGGACGCGTCCAGTCTCAAGCTGTGCACGTTCAACACCCCGTTCGGTCGCTACTGCTACAACCGGATGCCTTTTTGGAAAATATCTGCCTCCGAAGTATTTCACCTCAACATGGAGCAGATGATGGAGGGCATCGAGGGGGTGCAAGTATACGTTGACGACGTAATTATCTGGTCCACAATGCCCCAGGAACACATCGCTCGCCTCAAGAAGGTATTCCAGAGAATTCATGAACATGGTCTCCAGCTCAACAGGGCCAAGTGCTCATTTGGTCAATCGGATATTAAGTTCCTAGGTGACCACACCTCGCAGCAGGGCGTGCGGCCAGATGCTGACAAGGTCTCGGCAATTAACGCCATGAAGACCCCGGAGGACAAGAAGGCAGCTCTCCGCTTCCTCGGGATGGTCAACTTCCTCGGAAAATTCATTCCCAATATGGCATCCCACGCCACGGCCCAAGCCATCTCGTCAAGAAGTAGACGGAATTCCAGTGGCTGCCCAAGCATGAAGAGGAATGGCGTGAGCTGAAAGCAAAGCTCACCACAGCCCCGGTTCTAGCGTTCTTTGACCCAACCAAGGAAACCAAGATACCGACTGATGCAAGCCAGGACGGCATTGGGGCGGTGCTCCTTCAGTGAGATGACTCCTCGTCCTGGGCTCCAGTGGCGTATGCCTCCAGGGCCATGCCGTCCACTGAGCAACGGTATGCTCAGATTGAGAAGGCGTGTCTGGGCCTCCTGACAGGGATAGTCAAGTTTCACGACTACGTTTCCGACCTGCCAAAATTCATGGTAGAAACGGACCACAGGTCTCTAGTCCATATAATTCAGAAGGATTGAAATGACATGACACCTCGGTTACAGCGAATTCTTCTTAAGCTACGCTGCTACGACTTCGAACTTGTCTACACGCCAGGCAAAGAGCTGATCGTTGCAGATGCCCTGTCCAGATCCATTACCACTCCGTGTGAACAAAGTGACTTCATCTGCCACATAGAAGTGCAAGTGCAGTTGTGTTGCACCAACCTTCCGGCCTCTGACGGACGGGTGGTCCGAATTCATGAGGAGACAGCCAAGTATCCTCTGCTGCAGCGTGTGATGCAGCACCTTACCAATGGCTGGCAGAAGAGACAATGTCCCCAGTTCTATAATGTAAAAGATGACCTGACGGTGGTGGAGGGAATCCTTCTGAAACTCGACAGGATCGTAATTCCTCAGATCATGTGGGCTATGGTGCTGGGCCAACTCCATGAGGGTCACCTTGGTGTTGCGAAATGCCGACGCAGAGCTCGGGAGGCGGTCTATTGGCCGTGCATCAGTCAGGACATTGCCGACACAGTCCTCAACTGCCCTACCTGTCAGAAGTTTCAACCAGCTCAACCCAAGGAAACGCTGCAACAGCACGAGATTGTGACCTCTCCGTGGTCCAAAGTAGGTGTAGACCTTTTCCACGCCAAGGGGCGTGACTATGTACTCCTGGTCGACTACTTCTCCAGTTACCCAGAAGTGGTGAAACTGTCCGACCTCACGTCGAAGGCGGTAATCAAAGCCTACAAAGATACGTTCGCCAGGCATGGGATTCCACTCACGGTAATGAGCGACAACGGTCCTTGCTTTTACAGCCAGGAATGGTCTGATTTTGCACAGTCCAACAACTTCCGTCACGTAACCTCCAGTCCCCACTAACCGCAGTCAAACGGGAAGGCCGAGAAAGGGGTCCATAATGTAAAGCAATTGCTGTGCAAAGCTGCAGACTCAGGCTCCGACTTCAACCTGGCGATGCTGGCATACAGGGCAACCCCACTGTCCACTGGGTTGTCTCCAGCGCAGAAGCTCATGAATCGCACTCTGAGGACCAAAGTTCCAGCCATCCGTGTTCCAGACCTTGACCACCTCACGGTCTTACAGAAAATGCAGCAGGCACAGGCCCAAAAGCAGGCCACATACAATGCTCATGCCACGGATCTACCCGAGCTGGCCCCAACTGATCATGCTCGTGTCCAGTTGCCTGAGAGCGGCTGGTCAGCCACAACTGTTGTGATCAAACAAGTGGCCCCAAGATCGTTCCTTGACCGCATGGCTGATGGCTCCCTGCTACGGCACAACAGACGGGCACTGCGAAGAGTTCCACGCCCACTACCTGACCGAAGTGCCCTGCCGCCTACGATGCTTCCTCCGGACGTACCCTGCCACGAGGCCACCGATCTACCAGCAATCCTGTCGGCCCATGCGACTACCGCGATGGCAGCGATCCCGCCTATCCACGTGCAGGTGGCTCCTGAACCACCTCTGCGGCGGTCAACAAGAATTTGTTGCCCACCACAAAGACTGAATCTGTAGACTGAACTTTTATACATTTTGTGACTTCATCGATTTAACCTCTGTAAATATTGTTTTGTTTGCCATGTATCTGCACTATCGACACCTTCCTATGTATATACGTTAATTTAGACACCTGTTGTATATAGTCAGGCATATGTATATACGCACGCACACCTTAGTATTTATTTATCTAAAAAAAAGGGGGGAGATGTCATAATATCCACTCATGTATATAATGAGATGCAGACAGGCAGTGATTGACACACAGGATGACCAGTAAGCACACAACACAGTGCAGCCAATCACCAGACAGGACACTACCACTATAAAGCCAGAGGGCACTAGGTTACCTGCTCTCTCGGGACCCAGCCACTGAGACAGTCAGAGTCCACAAGCTAGCAAGTGCAAACACCATGCGGTAGCTAGTAAGTCTGGTCAGGCTACTAAAAGGTCTCCAGTCAGTGTCGACCCACAGCTGAATATGTATATCAGTTCTATCATTGAATAAAACAGTATTGGATCTTCTCCAGTGTTAGACGTCTGTTTCTAGCTTCCCTGCATCGAGTGCAGTTCACATCGAACCTACCTGCCTAACACATCAGAAGGAACCCCTAGGCAGCAGTGACCACAATATGGTAATAATAATGATAGAATTTACCCTGCAGTTTGAGAGGGAGGCAGAAGCTCGAGTCATATGTAACGGTATTACAATCTGAGAGCATCCGTATGCTGCGGAAGCCATTCCCAAGGAGCTCCTTTCTTTAGGAGTTCCGAGAGGGGTGCTGCCTTCCTGGCGAAACCATCAATGTGGTTTCGGCAGCAGCGAACCAGTCCTAAAAACGGCCGGAGGGCTGAAACATTCTGGGGAAGAGGCGATTTGGCAATCGAGTCAATTCTTTTGTGCTCGATCTCGTGTTTACCGTGCGTGATAATCGTACCCAAATATATCACTTTGTTTTCCAAAATCTGGGCCCCTTTTGGGTTTACTTTGCAGCCAATCTGTTGTCGGAGTTCCAGGAGTTCGGCCAGAAGCTCAATGTGCTCTGCCTTGGTGTCTGTCTGCAGTAATAGGTCATCCACATACTGGACCAGACATTCGGGGCGAGAGAATTTTGACAAACCATTTGCCAGCTGTCGGTGGAAAATGGAGGGGGAGTTGTGGAATCCTTATGGGAGGCATGTCCACGTGTACTGCTGATTTTTAAAAGTGAAGGCAAATTTGTATTGGCATGCTTTTGCCAATGGAATGGACCAGAATCCGTTATTGATGTCCAAAACCATAAAATATCGTGAGTTGAGTCCCTGTTTGAGCATGGTCTCGGGACTTGTGGCTACCGTGGGGGCTGCTGCGGGGGTGACTTTCTTGAGTTCCCGGTAATCGATGGTCAGTCGCCATGATCCATCGGGCTTTCTCACTGGCCAAATCGGGGCATTATTAGTGGAGGCCACTGATCTGAGTACGTCCTGCTCTAATATGCTGTCGATCACTTCTGAGATTTCACCCTCTGCCTCTTGGGGAAATCCGTATTGCTTTTGGGGTCTAGGGTCAGGTCCTGTGATTTAAACGGAACCAGTCATCCGGCCACAGTCGTGTTTGTGGGTCGCGAATGCTGTCCTGTGCTTCTGCAGAACTGCCCTAACCTGCTTGTCTGTGCTAATCGTGGTCGGGTCAAACCAAAATTCGCCTACTACGCTAATCTTGTTTGCGTATTCACCTATTGCGTATTCACCTATTGCGGGGGCTCTTGCAGATTTTGCCATTTTCCAGACACATTGGTTGACTGGATCAAAGGACAGATTGTGGGAATTCACAAAATCGATGCCCAAAATGTGTTCTGCTGTGTGGGGCAGGTCGACTAAGACAATGGGGTGCTTGGTGGTGATGTTGCCGATTTGAATGGGTACAGGGGCGGTGATGTGTCCCTGTTGTGAGTGGCCTGTGAAACCGCTGAGGGTGATTGTGGCTGTAGTGGGCCACGTGTCTTTTTGGAACATGGTGGAGGAATTTATTGTGGTGCGTGAACCTTCTGTGTCCCAGAGAAATTCGATGGGCTGTCCCCATACTTTTGCTGCAACTACTGGTCGGCCGGACCTATCCCAAAGGGTGTCGAAGACCCAAGTGTGGGAGCCCGAACACCGTCAGTCAGTTCCGTTCATATCTGCTTGGTCTGAACGGGTGCTTACATTATGGACTGGCTTTGCCCTGTTTCTATTCAGAGTGCCTGTCTGCTGGGCTCTCTGTGGCTTTTGTGGGGCATTGCATTCTCGTGCAAAGTGTCCTAATTGTCCACAGTTGTAACACTCCTGTGGTTTCTGTGGGGGGCTGTTCTTTCCTTCGTTTACCCATGCGGGGTTCTGGTGCGTCTTAGCTGTGTGGATATCTGCCTCTGCCTGCTGTTCCTCGGGTTTCATAATTACGGATTTGTTTTGGACAGATTGCTCCCAGGGGCGGGACAATCTTTTTTAAAACCCATTTCTCATTGTGGTTTCTCTGAGGGGTCATAGTTGGTACAGGCTTTTTGTCCTGCCTCTGTGGCATGGGAGATAAGGGTGCAGGTCCATTTGGCCATACCGTCTTGGGACAAATGGGCACGGTCTAAATTGCCGAAAACGGCTGTGAAATGGATCCACAGGCGTCCAGCAAACGCTGTGGGGTGTTCTGTCTTTTTCTGCCTGCACTTATTAGTGCCTTCTACGAGGTCACCTCTGTTGTAGCTGATCACGTCTAGGATCGCCGTGTGCATCTCTGCAAGGGTGCCTCCTCCTACATTCTGTGGGTCGGGAAGGGTTGCTACGACCAAAGGGTCTAAGCTCAAAACTGTGAGCTTCGCGTGCTCATGCTCGTCCAGGCCGTACATGGTCGCCTGCTGCTTTACTCTGGCAAAGAGGTGGTGGGGGGTCTGAGGTGGGGAGGAACGGTATGATTTTCTCGCACGCGTCCCATAATTGGGTCATGGTTAAGGGGCTCGTGTACAGGAATTCCGTGTCTCCTTCCGAGGTGACTGTGCGGTGGGTGGTTACTGGGTTCATTGGTGCCTGAACTATCTGCTCTGTGGGGGGTTGGGGCGCTTTTCTCTTCTGGGGCTTTCCTTCCGCACATGTTCCCTGAACATATCTTTATGATCTATGATCTATGTGCGGTCTCATTTAATTCTTCCCAACCCGGGCCGTCTTCTGCATCTAACTGGGATCCAAAGGTGCTCTGGAATCCATGCTGAACTGAAAGCAGAGACTGCAGTTCTGCAATCTGCTTCCGGCACTTTGCGTGATCTAATGAGCTTTGTCTCTGCTCCATGGTGGCAGCATGGAGCGCTCGTAATGCTGCTTTCAGGTCGCTACACTGCCTTTGCAATGGCTCTACCTGTTTCTCTGTTTCCTCTCTTACCAGGACTGCACGTTGCGTGTCCTGATAGGCCTTTTCATACTGTGTCTGGAAGCTGCTTAGGTGCGCCAGGCAAGACTGGTTTGCCCACTTGGCATCATCCACCTCTCCGTCCTTTGCTGCTAACTTCCTTCTCACCCCTATGTTCTCTTTCTCAACCTCACTTACATCGACCTTGCTCATTCGATGTATTCCTTCTATCTCTTTACGGAGCGTCCGAACGACCTCCTCTGTGCCTCGCAATTGTGCCAGACAGGACACGATTACCATCGGCTTGCAAGCTTTCCCTAAGCTTTGCTTATGGATTTCTGACAGGTTCTCTCATCAAGTATGTCCTATACTCACAGGTCCTGTTTTCTCATTGTCACAGAATTCACTCCAAAGGGGCCATCCTTTCCCTTTGAGATATGTTCTGATCTCTTCTTCCCAAATGGGACACTGTCCTACTCTGCTGCTGGTCGCTGCGACCACAAATTCTTCAGGGTTCATGAGGCGTTGCATTGCCATCTTTCCTCTCTGAATGCTCTTTTAAATTTGGAACAAGGGGTACTAAGGCGGTGCTGTAATTACGGGTACGGCGTTCACTAATTTCCGGAATACAAACTCCCGACAGTTTTTCGCAACAAAAATCTATCAGTTTTACCTTATAGCCCTGTTAGCTACGCATGCATTAACATGCTTCCGAATTATGAGGATTGATCAGAACTGCTTGAACACCATAGAATCATAGAATTTACAGTGCAGAAGGAGGCCATTCGGCCCATCGAGTCTGCACCGGCTCTTGGAAAGAGCACCCTACCCAAGGTCTACACCTCCACCCTATCCCCATAACCCAGTAACCCCACCCAACACTAAGGGCAATTTTGGACACTTTGGGCAATTTAGCATGGCCAATCCACCTAACCCGCACATCTTTGGACTGTGGGAGGAAACCGGAGCACCCGGAGGAAACCCACGCACACACGGGGAGGATGTGCAGACTCCGCACAGACAGTGACCCAAGCCGGAATCGAACCTGAGACCCTGGAGCTGTGAAGCATTTGTGCTAACCACAATGCTACCGTGCTGCCCGTGTGGTTTTTCTGTTCCCAATTGGATTCTAATTCAAATTTTGGGTTCTCCCGGAGTGGTTAAGCCACTTCTAAGTTGGGTCCCATCAGGATGTCGCCAGTAATATGTTGCTAACTTTTGGTTGGTTCAATTTGCTCTGTTTTATAACCTTTGCTCTAGAGTCGCCAGGTATCTTTATGATACCGCCATGAGGTTCAAGTTCAAGTACTGATCAATAACTCAACACACCAATTAGTAAGATTCAACTCAAAACACATTTATTATAAACAGTAAATCACCACTCATGCATAAACTCTACTTTCTAGACTATTCTCTATGACTAAAAGGCCAATACTTAGCTTCTGAATTGGCCCACCAGGTCAGGGGAAGAAATGGCCTTTCGTTCGGGTTTTGAAACTGCAGGCTTCAAAGCTGGTGCGGACTAGTAGCTAGGAGCGCCTATCTCGTAGCGTGCGTTGGCTGGAGACTTACTTGGTTGGTGCGGCAGCTTGGGCAGTTCACTTTCAAGGGTTGATTCGCTGCTGAGTGACGCTGCCAAGAAGACCAATTTGAACTTGGGGGCTTTGCTTTATAGTCCCCAGGGGCTTCCCGCCCTTTGGGGCGGACACCGTACCTGGTTCCAAGTGATCGGACTGCGTTCCAATCACTTGGATCGATTTCCCCAATAGTGGAGTTGTTCCCTGATCGCTTGGTGGTCCCTGAGTATCCGTTGGCCTTCCTTTGTCTTGGCTCCTGCCCTGGCGCCGAGAAGTCTGGCTTGGCCTTATTCACCATAAGTGTTTCAATTGTGCCCGGGGATCGCTCATTAATATGCAGATGGCTGCTGATTTCAGTGCTGTCTGGGCTTTTGCAAGTTCTAATACACAGGATTTCTGCACTTGCTGGTTTTTGCCTGTGTTGGCTGAATTTCCCTGCAGCCTTTGCGGACCTCCATTTTAAGTCGGGAACTGGCCAACCCAGGTGGCTACACATGGTAAAATAGGACTGAGTCAACACGGCTAAGTCAAAGGGAGGTCATGTCTGACAAATCTGTAAGAGTTCTTTGAGGAGGTAACAAGGAAGTTGGACAAAGGAGAACCTGTGGACATGATTCATTTAGATTTCCAGAAGGCCTTTGACAAGGTGTCGCATAGGAGACTGTTAAATACGTTAAGAGCTCATGGTGTTCAGGGTAAGATCCTGGCATGGATAGAGGTTTGGCTGACTGGCAGAAAGCAGAGAGTGGGGATAAAGGGGTCTTTTTCAGGATGGCAGCCAGTGACTAGTGGTGTGCCTCAGGGCTCTGTGTTGGGACAAAAACATTTCACAATATACATTAGTGATCTGGAAGAAGGTACTGAAGGCACTGTTGCTAATTTTGCAGATGATACAAAGAGCTGTAGAGGGACAGGTAGTATTGAGGAAGCAAGGGGGCTGCAGAAGGATTTGGACAAGCTAGGAGAGTGGGCAGTGAAGTGGCAAATGAAATACAATGTAGAAAAGTGTGAGGTTATGCACTTTGGAAAGAGGAATTTAGGCACAGACTATTTTATAAATGGGGAAATGCTTAGGAAATCAGAAACACAAAGGGACTTGGGTGTCCTTGTTCATGATTCTCTTAAGGTTAACGTGCAAGTTCAGTCGGCAGTTAAGAAGGCAAATACAGTGTTAGCATTTATATCAAGAGGGCTAGAATACAAGACCAGGGATGTACTTCTGAGAGTGTATAAGTCTCTGGTCAGACCCCATTTGGAGTATTGTGACCAGTTTTGGGCCCCGTATCTAAGGAAGGATGTGCTGGCCTTGGAAAGGGTCCAGAGAAGGTTCACATGAATGATCCCTGGAATGAAGAGCTTGTCGTATGTGGAACTCGCTGCCAGAGGACGTGGTGGAAGCAGAGACGATAGTGCCGTTTAAGGGGCATCTTGACAAGTACATGAATAGGATGGGAATAGAGGGATATGGACCCCGGAAGTGCAGAAGATTTTAGTTTGGATGGGCAGCATGGTCAGCGCAGGCTTGGAGGGCCGAAGGGCCTGTTCCCGTGCTGTACTTTTCTTTGTTCTTTGTTCTTTGAATGGTTGAGGACTCTGGGTCTGTACTCGTTGGAGTTTAGAAGGATGAGGGGGGATCTTATTGAAACTTACAGGATACTGCGAGGCCTGAATAAAGTGGATGTGGGGATGATGTTTCCACTTGCAGGAAAAACTAGAACCAGAGGACACCATCTCAGACTAAAGGGACGATCCTTTAAAACAGAGATGAGGAGGAATTTCTTCAGCCAGAGGGTGGTGAATCTGTGGAACTCTTTGCCGCAGAAGGCTGTGGAGGCCAAATCACTGAGTGTCTTTAAGACAGAGATAGATAGGTTCCTGATTAATAAGGGGATCAGGGGCTATGGGGAGACGGCAGGAGAATGGGGATGAGAAAATATCAGCCAAGGTTGAATGGCGGAGCAAACTCGATGGGCCGAGTGGCCTAATTCTGCTCCTAGGTCTTATGGGCTTCTGGGTGCAATCCAATCCCTCCAGTGTGCACCCCCCTTCACCCCACCCCTCGTTGCAGAAGGCCTCTAGTACACTGGTGAATACCACATGCTCCCTCTCCAGGATGCCTGGGCATGGAGCATGGAAACACAGATGTAGCCATGGAAGAGAGGCAGGCAGTCAGGTTGAAGAACCCCATTGACTGCCCCCTGCCTTGGTCCGTTGGTGGCTAGATCTGGAAACAGTCCCATGAGCAGGTCCTTCGATTTTCCCGTCATGTCCCACCACGGGTAGCTAAAGATCCGGAGCATGACTGAACTGGATCCTGAGATTGAGGAGCAATTCTTTCTCATAATGGAAGAAAGTCTGTAACCTCAAACACTCAACAAGAGAGCTTGTTGGGGTATCCTGGGAGGTTAGGTTTTGCTTCTTTGGTGCACAGGGGCTTGAGTTCTATGCTTGGTAGCAATTATGGCATTCCCCTTGGGGATGGGATGCCTTTTTGGTTGATCGAATGGCTTATTCTCTTCCCTTAGTCATTGGTGGTTGCTTAATAATTTTTAATAATCTTTTAATAATCTTTATTGTCACAAGTAGGTTTACATTATCGGGTAGCACGGTAGCATCGTGGTTAGCACTGTGGCTTCACAGTGCCAGGGTCCCAGGATCGATTCCTGCTTGGGTCACTATCTGTGCGGAGCCTGCATTTCTCCCTGTGTGTGCGTGGGTTTCCTCCGCGTGCTCTGGTTTCCTCCCACGAGTCCCGAAAGACGTGCTGTTAGGTAATTTGGGCATTCTGAATTCTCCCTCTGTGTCTGGTTGGGCTGTGTACCCAAACAGGCACCGGAATGTGGCGACTAGGGGTTTTCACAGTAACTTCATTGCAATGTAAGCCTACTTGTGACAATAAAGATAATTTAAAAAAAATTAACACTGCAATGAAGTTACTGTGAAAAGTTACTTTGGGAGGCTCCAAAGATTTGATCAAAATCCAATCATGTTGCTGCCTCTCTGCATGATATGGCGTTGGTTCCGCACCAGACCTTTATTTGGGGCTAAATTGTGTTGTGTAGGATATATGTAACTCCCCTTAGAACTGGAGTTTTTGTGTATTTTCTTGATATTTGTAAGGATGGGTATGCAGAATCTGTACTTGGCTCCTACATGGGTGCTGGTGAGTCTGGTATCTGAGGAGAATCGACTTTGGTGGGTCATTGGTGGCTTTGGTGCTGGTGGTTGGGGGGAGATGTATGTTGGTGGTCACCCCAACATGGCATGGAATATTAATCCTGATTTCTCAAAGTAATTGTGGGCTGACCATTTTACCTTGGTTTTCATGGCCTTATCCTGTCTCCCCTTCGGTGTCTGGTGGGGCTGTAATATCTATTTATGTCTGATGATTGTACCGAGCCAGTTCTGATGCTGTTCTCCTGTCTCTCTCTCTATACTTATGTACGCTGAGTCGCTTTTGTTTCTTGATCCTTGCTGACGGCGATGTAATAGTTTATAATTTTGCTGCATTATGACTTAAAATGTAAAACCGTAAGAAACATACTTTTAAAAAAGAGATATTTGTGTCATTTCCTTTCTGTCTTTCCTCTCTCTCTTAATCTGACCTTTTCTTTTGTTTCCTTGCATTTCCTGCTGCACCTGATTTGACACTGATCTCACCTACTCTTTCTTGCACCCTCCAACTCTTCAGAAACATTATGATATCCACTGGATGGGATTTTTGAGCAAAGGGAAAGCACAACAATTACATCAGGTGGGGAAGCAATGGAAAGTGAAAGAAGGAAAAGGAAAAGTTGCACATCTTTCGCAACTTCGGGACATCCCAAAGACTTTACTGCCGATGAATCACTTTAGGAGTATCGTCATTGCTTCAATGTAGGGGGGGGGTAACAGGAAATTTGCAGACAGCAAGCTCTCCCAATTGAGAAGCTCAATCTCCCAGAATTTCTCTTCAGCTACTGACTAAAGGACCCTTTTTAAACAGGACCCTGTTTAATTAGGCACTGACCTAGGGAAAATAAAGGATAGTAATTCAAGAGCAAGAGAATCATGCAATAGATTATCTAATTTTCAAAAAGGGTCAATGCTTAGATCCATATGTGCAACCCTGAACATATTTCCATTTCCAGTAAGTATTCAATAATACATTAGAACGGGATGACACTCATCAAAACATACAGGGGTGGGGGGGGGGGGTAGCTGCACAGTAATCCACGGGTAATGGTTGACTGATTATCACATTAAAGAAAGGTTGCTGGCTTCACGCAATCTCTGGCAGGAGACAAAGGGATATTTGACTTGTTATGACAGCTGAGTCGAAGTGAACAAGGCTAACAGGATGTCGCTAGAGAGAGAGCACAAAGCCCAGTGAGAGAGCTTGTACACCCCAGGCCCAGAGCTCTAAACTGCCCTGCCCAGCTGTACTGTGTACAGAAAAATCAACTGCAAAATTTGCCTGGCGGCTGCTATGCACAAACTAGAGAGTCTTCCACTTTATATCTGGATCCACGACAATATGGAGGGCAGATAGCGAATGGATCAGTCCCTTTTATAGCAGCACTTTTGTCAACATCATTCACAGGCAGGCATAAGAATGAATCTGCTAATTGGTTTCGGTTTGATTTACTCACGGGCACACTATATAAATGAGCCACGGCAGACACATTTTCAATGGGTAACTGTTATCTGGGGAAGAAGGTGTTTCATAATGCCTGCACTCTGATGAATTGTCTGTAATAGTTTTTGAGTTATGGGGGTGACTGACAAAGTGTCGTTCAGAGGCAGTCAGAGCGGTAACGTAATTCAACTCACTTCTGTCAGTGCAGGGAGGGGTTGCCACTGATTACGTTAAATCATCAAAGCATAAAGCTGTGCACTGTTTATAAATGTGTGTGCCTAAAGATGTACGAGTGTGCTCAACTATCCGTGCAAGCCTGCCACCAATCAATACAACCACAGGGAAATGGTCGCCTGAAGAAGACAGCCTGAGTCTGCCTGAGAAGTCAAATTGCCTGCTGAATAATCGCTCTCACTGCAGCTCAGAGGTAGAGAGGGAAGCTGCAATGGAGATAGGGAAATAAAGGTCTCTGTGGGCTGCTTATGGAATGAGCACTTCCAATTTGCGACCGAATTAAACCTCAATCAATTATCGCCATATTAATGAAGTATAATTTTATTTGTATGTACGATTACTCCATAGAAATTAAAAAGCATGTAGACTGATATTAGTCTGGGCATCATAAACCTGCAATTGCAAACTGGTCCTGAAAAGCATTAAGAATAAATTGCAGCTGAGTTAATTATTGTTGTTAGATAATGCCACAAATAATTCTTATTAGGGGAAAATCAGGTCCAAGGTGACATGAGTGACGGGTAATTTATTCACACACAGACCTGTGTGAGGAAAAAAGAGCCTAAAGGGGATTATAAGATGTGGGTAATATTGGCAAAAGATGCTTGCCTCACGTGGAGTTTCAGCGAGAGTTGGAGCAAGAGTGAAGAAATGATAAAATCTCTGCGAGCTTTCTTGTTAAACGGAGTTATTTGTTCTGTGCTCAGAGAGTTCATTTTGCTCACAGCTGACTGCTGTGAGGAATGTATGGCAGTCCTGTGCAGTGCATTGAGACCACGCAGTTGCACAGTAAGGTGGAGGAATGCTGGCCGACTCAATATTTTTGTTTCATTACATTGAAACGGTAGCTTAAACAATTTGCTGTGTCGGGGAACTGAGAAGCCAAGATACGCAGTTTTCAGGAGTGCGGAGAATTCTGTTGCTGTCAGCCTCTTTTTCATGCCATTCATTTTAACATATCCAACTCTTAAAAGTAAACACAGCCCATGCATTTGAACAAGTTTGAAATCGTTCCTTCTCTGCTCGATCGTGAATCCCAATCCAAACAATTCCCCCTCGATGTTAGTGGTTCTTAATCTCACCCTCAGGTCAGCCAACATATAACTCGTTAGTTGGTAGTACAGAACTTGGGTATTGTTGAAAAAAAGAGACATGCCAAAGCTTTTTACCTTGTACCATCATAGAATTTACAGTGCAGAAGGAGGCCATTCAGCCCATCGAGTCTGCACCGGCTCTTGGAAAGAGCACCCTACCCAAGGTCAACACCTCCACCCTATCCCCATAACCCAGTAACCCCACCCAACACTAAGGGCAATTTATCATGGCCAATCCACCTAACCTGCACATCTTTGGACTGTGGGAGGAAACCGGAGCACCCGGAGGAAACCCACGCACACACGGGGAGAATGTGCAGACTCCGCACAGACAGTGACCCAAGCCGGAATCGAACCTGGGACCCTGGAGCTGTGAAGCAATTGTGCTATCCGCAATGCTACCGTGCTGCCCCACATCAGGACAGTTTGTAAGAATAGCAATATAAGGAAAAAGCAACAATTTACACTGCATGAGAATAAAGTGCTGATTGGTTGGCAAGTGGACTCTGATTGGTTGAGATGTTGCCATGGAGAATGAACCAGTTGATGGGGACTGACAGTTAACTGCTAAACATTGATTCAAATTTAAGCCCGAGGACTTGACCCTGATTGGTCAACAGGTCTGTTTCAAACACTAGCTTTCGGAGCACTACTTCCTCAGGTGAAGGAGCAGTGCTCCGAAAGCTAGTGTTTGAAACAAACCTGTTGGACTTTAACCTGGTGTTGTAAGACTTCTTACTGTGCTCACCCCAGTCCAACGCCGGCATCTCCACATCCTGATTGGTCAAGGCATTGCCCTGAGGAATGAGTTGGCGAATGGCTGTCACTTATTTTGTTTAGCTGAAAAATGTGCAATGTGTATACATGTTCTTTCTGTTTGCAAAGAACAGGGGGTGGGATTCTCCGAAATGGAAGCAGAGTGTTCGCCCCATCGTGGACGCCGTCGAGGTTCACGACGGTGCGAAACGGCCCCTATCACGACCGATTCAGGGCCCGATAACGGGCTAGGAGCGGCGCCGCGTCATTTACACGTGCCAGGCCTTGGCACCACGTAAAGGCGATGGCACATACATGACGCGGCCGGCGCCGCATAACTGGCGCCAACCCGTGCATGCGTGGTTGCCGTCCTCTCCGAGTCCGCCCCTCAAGAAGATGTCTGACGGATCTTGCGGGGCTGCGGAAGAAAGGAGGTCCTCCTTCAGAGAGGACGGCCCGACGATCGGTGGGCACCGATCGTGGGCCAGACCCCATTTGAGGCCCTCCCCGGTGCAGGATCCCCCCTTGTCCCCCCGCAGGCCGCCCCCCCCCCCAGTGTTCCCGTGCTGTTCCCGCTGACAGCGACCAGGTGTGGACGGCGCCAGGGGGAACCCGCCGTTTTGGGCAGGCCGCTCGGCCCATCCGGGCCTGAGAATAGCAGGGGTGCCGGAGAATCGCTATTTTGGGTGTCTCGGGCGATTCTGCGGCCTGCGCCGCGCGGAACTCGACGGGGCTGTTCTCGCCGCTTGGGTGAATCGCGGGAGGGCGTTGGACCGGCGTCGCGGGAAAATTTGGCGACCCAGGCGATTCTCCCAACTGGCGCGGGAGCGGAGAATCGCGCCCAGGGTCCTGTGTATTAATATATGTAGCGTCAAGTATGTGGAAATACATCACACTGTGAGCCTGACTGACAATCTTAAATTGGTTCTCAGTGTAATGTCTAGCACACTGAGGAGTTTGGTTTGACGGTAGCATCCTGTTACTGCATAGTAACAGCATGGAATAGCTAGCTTCACCTGTTGCTTAATTCGTTTGAGATACCTTGCCCCTCCAAGGTAACCTGAGATAGACTGGGCACTTATCAGGCCTGTTCACGAGTTTGTGCGATGTGTAACACAAAATGATCTGATCATGATAGCCATATTGCTGCATCAATCGAGTAATAAAGATAGCTATAGAACTCGCTCATTAATCTTTCCCTGCTTTAAAATACCTCCTGGAAGCCATTCCCCAAAGACATGCTCTCTGTTTTGTTGCCTTTTCCCTCTTGCTTGATGCCCAATGTAAAGCATCTTAAGGCATCTTTCCGTACACAACGGATTCTACAAAAGGGGAAATTATCATTGTCGAATCAGTGTATATGCTTCGCAGGTGTATTAAATGCAGCCAATTTATTTGCGGTCTAGTATTTCCGCGGTTCACTCATGCAGGAAGTCAAAGTATAAAATGTGTGATCACTGTCAGTAACAATGTAACAGTGCAACATAGTGCAAACAAATCAATTTCTGGCTGAAAATGTGGAAACCACTTCCAATCCTCTGCGACTTTATATTTGTCATATCAGTTTTCCATGAGGAGAAGTTGTGGGATACAATAGAGGCAACATTAGCTTCTTCGCGTGTGCGGGAGGACGCAGAGGAGGTTGTGTCCCAATAAAACAATTCTCTCTGAGGCTGGTCCTGGTTTAGCGTTAAAGGGACCTGCATTTCTAACATTGTCACAGCACCCTGTAGTAGATAGACGTACTGATATCCTGCATTCATTCTGACGTCAACCACAGTGTAAACAATCAGGTCCATGGAAAGCACTGGACTGTCCCCTTAAACTTTTCCTCTTTTGAAATTTCAACTCATTTAATCATTGTTTATGCTTGCACATTAGGTTTCTTGTGTTTAAGAACCTGCAATCAGGGAGGTTATTCAATTGTTGATGTGACATACTTATTCCAAAAAGTGTCAAAAAGAAAGTGGAAGATTCAGTGCGGATGAGGATTGAAAATGATATTGCTTCCTATAGTGCCTGAAAAGGTCATAATCTGAAGAGAGCTTCAGAGGAAGCACAATAGCAGGAAACTCAAGCATAATGCTTAGTTGCTTGGGGATGGGACAATCATAGAAATCCAAGGAGATTTGGGGGTCGCTGCACTTATGCGCTACCTCACTTAATGTTCATAATTCTATATTATTGTGAGCTGCAATTTGCAAGTTTGTTTTAAGTCCAGATTGCATGTCCAGGCACAATACACAGGAAATGAAAGGTTGACAGACAGGGTTATTTTATATGATACAGAACAGATGCTGCTGTTTTAGGAATAAAGGTACAACCAGTTATTTGTCTGTAACGTGCTAGACATTGGCCATTATTGAGAGGGTACCGGAGCGCAGCGAGTGCAGCTTGGGATTCAGGTAGGTGTTCAAACTTGCCCCCAGGTTTCAGCCGCCTTCATTTTCGGGAGCGGGAGAGAGAGGGAGCCGGAGCACAGCGAGTGCAGCTTGGGATTCAGGTAGGTGTTTAAACTTGCCCCCAGGTTCCAGCGGACTTAATTTCCGGGAGCGGGAGAGAGAGAGGGAGCCGGAGCGCAGCGAGTGCAGCTTGGGATTCAGGTAGGTGTTTAAACTTGCCCCCAGGTTCCAGCGGCCTTAATTTCCAGGAGCGGGAGAGAGAGGGGGAGCTGGAGCGCAGCGAGTGCAGCTTGGGATTCAGGTAGGTGTTTAAACTTGCCCCTAGGTTCCAGTGACCTTCATTTTCGGGAGCGGGAGAGATGAGGGAGCCGGAGCGCAGCGAGTGCAGCTTGGGATTCAGGTAGGTATTTAAACTTGCCCCCAGGTTCCAGCGGCCTTCATTTCCGGGAGTGGGAGAGAGAGGGAGCTGGAGTGCAGCTTGGGACTCAGGTAGTTTAAGTGTTTGATTTTTACCTCTATTTAAGTTGGGCGGTTGCTAAACCCGAGACACTACACTTGTAGTGTCTCCCACCCTTCCACCTCCTCTAACCTAAGGGGGTGAGTGAATATCAGGTAAGCTCTCTCTTTTCTTTTTCTTTTATCCGCAAGTTGTAGCGTCAGATTTTCGGCGGGCGCAGTGGCCAGGGGTCCGTCGGGAAGGTAAGTTTACCCTTTAAAAACTTACCTTGCAGGAGAAGCGGCCTTCAGATTTTCAGCGGGAGCAGTGGCCAGGGGTCTGTCGGGAAGGTAAGTAGCTGGGAGAAATGTAACTCTTCGTGGGTTGGTAAGTATTGTGATTGGTAAGTAAAATCCTTATTCCTTTCACTTATTCATTATTTGATATTATATTTGTAATCAGTTAAGGTAAAGTGTAAAAATGGCAGGAGATCCCAGACCCGTGTTATGCTCCTCGTGCTCAATGTGTGAGTTCAGGGACGCGGCCGATGCCCCTGACTCCTTCATGTGCGGGAAGTGTGTCCAGCTGCAGCTCCTGTTAGACAGCATGACGGCTCTGGAGCTGCGGATGGACTCACTTTGGAGCATCCGCGATGCTGAGGAGGTCGTGGATAGCACGTTCAGTGAGTTGGTCACACCGCAGATTAGGATTGGTGAGGGAGATAGAGAATGGGTGACCAAAAGGCAGAAAAAGAGCAGGAAGGCAGTGCAGGTGTCCCCTGCGGTTATCTCCCTCCAAAACAGGTATACGGTTTGGGATACTGTTGGGGGAGATAACTCTCCAGGGGAAGGCAGTAGTCGCCAGGCTCATGGCACCGTGGCTGGCTCTGCTGCACAGAAGGGCGGGAAAAAGACTGGTAGGGCTATAGTCATAGGGGATTCAATCGAAAGGGGAGTAGACAGGCGTTTCTGTGGTCGAAAACGAGACTCCCGAATGGTATGCTGCCTCTCGGGTGCACGGGTCAGGGATGTCTCAGATCGGCTGCAGGACATACTGAAGGGGGAGGGTGAACAGCCAGTTGTCATGGTGCATATAGGCACCAACAATATAGGTAGAAAACAGGATGAGGTCCTACAATCAGATTTTAGGGAGTTAGGAGATAAGTTAAAAAGTAGGACCTCAAAGGTAGTAATCTCAGGATTTCTACCAGTGCCACGAGACAGTCAGAGTAGAAATTCAAGAATAGTCAGAATGAATACGTGGCTTGAGAGCTGGTGCAGGATGGAGGGGTTCAGATTTATGGGACATTGGAACCGGTTCTGGGGGCTGTGGGACCATTACAAATCGGATGGTCTACACCTAGGCAGGACTGGAACCAATGTCCAAGGGGGTGCTTTTGCTAACACTGTTGGGGAGGTTTTATACTAATGTGGCAGGGGGATGGGAACCAGATTAGGAAGTTACAGGTCAGTAAAGAGGCAGCAACTAAAGCCAGTAAGGTACTAGATAATAACTCAATGTGACTAAGGGGAAGGGTAGACAGGGAAGAGATGATGGATGCAAAGGGACCGGTGGTCTGAGGTGCATTTGTTTCAATGCGAGAAGTGTAGCAGGTAAGGCAGATGAACTTCGGGCTTGGATTAGTGCCTGGGAATATGATGTTATTGGTATTACGGAGACTTGGTTGAGGGAAGGGAACGACTGGCAACTAAATATCCCAGGGTATAGATGCTTCAGGAGGGATAGAGAGGGAGGTAAAAGGGGTGGAGGAGTTGCATTACTGGTCAGAGATGATATCACAGCTATGATTAAGGAGGGCACGATGGAGGAATCGAGCACTGAGGCAATATGGGTAGAGCTAAGAAATAGGAAGGGTGCAGTAACATTATAGAACATAGAACATAGAAAAATACAGCACAGAACAGGCCCTTTGGCCCACGGTGTTGTGCCGAACCTTTGTCCTAGATTAATCATAGATTGTCATAGAATTTACAGTACAGAAGGAGGCCATTCGGCCCATTGAGTCTGCACTGGCTCTTGGAAAGAGCACCCCACCCAAGGTCCACACCTCCACGCAACACTAAGGGCAATTTTGGACACTAAGGGCAATTTATCATGGCCAATCCACCTAACCTGCACATCTTTTGACTGTGGGAGGAAACCGGAGCACCCGGAGGAAACCCACGCACACACGGGGAGGATGTGCAGACGCCGCACAGACAGTGACCCAAGCCGGAATCGAACCTGGGACCCTGGAGCTGTGAAGCAATTGTGCTATCCACAATACTACCGTGCTGCCCATTGTTGGGACTTTACTACAGGCCTCCCAAAGGCGAGCGTGAAGTAGAGGCACAAATATGTAGACAGACTATCGAAAAATGTAGGAGCAATAGGGTGGTCGTGATGGGAGATTTTAACTTCCCCAACATTGAATGAGACTCGTGTAGTGTTGGAGGGGTAGATGGAGCAGAATTTGTGAGGAGCATCCAGGAGAGTTTTTTAGAGCAGTATGTAAATAGTCCAACTCTGGAAGGGGCCATACTGGACCTGGTATTGGGGAATTATCCTGGCCAGGTGGTTGAAGTTTCAGTCGGTGATTACTTTGGGAAATGCGATCACAATTCCATAAGTTTTAGAATACTCATGGACAAGGACGAGAGTGATCCTGAAGGAAGAGTGCTAAATTGGGGAAAGGCAAAGTATAACAAAATTCAGCAGGAGCTAGGGAATGTGGATTGGGAGTAGCTCTTTAAGGGTAAATCCACATTTGAAATATGGGAGTCTCAGAGTGCAGGACAGACATGTCCCTGTGAAAATGAGGGATAGAAATGGCAAGATTAGGGAACCATGGATGACGGGTGGAGTTGTGAGACTAGCTAAGATGAAAAAGGAAGCATACATAAGATCTAGGCGACTTAAATCTGATGAAGCTTTGGAGGAATATCGGAAAAGTAGGACAAATCTCAAACGCGCAATAAAGTGGGCTAAAAGGGGTCATGAAATATCTTTGGCTAACAGGGTTAAGGAAAATCCCAAAGCCTTTAATTCGTATATAAGGAGCAAGAGGGTAACTGGAGAAAGGATTGGCCCATTCAAAGACAAAAGAGGGAATTTATGCGTGGAGTCAGAGGAAATGGGTGAGATTCTTAATGAGTACTTTGCATCGGTATTCACCAAGGAGAGGGACATGACGGATGTTGAGGCTAAGGATGGATGTTTAAATACTCTAGGTCAAGTCGGCATAAGGAAGGGGGAAGTTTTGGGTATTCTAAAAGGCATTAAGGTGGACAAGTCCCCAGGTCCGGATGGGATCTATCCCAGGTTACTGAGGGAAGTGAGGGAAGAAATAGCTGGGGCCTTAACAGATATCTTTGCAGCATCCTTGAGCACGGGTGAGGTCCCGGATGACTGGAGAATTGTTAATGTTGTCCCTTTGTTTAAGAAGGGTAGCAGGGATAATCCAGGGAATTATAGACCTGTGAGTTTGACGTCAGAGGTAGGCAAACTGTTGGAGAAGATACTGAGGGATAGGATCTATTCACATTTGGAAGAAAATAGACTTATCAGTGATAGGCAGCATGGTTTTGTGCAGGGAATGTCATGTCTTACAAACCTAATAGAATTCTTTGAGGAAGTGACAACGTTAATTGATGAGGGAAGGGCTGTAGATGTCATATACATGGACTTCAGTAAGGCGTTTGATAAAGTTTCCCATGGCAGGTTGATGGAAAAAGTGAAGTCGTATGGGGTTCAGGGTGTACTAGCTAGATGGATAAAGAACTGGCTGGGCAACAGGAGACAGAGAGCAGTGGTGGAAGGGAGTGTCTCAAAATGGAGAAAGGTGACTACTGGTGTTCCACAGGGATCCGTGCTTGGACCACTGTTGTTTGTGAGATACATAAATGATCTGGACAAAGGTATAGGTGGTCTGATTAGCAGGTTTGCAGATGATACTAAAATTGGTGGCGTTGTAGATAAGGAGGAGGACTGTCAGAGAATGCAGCAAAATATAAATAGATATGAGAGTTGGGCAGGGAAATGGAAGATTGAGTTCAATCCAGACAAATGCGAGGTGATGCATTTTGGAAGATCTAATTCAAGAGCGGACTATGCAGTCAATGGAAGAGTCCTGGGCAAAATTGATGTACAGTGAGATCTGGGAGTTCAGGTCCATTGTACCCTGAAGGTGGAAATACAGGTCGATCGAGTGGTCAAAAGGCATACAGCATGCTTGCCTTCATCGGACGGGGTATTGAGTACAAGAGTCGGCAGGTCATGTTACAGTTGTATAGGACTTTGGTTAGGCCACATTTGGAATACTGCGTGCAGTTCTGGTCGCCACATTGCCAGAAGGATGTGGATGCTTTAGAGAGGGTGCAGAGGAGGTTCACCAGGATGTTGCCTGGTATGGAGGGTGCTATCTATGAAGAAAGGTTGAGTAGATTAGGATTGTTTTCGTTGGAAAGACGGAGGTTGAGGCGGGACCTGATTGAGGCCTACAAAATTATGAGAGGTATGGACAGGGTGGATAGCAACAAGCTTTTTCCAAGAGTGGGGGTGTTAATTACAAGGGGTCACGACTTCAAGGTGAGAGGGGGAAAGTTTAAGGGAGATGTGCGTGGAAAGTTTTTTACGCAGAGGGTGGTGGGTGCCTGGAATGCTTTGCCAGCGGAGGTGGTAGAGGCGGGCACAATAGCATCATTTAAGATGCATCTAGACAGATATATGAATAGGCGGGGAACAGAGGGAAGTAGATCCTTGGAAAATAGGTGACAGGTTTAGATAAAGGAGGCTGGGAGGGCCGAAGGGCCTGTTCCTGTGCTGTAATTTTCTTTGTTCTTTGATTGTCACGAGCCTTTGGGTTCATTGGTTCAGCTTCTCATCAGTGTCAACAGCCAAGTTTGACTGGGAGATCTTTTTTCCAATAGCCACCCCCCCACCTCTAAGACTGCTGGAAGCTCAGTAGAACTGAGGAAGTTTGGACTACCAAGAGCAGCCCCCGGCAACAAGTGCACACCTGCATAAACCTTTTCTTGTGGTTACACACCAACTGCACATGGATCGAGTGATTATGATTTCTGGTTGCTCCTGGTTGACCTTCGGCTGTATGGATTGCCACGTGTATAGTTGACACCCTGCTCATGTGGGAAAACAGCCAGAAATGCAAGCCTGAGTGTCCACTCATTTCCTGACCGGCATCATTACAGGTGAAGTTGCCAACATTGTCATCCTTGGCAAATGGTTGTCATAATAATGAAGGAAAATACTGAATTACATCCAAAAGAATTGAGTTTGAAATAAGACCCATGGAACAAAAAAACAAAGATGGCCACTGGTTGGGGGGTGGCGGGGGAGGGAGATGCGGTTGCAACACCTGATGGAGTTGCCGACTGCAACTCTGCAGGACACCAGGAACCCACTCCCAGGGGTCCACCTCTAGGTGTATTGTTTGCACGTAACCGTACTCTATATATGGTAACTGGCTGCCAGAAAATCTAGCTTTATCTGGGCAATCCACAACAATCAATCCATCTGAATAGGACCGATTATATCCTGATGTGTTGTTGACGGGGCAGGCCCAGGCATTTCCCGGCAGTCTGTTTATGTTCAGTAAATTCGAACTTGGCTAATTTCTAATTCTCATTAGGTCTGCCTGGAGGTGGTTTAATTTAAACATGTTCAATTGTTAATTTAAAGTGGCCAAACTTTTATTGGGCCTAAAATTCAAGCCGTTGTCCATTTTACCACATTATCATCTCCAGTAGAGCCAAAGGGATCTCATCTCACGAGATCTTGTGGGCAATGTCCAGAAGGAATTGTGGATTCCGCCTTCCACTTGGAATATACAAAGAATGGGTTTTACTCCAGCTGAAAGACGCCCTAGGTTGTCTGTCTGAGTGGGTTCTGTGAGAAGAAATGCTAAAGGATTTGACACAGCCAAAAACTACCTGTGTCCCTGCAAATAGCCATGTTTGCAGCTGTATCATAAACTTTTCTCTTTCTGACTGTGGAAGTCAACCCAGTCCGCAAAAGCATCACTGCTGAAAAGAGAACTGGGAAGACTCTCCGCCAAACTGCAAAACACTGGAATCGCAAAACCAGCTATTCACCTGCTGAAGTCAACTTTTCGGGAATCTTGAATCGTTAACGACTATTAACGCTTCATCAGTCTACTCTTTGTGAGTCAACGTTTGTTTTGCATAATTGTTTCTCTTATTTACATCAGACTCAATTCTCAATTTCTGATCTGTATAAATGTATACGCCTGTGTTTTACCTTTTTTTGCATTTAGTAATTACTAATCTCACCCTCTCTTTAACTCAGAAAAGCCTGATTAAATTGTCTCTTTATAAAACACAACTATCTGGTAAAAGGTATCCGCGAAATGGGATCCTTTTCAGATTAAATCTTGTTGCAACCAGCAGAGGGGATTGAACAAGGATTAGGAGTCAGTTCATCCCTCCTCACCCGGGGTGTAACAATGTTACCCCAGCTGGGCGTTGACAAATCGCGAAGCAAGAAAGGTGAAGCCAATCTTCACTTACACTCCTACTGGAAGTGTATGGCCACAAGGTCCAAGAAGGAGCAAGACTTAGGGCAGTATGGTGGCATTGTGGATAGCACAATTGCTTCACAGCTCCAGGGTCCGATTCCGGCTTGGGTCACTGTCTGTGCGGAGTCTGCACATCCTCCCCGTGTGTGCGTGGGTTTCCTCCGGGTGCTCCGGTTTCCTCCCACAGTCCAAAGATGTGCAGGTTAAGTGGATTGGCCATGTTAAATTGCCCTTAGTGTCCAAAATTGCCCTTAGTGCTGGGTGGGGTTACTGGGTTATAGGGATAGGGTGGAGGTGTTGACCTTGGGTAGGGTGCTCTTTCCAAGAGCAGACTCGATGGGCCGAATGGCCTCCTTCTGCACTGTAAATTCTATGATAATTCTATGATAATCTATGACTTCCACTAGAAGGCTATAGATGGCTGACCGCAGCTGATCTGACAACCCCAGTCAGTGGTTTTCCGAGAGACCCATGAAGCTGAGCCTCTGCCTGGGGAAACTGTTGCTAATTGCTGTGGCGATTGATTGCTATCAATAGTCAACAGCTCCATTCTCATTGGATCATGCAACTGCCAGGATAGTGGAAGGTGAGCTGATGGGTCTTGGGTCGTGTATCCAGCAGTCCTCGTTTCCCGTAATCTGAATCTGCTCAAAACCTTCAGTCGAACGTTTTACATGTTCAGATATATTCTCCTTGAAGCAGTATTATTACAAGCTCTTAAAATCCTGTGCAAATATCAGCTGACCTTTTTTTAAAGTTCGTCTTTTGTGTTTTGACAAAAAACATTATCACCTATGCAGAAAGTTATTGGTGAAGACATTTTATTAGCCGCGTTGCAAGTGTACCCGATTGTAACAAAGAGCAGTAGCTTCATTTCAGAAATGGTGGAATACACTGTGAACATTCAGTACTTTCAGTAACATATAACATAAAGGGACAACATCTTCACAAAAAACACACTTGAGAATGCTCTTGCCTTTTTTATGTGAACACAATGCAATAAAATAAATTGAGTTGAGGTAAATGATGGGATTATTTGTTTATGATGCCATCAAGAAGAAAATGATATACGACCAATCTGATATCTTTAAACAATGAAATGATTGCAAACTGCTTTTAGGTGAAGACAGCATGCTTTTAAAAACAATCAAATATCTTTGATCCATAACCATTTAAAATCAATTTGACTTGAGTGAGTGGTTCTCTAAAAATTATTTGCATTACAGGGCTATCAATTATCTCTTTGGTGGTGATATATGGCAAAACACAATTAATGTGGAAAAAGAAAAAATCGTTTGAAAGTAAGTTGAAAATTCAAAGAATTATTTCATCTGCCCCTTTGAATTACACCTGTTCATTCTATCGATATGCAGTAAATCACAATTATAATTGTGTGAATTTCCATTGGTGCTGCATCCACTAAATTATAGAGAATTAGAATTATTAATAAAAGATCATTTTGAGCATCTTCAATTTGTTTTTTTAAAAATTTAGAGTACCCAATTCATTTTTTTCAATTAAGGGGCAATTTAACGTGGTCAATCCATCTACCCTGCCTATCTTTGGGTTGTGGGATGAAACCCACGCAAACATGGGGAGACTGTGCAAACTCCACACGGACAGTGACCCAGAGCCGGGATCGAACCTTGGACCTCGGCGCCGTGAGGCAGCAGTGCTAATCGCTGCGCCACCGTGCTGCCCTGAGCATCTTCAATTTCAATTAAAGATACGCGACGTGCGTTCAGATAAAGATTTGACTAAAACCTCACTCTGGGTTAACAGGGGCTGAATTGTAGGCATTGGTGACAGGCTATTTTGCCAGCAAGCCTGCCAAAAGCTGAGTACAGACCACTACTGAAAGCTGCTCCAGTCAGGGGTTTCTGTAACAAAATTGAACTAGGTCCGGGATTTTTCATTTCCGTTCTTTTTGGGCAGGTTTGGTGACGGGAGCGTAAATCCAGCGAGAGGCCCAAATCGGGTATTATGTCGGTGGGGAGCACCATCACGATTGTCCCCACCCTGCACCAGTGATGCAACAGGCATCCTAAGTTCAATGTCGGGAACCACATTTTAATAAATTTGAATGTGTTTATCAGGCCTCTACACCTGATAATCGCCCCAGGTAGCTTATCCATTTACATCGGCGTAAGGACACACCGACGTGAATCACGACTGATCTCCCAATGCATGCACTTGGTGGGCATATCCGCCAGAGGTGCTCAGGTGAGTGCATCGTTCAGGGGGAGAGGATCATGCCATCGCAGTGGCAGAAGGCAGTACCTGAGCAATGTCCAGGGGCTGTTTCTTGGGAAGAGGTGCGAGGAAGTGGGATGTGTTCTATTTTTAATTTTGTGTACAGGGGTGGCCTTAAAAATAGTGTCTCGATCTTTAAAAGCTAAGTTGCTGTCGGGGCGTGAACTCTGATTGAGCCTACCCTGCCAGCATGATGTCATGGGACCTGCCCTTTCAATTTTGTTGACTAAGTCCCACTTAATACAATGAAAAAAGCCAGCATTGGGGCCGACAGCTTCAACACCACTTCTCCCCACCCACTACCAATTATAATTGTGATATACTCTGCAAAAAAGGGGAAATTTAAATTCTTAGCACTGATCTGCAAGGCAAACCAAACTTAAGGTACCTTAGGGTTCACCCCAACAGCGCAATAAAATTTGATTATGCAAAATGAGGCAAACTGAAGGTAAGCTTTCCACAACAAAATCTATTCGCTATCAGAAGAAGTGGATTGATTCAAAGGGAATTCTGATTTCTGTCTCATTATCTATCATCTGAATTTTTGGTAAATTGTCATCTGGGGCGTCATTCTCCGACCCCCTGCTGGGTCAGAGAATGGCCGTTGGCCGTCGTGAATCCTGCCCCCACCCCCGCCGAAGTGTCCGGTACCGGAGATTGGGCGGGGGCAGGAATCGGGCCGCGCCGGTTGGCGGGACCCCCCGCTCAATTCTCCGGCCTGAATGGGCCGAAGACCCGCCCAGAAATTGCCTGTCCCACCGGCGTAAATCAAAGCTGGTATTTACCGGCGGGACCAGGCGGCGTGGGCGGGCTCCGAGGTCCTGGGGGGGGCGCGGGGCGATCTGACCCCGGGGGTGCCCCCACGGTGGCCAGGCCCGCGATCGGGGCCCACCGATCCGTGGGCGGGCCTGTGCCGTGGGGGCACTCTTTCCCTTCCGCCTCCGCCACGGCCTCCACCCTGGCGGAGGCGGAAGAGACTCTCCCCACTGCGCATGCGCGGGACACTGTCGGCGGCCGCTGACGCTCCCGCGCATGCGCCGCATTTCCGCGCCAGCTGGCGGGGCACCAAACGCCATTTCCGCCAGCTGGCGGGGCAACAAACGCCATTTCTGCCAGCTGGCGGGGCGGAAATCCCTCCGGCGCCGGCCTAGCCCCTCAATGTTGGGGCCCGGCCCCCAAAGATGCGGAGCATTCCGCACCTTTGGGCCGGCGCGATGCCCGTCTGATTGGCGCCGTTTTTGGCGCCAGTCGGCGGACATCGCGCAGTTGGGGGAGAATTTCGCCCCTGATTTTTTACTTTTAACAGGCTTCTGAAAGTAAATCTCGTTGATCAGAAGCTTGTTTGTCATATGGTGCTCTGAATAAATTACATCACATAGTATTATACAATATTTACAGAAACATTTCCATTCTGGTGATTAAATTCCACATTAACCTCCTTCCTCTGTTTACCTAATCCCCATAAACCTATCCTTCACATGCTTCCTCTCTCATGTATTAATCCGGCTTCTTCTTAAATGCATCAATGGCATTCACCAACTACTCTTGTAGTAGTAAGTTCTATATTCTAATCAATCGCTTGGTAAAGATGTGGGCGGGACGGTGGCACATTGGTTAGCACTGCTTCCTCACAGCACCAGGGACCCTTGTCGGGTTCAATCTCAAACATGGGGGGCCTGAGGTGAGGCTAGGGGTGGTGGGGTCTGGCTCCTAATCAACATCTCCAGGTGCCTATATATAGCAACACTGGCGAGTTTCTGCTCCCCGGACCTAGAATATCTGACACTAAAATGTCGGCCCTACTATCTTCCGCTGGAAATCAGCTCCGCTATCCTGACGGCAGTTTACATCCCATCCCACCCATGCGGACGTGAAAATTGTGCTGGACGATATGTGCACACCACAAATAGCCTTGAAATGAAACAACCCGAGGCCTTGTTCATCGTGGCCGGGGACTTCAGCATGGTAGCATAGTGGTTAGCACAGTTGCTTCACAGCTCCAGAGTCCCAGGTTCGATTCCCGGCTTGGGTCACTGTCTGTGCAGAGTCTGCACGTTCTCCCTGTGTCTGTGTGGGTTTCCTCTGGGCGCTCCAGTTTCCTCCCACAGTACAAAGATGTGCGTGTTAGGTGGAGTGACCATATTAATTTGCCCTTAGTGTCCAAAAGGTTGGGTGGGGTTACTGGGTTACGGGGTTAGGGTGGAGGCTTGGCCTTAAGTGGGGTGCTCTTTCTATCGGCCGGTGCAGACCTGATGGGCTGAATGGCCTCCTTCTGCACTGTAAATTCTATGATTTCAATCAGGCCAAGCTCAAGAGCGTACTACCAAGTTACCACCAACAGTCACCTGTTCCACCAGAGGCCCAAAACTCCTGGACCACTGCTACACAAATATCAAGTGTGCGTACCACTCTATCGCCTGCTCACACTTTGGCGAATCTGACCACACGGCTGTGCTCCTGCTCCCGGCTTATAAGCAAAAACTGAAGCGGGAGAATCCGTCAAAGAAAGTCATGCAATGTTGGTCTGAGGAATCGGATGATTTCCTACGGGACTGCTTAGAGTCAGTAGACTGGTCTGCATTAAAAAACTCTGCGACCAGCCTGAACGAGTATGACGCTACAGTAACTGACTTCATTAGTAAGTGTGTAGAAGACTGTGTGCCAAAGAAGCAAATCCGCGTGTTTCCCAACCAGAAACCCTGGATAAACAGGGTTGCTGAAGTCTAGGTCTGAGGCGTTCAGGTCAGGTGACACTGACCCATGCAAGAAAGCCAGAGATGCTCTAAGGAGATCCATCAACGATGCCAAAAGACAGTACCGGACCAAGCTCGCCACACGGACCCCCGCCGACTATGGCAAGGTCTGCAAGTCATAACGGGCTACAAGATGAAGGCTTGTAAAATCACCGGCTCCAACGCATGCCTCTCTGATGAGCTCAACGGATTCTATGCCCGCTTTGAGCAAGAGGTCAGCGAGAGCATGCCCTCCACCCTGAAAGCCTCGGATGAACTTGTATCTGAGATCACCATTGCAGATGTCAGAGCAGCCTTCTTGAAGGGCAGCCCACGGAAAGCCACTGGCCCGGATGGGGTACCCGGACGAGCACTCAGGTCTTGCGCAGATCAGCTGGCGGGGGTATTCACAGACATCTTCACCCTCTCTTTACAACAATCTGAGGTCCCTATCTGCTTCAAGAGGACGACCATCATCCCTGTACCAAAGAAAGGCCAAGCAGCATGCCTTAATGACTATCGTCCAGTGGCTCTAACATCCATCATTATGAAGTGCTTCAAAAGGTTAGTCATGGTATGAATCAAATCCGGCCTCCCAGATTGCCTTGATCGACTACAGTTCGCGTACCGCTACAACAGGTCCACAGCAGACGTCATCTCCCTGGCCCTGCACTGAACACTGGAACACCTAGTTAACAAAGACTCTATGTGAGCTCACCCGTCAAAACCATTATTCCGACGAAACTCATCTCCAAACTCCGTGGCCTGAGCCTCGGCTCCTCCCTCTGCGACTGTGTCCAGAATTTTCTAACCCACAGGCCACAATCAGTAAGGATCAGCAACACCACCTCCTCCACAAACATCCTCAACACAGGTGCCCCAAAGGCTGTGTCCTCAGCCCCCTACTACACTCCTTATACACCTATGACTGTGCGGCCAAAGTCCCCTCCAACTCGATTTTCAAATTTGCTGATGACACCACCGTAGTGGGTCGGATTTGACGAGACAGAGTACAGGAATGAGATAGAGAATCTGGTGAACTGGTGCGATGACAATAATCTCTCCCTCAATGTCAACAAAATGAAGGAGATTGTCATCAACTTCAGGAAACGTAGTGGAGAACATGCCCTTGTCTACATCAATGGGAACAAAGTAGAAAGGGTAGAGAGCTTCAGGTTTTTAGGGGTACAGATCACCAACAACCTGTCCTGGTCCTCCCATGCCGACACTATAGTTAAGAAAGCCCACCAACGACTCTACTTTCTCAGAAGACTAAGGAAATTTGGCATGTCAGCTACGACTTTCACCAACTTCTCCAGATGCACCATAGAAAGCATTCTTTCTGGCTGTATCACAGCTTGGTATGGAGCCTGCTCTACCCAAGACTGCAGGAAACTACAAAAGGTTGTGAATGTAGCCCTGTCCATCACACAAACCAGTCTCCCATCCATTGATTCTGTCTACAATTCCCGCTGCCTCAGAAAGGCAGCCAGTATAATTAAGGACCCCATGCACCCTGGACATACTCTCTTTCACTTTCTTCCGTCAGGAAAAAGATACCAAAGTTTGAGGTCACGGACCAACCGACTCAAGATCAGCTTCTTCCCTGCTGCCAGCAGACTTTAAAAAAAATTTTAGAGTGCCCAATTCATTTCTTCCAAGTAAGGGGCAATTTAGCATGGCCAATCCACCTAGCGTGCACATCTTTGGGTTGTGGGGGTGAAACCCACGCAAACACGCGGAGTATGTGCAAACTCCACACAGACAGTGACCCAGAGCCGGGATTGAACCTGGGACCTTGGCGCCGTGAGGCAGCAGGGCTAACGTACTGCGCCACCGTGCTGCCCCTGCCACCAGACTTTTGAATGGACCTACCTTGTATTAAGTTGATCTTTTCTCTAAACCCGAGTTATGACGGTATCATTACATTCTGTAGTCTCTCCTTCCTTCCCTATGCACGGTATGCGTTGTCTGCATAGCACACAAGAAACAATACTTTTTACTGTATATTAATACAGGTGACAATAATAAATCAAATCAAATCAAATTCTGTGTGGAGTTTGCATATTCTCCCTGTGTCTTTATGGGTTTCCTCCCACAGTCCAAAGATGTGCAGGTTTGGTGGATTGGCAATGCAAAATTGCCCTTAGTGTCCAAAAAGGTTGGGAGAGGTTAAGGGTTTACAGGGAGTGGGCCTAAGTAAGGTACTCTTTCTGAGGGTTGGTGTAGACTCGATGGGCCAAATGGCCTCTATTATAAGGTTTGGAAAGGAGTCCACACCGCGACAAACAGGTTGAGTCAAAGGAAAAAGGTTCAATGCAACAGAACAAGAGTACAGAGCAGTTACATAGTTCATGGCCACCGGTTTTATACAGGATGTAGGTGAGGGTGCCCCGCCCCTCAGTGGGAGAGTGTGTATTCCCCATAGTCCTTTGGGAATATCAATCCCCCAGTCGTGTAAGTGACCCATGAGCTGCTTAAGGTTTCATAAGTGTCCTATGACCTGCTTAACCCCAGGTTATGACACTCCTCCACCCCCGAAGTTCGCGACCGCTCCATTGTGCATGCGACCAGGCCAAGACGGTGAGGCAGGAGGTGAGGGCAAACGATGGCGTCTCTTAAGGAATGGTAGAAGGGTCTGGCAGCGGAGAAGGGAGCTTCTCTTCCGACATGACCGGCGGTGAATTTCGGGCACTTGTGGTGTTGGCGGGGAAGGCACTGCCGGCTCCGATACCAGGGGAGTCGAATCTACCTCCAAGTCAGAGGAGACCGATGGGAAGTCAGGTAGAACGGCGTGGCCGCCATGTGGCACACCAGGAGCAGGGGCATAGTAGGGGTCCGAGAGTGCTATCGGGGCTGCCAGAGGAACCGCCCGCAGTGTGCCACCGGGTGCCAGGCTCTAAGGTAGTCCACATGGTGCTTCACTTGTCATCGCCCCACTTGCAGGCGGTACGAGATTGGCCCAGTCTGCCGCAGAGCAGTGCCCTTAAGCCAGCAGTCACCCTGAGCATAGTTATAGATGTAAATCTCATCCTCCGGGACAAAAACACGAACTGGACACTTGGAATGCGGAACCGCAATCTGAAGACCCTGTGCCTTTCGTCCCTATATAGGGCAACAGCAACCCCAATCTGCCGACCCATCAGAAGCTCCGGGGGGCAATCCCTGTGACTGCATGTGGGGTGGGGGGGGGGGGGAGTCCAGTAAGCAAACAGAGATCGGGCCAACCTGGTATGCAAGGAGCCAATGCCCTGTTTCCTCGAACCCTGCTTTGGGGTCTGAACGGCCCGCTCAGCCAACCTGTTCGATGCTGGATGGGGCCGTCCTGACATGGCTGACCCCATTGGAGCTCAAGAAGGCCGAGAAATCTTGGCTCATGAATAAGTGCCTATTGTCCGACATGAGGACCTCTGGAATCCTGTGGGTGAAGTAGGAGAGGTGGAGTTTCTCAATCGTCATTGCTGTGGTGATAGACGGCATTCGGTGGACCTCCATCCACCTGGACTGTGCGTTGATTAGTAGAAGAAACATTGAGCCCAGAAAGGGACTGACAAAATCGACATGGACATGGGCCCAAGGATAGCCAGGCCATTCCCATGGGTGCAGGGACGTAGTGGTAGTGGACCGCTGGTGTTTCTTACTGACATCACACTGGCGGGCCACTGTCTCAATGCTTATATCCAAATCAGGCCACCACATGTATCTCCGAGTTAAGAACTTCATCCGTGAGGCCCCAGGGTGGACCCTATGGAGGTCAATTAAAACTAATGACCGACCCTTCTCCGGGATCACACCCGGGTTCCCCAAAGTAAGACCCTATCTTCAACACTTAACTCGTCAACTTGGCGAATGCCTTCAGCTCCCCAGATAACTGATCTGCATTGCCTCCAATGAGGACGACGTTTCACAGCTTCGCCAAAATGGGATTCTTTTGCGTCAATTCGCGGAGGCAGGGCCAGGAAGAGTACCCATAATATTTAATTTGTCCGACAATCCATTGAAATGGTGGGGAAGCAACTCAGTGCGTCGGCAAGGGTAATATGGTTCCCAGGACAGAGGCCGAATGTGTATTCATAAGCTGCTAGTAGCAACGTCCAGCGTTGGATTTAAACCGAGGTTATGGGTGGAATGGCCTTATCTTCTTTAAAAAGGCCCAGCAGAGGTTTGTGGTTGGTGATCAATAGGAAATGTCAACCGTACACATATTGATGGAATTTCTTGATGGCGTAGATCATCGTCAAGCCTTCTTTCTCGATCTAGGCACAGGTGCCGATCAAAGATTTTCGAGCGCAGGGATTCGATGATTCCTAAATTCCCTGTAGAATTTTCAGGGACTATTTTACATTAATGGCTCCTGGACCTGTTCCCCCACAGATGGAAACAGTTCTCTATGTTCATCCTTTCATGACTAGGTCAGCGCTCAGTCATTTGTTCAAGAGAAAGGAGTTCCCAACCTGTTCAATCTTTTCTGATGACTATTATCTCTCAGTTCCAGTAAATCGTCTCCAGTACTGTCTCCTCTTTTTATAATATGGGAACCTGAACTGTTTAGAGGACTCCACGGGCGGGATTCTCCGATATTGGCGCAATGAGCACCGACTGCCGCCAAAAACGGCGCGAATCAGTCCGGCATCGCGCCGCCCCAAAGGTGCGGATGTCTCCGCATCTTGAGGGGCCGAGCCCTCACCTTGAGGGGCTAGGCCGGCACCGGACTGATTTCCGCCCCGCCAGCTGGCGGGAAAGGCCTTTGGTGCCCCGCCAGCTGGAGCGAAACTGACTTTGCCGGGCGGCGCATGCGCGGGAGCGTCAGCGGCCGCTCACGGCATCCCCGCGCATGCGCAGTGGAGGGGGTCTCTTCCGCCTCCGCCATAGTGGAGACCATGGCGAAGGCGGAAGGAAAAGAGTGCCCCCACGGCACAAGCCCGCCCGCGGATCGGTGGGCCCCGATCGCGGGCCAGGCCACGGTGGGGGCATCCCCCGGGGCCAGATCGCCCCGCGCCCCCCCAGGACCCCGGAGCCCGCCCGCGCCGCCGTGACCCGCCGTTCCAAAGGTGGTTGGTGTGGGTTGACAGCAGCGGGACTTCGGCCCATCGCGTGCCGGAGAATCGCCGGGGGGGGCCCCCGCCAACCGGCGCGGCGCGATTCCCGCCCCCGCCGAATATCTGGCGCTGGAGAATTCGGCAACCGGCGGGGGCAGGATTCACGTCAGCCCCCGGCGATTCTCCAACCCGGCGGGGGGGGGGTCAGAGAATGCCGCCCCATGTGTGGTCTAATCCAGTACAATTTTAATATAACTTCTCTGCTTTTCAATTCTCTTCCTCCAGAAATTCACTGTAATGCTTTGTTTGCTTTTTGAAACAGTCTTATTACTGTTGCAATATGCCTTTGGGGGATATCAGCATGGCATCACAAGAAGGGAAATGTGTCATGCGATTCAATCTTAGTTTCACTTTTGCTTTGAGCAGAGCACATGCACACACAGCCCTGATGTCTTCAAACTTTATAACTATATAAGGTTGTTCTTCTGTGCCTCATCTAATTAAATGAACCCACAATGTGTTTACCCAATCCCTTATCAGGAATTGATGTCTTGTGTCTTCTACAGTAAATAAGACCAAGATGTATCAATACAATTACATGGCAATTATGCCACTATTTTGAGTGATTTGTTATTTATATCCTATATCCTTCAGTTTTCTACCCCATTTAGAGACGCAAAGCGCCAGGGTCCCAGGTTTGTTCGGCTTGGGTCATTGTGCGGAGTCTGCATGCTCGGCCCGTGTCTGCCATGGGTTTCCTCCGGGCGCTCCGGTTTCCTCCCACAAGCCCCGAAAGACATGCTGTTAGGTAATTTGGACATTCTGAATTCGCCCTCCGTGTACCCGAACAGGCGCTGGAGTGTGACGACCAGGGGGTTTTCACAGTAACTTCATTGGAGTGTTAATGTAAGCCTACTAGTGACAATAATAATAGATAATTATTATTATTAGAATGATACCAGGAATGAGGAATTTTACATACAAGGAAAGATTGGAGAAATTGAGCTTGTTCTCTTTGGAGCAGCGAAGATTAAAAGGCGACCTTACTGAGATGTTCAAAATTCTGGACAATTTTGACACGGTAAAGACGGATATTTTGTTTCCACTGGTTGGTATGTCAGTGACTAGGGGTCACAATTTCAAGATGATTAGCAAGAGAGCTCGGAGTGAGATGCGGAGAAACATCTTTACTCAGAGAGTTGTTGGGGTTGGAATGCGCTGCCTGGGAGAGTGGTGGAGGTGGATTCCATAGGAGGTTTCATAAGAGAGCTGTATATATATTTGAAGTGATTAATTTCGAGGGCGACAAAGATAGGGCTGGAAAATGGGATAGCTGGGCAGCTCTTCTGCGAGCCGGTGCAGACATGATGGGCCGAACGGTTGCCTTCTGTGCTGCAAATAACAAAAAAAACAACAAACCCCTGGGAATAACTTTGGAATGTAACCTATTATGTTTCTACTTTTCAAACGCAGGTGGGTCTTCGATGTCAAATTTTACATTTTTTAAGCATTGCCTCTTTTTCTTGTTCCTGATACTGGGGTTTGTTCAGCAGGCAATGATTATATTATTGTATTAAACATTGTGTAGGTATATAACATTCTATCTGCATTCATTTTGTGCACTGTTGTGTTTCATGTTACTTGTATATTATTAGCCAAAATCTGTCCATTTGTAAGTGAAGAAAAAAACACAATACATTATAAATGCTTGTTTCTTCCATTGAAAAGTAATTATTATGATGGTACATGCTACATTCTATGGAAAGATAAGCACTTCACATTATCAAAAAGATTCCGTTTTTTTGCATCTATCAATAGCTAAATAATGCAGACCATGCCTTTGGGCTTCTAATCGCAACAATCTATTTCTTTGTTCTAACAAATTGAGCATTAGTTATGTGCAGGCCAAACTAATGTGGAACATCCTGTGAAATGACCAGATTCCCGTAGTGACTACATTTTTTTATTGTTATTCTATTGTGTGTAGACTCTATTGTATCTACAATTATCTGGGGACTATGAATTATCTCCACAAAATCATGAATGTATTAACTTTGAATAGGCATGTGTGCCTTGATATGGAATACATTGATACGTTTAAGGATTGCCATACTAGATGTATGTGCCAGCTTATCCAGGAAAGTTCCTCCATTTTTGATTTACATGAACCCATACTTAATTGAAGGATGTTGTGACAAAATGTGAAAGATTCTCAGATCATAATGTGATCATGAAAACTTTGTGAGCCTTACAAGCCATCAACATGAAGGTAATAAAGGTGAGGAGATAAGTACATCCTTCGAGGATTCTTCAAGGAGTTGATTACATGAGTCTCCATCTAATGATTTATAGCCTCTGCCTATCACACTTTATCTGTTGTCGTTTTTGTGTTGCCCAAATCTGATGAAGAGGAATTGATAAGGGAAGCTGTCTGAAGGGGTTTTGCTATGTGAATTAGCATACCAATGAGAAAAGCAAGTGTTTAGCTATGTGACTGGGGGAAAACAATGGGGTGTAGAAGAGGTAACTTCAAAGTAGAGCGATAAAGGAATTAACACGTCCATGCTAAAAAGCAGAGTCCACAGGATGGGTAACATCACAGCCACACCCAGTTGCAGAAACCAGTCTCCTGAAAGCAAGTTATTGCTAAAGGTGCAGACGGTTAAGATCTAGAACTTGAAACAAGAAGATTTTGCCTTTGCTGAAACTGTGTTCCCAAACGTGGACAACTAACCTATGTGTGGTAATTGTCTGATGGATTTAGCTCATAGAGCCATATAATATTGGATGATGTAAAGGAAAAAGGGGCATCTCAGATTTGAGGAAACAAAAGTAGTTGGGAACAAGGAGTAACTTCATGTAATATTGTATATATATATATATATAGCCATCGGTGTAGTTAAGTGTACTGTTATCATCCTTCTTGTCGAGTGTTTTCTTTCAAGTTAATAAATGCTATTTATTAGTTGATCCCGACAAGACTGGACTGTTCCTCCCTGGTTTGCATATCTTTCTCACGTTATACCAAATTGAAAATATACACCACTAAGAACTGATGTTCCACGTTACCCACACGGGTTTTGGGTGCACTTGCATTGAACATCAACGGGGTTCTTGACACCAACATGAATCTAACTATAGGTTTTACCCTTCCAGGCACATAAGCATTAAATTAAATCCCCTAAAAACAATATCTTGGGCGGGATTCTCCGACCCCCCGCCGGGTTGGTGAATCGTCGGGCTGGCCAGAATCCCGCCTCCACCGGCTGCTGAATTCTTCGGCACCGGATATTCGGTGGGGGTGGGAATCACGCCGCGCTGGTCGGCGGGCCCCCTCCCCGGCGATTCTCCGGCCCGCGATGGGCCGAAGTCCTGCTGCTGTCATGCCAGTCCCGCGGCATGAATCAAACCACCTACCTTACCGGTGGGACAGGCAGCACGGGCGGGCTCCGGGGTCCTGGGGGGGGGGGGCGCGGGGCGATCTGGCCCTGGAGGGTGCCCCGCGGTGGCCTGGCCCGTGATCGGGGCCCACCGATCCGTGGGCGGGCCTGTGCCGTGGGAGCACTCTTTTCCCTCCGCCTCGGCCACAGCCTTCACCATGGCCAACGCGGAAGAGACCCCCCCCCCGCTGCGCATGCGCGGGGATGACATCAGCAGCCGCTGACGGTCCCGCGCATGCGCGGACTTCCGCCGGCCAGCGAAGTCCTTTCGGCCCCGGAGCGGAAACCACTCCGCCGCGGGCCTAGCCCCTCACGGTGATGGCTTGGCCCCTAAAGGTACGGCCCCAAAGGTACCCTTTGGGGCGGCCCGACGCTGGAGTGGTTCCCGCCACTCCATCCCGCCGGGACCCCCCGCCCCGCCGGGTAGGGGAGAATCCTGGCCCTTATTTCTAATGTTTACCAATACAAATAAAAATCCCTGAATTCCCTAAGAATTTAAACACAATGCATAGTAGGCTGAAGTTATGGAAAATGTCCCTTAGCTAAATGTGTAAGGGTAAAGTAAAGAAAGATTTGTATTTATAGAACTGCTTTCATGACCTCAGGACATTCAAAATCACTTTTCAACCAACGGAGTATGTTTGAAGTCTAGTCATGGACATTATGTAAGAAATGTGGCAAACTCCTATAGGCAGCAATATGCTAATGATCAACTAATCTGTTTTTGTGATGTTGGTTTGAGGGATCAATATTAGTGACAATACCCAAGATAACACCTCTGATCTTCTTCAAAATAACACCATGAGATCTTTTATGTCCAACCAAGAGAGCAGAGGGCTAAAGAGTGGCTTTTAAAGCAGACCAAGGCAGGCCAGCAGCACGGTTCAATTCCCGTACCAGCCTCCCCGAACAGGCGCCGGAATGTGGCGACTAGGGGCTTTTCACAGTAACTTCATTTGAAGTCTACTTGTGACAATAAGCGATTTTCATTTCATTTCATTCTGTTTCATTTCAGATAGGTCTCCAGCTTAACACATCCTGACAACAGGGCACTACCTTTATATTGCCCTGGAGTGTTAGCTGAGATATTCGTGCCCAAGTTTCATGATGAAGACTTGAATCAACAATCTTTTGAATTAAAAACTAGAGTATCAAATGAGCCACAGTTGATACTTGGACAAAAGCTATGAAACTAACTTTTCGAAAATATGATTTTGTGTAGATTTTCAACTCGCCACACAGGTATCAAGCTGAAGTTGTTGAAATGCCCACTCATTATAGAACCATTCTAGAAATTGCCCCAGAATTTCCACTGATTTCAATGAAAATGCAAATGAGTTGGCTTCGAGGATGGGGCCAATTTACGACATCTGTTTTATGCTGGGCCAGCCTACCCGCTTTGTTTAGAATACCGTGTAGCCATACTTCTGGATTCATATTCTGATTGGTTTATGTGTGATAATGTATGCATAAGCATCTGTCTCTCTTTTGCAGGATAGGTTTTGACAATTATTTTAGACTTGGATTGGCTTTCCATCATTGTCGCCCTGTATTCCTTGATTGCGGCTTTAAATATTTACACCTTTTTCTCCTTTAGGACACTTCTTAAAAGCCAAAGTTTGAATCAGGATTATGCTCACTTGTCCTAATATCCTTTTACGTGGCTTGGTGTTGAATTGTGTTCATTAATGATGCTGTGAAGCACTGGGAGATATTTTATTTTATTAAAGATGCTATATAAATGATAATTGTTGTTCTTGGTGAGAGCTGCTGTTAATTGGTCCGTGTTACAGACAGGAGAGCGCGGTTCATTTAAGTAACTCTAATTTCTCTTCTCACCAACTGTCTCGAACAGAAAGGTGCTTTTGATTTGTTTCCCTCTTTATAAGCGGTGATGTATTTCTCAACCCCTCTGTTTTGGTGTGATCCTATTTTCCATTAATCGCCCCAAAGCAAACTCGAGATAGGATGAACTCAAAGGGTTAGTTTATTTGCACACACTTGAACCACGGGAGGAGGGCAGCAATGATCCTTCCTTTGCATGCATACAGTAAAAGCAGGATAGAGGAAATAAAGATTTACAGTGCAGGGATCACAGAGAAAATCAATATTGGCCAGAATTTTCCAGCCCCTGCCCTCAGGTGGTTTCCTGTGGTGGAGGCGGCTCATCATTGGCCAGCAGTGGGATATTGGCCAGCAGTCCGGCCGAAGTCAATGGCAATTTGCATGATCCTCTCCTCCCACTGCTAGGAAGCCCATGGTGGGGGTTGACTTCAACAGGACTGGAAGATCCTGCCAAAGGGAAGGGCCATCAAATCCCACCCATTGTCTCACGTGGGTTCAGAATCAAAGTCCGATCAGGTATTCCTTCATGGAGGTCGGTTGGTTGAAAACCAATGCTGTATGATTCACTTTTCTGGTGATGTGGACTTTGAAAGATGAGATAAACATGCACGAATGAATCAATATTGTAGACAATAGTACAGAAATTCCAGTAGAAACAGTGTAGATGGGGGCAGGTATTCAATCTGGGCTGACTCCTTTTCTGAGATCTTGTTAGTTAGATGGTAAAATGGCACATTGGGAATTTGCAGCACAGGAAGGCAATGGGAAAAATATTCTCTGATATTGGCAAAGGCTGATGTCAGGCAGGAAAGAAAAGCAGTGTTGAGATCTGACGGCAATGGCAGCTTTTTTCACCATACAGTGCAGGACTTTGAATAATAAAAAGGCACGGGTTCCATGTTGTATCACAAGTGAGTGGCCTCTTATTTGCCCATCCCGCCATAATATCAGTGAATCGATGTACGGACATCACTTTTAAAGGCTGCTTCAGTTCACGGCAGGCACTTAGAAAACCATCTTCACCCATGTGCACACCCTGGCAGCTAACTGGCATCAAACTAGTTCTCCCAGCATTTCCCTGACATTACCCTGTCACTTCTGTCCTTACCCTGGAACTACTCTGGAACCCCCTGGCATTACCATAGCACCACCTGGCCTTTCCCTTCTCTGACCTGATGTAACTTTATTGTGAAGGGTGATCCACCTTGCACCAACTGGAACTACCATGGCACCCCCTGACACCCTCAGAACCCATGACACAACTCTCTCCTCCGTGAGTGCTGCGCTCACCTCCAAGCTCCTCTCGGAGCACTGTCCACCAGGTGCATGCCTTCTGAGTCCAGTTGTGCATCGCATTGTTCTGACATCATGCCGCTGATGATGGGCGACACGGTAGAACAGTGGTTAGCACAGTTGCTTCACAGCGCTAGTGTCCCAGGTTTGATTCCTGGCTTGGGTCACTGTCTGTGCGGAGTTTGCACTTTCTCCCCGTGTCTGCGTGGGTTTCCTCCGGGTGCTCCGGTTTCCTCCCACAGTCCAAAGCTGTGCAGGTTAGGTGGATTGATCACGCTAAATTGCCCTTAGTGTCCAAAAAGGTTGGGTAGGGTTACTGGGTAACGGGGATAGGGTGGAGGTGTGGGCTTGGGTGGGGTGCTCTTTCCAATGGCCGGTGCAGACTCGATGGGCCGAATGGCCTCCTTCTGCACTGTAAATTCTATGCACTTATAGATGCAGGGTCTGATTCCAGCGTATGGCCCCGATAATGGCATGCTTTTTTATTACAATGTAGTTCCTGGCATTGGATAGCACGAAATGTGGTCCACCAATAATGGGGGAGGGAGGGAACAATTGCATCTTACTCTTATGCCGACGTGAAGCACGATTCTGGCCTTATCATGATATTTTCCACTCTCATTGTCAAATCTACTGAAGGGGAATGGAATATCCAGGACATTATGACTGGCGATACAAGCTAGAGGTTCATGTCACATGCCTCTCATCTCTCCACATTTACTTTGACAAGGTCCCTTGGTGATTAGGTATCTTAAAAACTAAGAATTCAGGAAGGTCACAGGGCCCTTTGTCCTAGCAGGCAAGTGGACTCCTATTGACCGATCTGGGTTATGAAATGCAGCTGGCCTTTGTATAGCCCTCTTTGACTTTGGCCTGTTCAGCCCAAAGCAATGGGGGGGGGGGGGGGGGGGGGGGTGACGGGGGGACGTTTGTATCTCTTTGTTTGTAACAAGGTGAACATTTCTTCAATACCTGTCCTTTTGTTTCAGGATCATAGGCAAGACTTAGATTCAGGGGGGGGTGCTTTTACAGGGATAGCCCAGTCCTGCTGAAAGTTAATGGGCATCTGCCTGGGCCGTTGAAACATCCATGGTGGGTCCTGTCATGACAGAACTGGAAAACCCCGGCCTTAGCCATTTTAAAAGGTCTTTGTGCAGTTTTAAAAATTTTAGAAATACCCAAGAGGATATCTATTTATATTTGATAAAAACATTTACAGTGCAATGTCTTAATCCCCTCACGCCCAGACGAAATTTAACACGGTTGTTGGTGCTCTCGTACAAAGGCAAAACACTATTGGAGATTGAAACATAAGCAGAAACTGCTGCTGCGCAGGTTAGGCTCATACTGTTGGAACATTACTGTAGTTAAACGATGATACCACATAGCGCTAGACATGGAAGTGCCTAATGCTACCAGAATAAGGATAAAGTAGAACATTGTTCAATTCTTCAGTTCAAATATTGACCACAGAATTCATCCAGACAAAAAAAGAAATTAAAAACCCGACCCGGGTAAATTTTGGTTTCTGTTCATCCTCATTTATTCTTTCTGGAAAATATTAGCAACCAAGCTTCCTGCAATAAAAAAGAAACCATTTTATTTTTCATTATCTGCCTCTCAGTAGCTTTCCGGGATTGCAAAGAATTCTGTTCGAAATGATGTCTCGGGGTTTCGAAACCGAAAGGATTACATTTCTGAACGGAATCATTTCCTCAGTGATTTTTCCCTTCTCCGATCTGATGTAACTTTACTGTGAAGGGCGTTTCACTTTGCACACTGTGGAAGCTGACGATATTAAGCTTTAATAAAGTGGATGCATTTGAATGGTCACTCTGATTGGGAGAGCAATGCTTCATAAATTTGCTCGCGTAAACACTCATCTATCAGGACACATGGACTGACAGTTCTCAGCAGAACTGTCTTTGGAGACTTCTAGTTTGACAGGAAAGCCCAAAGACTGTTGTCGAGGTTGTCCCCCATGGCAAGGATTAAAAAAAAATAAAGGTCATGATGGCTAACCATATAAATTTTTGATTTTATTTGAAAAGTTATTGTGCTCAGGTTGATAGATGATAGTGCTGGGGAATGAAACGCTTTTTCCATCTTTGTCATCCAAGGTTAGCATCAAGTATATTCAGGTCAAACTCAGCACGTTCAGCTATGTGCCACCACTCTATCACAATAATGTCCCCAAATCCCAACATTGAGACTGATATTTTCCCCCAATGCACAAACTTATATTTTGTCTGCCTCCTGACTACCCTCTACCTCTGGTTCTGCCTGCGACTAGCCTTGTGGCCGTAGTTGACCAACTCAAACCTTCCTTCAGCACATATTTTCCTCTTGTACCTCACATTATAGGAAGATTGGGTGTGTGATTAGGTGTCTAGATATTCTACCAAGTGAACTGTGTGCAAAAGGCAAAGGGTGATATGAGAACATGTGTGCCCATGACTTTCCTCCATACTGCATTGAGCAGGGAGATGTTCCATTCCTCCCAATGTCGACACCCAAAATACTACGCACCCTATACTGGCCTGCTCCCACTTAAATCTGAACACCTGGCAGCTACAACTGATGTTTAAAAATAGCCAGTTACAGTGTACGATTGACCATCGTTTTGTAATCCTGCACCCTTGGCCCTCCCAGAATTATTGTACGTCTTCCCTCAGTAAATCTTGAACCTCCTCCCCCTTACCTTGGATGCTGTCATCATGGATGTGGACATGCCATCTCTTCCCCACCCAACACAAACCTTTCCACATTCCCACCTAGACTTCTCTGTCCCTAGACTCTCTCCACATCATCCTTAAATTTTCTGTCAGATCTTTGAGTATCCACACCTAAGACTGGACATAATCCGCCCCACCCTGAACCCCCGCCTCCACTCACCAAATCAAGCTTCCCCTTGTGACTGTGAATGTTCTCCTCTGCTGGTCATGGGTTTGACCCACAGGATCCATGGGCGTCATTCTCCGACCCCCCGCCGGGTCGGAGAATGGCCGTTGGCCGCCGTGAATCCCGCCCCCGCCCCCGCCGAAGTCTCCGCTCCCGGAGATTGGGCGGGGGCGGGAATCCGGCCGCGCCGGTTGGCGGGACCCCCCGCTGGATTCTCCGGCCCGGATGGCCCGAAGTCCCGCCCAGAAATTGCCTGTCCCGCCGGCGTAAATCAAACCTGGTATTTACCGGCGGGACCAGGCGGCGTGGGCGGGCTCCGGGGTCCTGGGGGGGCGCGCGGGGCGATCTGACCCCAGGGGTGCCCCCACGGTGGCCTGGCCCGCGATCGGGGCCCACAGATCCGCGGACGGGCCTGTGCCGCGGGGGCACTCTTTCCCTTCCGCCTCCGCTACGGCCTCCACCATGGCGGAGGCGGAAGAGACTCTCCCCACTGTGCATGCGCGGGAAACTGTCGGCGGCCGCTGACGCTCCCGCGCATGCGCCGGGAAACTGACAGCGGCTGCTGACTCTCCCGCGCATGCGCCGCATTTCCGCGCCAGCTGGCGGGGAAACAAACGCCATTTCCGCCAGCTGGCGGGGCGGAAATCCCTCCGGCGTCGGCCTTGCCGCTCAATGTTGGGGCTAGGCCGCCAACGATGCGGAGCATTCCGCACCTTTGGGCCGGCGCGATGCCCGTCTGATTGGCGCCGGCTTTGGCGCCAGTCGGCGGACATCCCGTCGTTGGGGGAGAATTTCGCCCCATGTGTGGACAGTGCTGACTGCACCCTTTAGATCCTTTATTTTGTGTATATTCACTGACTGCACCCACCACTACATCACACCCAAGATGTCAGGCCCTTCCTACTGCACATGTCCACACCCGGCTGCACCCTTTGTTCTCCCTCCAAACTCCCTACCAGTCCTCCATGCCCTGGCCCACCTTCTGTCCTCCCTTCATAGTACCCCTACAGCTCAGAAGGAGGCCATTCATTTGTGTCTACACTGACCCTCCGAAAGGGCTCCCTCCCCAGGCCCAATCCCCCACCCACATCCCTGCAACCCCACCTAACCTTTGGACACTTATGGGCAATTTATCATGGCCAATCCACCTAACCTGCACATCTTTGGACTGTGGGAGGAAACTGGAGCATCTGGAGGAAACCCACGCAGACAGGGAGAGAACGTACAAACTCCACACAGTCACCTGAAGTCAGAATTAAATCTGGATCCTTGACACTGTGATGGAGCAGTGCTAAACCTTGGAAGCCTCTTCCACTGCATATTCCCCTCCTTGAACGCCCCACCACCCTTAACCCCTGACTTTCCCTTGCTGGTCCTGATCTTTCCTGCATGTCCCAAGACTCCTCAATGACTCCCCCTCGGACTGATGTGTTCCCTGGAAGAACACTATTCACGACACTCTATGCTGCTCTTGATTGGCCCTTGTTCCGCACTGTAACCAATCACTGTTTGTCAATGTACCATTTGTCAATGTACTCTGTTGATTATTCTTGTGTCTCCTATGTACGTACTGTGGACGTTCCCTCGGCCGCAGAAAAATACTTTTCACTGTACTTCGGTACATGTGACAATAAATCAAATCAAATCAAACCTCCTGCCCCCTCCTTATGCCACAGAATTCAACAAAGACAACCGCGCACCTCAAGCACAACTGCACAAAAATGTACATCTTCTATGAGAGCAGAAATGGGCCTATCACTTCAGAAGTACAGCCTAAACCTCTTCATAAACTGTAAACTCCACTAACCTCCTGGACTCTTGTCAGTAGGTCGTTAGGCACTGTCTACTTTCCTCTACATTACAAAATGCACATAATTATGAGGGGCATGGACAAGGTGGATAGGGAGCGGCTTTTCCCCTTGAAGAGTGAGTCACAAGAGGACACAGGTTCAAGGTGAGGGGCAGGAGGTTTAGGGGGGAATGTGAGGAAAAACCTTTTTACCCAGAGGATGGTGATGATCTGGAATGCACTGCCTGCGAGGGTGGGAGAGGCGGGTTGCCTCACATCGTTTAAAATGTACCTGGATGTGCACTTGGCATGTCATAACATTCAAGGCTATGAGCCAAGTGCTGGCAAATGGGATTAGGTAGGCAGGTCAGGTGTTTTTCATGCATCGGTGCAGACTTTATGGGCCGAACGACCTCATGGTGGGAAGCACGGTAGCACAAGTGGATAGCACTCTGGCTTCACAGTGCCAGGGTCCCAGGTTCAATTCCCCGCTGGATCACTGTCTATGCGGAGTCTGCACGTTCTCCCCGTGTCTGCGTGGGTTTCCTCCGGGTGCTCCTGTTTCCTCCCACAGGTCAAAGAAGTGCAGGTTCGGTGGATTGGACATGATAAATTGCCCTTAGTGACCAAAAAGGTTAGAAGTGGTTATTGGGTTACGGGGATAGGGTGGAAGTGAGGGCTTAAGTGGGTCGGTGCAGACTCGATGGGCCGAATGGCCTCCTTCTGCACTAATGTTCTATGTTCTATCTGCACTGCATTTTCTGTGATTCTGTGAGTACGCATTCATTGGATATGGATATAGAACCTTACATTTGATAATTCCCTTTTTCAATGTTTAGCTGGACTGTGACACAACAACAATCAACGACAGGAAAGAAGCTCAGCATGGTCCTAAATCTTCCAATTTACCTAGATCCTGACCACTGTAGTGCTTTTCTCTCTCTATTATCTTGCCTGACAGATTACTCCAAAACATTTTTAGTGAAGAACTGCTGCTTAATATCTAATATAACCTCAAATAACGTTTTTATGATTTGCATGTAACACTCTCTGGCAGGTAATATCTTTGCACTTTTAATCTTATGATACGCAAGACAGACACTTGTGAACTTAAAAGAAACATGCAATAAATGAGGGTGTTTTTTTATTTCATCTCGGTAAGAGACAGGCACTTCAGTAAGAACAATGCATGACTTTTGTGAGCCATTGATGTGTATTGGGGGATTGAATAAATTGTAGAGTTTAAATACCAACATTTAAATGATGCACAATGGTGACAGGTATTACTGTTTGGAATCTTCTCATATCCACATTATAAACTCTGCTAATCACTTCATTCTAAATACAGATGGAACGAGCAGGACTGATAAAAGCAAACAACCTTAGCAGGTCTGACCGAATCTGTGGAGGGAGAAGGCAGCTGACGTTTCGAGTCTGGATGACTCTTTGGGCGGCACGGAAGAACAGTGGTTAGCACTGATGTCTCCCAGCTCCAGGGTCCCGGGTTCAATTCCAGACTCAGGTGATTGTCTGTGTGGTGTTTTCACTTTCTTCCCGTGTCTGCGTGGGTTTATTCTGGGTGCTTTGGTTTCTCCCACAGTCCAAAGATGTGCAGGCTGGAAGGATTGGCTATGATAAATTGCCCCTTAGTGTCCAAAAGGTTAGGTGGGTTTACTGGGTTACTAGGATGGGGTGGAGGTGTGGGCTCGGCTAGGGTGCTCTTTCCAAGGGCCAGTGCAGATTCGATGGGCCGAGTGACCTCCTTCTGCACCGGAAAGTCTATGATTCTATGAGGAGGACAGTCCTTTTCGTAGATGTGTCTTTAAACAGTTTATTGTCACTTACTAAAAGTTTCTCTGCTATTCTGTGTCACCATTGCTAATGTTCAATACTGACAATATAAGGTAGCTTTACTCTGCCCTTTTTTCAAAAATGTTGCCAGAAATCTATTATTTTCAGATATTTTGTAGTGTAATTTTGCTATGTAGCTCAAAATTGAAAACCTGGTTTGTGTTTCTTTACAGCAGCTGACCATAAACCTGACAACGTTCTCTGATTTTAAAAAAAATCCATTCCTACCGAGCTCTCCAATATGATCTGTCTCCCCTTTCGGGTTCAATTATTTTTTTCTGCACATATTTTCCTGCTTTCCTCCCTCTCTTCCCTTTTGAAAAGTAATCCTCACTTTGTGCCTATTTCAGCTTTATCCAACTGCAATATTGTCACTTGCATCCTTTCCAGCTTATCATTAGAGCAAACAAACCCCACCTTCTGGTTTCACTTGCTAATCTATCATCATTAATGGACTCGAGTGCAGCTCTTTTGAAATCCAGCGTACTCATTCGATCATCCTTTGCTTTGCTCTGCTCCATCAGTCAAATTCAAAGATCTGGCAGAAGGAATCCTCTGTGCAAGATTTAATCCTGTTCTCCAGAAACATGTTGTGCTGAGGAAATATTCCCCTATTGTGGTCAATTGTGCACACAGCTTCTCTCCGAACCTCTGATATTTAGCCATTTTGGGATTGTTGTTAAATAATAGGTTGAATGTTGGCTTCCCTCGGAACCACGCTGTGTCAAGACGCAGACCTGCGATAGCTTTGTGATTTTATTGCTCCCTTACGAAAAGGTCTTGCCATCATCACATTTAATTAAAATAGTCCCTTTCTTTCTCCAATGGTCCCATTATTTGCCTGAGTAATTGTGCATTAATTTATCATTTGCCAATCTGTCCCTGTGGGGATAAACTCCACCTCTGCTGAAAAGCTCAGCTCCTGTTTGTACCTCTCACTGACTGAGCTGAGATGCCAAACAGCTCATTTAAGGCGGTGCGTAAACCTAGCTTCCATTGTTAGGTACGTTGAATGTTTTTTAAGCATGACCTGCCTGCAGCTCTCAAAGCAGGTTTCATTTTAAAACCACAGGAAATTAAACATATTCAGTACAAACCCTTTCACATCGAAGACTTGTTAACCTAAGCACGTATGTTAAAGCCACATCAGTCAGTGTGAACAAATTGTGCTGGATAAATGTCAGATTTGCATATGGAATATGACACAAATGTGCACCCAAGGTTGAGAAATATTACAGTGGAGCGAAAGTGCTCCAAACCTTTTAAAAGACTTCATTGATACACTTGGCTCATGTCCAGGTTGGATTTGCTGTCCTAAAATAATAAATACTTTAAAAAATAGCCCACTCTGCAGCATTGGGAGCAAAGGTAAAAAAAACCCCACATTGTTGCCAATTTAATGGAATACTGTCCCACCGGCGTCACCAGTACTGTGTGTGTTTCTATTTCTCTTACTGAACCACACGGCTTTCCCGTATATCGATCAAATGACCACACAACCAGGTAGTCAGTTCAAGTTCAAAGATGGTTTATTTACACACAAGGGTTAATTCGACATGCAAGCACAATATACTACAAGTTAAACTACACCTAACAGCTACAATAACCTATACTTAACTTCAGGACGACTGGCTCTGTGCAGATGGATAAGGCCTTTATTTTGATCTCACGTGGCTGGTTTGAAGACGCTCATCCGGCATGTAGCCATCGTTGGTCTTGAACTTGGCTGTCTGGTTGTTATGCTGCAGTTGGGCTGGCACAGGCCGGATTCAAAGGAGGCTGGCACAGGCCGGGTCCAAAAGAGACTGGACACATGGCTGTGTCCCCTTTTATCCCTCTGGGATTTCGCGCTCTTTGGGCCGGTCCTTAATCTTGGACCCAATAATTCGACAGGCTTCGATCACTGCCTTCGATTTTGGCCAATAAAGGGGTGGGATCCTTGGTGGCTGGGCGGGTCCTTAGCAGTCATTGACCTTGGCGGTTGGGCTCTCTGAGTAAAGGGAGTGGCGCCAATCAGTCTGTGTCTGTATCGGTTTCTTGAGTGCAGTTCTATTGTTCTGGGGAAATGGGCCATTAGAATGCAAACGAACGGGGGTTTCGATCAGATCTAGCTACCTGCGTTTGAAATACACAGAAGCTCTGTATCTGTCTGAGTCCTGGGTTGGCCATAGTTCCCATGGTCCTTTGCAGGTGGCCATCTCAGATGGCTACATCATGAACAAAGGATCATGTTCTAAGAAGCTTGGCGCTTGTCGACGAGTAAAGGTCATTTCTAACAAATCACGGTTACGAGACCTTATCACGAATTCCACGCACTAGCTGGGGGCAGGAAAATCCATTTGATTATCAGTAGATAGCTACATGAAACCAAGTCAATACAGTAAGGTCATTTAGGCCACTTAAAACTAATCATTTCTGATAGCTGACATGCTGCTCCAGGAACAAATAAAAGTCTCACCACATTCACCAAAGTCCACGCATTAGACACAGCGAGTTAAAATAAATGAAAACCTGACAGAGCTGCCATTAAATATCAGCGTTTAGCTGTGAGGTGTGAAAGGTGAAGCCACAGGGTAGTTAAGGAATGCACTTTGGCAGGTCTTGACATGCATTACCCGAGGCTTATGTGGCACAGTCTCTAGTTAACCCATTATAACTCACGTTGGGAATGATAGTCAAACGAACAGCTCAACTGTGTCTTTTGATACATCACCTGTAAGTGTTCATAGAATTTTGACTATGAATAAACTGCTAATATGTTACACAGATATTCCAATTCATGTATTTAATTTTTTTACTTTAAAATTCATACAAGTCTCAATGTTGTAATTCCTGTCAGGTTAAACGTGTTTCCTGTCATGTATCCTGTATGATATCACAGGGGTGGATATTCTTTTTCCTGCTCTCAACAGATGCTGTCCCTTCCCTCCTCTCTCCACAGATGCTGTAAGACCTGCTGAGATTGTCCAGTATTTTCTGTTTCTGTTTCTTTTTCCTGTATTCAATCATAAAAACAGGATACTGATTAAGGCTTTCTTATGCCCAATCATTCCCAGCCCCACATACTCCTGTGAAAACTCATACAATTTAATTATCTGTTATCGTCCATGACATGCCCTTTTATTCTCCGTGATCAGTACAGCTTTTCCATATAATTATACAGTGCATGAAAGAGTCCATTTGACCCAACTCACCTGTGCCAGCCCTGGGAAAGGGCTACCAATTAGCCTCACGACGTCTTCCCCATAGTCTGAAGAATCTTTCCTTATTACATATATATTCTAAATGTTCATTTTTTATAAAATCCTCCCTCATTTCCCTTGGTGTTACCTGCATCTTATTAGTCTTTCCAATGATTTTGCTTTCACAATGTTACGGATACGAATGATGGTAAATGCCACGCTATTCCGAATCCCAGCAGGGAAACTTGAAACAACTGCCCTCAATGATATTTTTGCAATTTGGTATAACGTGACGAATGGTTTGAAATCCAGGGAATGATGTCCCAGACATTTTGTGACAATTTTAAATAAAGTAAATGTTTATTGAGAAATGAACAACAATAAAGTAAATTAGAAATACTACTAAATAAGACAATGTATCATTAATGTAAACAGTTCCAAACAATCTTAACTGAACTACCTTCAGAGCTAACTCTCCAAACCTGTTGGACTTTAACCTGGTGTTGTAAGACTTCTTACTGTGCTCACCCCAGTCCAACGCCAGCATCTCCACATCATACCCCCAAATTGTTTCACAATACTGTATAAATTTTGAAATCTATAAGAAATCTAGTAACAGTTACCACGCCAGGTAGTTGCATCTCTTTGGGATTGCTTCTGAGGTAAAACAAGCAGCTTTCTTTTTTGATTTTTTCCAAAAAAATATTTTTATTCTCCTCCTTTTTCACATTTTCTCCCAAATTTACACCCATGAACAATAAACAATAATCAGTAACGGATGCAATGTCAATCCCCATGTCAATAACAACAATCCCATCCTCCCACCAAACCCCCAAACAGCTTCACACATATTAACATAAACAAATAACAAAAAGGAATCAGGAATCACCCATAGTTACCATTAACACATACAGTCAGTCCCCCTCCCCCAACCCTCCCAACACCCCCTAATGTTCGATGTAATCCAATTCTCAAAAGTGCATAATGAATAATGCCCATGAATCGTAGAACCTCGCTATCCTTCCCCTCAGTTCAAATTTGACCTTCTCAAGAGTCAAGAATTCCAGCAGGTACCCCCACCACGCCCGGGCACAGGGTGGAGAGGTTGATCTCCATCCCAACAGGATCCGCAGCAACTTTCTTTTCATGACATGATTTCCACATAGGCACTTTATACAACTATTCCAGTTGTTGGCTGAAGTCTAAAAACAGCTCCCTGCATTGGTTTAATCATCTCCTTAAATATAGTTCCCCCCCTTTGATTTTCCTTTATGTTATCTTTAGAACTCAGACTTAATGGCCATAATCTCTTGATTTTAGCTTTAAGAGTGTAAAAGCAAAGTTCACGCACTTTATGAACCTTTCTTCACACGTTTCTTTCATGCCTTGTATCTTCTTCCTTTGAACCCTTAATAATGTATTCAAATCCATTCATGTTCCGCCCCCCATTGTTGCTAACTTGCCTTAAGTAAATAAGGCAGCACGGTAGTATTGTGGATAGCACAATTGCTTCACAGCTCCAGGGTCCCAGGTTCGATTCCGGCTTGGGTCACTGTCTGTGCGGAGTCTGCACATCCTCCCCGTGTGTGCGTGGGTTTCCTCCGGGTGCTCCGGTTTCCTCCCACAGTCCAAAGATGTGCAGGTTAGGTGGATTGGCGATGATAAATTGCCCTTAGTGTCCAAAATTTCCCTTAGTGTTGGGTGGGGTTACTGGGTTATGGGGATAGGGTGGAGGTGTTGAACTTGGGTAGGGTGCTCTTTCCAAGAGCTGGTGCAGACTCGATGGGCCGAATGGCCTCCTTCTGCACTGTAAATTCTATGAAATATCTGTTTTCAGTGTTGCTAAGCTCATCCACATATCAAAGGCACTAGTTCCGTTAATAAAGCCATACTGTCCCTGTCTTATATAACTTATATTTTCCCACAGTTTTTAAAACATGCAACCAGCAGAAAATATTTCAATTTCTTGGATTTTCTTGATATTTACATGTCACCGATATTTTCTTTGACACTTTGGTTGAATGTCGACAGGCAAGCAAAATCTCACAAGCGGCCCAAATCGCATTATGCATCGGCAGGAAGTCCTGTCATGGTGGTCCTCATCCCCTGCCAATGACGTAAAGAGATTCCTGACTTTCAATATCGGGAACCCCATTAGAATAAATTTAAATCTAATTATCAGGTCTTTGGAGGAGAAAGTCGCCATTGGGGCTGACGTCTTTGATGCTACTTTTCTCACCCGCTGTGGCACTGCCTCAAAAAAGGTAAAATGCCACCCGTCATATTTTCCACGCATTGCTTTATGCTAATTACCATAGAATTTTTACAGGCTTGTTTTTTAAGTGTCATTTTAATTTGAGCTTTTTCATTCTTTCACAGAACCCCCGCACTTGCCCCAGCAGCATATCAAGATTGCATTTATTAAGAAATTATTTTCTAGAAATCGTGCAATAATTTTGAACTCCACCTCACCAAGAAGCACAGGGGGGATTTGTGGTATTGTTACCCGTGTGAAAACTCATCTGAGATATCTCGGTGGTCTCATAATGTCTAAATGATATCTGGACTTGCACATTGATCGAACATTGATCTAACTGAGCTGTGATTCAGTTGCTGTGCAAATTTGGATTTTCGGGTGATCAGGTTACACAGTGGAGTGAACCGGATGATAAGAATGGAGTTGGACAATCAAACTTTGGTATTCAGCACTGTCTCAGTCCTAAACCAAGATAACTAAAAACAAATAACAGAGAGCACTTACTCATTTTACTTTCTCTATCCAGCAGTGAATTAACTCACTTTTCCCATCTCGTCAGGGGAATATATCCTTAAATGACTCAGTGACACTATATTTGGCAGTATTTTCTGCTGTTTGCTCTTGGCCTGCGTTTCAAGAGTTGGTAGGATGGGATGCAAAGTTAAGAAAGACAAAAAGGGCCATGGTTAAGTCAATCTTCTTCTCCTTCTTCGGCGATCACCCGTTTACGAGCATGATTGTCCACCGAAGAAATTCCATGTTACTTGTCATGGGTTCTGTGGGCATGGCTGATGAGCCGATCCTACAGCTGCATTTCGGCCGCATGCTTTGCAAGTGTTTTCGGGAGGTGGGACCAGTAGATTGCTCGTATTCCTTTCTAACGCTCCTTTTCTGGGCCTCCTCTTGCCGTCAGTGTCCTCAAAGAATTGGGTGTCTTCGGTCAGGAGGTTCCGCCAAGTAAGTCTCTTCTGAGCAAGATTCTTTCAGGCGTTTATGTCAAAGTCGTACTTCTTGAGGTAGACCATCAGAGTGTCTTTAAAGCATTTCCTTTGTTCTCCTCTCATTTGGAAGTTTTCCTTGAGCTGGGCAAGGAAAATTTGCTTTGGCAGTCGGGACTCTGACATCCTAAGCCCAACGGAGTAGATTTCGGATGACCATGGCCTCGATGCTGGTTTTGAATGAAAAGGCTCATCTTATAAACATGTTGCAGGTAACAATGGATTGCTGACAATGTATTCAATTAGATTAAGTGTAACTAATAATGTTTCTGAATTCTTAGATTAATTGACTGCATAAGTATGCCTCCCAACATGCGCTGTCACAGAAAGTTTGTAGTTTTTGAGGAGACAGAACAGGCAAAAGGCCCATTCGTCCACAATTTAAACTCTACCTTATCGTGAACTTGCGTCAATAATGCCCATAGTAAGTGCGGAGCTGTTTCCTCCATGAACATTTGCTTCAAAGGCTGAGTGTGAACATCAACACTGTATACGTGTGAATAGATGAAAAGAACGCTCCCAGTTCGAGCCGTGTTAGTGGTAGTTCCGCTCCCACTGGAGATCAGTTTACAATTTGGTGTGTGCGAATGCCCAGTGACAACAAAGTCTGACTTGTTCATGGAGCCTCTTTGAGTAAAGATGTACAAGAAACCAGGACTCAGCAAGAAGTCAGTAATTCTGAGGGGAGGGAAGAGAAAAAAAATAATACAACTGGCTGAAGTAGATTACTATTCCATAAAGCAATGTGTTTTGTGTCAGTTTATCTTCATACTTTTAGCTGTATATCCTGATGAAATAAGCCAACCAGAAATATAATATACTGGAAGCCTCGCTGACATACAGATCATGTGTATCATTTATTTTACTTACGACCATGTACTAGAGTTATGATAAAAAATACATTGCTTTAAGAAATATTGAACTATTTTCATCTCCTAGATGCATGAACTATATTAAACAGAGATTCACTGGCATCTAACTTTGAAATGTAGCCGAGCATTCCATAAGTGCTCTTTCACAATCAAGAGCTATGTTCCATTATTTTAATATTTAACCAACATAAAAAATAATGTGTATGCAATCTTATTACTAACTTGTGGGGCAGAATTCTCTCTACTTCGATGCTGCCAGAACACCTGGACCATTTTGGTCAGGACCCCAGTGCAGTGGCTTGTGCCCCAGTGCGAGCTAATTACCATCCTGCCTCCAAGCTTATTGACCAGTTAGGGAGGGTGGGCAGAATGACTGTCCCATTCTATGAAAAGAAGGCTTTCTAATTAAATAAATCATGGCTTGGTTTACAAGGACTCACCAGCCTTGGATTCTTGAGGCTACAGCAATCACAGGAATGCCCAAATGAAGGCTCCAGGTCTCTCACTCTTACCTGGAAATCTTCATGCAGGATCTGAGGGACAGTGAGGTGAGATCTCCTAAAGCAAGGAGGAAAAGAGCAATCTCTCAAACCAAGCAGGTGCGGATGGAAGTGACCGAGGGGATCAGGAGCAGGAGCGCTCACCCTCCAACCAGGAGGCAGTGCACAAAGAGGATCCAGGGCCTCAGGCGGTGGGGATGATGATTGACGTAACTCTTCTGGCCAGAACCCATACTCTGGCTTTCTCAGCATCCTGCTTTGCACACTCCTCAGGTCAATACCTTGTAGCCCTACCCATTCCTCTATCTCAAGGCACCTCACATCCTCATCACCTCAACTGCTTTCCCACCAATCCGTGAGGGCTTGTTGGATTCAGAATTTGACTGGGGAAGCCGGGACACACTGAGAGAAGATAATTGGAAAAAAGAGGAAAGATGAAGAAATATTTATATCAAATTGTTATGATCTAACATACACCACTAGATGGGCCATGGAAACAGATTCAATAGCAACTTTCAAATTACCTGAAAAGGAAAAAAATGCAATGTTATGGGAAAAGACTAGGGAATGAGAGTACTTGGCTAGTTATTTCAAAAAAACTGGCCTAAATGACTCCCCTCTGCCGTGTGATATTCTCTGGCCAGATTTTGCACTGGCTGAGCAGGCGCACAGTAGACAGGAATGGCCTGATGTCATCACACTGCCTCTTGATGTTTCGGTCAGTGGGCACATGCAGGAGTCTGTGCCTGCCGACAGTTAAAGGGTCAAATAAGCTCATTTAAGGACCAATTTGCAGCAACTCTGAGTGGGCTGTGCGCTTGGCACATGGGGCAATCGGCCCGGCGGCCTTCAGGTTTTTCCTTCTTTCTAAATCCAGGGCACAATAAGAGGTTGGTAATTGTGAGATGTTTAACAGCTGGCAGCTGGATTGTAGGCAGCCTGCTGACCCGGATACTCCATTGGCGTTGATGACCTTGGCATTGTCTTCTGGTTGCCAAGGCCTCTGTGGGCCCCCGTCAGGGTGGCAGAGTCAGGCGCCAAGGCTGGGCACTCCTCAATCATCGCAGTCTCATCAGATGTGATGGTCATTGACAGAGGAGGGGTGGAGGTGCTGCCATCATCAAGAATGCCCTGAGCGGATGCATGAAGTTGGATTAAACTTCTCCGATCACTATAGATGGGCGGGCAGCCATTAGGTGTCTCATCCATCTCTCACACTGCCAGTGACCCGCTGAAGCTACTGCTAGTATGTTGGCATGTAGGTCTGAACACGGCCCTAGAAATAACTGATTAAGTTCCTGGAACTGCCTCTTCATGAGAGTCATTGCTCTCTCCATGGCGCGGGGGGGGGGGGGGGGGGGGGGGGGGGGGGGAGCTGTGCATCCTCAGCTTTGAGCCAGAATTCTGCTCATGTTCCACATGAACCTCTTCCACTGAGACCATGGCCGGGATTCTCCGACCCCGCGCCGGGTCGGAGAATCCCCGGGGGGACGTGAGAATCACGGCCCGCCGTCCCGACGCCGGCTTCCCGGTTCTCCCATGCCGATTCTCGGGCGCCCGTGGGATTCCCGCCGTTCCGGTCGGGGGCCGTTGACAGGTGATTCTCCGGGCCCCGACGGGTTGAGTGGCTGCCAAGTTCGGCCGAGTCCCGCCGGCGTGGGTTACTCAGGTCCAACACGGCGGGACCTGGAGGTGTCTCTGTGGGGGCCGTCCTGGAGGGGGGGGGGGGGGGGGGCGGGTGGATCCGACCCCGGGGGGGGCGCCCACAGAGGCCTGACCTGCAATCGGGGCCTACCAATCGGTGGGCGGGCTGGTTCCGTGGGGGCCTATGTTCCTCCGCGCTGGGCCACTGTAGGGCTCCGCCATATTGCCTGGGGGCCGGCGCGGAGAAGGGAACCCCCATGTATGCATGGAATCACACCGGCCGTTCCGTGCATGCGCAGAAATACGCCGGCCGTAGCGCGCATACGCGAACTCGCACCGGCCGTTCCGCGCCGGCTGGAGCTGCGGGGACCACTCCGGCGCCGACCTAGCCCCCTAGGAAGGGGAGCATTCCCCATTTTCGGGGACCGTTGATGCTAGAGTGGTTGGCGCCGCTTTTCAGGCTGGCGTGGGGACATAGCCCCATTATTGGACTCAGACCCTGAGGGATCTCTGCCAGATCATCCCCCACTTCCTGCTGGAAATCCAGCATCCGTTGCCTGATGGATGATTCCAAAGGCTCAGCATTTGTCTCAGGCTCAGCACCGTCCTGGTGTCCAACACTCCTCTGACTGCTCATGCTGTAGGGACTCTCTGCCTCCACCAGCTCGTCATGAAAGGGTGATGTGCCTTTCCAGTACCAAGAAACAAATGTCAGTCTCGAACAGCATTATGAGGTCAGAGTTCATGCAGTCTGATTGTTCCTCAGGGTGGACATCTGGCTGAGAAAGGTCTTCTAAATGAATGAGCAACAGGGATAGGTGGGTTCCACATGTCAGTCTTACAACAGCTGTCCTACACCTTTCATACCCTCCACCAATCGCTTCCTAGTCTACTCGACTCTTACCCTCATCTGAGACCCGTGCTTCTCCACAACCAATGGACCTAGCACATGATTTCAGACTATTTCCAGTGTTTGATCCTTCTGACCCACGATGGAGGTTCAGGTGTCCATCACATTGTTGCATCTCACCTTTGCATACATGACAGGCTTAGTCTACTGTAAGGAACATAATATGCCACATAAAACCTTGCGTTTCATACTCGCGAGGAGCAACAAGTGCAGTCACACACAAACACTGTCATGGGAGTGCCCCTTTAAGAAATGTTTTTGTCTTATCACATGGGTTCAGTGATGTCATTGTGTGGGTAGAGCTGGGCTGTGGCGCTGAATTTTACTTTCGTTTTAAGTGATATGGAAACCTCAAGCGGTGATAAAACCAGCACCCTTAATACCCATTCCAGCATTTGAGGAACCTCTTCAAGGGTTTTAATTGATTGAGTAGGACCGCTTCCTAAAACGAAAAGTGGGAATCAATATCTTTTGACTATAATGGATGTGTCTACTAGATTTCCAGTATGCAATATTACAGCTAAAAAGATTGCGGAGGAGTTACTTAAATTCTTTACTAGATATGGACTACCCACAGAAATACAATCAGATCAAGGATCAAATTTTCCCTCAAGGTTCTTCAAGGAGGTTATGGATAGCTTAGGAGTAAAACAATTTAAATCAACTGCGTACCATCCAGAATCGCAGGGAGTGTTAGAACGGTGGAATCAGACGTTAAAGACAATGTTGAGGGCTTATTGTCAACATTATCCAGAGGAGTGGGACAAAGGAATTCCATTCGTACTGTTTGTAATTAGGGATGCACCAAATGAGCCAACCAAATTCAGTCCTTTTGAACTTTGGAGTTTTCTAAACCCTGGCCCATAACAACACGTCTCTCCACAGTTCACAGTACTGGACTCAGTACCCACCTGGCAGAGCGCAGAAGGTCATTGAACCTTTTCCTGTGCTGGATCAGGTCCCATGCACAACATCATGCCTACTGACCAGACCTGTCTCCACTGTCCAGGCCTCCTTTGTCACATCTGGTACCTCCACTTACTGTTTCACGGCAGCAAGATATCAGTTCGGGTGCTGACTGCTTCCAGCAAAACCTTCAGGCACTCATTGGAAAAGCCATTTCAATGTTGCCTGGCACGGAATCCGGGTGCGGATGGCTTGCCGCAGAGAGTAACAGCACAATAAATGAAGTAATGAGTTAAACAATGAATTTCAAAGCAGCTCCCTGAGGCTCCTGAATATGGTCCCCCATCCTTCAGTGAGCTCCATTTAAACCCCCTGCCTGCACCACTACTGGTTCTGGTGCCTGCCCCCTTCCCGTCCCTGCCAATTGCGCTGAGCCTTTTTGGCTTGCGCTTCAAGCTGGCCAACAGTCAATCGGACAGTCAGTGTGAAATTGATGTGGGGAGACGTTCATGGGCTTGAGCGGATTTCACATCTGCTTCCAGCCCTGCCAATCATGTTTGCCCGACAAGCTAAATGTTCAGACCCATGTTTCCACGTCTTGAAGCCTCTTCTGTTCATAACTATTAATGTATCTCCCTAAACACACATAGGCCTAACCTTTTATTGGTATGGCATTTTTCTTAATTAGGCACTTGCTAGGGAATTCGTTCGACTTTACACATTTCAAGGCTTTGGGTCCATTTGTGGGTCCAAACCCTGCTTGTGCCGGAGTTGCGCACTGAGGTGTGATCTTATGGGAGACAGCGGGTGGGACACGGATGTGGGATGTCTAATGTGAGCACCTGCTGGACTGACCTGTTGGCAGGACCACTGGGAAAGGGAGATGCTGCTGAGGCAGATGGAAGGCATAAATATGCCTCAAAATGGAGGCACAGCTGAAGGGGACTTTGGAGAGTTTGATACAAAACAAGACACATGTGTATCCAGATCTTCTCTGTGCATAACCTGACAGCTGAAGCAAAAATCCCCGTTGGTAAAAACAAGAGTCAGCATACTGATGTTAATATTGGATGAGTCAGGTCCCAGAGTGAAACCTGGCTTCATAACTTTGATTCTCTTTTTAGAAACAGTGGAGGAAAGTTGTGGAACTAATTCACAGGAGTCTGCTGAGTAACCTTTATCACAAACAATAAAACATTTATAAAACAAGAAAAATGAATTATATTACACCAGACAAAAAGGTTGGAAAGATCTCAATATAGACCCAAGACAATAATGCAAGTAGTCACAATTCCTTCCCCTCGCAGCTATGTTTTTACAGATACATACGAATTAGGAAAGATAAAACAATTTATTATATCTAACTTATACTCTAATATTCAGGGTAAGGTTGCGGCACATGTGAATGAACAATGGTAAGGCACACCACACTCCAAAGTAAATGTCAGATGCGACCAAAACAGGTTCTCAACAATCCACCCAAACACTTGTCAACGGGTCTCACTGAAACTCTGCCTTTCTCATGGGGGCTTCCAATGTTCACATTGAGTTTCCAATCTTCCCATTTGAAGATCTCACCTTGGAATTTGCTTCAAATGTTACTCTCACTTGGATTGCTTAAATCAGGACCCGCCACCAGGTTTCTATCTCGCCATCCAAGATTCCTTTCCTCTGGATCTCCGAGTACACTCAAGCTCCATCTTCCAAACACAATTTGAGATCATTGACTGTACCACGCAGAATACCGTTGCTCCAGAAGATTAATTTTAACCTTACAGCCTGCAGCACAAAATCACCAACCTTTGGCTGCCCTCTCAGAACTTTAAGCCTTCTCTCCAGTCTCCTATTCAAGTCTGCTCTCTGCAGCTCTTTCTTTAAAGCTAAACCTTTTCTCTGCTCCTGTCGTTTATCTTGACTCAATGGGATCTACCTCTGATCTCTGTCTTTGTCCTTGCCTGGAATTTTCACCTGGGACCTCTTTCTGCCCCACTCCTTGGTTTGGGACCTCTTTCTTGGTTTGGGACCTCTTCCTGTTCCCCTCCATGTGTCCTGTGCCCTGGGTCACCTATTTTTAAATGGCACTCCGGTTCACGTCACCTGACCTGCCGTTTGGCACCATTTCACTTACTTTCCTCCTGCACGTGTGCAGGGTTGGTTCCCAACCTAAAGATAGTGAAATCAACAAACTGTGCATGTTGTGGCCATTCTCCGACTGGTGCATGCACAGAAGACCCAAAATTGTTTTAAAAGAACACTGCGCATGTGCAGCTATTTCCTGGCCGCCACAAGCATAGAAGTCCTGAGGCCCCCTGGGAACGGTAGTTCCCCAAACTGCAACTCACAAACTCAACTAAAGGTAAGTTTCACAATTTTGATGTTTATGTATGGTTAAATAATCTGCCCATATTGCCACATGGCTGAATATAATTTGGTCATATGAACTACGCAGAAACCTAGGCAAAGAAGCGAGGCAGATAGTGGAGGACTTATATGTAAAGGTAATGATGGATCAATAGAATTAAAGAACTCCTACAGTGCAGAAGGAGGCCATTCGGACCATCAGGTCTGCACCAACCCTCTGAAAGAGCAGCCTAACTTAGGCCAACTCTACAGCCCTATCCCCATAACCCCACCTAACCTGCACATCCTTGGACACTAAGGGGCAACTTAGCATAGCCAATCCACCTAGCCTGCACAGGAGGAAACCCACACAGACACGGGAAGAAAGTGCAAACTCCACACAGACAGTCACCCAAGGCCAGAATTTAACTGGGTCCCTGGGGCAGCAATGCTAACCACTGTGCCACCGTGCCGCCCTGCATGGACTATCAAGCTGTGTGTTAATGAACAGAGAGGACACTGCCTCTTTCTTTAACCATTCATCCTTGCTCACAGCGGCTTCTTTTGTTCATCCATTAGCCAATTGATATTCTTTCCAGATGCCCAGATGTGATGATGTGGAGTTGCCGGCATTGGACTGGGGTGGGCACAGTAAGATGCCTTACAACACCAGTTAAAGGCCAACAGGTTTGTTTGGAATCACTGGCTTTCAGAGCGCATCTCCTTCCTCAGCTCAGATGTGAGCAGAAAGCATTTTTTGGTGCTCGGTGTGTGGGAGCCCCTTGGGGAAGAAGCTCCTGCGTGAACTTTGCAGGATTATTTAAGCATTAACTATCAAATCTGAACCTGTGTGCTACCCTTTATCATTCAATATCAGTTAGAATAATTCTCATTCTTGACTGTTGGAAGCAGACAGAACTATTTCTAATTTCAGATTTCAGTATTTTATAACTTCAAAAAAATATTTACATGATATGGGCAACAACTGGCAAGGCCAGCATTTCTTGCTCATCCCTAATAATCCTTGAATTGAGTGACTATGTGAGGTTATTTCTGAGGAGAGTTAAGTCACCTGTAGGACCAGACCGGGTAGAATAGAATCCCTACGATGTAGAAGGAGGCCATTCGGCCCACTGAGTCTGCACCGACCCTCTGAAAGAGCGCACTATCCGCGCCCCTGCCCTATTCCCGTAACTGACCTAAGCTGCATATCTCTGTACACAAAGTATTACTTTTGCATGTCCCATCCACTTAACATGCTCATCTTTGGAAAGGAGGAAACCGGAGCACCCGGAGGAAGCCCACGCAGCCACGTGGAGAAAATGCATACTTCACATATCGTCACCCGAGGTCGGAGTTTAACTGACACTGTGAGGCAGCAGTGCTAACCACTGTGCCACCGGTAAAGGTGGCAGATTTCAGTCCTTGGGCATCATTCTCCGACCCCCCGCCGGGTCGGGGAATCGCCGGGGGCTGGCGTGAATCCCGCCCCCGTTGGTTGCCGAAGTCTCCGCTCCCGGAGATTGGGCGGGGGCGGGAATCGCGCCGCGCTGGTTGGCGGGCCCCCCCGCTCGATTCTCCGGCCCGGATGGGCCGAAGTCCCGCCGATAAATTGCCTGTCCCGCCGGCGTGGATTAAACCACCTTTTGAACGGCGGGACAAGGCGGTGCGGGCGGGCTCCGGGGTCCTGGGGGGGGCGCGGGGCGATCTGGCCCCGGGGGGTGCCCCCACGGTGGCCTGGCCCGCGATCGGGGCCCACCGATCCACGGGCAGGCCTGTGCCGTGGGGGCACTCTTTCCCTTCCGCCTCCGCCACGGTCTCCACCATGGCGGAGGCGGAAGAGACTCCCTCCACTGCGCATGCGCGGGAAACTGTCAGCGCCCGCTGACGCTCCCGCGCATGCGCCGCCCGGAGATGTCATTTCCGCGCCAGCTGGCGGGGCAACAAAGGCCTTTTCCGCCAGCTGGCGGGGCGGAAATTCCTCCGCCGCCGGCCTAGCCCCTCAATGTTGGGGCTCGGCCCCGAAAGATGCGGAGCATTCCGCACCTTTGAGGCGGCGCGATGCCCGTCTGATTGGCGCCGTTCTGGGCGCCATTCGGCGGACATCGCGCCGTTTCGGGAGAATTTCGCCCCTTTAGTGAACATGGTGTTTTTTTTTACAACAATCATGTTCACCATTTACTGAGATTTTAATTCAAGATTTATTTATAGAATTGAAATTTCACCAGCAGCTATGATGGGGTTGGAACCCATGTCCCCAGGGAGCCTGGATTACTGCTGCAGTGACACCTGTATCTCCCTTGGTTAAGTAAGGACAGCTAATGAGCTTCCTTTTCGGGCTGGCTTAACAAACATGCTTGAACACTTCTCCATTACATTGTTAGTTGAATATCATAAGGCAAAAGTAACCCTTTCTGCATGGCAGACTTTTTTAATTGTAAGTGCTGTCTGGATAATATCTTGCCTGTAGGCACTTGGATCATTAGATTTGCTCCTTTGTATACTGAATGGAACCTTACTTTACAGAAGGGTGAATTTTCTCATCCTTTGAGCTCATGTTTCAACTGAAACAGGAAAGATTGGTTTTTCAGGCTTTGAGAGAAAGCACTAATGTAAATAGAACAATGATAGTTTAGTTTCCAGGACCCATTACGTGGGCTGCTAAGCTATAAAACAATACATTATTTTCAAAAGGAAATGTCAGAATACATTTTAAAATTCCCAACAAATCAAGAATCACGGCACCTCGCCAGTGCAGAAGGAGGCCATTCAGCCCATTGAGTCAGCACCGACACTTCGAAAAGAGCACCCTGCCTTGGCCCACGTGCCCACCCTATCCCCATGACCCCACCAAACCTTTGGACACTAAGGGGCAGCTTAGCATGGCCAATCCACCTAACCTGCACATTTTTGGACTGTGGGAGGAAACCGCAGCACCCGGAGGAAACCCACGCAGGCACGGGGAGAAAGTGCAAACTGTGTGGAGAACCACGCAGAAGTGATGGGTGAACGCTGAGGGTGTTTCTGAGTTCAGTACCCATTCTAGGAACAATTGGAAATGTGGATCTACAACCTAAGTACATCCTTGAAGATAAGGGAGGGCATTAAAGAAGTTACTTAGAGTTCTGGCACCCCCAAATCAGCCACCTGGAAGCCATTTGCAATGACAAAGATTCAGCTGTGACCGGCACCCCATCCACCAATTGGAAACTTCTGCTTCGTGTCTCCCCAGTGCTCTTAATAGGCACATAAAGGACTTTGAATAGATACCCACTGCTTGTGGGCCAGTTGTCATCAACCACATCCTTTCCCCCATCCTTTTCTTCAGCCATCCACTTTAAAAGGGCTCGGAAACGCATGGGAACACACGCACACAAACCAACACGCCATCCTCCAGTGCCTGTTTTCCAGCCCACCTGCCCCCAGTTTCACCATCAATGCAAATCAAAAACTCTGCCCAGTGGTTCCATGTCGACGGTTTAAACTCTGAACTGGAAGAAGTGAGAGATTTTGGAACAGTTTATTCCAGCAAGAATGGAGACAGGGAAAGCAAGGTGGGGTAAAGAATGAAAAGGAAGGCCTGTTACTGGGTGAGAAAAGCCATGGTGGTGCAAAGTAAAAGGTAATGGGAAAATTAAAGAAATGAAAGGTGTGTCTAGAGAAAGTGTAATTGGTTATGGCTGAATCAGCATTACCAGCATCTTCTGTCTAACAGAAAAAGAGCGGTGGCTATGACTTGAATCTTTGGATTCAATAATTTCAGCTCTGCTCTCCACCCTATCACAGACTGAACCTTTCCATTCTTTCTTCCCTTGCTCTTTTCCCACACCACTTCTTTTCCTGCCTTTATACTTACTTAAAATCACTGTTCATTCCCCAACTTCTTCTGATTAAAGGCTATCAACCTGAATTGTTTCCCTCTCCACAGATGCTGCCTCACCTGTATGGTAGTCACCACTGATATATATACTAGGTGATTTGTGGTAAGGCCCTGTACTACAGGTACGGGGGTAGTTCCCTGTCTGCTGGCTCCGCCCAGTAGGCGGAGTATAAATATGTGTGCTCCCCAGACAGCAGCCATTTCGCCAGCTGCTGTAGGAGGCCACACATCTTAGTGTAATAAAGCCTCAGTTGCATTCAACTCTCGTCTTTGTGTAATTGATCGTGCATCAACCTGTTGGAGTGTTTCCAGTAAAATCTGCTTTTGGTTCAAACCTTTCAGATGCATTTCTGGAATTAATTAGAAATTGCAGGCAGCAAAAATAAAAACAGCGGGAAAAAAAACCTTTGCTCATGACAGATAATCTTTTTATTGTCACAAGTATGAAATTACTGTGAAAAGCCCCTAGTCGCCACATTCCAGCACCTGTTCGGGTAAGCTGATAAGCGAATTGAACCTGCGCTGCTGTCCTTGTTCTGCATTATAAACCAGCTGTCTAGCCCACTGAGAAAAAGCAGCTTGTAACATCATAACGTATGCATGATGTTGGTACACAAAGTGCTCAAAGAATTTCTTAGCCTTTCTGGGAAACATGAGGTGGAATTCTTCGTTCCTGAAACTAGGGGCTGGATTCTCCGATTCTGGGGCTATGTCCCCACGTCCCCTGCAGCGTAGAGCACCCGGCTGTAGCTACCGATACGCCCCGGAGAATTGCCGGGTCCGTGGCCGCGCATGAGCTACATGGCGGAGGCAGCTCGCGGACCCGGCTCGTGAAAATGTGCCCCCTCCAACACCCCCCCCACACCGAGTTCCCGGCAGATGGGACCACACACGACCTATGCCATCGGGAACTCGGCCAGTTGAGGGCGGAGCATTGGGAGCGGGCGTCAGGCAATGTCCTGAGGCCGCCAATACGTGGCGCGGCGGCTTTGGAGGGGGTAGAGCATCGTGAAAGTGGCGCTGCTCACGATTTGGTCTCTCTTGGACTCTCCGGCCCATCGCCAAACACAATTTCAGTGTTGGCGAGCGGAGAATCCAGCCCTAAGTGTTGACGGCAGGGCAGAATTCACAGAGTTCTATGACAGCAAAACTGGCGCCCGGAACGATTCAACGGCCTTTAAGGGGCTCGCACTGGTGCCATGTGGAACACAATCGATTCCAATGAGAAACGGTGCAGGATTCATTGGGTTCGCGATTGACACTCAGGAGGCTGACAAGCTGCAGCCGCATGTACACACTGCACTCCCCACACACACCACCCCAGCCAGCAAGATGGCAGTAAGGAGAGCGGCGCGAGATTAATGGACGCCAAGCTGGAGACCCCGCTAGATGCTGTGGAGGTGAGGCAGGCAACCCTGTATCCCGGCCCAGGAAGGAGGCTGCCAGCCACAGCCATTCTCCGTGCCTGGGAACAGGTGGTAGAAGCTGGCAGCACTGGCAGCAACACCGTCTGGACCGGCCAGCAGTGCAGCACAGCACAAGCTCCTCAGCATGGCCAAGGTGAGTAGGCTGCACTCTGTCCCTTGCACCAACCCCCGTCCACACAGCCATAACCCTATCCCCCCTACCCAGAGGGCAGGGGGACCCCCACCCTGCCGGCACCCATATCAGCCACCATGGCCGGCTGTTGGGGACCGGCTCTCCATCCTCACTGGCTGCTTCCTGTTCCTCTGGGGCAAGCTCCGCTGCTGAAGCTTCCTCCGCCTCGAGCAGCTCCAGCCCATACAGTTGCAGTGTATCCCCCAGGGCTGCAGCGACTAGGAGGAAGGCCATCAGTGTTGGTTGAAATCCAATATCCATTGTCTGCAAGGGGTGAAAGGCTGACATGTGAGCATGGTGCATACCCCTGTGCCCAACCAGATCCAACGGACTAGATGGTGGGCCTGGTTGGCACTGCGGACTTGGCCCCCGCATGTTCCCCCCCCATCACCGCACCTCTTGCTCCGTCGGTGCCTGGCACCGTGGGGACCTCTGGCCCTGGCACCTGTACCTGCTGCCAGGGGTACTGTTGGATGGTGCTGCCCATTCAAGCGATACGCTCTGCGCCCTCCATCCGGTGCCTCCCCAGGAGGGGCTATTGTGTGCGTTGCCTTTGGGAAGGCTGAGTGATGCCCCGCCAATGGGTGGCAGCCTGTTGGGAGGGTGGTAATGTGGAGGGTGGGCACAGGGGTGGTGGGGTGGCGGCACCCATATGGCCGGTGTCACTCTGCAGAACCAAAGCCAAGATGGGTGGTCAGTGGGGTGCGCAGCAAGATAGGCCGCGGCTATGGCAGACCCGTTGGGGGTCATCCCGGCCCTACGCCCATCCCCCCGTAACCCCCCTCCCTGCCATGGCCTGAGCAGGGCCCACAGCCAGCCCAGTCAGAAGCAGTAGCCCACAGTTGCGCCTCTCCATGTCCTACCTCCTCTCTCACCCTCATCAGGCACGGCACCTGTATCCCAATTTTTAAAAGCACCAGTGAACTGCGTCACTGGGAATTCCCGCCAATGGAGGCGGAGAATCGTAGAGATTCCGGAGAATTGACCTTTAACGTAGTCATGCGGAGGGAAAGGAACAGACAATATGGGAAGGTATTTAATTGGGGGAGGGGAAATTATACTGCCATTAGACAGGAGCTGAGGAGCATAAATTGGGAACAGATATTCTCAGGGAAATGCAGAGCAGTAATGTAGGGTTGTTTAAGGAGCACTTGCTGAGAGTGCTGGATAGTTTTGTCCCACTGAGACAAGGTGAAGGAGCCTTAGATGACAAGCGAAGTGGAGCTTCTAGGCAAGAGGAAGAAGGAAGCTTACGTAAGGTTGAGGAAGGAAGGATCTGGCATGGCTCTAGAGGGTTACAAGGTAGCCAGGAAGGAACTCAAAGTGGACATAGGAGGGCTAGAAGGGGGCATGAAAAAACCCTGGCGGGAAGGATTAGGGAAAACACCAAAGTTCTATGTGAGAAATAAGAGGATGATCAGAGTGAGAGTAGGGCCGATCAGGGATAGTGGAACAAACTTGTGCCTGGAGTCTGAGGATGTAGGGGAAGCCCTAAATAAATATTTTGCGTCAGTATTCACTAGAAAGAGGGACCTTGTTGCTCGTGAGATCAGCGTGAACCAGGTTAATAGGCTCGAACAGGTTGACATTAAGAAGGAGGATGTGCTGGAAATTTTGAAAAGCATCAGGATAGATAAGTCCCCTGGGCCAGATGGGATATAGCCAAGGTTACTACAGGAAGCAAAGGAGGAGATTGCTGCGCCGTTGGCGATGATCTTTGCATCCTCACTCTCCACTGGAGTAGTACCGGATGATTGGAGGGAAGCGAATGTTGTTCCCTTGTTCAAGAAAGGGAATAGGGAAATCCCTGGGAATTACTGACCAGTCATAGAATCATAAAATCTACAATGCAGAAGGACACTATTCAGCCCATCGAGTCTGCACCGGCCCTTGGAAAGAGCACTCTACCTATGTCCACTCCTCCACCCTATCCCGGTAACCCAATCTAACCTAACCTAACCTTTTGCACACTAAGGATTGGATTGGATTTGTTTATTGTCACGTGTACCGAGGTACAGTAAAAAGTATTTTTCTGCGAGATCATTAGTACATGAAAAGAAAATAAAAGAAAATACATAATAGGGCAACACAAGGTACACAATGTAACTACATAACACCGGCATCGGATGAAGCATACAGAGGTGTAGCGTTAATACGGTCAGTCCATAAGAGGATCGTTTAGGAGTCTGGTAACAGCGGGGAAGAAGCTGTTTTTGAGTCTGTTTGTGCGTGTTCTCAGACTTCTGTACCTCCTGCCCAATGGAAGAAGTTGGAAGAGTGAGTAAGCCGGGTAGGAGGAGTCTTTGATTATGCTGCCCGCTTTCCCCAGCGGGAGGTGTAGATGGAGTCAATGGATGGGAGGCAGGATCGTGTGATGGACTGGTCTGTGTTCACGACTCTCTGAAGTTTCTTGCGGTCCTGGGCTGAGCAGTTGCCATACCAGGCTGTGATGCAGCCAGATAGGATGCTTTCTATGGTGCATCTGTAAAAGTTGGTATGAGTTAATGTGGGCATGCCGAATTTCCTTAGTTTCCTGAGGAAGTATAGGCGCTGTTGTGCTTTCTTGATATTAGTGTCTACGTGGGTGGATCAGGACATATTTTTGGTGATGTGTACCCCTAGGAATTTAAAACTGCTAACCATCTCCACCTCGGCCCCGTTGATTCTGACAGGGGTGTGTGCAGTACTTTTCTTCCTGAAGTAAAAGACCTCATCTTTTTAGTTTTGCTGGCATTGAGGGAGAGATTTTTGTCGCTGCACCACTCCACTAGGTTCTCTATCTCCCTCCTGTATTCTGACTCGTCGTTATTCGAGATCCGGCCCACTATGGTCGTATCGTCAGCAAACTTGTAGATGGAGCTTGAACCAAATTTTGCCACGCAGTCGTGTGTGTACAGGGAGTAGAGTAGGGGGCTATGTACGCAGCCTTGCGGGGCCCCAGTATTGAGGACTATTGTGGTGGAGGTGTTGTTGTTTATTCTTACTGATTGTGGTCTGTGGGTCAGAAAATCGAGGATCCAGTTGCAGAGTGGGGAGCCAAGTCCTAGGTTTTGGAGCTTTGATATGAGCTTGGCTGGGATTATGGTGTTGAAGGCGGAGCTCTAGTCAGTAAATAGGAGTCTGATGTAGGAGTCCTTGTTGTTGAGATGCTCTCGGGATGAATGAAGGGCCAGGGAAATGGCGTCTGCTGTGGACCGGTTGTGACGGTATGCGAATTGCAGTGGGTCAAGGCGTTCTGGGAGTATGGAGGTGATGCGCTTCATGACCAACCTCTCGAAGCACTTCATTACGACTGAAGTCAGGGCCACTGGACGGTAGTCATTGAGGCACGTTGCGTGGTTCTTCTTTGGCACTGGTATGATGGTGGTCTTCTTGAAGCAAGTGGGGACCTCAGAGTGGAGTAGGGACAGGTTAAAGATGTCCGCGAACACATCTGCCAGCTGGTCTGCACAGGCTCTGAGTGCACGACCAGGGATCCCGTCTGGGCCCGTCGCCTTCGAGGGTTCACTTTCAGGAAGGCCAATCTGACTTTGGAAGCTGTGGCGATTTAGCATATCCAATCCACTTAACCTGCACATCTTTGGACTATGGGAGGAAACCGGAGCACCCGGAGGAAACCCACGCAGACACGGGGAGAATGTGCAGACTCCACACAGACAGTGACCCAAGCCGGGAATCGAACCTGGGACCTTGAAGCTTTGAAGCAACTGTGCTAACCACTGTGCTACTGTGCTGCCAGTCAGTCTTACGTCTGGTGAGCAAAATACTGGAAAGGATTCTGAGAGGTCGGATTCATGATTATTTAGAAAAACATAGTTTGATTAAAGATAGTCAGCATGGCTTTGTGAGGGGCAGGTCATGCCTCACAAGCCTCATTGAATTCTTTGAGGATATGACGAGACACACTGATGAAGGTTGGGCAGTGGATGTGGTGTATATGGATTTCAGTAAGGCATTTGATAAGATTCCCCATGGTAGGCTGATTCAGAAAGTTAGGTGGCATGGGATACAAGGAAATTTGGCTGTCTGGTTACAGAATTGGCTGGCCTAAAGAAGACAGCAAGTGGTAATGATGGAAAGTATTCCGTTTGGAGGTCAGTGACCAGTGGTGTCCTGCAGGGATCGGTTCTGGGACCTCTGCTCTTTGTGGCTTTTATAAATGACTTGAGGAAATGGAAAGGTGGGTTACTAAGTTTGCCGATGACACGAAGGTTGGTGAAATTGTAGATCGTGTTGAGGGCTGTTGCAGGTTACAACAAGACATTGAAAGGATGCAGTGCTGGGCTGAGAAGTGGCAGATGGAGTTAAACCTAGATAAATGTGAAATGATTGATTTTGGAAGGTCGAATTTGAATGCTAAATACAATGTAAAAGGCAGGATTCTTGGAAGTGTGGAGGAACAGAGGGATCTTGGGGTCCACGTACCTAGATCCCTCAAAGTTGCCACCCAGGTTGATAGGGTTGTTAAGAAGGCGTATGGTGTGTTGGCTTTCATTAACAGGGGGATTGAGTTTAAGAGCCGTGAGGTTTTGCTGCCGCTTTATAAAACTCTAGTTAGACCACACTTGGAATATTGTGTCCAGTTCTGGTCGCCTCATTATAGAAAAGATGTGGATGCTTTGGAGAGGGTGCAGAGGAGATTTACCAGGATGCTGCCTGGACTGGAGGGCATGTCTTATGAAGAAACGTTGAGGGAGCCAGGGCTTTTCTCACTGGAGCGAAGAAGGAAGAGAGGTGACTTGATAGACGTGTACAAGGTGATGAGAGGCATGGGCAGAGTGGATAGCCAGAGACTTTTTCCCAGGGCGGAAATGGCTGTCACGAGGGGACATAATTTTAAGGTGATTGGAGGAAGGTTTAGGGGAGATGTCAGAGGTAGGTTCTTTACACAGAGAGTGGTGGGTGCGTGGAATGCACTGCCAGCGGAGGTGGTGGAGTCAGAGTCATTAGGGACATTTAAGCGACTCTTGGACAGGCACATGGACAGCAGTAAATTGAAGGGGTGCAGGCTATGTTGATCTTAGATAAGGATAAGTGGTCGGCACAACATTGTGTGCCGAAGGGCCTGCACTGTGTTGTACTGTTCTATGCTCTATGTTCTAATTCTGGATCAGGCCCGTTAATAATATGCCAACAACGTTTATTGTACGTATGGAGTGAAACGAATTGACACCGCCGTCGAGGCACCGGAAAATTACGGTTTGGTGTGAAACTGGCGTCCACCATGATTTTGGTATCTAAACCAATTCTCTACGCAATCGCGATTCTGGCGTCGGCTGACGGAGAATCTCGCCCATGATATTTTCTCATTTACTTTGGAGGCGATTCTCCAAAATGGAGACTAAATGTTCGCGCCATCGTGAACGCCATCGCGTTTCACGACGGCTCGAAATGGGCACGGGGACGACCGATTCTGTCCCCCACAGGGGGTCAGCACGGCGCTGGAGCCGTTCATGCTGCTCCAGCCTCCCTTCCCGCTGCCAAATGGGCGCCGCGCCAACCCACACATGCGCAGTTGGGTCGCGCTAACCTGCGCATGCGTGGGGGACTTCTTCAGCGCGCCGGCCCCTACGCAACATGGCGTGGGTGTTCAGGGGCCGGCCAGCCAATCAGTGGGCCCCGATAGCGGGCCAGACCCCATTAGAAGCCCCTCCCAAAGAACAAAGAAACAAAGAAATGTACAGCACAGGAACAGGCCCTTCGGCCCTCCAAGCCCGTGCCGACCATGCTGCCGGACTAAACTACAATCTTCTACACTTCCTGGGTCCGTATCCCTCTATTCCCATCCTATTCATGTATTTGTCAAGATGCCCCTTAAATGTCACTATCGTCCCTGCTTCCACTACCTCCTCCGGTAGCGAGTTCCAGGCACCCACTACCCTCTGCGTAAAAAATGTGCCTCGTACATCTACTCTAAACCTTGCCCCTCTCACCTTAAACCTATGCCCCCTAGTAATTGACCCCTCTACCCTGGGGAAAAGCCTCTGACTTTCCACTCTGTCTATGCCCCTCATAATTTTGTATACCTCTATCAGGTCTCCCCTCAACCTCCTTCGTTCCAGTGAGAACAAACCGAGTTTATTCAACCGCTCCTCATAGCTAATGCCCTCCATACCAGGCAACATTCTGGTAAATCTCTTCTGCACCCTCTCTAAAGCCTCCACATCCTTCTGGTAGTGTGGCGACCAGAATTGAACACTATACTCCAAGTGTGGCCTAACTAAGGTTCTAAGGTTCTATCTAAGGTCTCCCGGTAAAGGAGCACTTTTCCCCGCCCCACGGGCCGCCCCCCGACCCTTTGCGCAGAGTTTCCGCCAGCAGCGACCAGGGGTGAACGGCGCCGGCGGGCCTCTGCTTCTTCCGCGTGGCCGCTCGGCCCATCCGGGCCGGAGAATCGGCAGCCCCGGCGATACCAGTGGCCCGCGGCCCGCGTCGCGCCAAACGCGTCGGCGCAAATGGCGCCGATTCTCCGCACCTCGGAGAATCGCGCTCCGGAGTCGGGGCGTTGTGGCGCGGTTGCGGCGATTGTCCGGCCTGGTATGGGGCTCGGAGAATCGCCCCCTTTATGTCAGCATAAGCAGGGGCGTGGAGACCAGTGTTTTCAAAGTGAGGGTGCTAAGGCAAAGGATTAATTGCACTACATTGTGGCTTTTGTATGTGTAATGTAAAATGGGAGATTGGTAAAGAATGGCAGATCTATCTTAGATATAAACAACTAAAACATATCTAATTCTGGGATCAAATAACTTCAGTGCATCAGACCAAAACTTCTCGGACCCCATGGTGGTTAAATATTTTAAGAGTTCTACAGTTAGGGTTGGGCAGTCCGAGATAGATATTGCAGTTTGCCACAAACTGACCGAATAGAGGTAGTCTGTAATCACAGGCATATTCAACATTTCTGCTAATGTCTAATTTCGCTCGCAGTGTCTCCTGCCATGTTAAGGTTTGGGGATCAGGAAAATATCTTCAGTTCCCTGTGGCTGATGTAGAAGCAGAAAATGTTAGAAGTCCATCTAACATTTGTACCGCTGCGCATTTCTAGCAGTTCATGCACAGAGCGAAAACAGATTAAAGCTGTTGCCTCTTTGTTAAATCACTGTGATTGATGCCTTTCTTGATTTATAAGTGCATTGATTGATGTTCTTGACCTTTTGCGAAGTTACCCTGTGGAGATTGTTTCTTATCAGGTCTCGTTGTCCAGGATTTCTGCGTTGTTAGCTGTGTTCTGCCTATTGGATGCTGGTTGTTATTCTGTGGTGCTGGTGGTATCCTTTCTCTTTCGGCCAAAATGCTGCTATTTCCTCAGAAATTATCCGTAGGCTGCAATGTGGTTAGTCATAGAGGTCACCTCTAAGAGACATCTGGATGGGTAAATGAATAGGGAGGAAATAGAGGGATACGGACCGAGTAAGGGCAGAAGGATTTTTTGTAGACAGGGCATTATGATCAGCACAAGCTTGGAGGGCCGAAGGGCCTGTTCCTTGCTGTACTTTTCTTTGTTCTTTGTCTACAGCACAGAAAAGGCCCTTCGACCCATTGCATCTGTGCCGGTCAAAAACAACCGCCTAACTATTCTAATCCCATCTTTCAGCACTTGGCCCAAAGCCATCCCAAATGCACATCTAAATACTTCTTAAATGGTATTAGGGTCTCTGCATCCACCACCCTTTCAGGCAGCAAGTTCCAGAGTCCCACCACCCTCTGGGTGAAAAGGTTTTTCCTCACATCCCCTCTAAGCGCCTTGCCCCTTACTTTAAATCTATGCCCCCTGGTCAATAATCCCTCCGCCAAGGGCAAACATTTCTTCCTGTCTACTCTAACTCAGCCCCTCATAATGTTATACACCTCAATCATGTCCCCCCTCAGTCTCCTCTGCTCCAAGGAAAACAATCCCAGTCTATCCAATCTCTTTTCATCGCTAAATGGTTAATGGTTAAACCACCTTTACACAACTTTTAACAAGGATTCAACAAGAGTAAGCTATTATTTGTAAAAAAAATGAGGATTATTAGGTTATAGTTTAAGTTATAAGGAATGGCCAAGTCAGATGGACCTGTTTACTTTCAAATAAAGGGAGAGTGTTGTGGGATGTTGGTTACGTTCGCTAGGTCTGAAGGAGTCTTTGTAATCATTTGTAAGTTAACTCAAAGTCTTTATTGACTCTCAGAACTATTTACAAATATAGAGTAAAGGGCACAAGCGAGGAGGAGCTTAATGGGAGACATGGCTCTGCTATTTAGCACTTCTATAACACTTGACTGACTCTGGGTGCAGGTCATGGGCATTCTTCCATCACTGTGTGGGCAGTACTGTATTCACAGTGACCCTATGTGTGTCAGACCCTTATACTACAGAGACTTTGAGGTGACTGGCTTTCCTCTTCCCTGCAGTACATGTTACCTGCGTGCTCCACCTGATCCACTCTCCTTGAAAAGTGGGAATGGTTTAATCGGATCATATCTTGCTGCCCAAATCTCCACTCCCGCTTACCAGCCAAGCTATGATTTTTGCAGCCAATCTACTGAATGCAAATGTTACAACATCTCCTGGCCTCATGCAGCACTGACATATGAGCATTCCACTTATTGTGCCCAACCCCCGCACACGTACCAAAGCAACAACTCCATTTCTGGGTAAATTCAGTGACTGGCCCTTCAGTTTAAGCTATTGAGAGACTCTTAGCATATTTAGAAACGTACATAGAAAATAGAAGCAGGAGGAGGCCATTCGGCCCTTTGAGCCTGCTCCACCATTTGTTATGATCATGGCTGATATCCTGACCCCGCCTTCCCCCCTTATCCCTTGATCCATTTAGCCCCAAGAGCTAAATCTAATTCCTTCTTGAAATTATACGTTTTGGCTTCAACCACTTTCTGTGGTAGCGAATTCCGCAGATTCACCACTCTCTTGATGAAGAAATTTCTCCTCACCTCAGTCCCAAGGTTTATCCCTCATCCTCAAACTATGACTCCTGGGGCGGGATTATCCGGGAATTGGCGGGGCGGGCAGAAAAGGCGCAGTGGAGTGGCGGGAACCACTCCGGTGTCGGGCAGCCCCAAAGGTGCTAGGACGGCGCCGGAGCGGTTTGCGCCCTGCCGGCCGGCGAGCAAGGCCTTTGGCGCCACGCCAGCCGGGGCCAAAGGGACTCCGCCGGCCGGCGCGGGTCCGCGCATGCGCGGGAGCATCAGCGTCTGCTGACGTCATCCCCGTGCATGCGCACATGGAGTCACCTCCGCACCGGGAATTGCGGATAACCACGGCCTCCGGTGCGGAAGGAATAGAATGCCCCCACGGCACAGGCCCGCCCGCGGATTGGTGGGCCCCGACCGTGGGCCAGGCCACCGTGTGGGCACATCCCGGGGCCAGATCCCTCCGCGACCCCCCAATAACCCTGGAGCCGCCAGGTCCCGCCGGTAAGGGACCAACTCCAATTTACGCCGGCGGGATTGGCTACAGGCGGGCGGGACTTCGGCCCATCGCGGGCCAGAGAATTCAGGCGGCCCCAGGGCCCATTGAGTCGCACTGGACCCCGGCATTCTCCGAGGCGGGTGGCGCGACTCACGGCAAGCGGTTTTTGGGGGGATCGGAGAATTCGGAGGCCGGTGGGGGTGGGATTCACGCCGACCCCCGGCGATTCTCCGACCCGGCGGGGGGGGGGGGGGGGGCATTTTCTCTGAATCGCCCTGTCTAAACCTGTTAGAATTTTATGGGCGTGATCTAACGGCTGCTTTGTGCCCGGCACGCATCCGTGTGAGCCGATTAGATCATGGGGAGGCGGAAATGGGGATCCGTGCTGGGCGCTGATCGGTTTCCGATCTAAATTGCACGCTATCATTGGCGGGATTTGGATCCCATCTAGATATGTCGAGATACCAATAATATTCAATTAACACTAATCTCCATATCGTTAACAGGACGGATCCTCTATCTAAAGGCCTCCCGTGATCTAACCGACTCTCTAACGAGTAGTCACGCGGGCGTTCTTTAGCACCCCGATTTAAAATGTGAAGCCAGAGCAGTAGCTGCTGTGGGGATTGGAGGAGGTGAGTAGCCATCTTCGAAACTGGAGGCGCTGGAGCTGCTGCTCACCTGGGACTGGGATCCCCCTCTCTCAATTTACACCCATTTAAATAATAATCTGCCTTTCTACTTTTGCTACCGAAGTGGATAACCTCACATTTATCCCCATTATACTGTACCTACCATGCATATGCCCACTCACTCAGCCTGCCCAAATTCTGCTGAAGCATCTCTGCATCCTCCTCACAGCTCACCCTCCCATCCAACTTTGTGTCAAATTTGGAGATAATACATTTAGTTCCCTCGTCCAAATCATTAATATATATTGTGAACAGTTGGGGTCCTAGCACAGCTCCCTGTGGTACTCCACTAGTCACTGCCTTTTGAAAAAGACCCATTTATTCCAACTCTTTGCTTCCTGGTGAAAACATTTAGGGAATACTAGGAAATAGGGCCACTATGGCTCTGAGGAAGAGCAGACAGGGAGATGTTTCTGAAAACAGCGGAACTGGTGGGCTGAAGTGCATATGTTTTAATGCAAGAAGTATAACAAGTAAGGCATATGAACCTAGAGCTTGGAACTATGATGTTGTTGCCATTACAGAGACCTGGTTGAGGGTGGGACAGGATTGGCAGCTAAACATTCCAGGATTTAGATGTTTCAGGCGGGATATAGGGGGAGGTAAAACGGGTGGAGGAGTTGCGCTACTGGTTCGGGAGAATATCACAGCTGTACTATGGGAGGGCACCTCAGAGGGCAGCGAGGCTATATGAAATGAAAAAAATGAAAATCGCTTATTGTCACAAGTAGGCTTCAAACGAAGTTACTGTGAAAAGCCCCTAGTCGCCACATTCCGGCGCCTGTTCGGGGAGGCTGATACGGGAATCGAACCGTGCTGCTAACCTGCCTTGGTCTGCTTTAAAAGCCAGCAATTTAGCCCAGTGTGCTAAACCAGCCCCATATGGGTAGAGATCAGGAATAAGAAGGGTGCAGTCACAATGTTGGGGGTTTACTACAGGCCTCCCAACAGCCAGCGGGAGATACAGGAGTAGATAGGTAGACAGATTTTGGAAAAGAGTAAAAACAACAGGGATGTTGTGATGGGAGACTTTAACTTCCCCAATATTGACTGGGACTCACTTAGTGCAAGGGGCTTGGAAGGGGCAGAGTTTGTAAGGAGCATCCAGGAGGTGTTCTTAAAACAATATGTAGATCGTCCAACTAGGGAAGGGGCTGTACTGGACCTGGTATTGGGTTATGAGCCCGGCCAGGTGGTAGAAGTTTCAGTCGGGGAGGATTTCGGGAACAGTGACCACAATTCAGTAAGTTTCAAAGTGCTGGTGGACAAGGATAAGAGTGGTCCTCGGGTGAATGTGCTAAATTGGGGGAAGGCTAATTCTAACAATATTAGGTGGGAACTGAAGAACATAGATTGGGGGCGGATGTTTGAGGGTAAATCAACATCTGACATGTGGGAGGCTTTCAAATGTCAGTTGAAAGGACTTCAGGACCGGCATGTTCCTGTGAGGAAGAAGGATAAATATGGCAGATTTCGCGATCCTTGGATAACGAGGGATATTGTAGGCCTCGTCAAAAAGAAAAAGCAGGCATTTGTCAGGGCTAGAAGGCTCGAAACAGACAAAGCCTGTGTGGAATATAAGGAAAGTAGGACTGAACTTAAGCAAGGAGTCAGGAGGGCTAAAGGGGGTCACGAAAGGTCATTGGCAAATAGGGTTAAGGAAAATCCCAAGGCTTTTTGCACGTACATAAAAAGCATGAGGGTAGCAAGGGAAAGGGTTGACCCACTGAAGGATAGGCAAGGGAATCTATGTGTGGAGCCAGAGGAAATGGGGGAGGTACTAAATGAATACTTTGCATCAGTATTCACCAAAGAGAAGGAATTGGTGGATGTTGAGTCTGGCGAAGGGGGTGTAGATAGCCTGGGTCACATTGAGATCCAAAAAGACAAGGTGGGCGTCTTGAAAAATATTAAGGTAGATAAGTCCCGAGGGCCTGATGGGATCTACCCAAGAATTCTGTAGGAGGCAAGAGAGGAAATTGCTGAGGCCTTGACAGAAATCTTTGGATTCTCACTGTCTTCAGGTGATGTCCCGGAGGACTGGAGAATAGCCAATGTATTCCTTTGTTTAAGAAGGGTAGCAAGGATAATCCAGGGAATAATCCAGTCTCACTAACTTGATAGAGTTTTCGAGGAGGTCACAAAGTGATTGATGCAGGTAGGGCAGGGGGTGTTGTCTATATGGACTTCAGTAAGGCCTTTGACAAGGTCCCTCATGGCAGACTGGTACAAAAGGTGAAGTCACACGGGATCAGAGGTGAGCTGACAAGATGGATACAGAACTGGCTAGGTCATAGAAGGCAGAGAGTATCAATGGAAGGGTGCTTTTCTGATTGGAGGGCTGTGACTAGTGGTGTTCCGCAGGGATCAGTGCTGGGACCTTTGCTGTTTGTAGTATATATCAATGATTTGGAGGAAAACGTAACTGGTCTGATTAGTGAGTTTGCGGACGACACAAAGGTTGATGGAATTGCAGATAGCGATGAGGACGGTCAGAGGATACAGCAGGATTTAGATTGTTTGGAGACTTGGGCGGCGAGATGGCAGATGGAGTTTAATCCGAACAAATGTGAGGTAATGCATTTTGGAAGGTCTAATGCAGGTAGGGAATATACAGTGAATGGTGAAACCCTCGAGAGTATTGACAGTCAGAAAGATCTTGGTGTACAGGTCCACAGGTCACTGAAAGAGGCAACACAGGTGGAGAAGGGAGTCAAGAAGGCATACGGCATGCTTGCCTTCATTGGCTGGGGCATTGAGTATAAAAATTGTCAAGTCATGTTGCAGCTGTATAGAACCTTAGTTAGGTCACACTTGGAGTATAGTGTTCAATTCTGGTCGCCACACTGCCAGAAGGCTGTGGAGGCTTTAGCGAGGGTGCAGAAGAGATTTACCAGGATGTTGCCTGGTATGGAGTGCATTAGGATGAGGAGAGGTTGGATAAACTTGATTTGTTCTCACTGGAATGAAGGTTGTTGAGGGGCGACCTGATAGAGGTCTACAAAATTATGAGGGGCATAGTCAGAGTGGATAGTCAGAGACTTTTTTCCAGGGTTGAGGGGTCAGTTACTGGGGGCATAGGTTTAAGGTATGAGGGGCACGGTTTAGAGGAGATGTACGAGGCAAGATTTTTACACAGAGGGTCGTGGGTGCCTGGAACTCGCCGGAGGAGGTGGTGGAAGCAGGGACGATGGTGACGTTTAAGGGGCATCTTGACAAATACAGATAAATGGTTCTGTGGCAACGAAAGAGACTCACGAGTGGTATGTTGCCTCCCGGGTGCTAGGGTCCATGACGTCTCGGACCGTGTTTTCAGAATCCTTAAGGGGGAGGGTAAACAGTCACAAGTCATGTCGATACCAACGACATAGCTAAGAGTAGGGATGGGGATTTAAAACAGAAATTTAGGGAGCTAGGGTGGAAACTGAGAGCCAGTGCAAACCACGTTGTCATCACTGGTTTGTTGCCGATGCCACGTGCTAGCGAGTTGAGGAACAGGAAGAGAGTGCAGATAAACATGTGGCTGCAGGGATGGTGCAAGGGCGAGGGTTTCCGTCACTTGGATAATTGGAGCACATTCTGGGGAAGGTGGGACCTGTACAAACAGGACGATTTGCACCTGAACCAGAGGGGCAGCAATATCCTGGGAGGAAAATTTGCTACTGCTCTTTGGGGGGGAGGGGGGGGGGGGGGGAGGGGGCGCGGGGGGGGTTGAAACTAATTTGTCAGGGGGATGGGAAAATGAGCTGTAGTTCAGAAGCCAGTGTTGAGAGTAGTGAGGTACTGAGGAGGGTATCAAGGTCTCAGGATTGTACCGGCAGACAGAAAGGTGGGTTGAAGTGTGTCTACTTTAATGCAAGGAGCATCCAGAATAAGGTAGGTGAACTTCGAGCGTGGATTGGTACTTGGGACTACGATGTTGTGGCCATTACAGAGACATGGTTAGAACAGGGACAGGAAAGGTTGTTGGAGGTTCCGGGGTATAGATGTTTCAATAAGAGTAGGGAAGGTGGTAAAAGAGGTGGAGGAGTAGCATTGTTAGTCAAGGATAGTTTAACGGCTGCAGAAAGGCAGTTTGAGGGGGATCTGCCTACTGAGGTAATATGGGCTGAAGTTAGAAATAGAAAAGGAGCGGTCACATTGTTAGGAGTTATCTATAGGCCCCCAAATAGGAATAGAGATGTGGAGTGTCATGCGAGAGTGCCTTTAAGAACTGGATGTTTAAGCAATGTAACTTTTAGAAAACAGTGATGTCATAGAGTCGGTGGAGCTCAGGTCAGGTCAGCCATTTTGCAGGTTTTTAGTTTCAGTTTTAAAATGCAGTGTCTGTGTGTTTCCAGAGAGCTGCAAGTTTTGCAGTTTGGTTTTGTTGAGAGCAGCTAAAAAGTGCCTAGCTGGTTTTGCTGAGAGCAGTTTAAAAGTAGAAAGCCAGTTTGCGACAGTCTCTGCCATTCTACTGAAAATATATATATCCTTTAACCTGATGTGATACTGTTTAAAGGTGTTAAGCCTCTTGGAAGTTTGAAGGAACATTTTAAGAAATTATTTACTGTTGCAATATTTTCTGAGTTATCTTTGAAGTAAGGGGTATTAAGAGATCCAATGTTTATTTAATGGAATATGTTTATTTCATGGAATAAACAGTGTTTTGTGTTTAAAAACCCACGTGTCCATAAGTGTAATCCCACACCTAGGGAAAAAGCCGTGTGCCCGGAAAAGCAACCAATGCATTAACGGGAGCGATTGGTTGAACTCCATGATACATTTTGGGATTCTGAAAAGCCTCGCCCATAACAATTGGGGGCTCGAGGGGGATAAAAGTCTATCTATTGGATTAGCTTTTGTGAACTTAAAGACACTGAAGGATTGTTGCTTTTCCGGTGTGGTATTTTAGTTTAAGTGGGGAGAGTGTTGTGAACAATGGCTCCTTCAGAGGCTCAGATGTTTTTGGGGGTGGAGAATGTCACACGTAGTACTTTACGGACAGAAACAAAACGCAGATTTGGCAAAAACATTGCAGTTAACCTTACCTGATAAAATGGGAAAGATGAGGTAATTATGGCGGTGGTTAAGCATTTAAAGTTGCCTGAGATAGAGTTTGACTCATTGGAAATGGCAAAAATTCAGTTGCAAATTAAACAAATGGAACATCAGAAAGAATCAAAGCGGCTGGAATACGAGAGTGAGAGAGAGGAAAAAGAAAGAGGAAGAGAGAGAGAGAGGAAAAAGAAAAGGAGAGGGAAGAAAGGAGGAAAGAATGAATAGCCCTAGCAGAACAAAAAGATAAAGAGAGGGAGTTTGAACTTCAGAAAATAGCCATGAAATATGACAATCAGTTAAAATTGGCAGACGTAAAGGGAAACGTACAGTGGATGATAGTGATGAGGATAGTGAGAAAGAGCGTCATAGTCGAAGGCTTGGTGGGAATATATTTAAATATGTCCAAGCATTGCCAAGGTTTGACGAGAAGGAAGTGGAAGCCTTTTTCATTTCATTTGAGAAGGTAGCTAAACAAATGAAATGGCCACAGGATATGTGGGTGTTACTGATTCAAACAAAGCTGGTAGGTAGAGCTAGTGAAGTGTTTGCATCACTACTGGAGGAGGTACCTGGAAGGTATGAGGAGGTGAAGAAATCCATCTTAAGTGCATATGAGCTGGTGCCTGAAGCTTACAGACAAAGGTTTAGAAATGTAAGGAAAGAATTTGGTCAAACATACATGGAGTTTGAAAGGCTCAAACAGAGTAATTTTGATAGATGGATAAGAGCTTTGAAAATAGACCAAACGTATGAAGCTCTCAGGGAAATTATACTTTTGGAGGAGTTTAAAAATTCAATTCCTGATGTAGTGAGAACTCATGTGGCAGAACAGATGGTTAAAACTGCGAGATTAGCAGCGGAAATGGCAGATGATTATGAATTAGTTCATAAATCAAAGATTGGTTTCTGACATCAGTTTCAGCCGGTGAGGGATAGAAACTGGGGACATGAGAAATACTCACGTGGTAAAGGTAAAGGTGATCTGATGGGAGACAATAAAGAGAGTGCGCCTCAGATTAAAAAAGAAATCCAGGAGGGTGGAAAAGAAATGAAAAGTTTCAGATGTTTTCACTGTAATAAACTAGGCCATGTAAAGTCACGGTGTTTGTGGTTGAAGAAAAGCACTGGGAAGGCTGATGTGGTAAAACAGGATAAGGCAGTGGGATTTGTTAGAGTGGTAAAGGAAAGCCCAATGGATGCGAAGGAGGTGCAAACGATTGTACAGCCTGTTCAAGAAGTAATTGTTAAGAAGGTGCCAGATGTCTTTAAAGAATTTACTTGTGTGGGTAAAGTTTACTCATGTGTATCGGGAGGAGCAGGTAAAGAAGTCTCAATTTTAAGAGATACAAGGGCTAGTCAATCTTTAATGGTAAGAGATGAGGAATTATGTAGTTTGGGAAGAATGTTGCCAGAAAAGGTGATGATATGTGGAATTCAGGTTGAGAGGAGTAGCGTTCCATTATATAAGGTAAGGTTGGAAAGTCCAGTGAAGAGTGGTGAAGTGGTAGTAGGAGTAATAGATAAACTATCTTGTTTATATACACAGTTTAACTTGGGTAATGATATAGCTGGATCGCAGGTGGAAGTGATGCCTACTGTGGTTGATAAGCCATTGGATAAATCAGTCAACTGAAGTGTTGAAGGACGAATATCCTGGGATTTTTCCGGATTGAGTAGTAACAAGGTTGCAAAGTCATAGGTTAAGACAAGAGAAGAAAGCAAGGAGTGAAGATGAAGTTGAAGTGCAATTATCAGAAACGATTTTTGATCAGATGGTTGAAAAAGAACAAGAACAGGTGCAGGAGGAGGCAGATATTTTTAGTTAAGGGAAATTGGCAGAGTTACAACAGAAAGATGTAGAAATAAAATGGATATATCAGAAAGCATATACGGGAGAGGAATCTGAGAGTATACCAGAGTGTTATTACCGTAAAAATGATGTCTTGATGAGAAAATGGAGACCTGTACACATGCAGGCAGATGAAAAGTGGGCAGAATTTCATCAAATAGTATTGCCGGTAGGGTGTGGAAAGGAGGTGTTGCGAGTTGCACATGAGGTACCAGTGGGAGGTCATTTGGGAATAAGGAAAACTCAAGCTAAAATCCAGAAACATTTTTATTGGCCTGGACTACATAAAGATGTAGTTAAATTTTGTCAATCATGTCACACATGTCAAGTGATAGGGAAACCTCAAGCAGTGATAAAACCAGTGCCCTTAATACCCATTCCAGCATTTGAGGAACCTTTTACAAGGGTCCTAATTGATTGTGTAGGACTGCATCCTAAAACAAAAAGTGGGAATCAATATCTTTTGACTGTAATGGATGTGTCTACTAGGTTTCCAGAGGCCATTCCAGTACTTAATATTACAGCTAAAAGGATTGTGCAGAAGTTACTTAAATTCTTTACTAGATATGGACTACCCACAGAAATTCAATCGGATCAAGGAACGAATTTAACTTCAAAGTGATTCAAAGAAGTTATGGATAGCTTAGGAATAAAACAATTTAAATCAACTGTGTACCATCCAGAATCGCAGGGAGCGTTAGAAAGGTGGGATCAGACATTAAAGACAATGTTGAGGGCGTATTGTCAAGATTATCCAGAGGATTGGGATAAAGGAATCCCATTCGTATTGTTTGCAATTAGGGATGCACCTAAGGGATGCACTCGAGATATTGAGACTCTGGTCAAAAAGAAGAAGGAGGCATATGACGTACATAAACAACTGGGATCAAGTGGATCCCTTGAAGAGTATAGAGATTGCCGAAATAGAGTTAAGAGGGAAATCAGGAGGGCAAAAAGGGGACATGAAATTGCTTTGGCAAATAATGCAAAGGAGAATCCAAAGAGCTTCTACATACAGATACATAAAGGGAAAAAGAGTAACTAGGGACAGAGTAGGGCCTCTTAAGGATCAACAAGGACATCTATGTGCAGAGCCACAAGAGTTGGGTGAGATCCTGAATGAATATTTCTCATCGGTATCCATGGTGGAGAAAGGCATGGATGTTAGGAAACTAAGGGAAATAAATAGTGATGTCTTGAGAAGTGTGCATATTACAGAGGAGGAGGTGCTGGAAGTCTTAAAGCACATCAAGGTAGATAAATCCCCGGGACCTGATGAAATGTATCCCAGGATGTTGTGGGAGGCTAGGGAGGAAATTGCGGGTCCCCTAACAGAGATATTTGAATCATCGGCAGCCACAGGTGAGGTGCCTGAAGATTGGAGAGTAGCGAATGTTGTGCCCTTGTTTAAGAAGGGCAGCAGGGAAAAGCCTGGGAACTACAGACCGGTGAGCCTAACGTCTGTAGTAGGTAAGTTGCTAGAAGGTATTCTGAGAGACAGGATCTACAAGCATTTAGAGAGGCAAGGACTGATTCGGGGCAGTCAGCATGGCTTTGTGCGTGGAAAATCATGTCTCACAAATTTGATTGAGTTTTTTGAGGGGGTGACCAAGAAGGTAGATGAGGGCAGTGCAGTAGACGTTGTCTACATGGACTTTAGCAAAGCCTTTGACAAGGTACCGCATGGTAAGTTGTTGCAGAAGGTTAAAGCTCACGGGATCCAGGGTGAGGTTGCCAATTGGATTCAAAATTGGCTGGACGACAGAAGGCAGAGGGTGGTTGTAGAGGGTTGTTTTTCAAATTGGAGGCCTGTGACCAGTGGTGTGCCTCAGGGATCGGTGCTGGGTTCACTGTTATTTGTGATTTATATTAATGATTTGGATGAGAATTTAGGAGGCATGGTTAGTAAGTTTGCAGATGACACCAAGATTGGTGGCACAGTGGATAGTGAAGAAGGTTATCCAGGATTGCAACGGGATCTTGATCAATTAGGCCAGTGGGCCGACGAATGGCAGATGGAGTTTAATTTAGATAAATGTGAGGTGATGCATTTTGGCAGATCGAATCAAGCCAGGACCTACTCAGTTAATGTTATGGCGTTGGGGAGAGTTATAGAACAAAGAGATCTAGGAGTACAGGTTCATAGCTCCTTGAAGGTGGAGTCGCAGGTGGACAGGGTGGTGAAGAAGGCATTCGGCATGCTTGGTTTCATTGGTCAGAACATTGAATACAGGAGTTGGGACGTCTTGTTGAAGTTGTACAAGACATTGGTAAGTCCACACTTGGAATACTGTGTGCAGTTCTGGTCACCCTATTATAGAAAGGATATTATTAAACGAGAAAGAGTGCAGAAAAGATTTACTAGGATGTTACCGGGACTTGATGGTTTGAGTTATAAGGAGAGGCTGGATAGACTGGGACTTTTTTCCCTGGAGCGTAGGAGGCTTAGGGGTGATCTTATAGAGGTCTATAAAATAATGAGGGGCATAGATAAGGTAGATAGTCAATATCTTTTCCCAAAGGTAGGGGAGTCTAAAACTAGAGGGCATAGGTTTAAGGTGAGAGGGGAGAGATTCAGAAGGGCCCAGAGGGGCAATTTCTTCACTCAAAGGGTAGTGAGTGTCTGGAATGTGCTGCCAGAGGTAGTAGTAGAGTCGGGTACAATTGTGTCTTTTAAAAAGCATTTAGACAGTTACATGGGTAAGATGGGTATAGAGGGTTATGGGCCAAGTGCGGGCAACTGGGACTAGCTTAATGGTAAAAACTGGGCGGCATGGACTGGTTGGGCCGAAGGGCCTGTTTCCATGCTGTAAACTTCTATGATTCTATGATTCTAATGAGTCTACCAAATTTAGTCCTTTTGAACTAATTTTTGGCCATGAGATAAGAGGACCACTTAAATTGATGAAGGAGAAATTGGTGGGTGAGAAATCGGAAATTACACTATTGGATTACGTGTCAAATTTTAGGGAACGATTAAATAGAGCAGGTGAATTGGCTAGACAACATTTGAAAGTTGCACAAAATGTGATGAAACGGGTAGCGGACAAGAAATCCAAAGTTCGTAGTTTTGCCAGCGGGGATAAAGTTTTAGTGTTGTTACCAGTGGTAAGGGAGCCCGTTAAAGCTAGGTTTTGTGGACCGTATCAGATTGAAAGGAAATTAAGTGAGGTGAATTATTTGGTAAAAACACCAGATAGAAGGAAGACTCACCGAGTGTGTCATATGAATATCCTTAAAAGGTACATTGAAAGGGAAGGAGAGAAAAAGGAGGTTTTAATGATTCTAACTCAAAGTGACGAACCAAGTCCAGATGACTGTGAATTTAACATTCCTCAAATTAAATTGGAAAATGAGGATGTTCTCAAAAGTAGAAAGCCAGTTTGTGACAGTCTCTGCCACTCTACAGAAAATATATATATCCTTTAACCTGATGTGATTTTTTTTAAAGGTGTTAAGTCTCTTGGAAGTTTGAAGGAATATTTTAAGGAATTATTTACTGTTGCAATATTTTCTGAGTTACCTTTGAAGTACGGGGTGTTAAGAGATCCAACGTTTATTCAAGATGTTAAATTGAGTTCATGGAATAAACAGTGTTTTGTGTTTAAAAACCCACGTGTCCATAAGTGTCATCCCATACCTAGGGAAAAAGCCGTGTGCTCGGAAAAGCAGCAAATCCATTAAAGGGCGAGGTTGGTTGAACTCCATGTTACATTTTGGGGTTCTGAAAAGCCTCGCCCATAGCAGGAGGAAGAAATTGCAAAGCAGATTATGGATAGGTGTGGAGGTGTCAGGGTAGTTGTCATGGGTGACTTTAACTTTCCAAATATTGATTGGAACATCCATAGGTCGAACAGTTCGGACGGGGCAGTTTTTGTACAGTGTGTGCAGGAGGGTTTCCTGACACAATATGTGGATAAGCCGACAAGAGGTGGGGTCACATTGGATTTGGTACTGAACCGGGCCAAGTGTTAGATTTGTTTGTGGGAGAGCACTTTGGAAATAGTGACCACAATTCGGTGTCTTTCACTATAGCAATGGAGAGGGATAGGGCCATACGGCAGGGCAAGGTTTAAAATTGGGGGAGGGGTAATTATGATGCGATTAGGCAAGAATTAGGGAGCTTAAAATGGGAACAGAAACTGTCAGGGAAAGGCACAAATGAAAAGTGGAGCTTGTTCAAGGAACAAATAGTGCGTGTCCTTGGGTGGTAAGGGTCCTCTGCCATTTGTGATTTTTATCAATGACTTGGAGGAGGGGGCTGAAGGGTGGGTCAATAAATTTGCTGATGACACCAAGATTGGTGGAGTAGTGGATAAGGTGGAGGGCTGTTGTAGGCTGCAAAGATACATTGATAGGATGCAGAGCTGGGCCGGAAAATGGCAGATGGAGTTTAACCCTGATAAGTGCGAGTTGATTCATTTTGGTAGGACAAATTTGCATGCGGATTACAGGGTTCTGAGGAATGTGGAGGAACAGAGAGATCTTGGGGTTCATGTCCACATATCTCTGTAGGTTGCCACTCAAGTGGATAGAGCCGTGAAGAGGGCCTATAATGTGTTAGCATTTATTAACAGGGGGCTTGAGTTTAAGAACCACGGGGTTATGCTGCAACTATACAGGACCCTGGTGAGACTACATTTGGAGTACTGTGTGCAGTTCTGGTCTCCTCATTATAGGAAGGATGTGGAAGCATTGGAAAGGGTGCAAAGGAGATTTACCAGGATGCTGCCTGAATTGGAGGGTAGGTCTTATGAGGAAAAGTTGAGGGAGCTAAGACTTTTCTCATTGGAGCAAAGAAGGATGAGAGGCGACTTAATAGCTGATGAGGGGGATAGATAGAGTGGACGTTCAGAGACTATTTCCTCGGGTGGATGTAGCTGTTACAAAGGGCATAACTATAAGGTTCATGGTGGGAGATATAGCAGGGATGTCTGAGGTAGGTTCTTTACTCAGAGAGTGGTTAGAGTGTGGAATGGACTGCCTGCTGTGATAGTGGAGTCGGACACTTTCGGAACTTTCAAGCGCTTATTGGATAGGCACATGGAGCACACCAGAATGACAGGGAGTGGGAAAGCTTGACCTTGGTTTCGGACAAAGCTCGGCACAACATCGAGGGCCAAAGGGCCTGTTCTGTGCTGTACTGTTCTATGTTCTATGTTCTACATGAATAGGATGGGAATAGAGGGATACGGTCCCCGTACGTGTAGAAGATTTTTGTTTTCACGGGCAGCATGGTCGGCGCAGGCTTGGAGGGCTGAAGGGCGTGTTCCTGTGCTGTACTTTTCTTTGTTCTTTGTTCTGTCTGCTAACCAGCTTTCTATTCATTTCAAGACACAACTCGTATTCCCATGCACTTTAACTTTACATAGTAGTCTGCTATGTGAGGCCTTGTCGAAAGCCTTCTGAAAGTCTAAATTAGCCACATCCACTGGTTCTCCCTAGTCAACTCTATTAGTTACATTTTCAAAGAATTCCAGTAGTTTTGTCAAGCATGATTTCCCTTTCGTATATCCATGCTGACTTTATCTGATTCTGCTGCTGCTTTCCAAAACCTTGATAATGGACTCCAGCAACTTCCCTACCATCAACGTTAGGCTCATTGGTCAATAGTTCCCTGTTTTCTCTCTACCTCCTTTTTTGAATAGTGCAAATATATAGCTACCCTACAATCTGTAGGAACCATTCCAGAGTCCAAAGAGTTTTGGAAAATGACCACCAATGGATCTACTATTTCTAGGGCCACTTCCTTGAGTACTCTGAGATGAAGATTATCAGGTCCTGGGGATTTATCTTCCTTCTATCCCATTAATTTCCTCAAACAATTTCTCTACTAATAGTGATTTCCTTCAACTTCTCACTAAAACTTGTGTTTCTCAGAACTTCCAGTACACTATACATGTCTTCCTTTGTGAAGACAGAGCCAACGAATGAACTGAGTTCCTCAGCCACTCCTTTGTTCCCCGTTATGAATTTCCTCGTTTCTGACTACAAGGAGCCCACATTTGTTTTTGTCAATCTTTTTCTCTTTACAAACCATCAAGATGGGATGTGGTAGAAGTCGGGGGTGATGGGCCGGGTGATGGTGGTGGTGTGGGAAGGAATGGCAGTGCACAGCACCAAACCTGCCTGTTGGAAAGGCACTCTCTGTCAGGAAATCCTTAGAACATCACTGGTAACACCTGCCTTACCACCCAATAAGAAAGGGGCTGTTGCTCAATGTGGGGGAAAGAATGAGAAACTATCCAGAGAAAAATATGAACGAAACCTTTTGCAAAAGGGTTCTTGAACCTTATAAATTGCTTTGAACCAAGTGTTTGGATTAACAGCAGTCAAAATTAAGATAATCTTGACAAAAGCCCATAATTAGATGTTGGTGACTTGATGCAGAAGGAAGCAATAAAGTGCACCCAGCTCCTTCATAGAAGGTGACAGAGGCTGATGTTCAATTGATAGGCAGAAACCACCAGTGAGGGCTGTTGAAAGGGTGTAAATCATTGCTGCTGGATAAGGCTGCCAACGTTTATTGTTTCATTCCCATTATCCTCTCAGACCTCGAACTTCACTGATGAATTTTGCTGACTCTCTGTGGGTCTGTTTGGATTAGAATTGTCTCTGCACTTTAGTGTTGGAAAGTGACTCCCCACAGCATGAATATTTTTACTTCAATATTGTTCTAAATAGGAGTCTGACAGCATGCCAGCTGCATGACGCTAATTCATTTATGGAGATAAATTTTTCAAACTTGAATTTCAGCTAGTTTCATAAGCTGTTGTAAATAATGCATTTAAAAAGGAATTACCAAGTTACTGTTGCTGCGGCATAATTTTAGATCAGTTTTATATATGATAACAAGACCTGGGGGCGAAAGGCATTTATTTGAGGAGCTTGAGTAGCTTTGGACAGAGAAGCGATAGTAATGTAACAGAACTAGTAATTCAGAGGCCTGGATAGAGGCTCTGGAGACAAATACCATCATGGCAGTTGGCACCATTTAAATTCAAGTAATATATCTAGAAGAAAATGCTAGTCTCATTAATTAACATCATGGGAATACTGAATTGTTGTTAAAAACTCATCTGGTTCACTAACTTCTTCAGTGAAAGAAATCTGTCACCTTTAACTGGTGAGTCAGACAGGTCGACATTAAAGTCGTTCCCTCAGGTGAGCTGCCTGTGGGTGAATGATGAGTGCTGGCAATTTGTGCTGCAGACCTGAGCAACAATTCCCATTCATCCCTTGGCCTTTCCTTTAAGGCCTGCACTGGTTGAAAATGGGCCCAGACCAAAGCCAGGTCTGCCATGCTATCCAAAGCCAATCAAGCTGCATGTACCCAGCGCACAAACATTTCAGATCACCATTGCTCTGAACTGCAGAAAATGAGTTCTGTCTACAAGGAAGCAAACTGGCCCTGTCTGGATTGTAAAATTAGGGGCAGAATTTTTTACTCTGGCTGCTGAGCTTGGAGACGGGAAGGGCATGTATTTCGTCGGGATGTCTCGGAACCCCGTTGTCTTCCTGCCTCCACCAGAATTCAGTTCTGTATGGGAAGACCCATGAGTGACCTTCCCATCGTGCCCCCAGTTGAGGCCCTTAAGTGGCCAATTAATGAACAGTTAAGGGCCTCATCCTGCCATTGCTGATATTACCCCAGCTGCAGGATGGACTGCAACTAAAACTGTGCTGCCAGCTTGTCACCTCCACCCCTTATCTCTCAGGTGTGCCCCCAGACACTCGGTGCTTCATCGAGGAACTCAACACCAGGAAGGGGGGGGTGGGGGCGTATTGAGAGCCATCTCTCTGTACGTCATTGCTGTCAACCCCACTACACTCCGCTTCCACCTGTGACTCCCATCCTACAAAACCGTTTCCCTCTCCCTCCCTTCCCGTGATGCTCCATGATACTGGAACTATCTTTCTGGCACAGTAAGAAGTCTTACAACACCAGGTTAAAGTCCAACAGGTTTGTTTCAATGTCACTAGCTTTCGGAGCGCTGCTCCTTCCTCAGGTGAATGAAGAGGTATGTTCCAGAAACATATATATATATAGACAGATTCAAAGATGCCAGACCATGCTTGGAATGCGAGCATTAGCAGGTGATTAAATCTTTACAGGTCCAGAGATGGGGTAACCCCAGGTTAAAGAGGTGTGAATTGTATCAAGCCAGGACAGTTGGTAGGATTTCGCAGGCCAGATGGTGGGGGATGAATGTAATGCGACATGAATCCCAGGCCCCGGTTAAGGCCGCACTCATGTGTGCGGAACTTGGCTATAAGCTTCTGCTCGGCGATTCTGCGTTGTCGCGCGTCCTGAAGGCCGCCTTGGAGAACGCTTACCTGGAGATCAGAGGCTGAATGCCCTTGACTGCTGAAGTGTTCCCCGACTGGAAGGAAACATTCCTGCCTGGTGATTGTCGCGCGATGTCCGTTCATTCGTTGTCGCAGCGTCTGCATGGTCTCGCCAATGTACCACGCTTTGGGACATCCTTTCCTGCAGCGTATGAGGTAGACAACGTTGGCCGAGTCGCACGAGTATGTACCGCGTACCTGGTGGGTGGTGTTCCCACGTGTAATGGTGGTATCCATGTTGATGATCTGGCACGTCTTGCAGAGATTGCCATGGCAGGGTTGTATGGTGTCGTGGTCACTGTTCTGAAGGCTGGGTAGTTTGCTGCAAACAATGTTTGTTTGAGGTTGCGCGGTTGTTTGAAGGCAAGTAGTGGGGGTGTGGGGATGACCTTGGCAAGATGTTCATCTTCATCGATGATGTGTTGAAGACTGTGAAGAAGATGTCGTAGTTTCTCCGCTCCGGGAAAGTACTGGACGACAAAGGGTATTCTGTCGGGGTTGTCCCCACACCCCCACTACTTGCATTCAAACAAACCTGTTGGACTTTAACCTGGTATTGTAAGACTTCTTACTGTGCTCACCCCAGTCCAATGCCGGCATCTCCACATCATATCTTTCTGGCAGCAGCCATGGTCTCCCCAGTGGCGCTAGTGAAAGCAGGAGTTGCCGGCTTCTGAAGAGCTGCTGGCGACTCACAGTATCCTAGGCCTCCACCTCTGGGTCTTGATCCTAGTTGGGGAAGGCCCGTTGTTGACCTCACCATTGGCTGATTAGTTTGTGGTTCAGTGGACATTCCCGAACAGAGGCAACGTGGGCCTCTCGCCGGCTCTCCGGCAGCAGGCGAGACCCCTGACCCCTCAGCACATTTCCACCCCACATTACAGCACACTGCTTCCCCTGATGACATTAGACTCGCGTGGGACTGCTACTGAGACTGAAAATTCTCATATCCATTTAGATCTATTTGGACATTCCTGATTAATTCCCAACGCAATGCATGTGGCGTTCAAGAATAGCAACTCACATTTTCAGGGCTTTTACCATGTTGCACTCTGAAGAAAGCAAGGTTAATTTCAGGATGGTGTAATGATGCAGTGTATTAATTGTGTTAATTAGTTTTGTTTGACATGAAAAAAAAAAATCGACATTATACTTTTCATTCTGCTGGGCTGAATTACAAGTTAAGTTCCATGACCATTGCAATAAACCTTTGTGAAGACTTGTCATTGTTGACTTATTCAGTGTTTAGTCACCATATACGTTTAAGCAGACTAAAACCTGTTCCAATCCCTGTTGTTATCGCAGTCAATTTTGATGCTGCTATCCTTATTAACTAATGTGTTATTTTCAATCAGGAGTCTGCTTCCAGGATAAAAGATAATTGAAAAGGATATCAATATAAAGAAGACCGCACTCGTCAGATTGAAAGAACTACGGGCTGAAAATATTTAGCCGTTGGATTCTATTGAACCTCCTGCTTCAAGAAGAAACCCTTTCATTAACATCCCTTAAGAAAATGTTACAATGTGCCCCCTTTTCCATTGGTAGGCAACTGCTCGTATTCTTCATCAAACCGTGAGTGTGATTGGTCGGGTGGAATGATGGTGAAATGACTTCCAGGAGGTAACGAAGGCTGACAGTGGGAAGTAGTTGAATTAACATGAGCAGTTACAGTCATTAACGCTTGTCACTTCAACTGCATGTTCATTCAGCTCTGCCACTGCAGGGCTTAAAGGGCTTGCTCACGACAGTCCCCTGCAGATGCCATTTCCCCTCACACTTTTAATATTTTCCAAGGAGCATAAAATCAATGCGAATTGATGACCGGAAAAGAGAGAATGTTGAAAGCACGCAGGTGGCAGTTTGTGCGATCATTGCCCTGGTCCTGCAATAACTTTAATTAGTGGTGTTATTTACAGCCATGTTGGAAGTTACATGTTAGAAACATTTAGCGACGATGGAGTTTTGAAACAAAAACCTGACCAGTTGCACCCTTTACATGATTGCCCCTGGATGGTGTGGGGGTGAAGAATGTTTTTAGCAGTGAACTCAGCACCTGCATTGTTCCTTCACCATCTGCTGAGGTCAAAAAATACCTTGCTGGCACCAGATAGCTGTTTGTGGGATGGTAGAATTGGCACTAACTGCCAATGCCGCCATCCTCCAGACCGCCCTTGCAGATTTTTTTCACTCCCTCGGGGCATGGTTCCCTTTCTGCCAAAGAACCTTTCTTTTCTTCCCCCTACCTCTGCCAGCATGACCTCACAACTCCTGAGAATTTTGCGGATTTACTACGTGCAGATCATCCATAAACTGTTCCTCCGTCAGCGCCTCTCTGTTTTCAGGTGAAGCTCTGGTTAATGTGCCGACCTCATGTTGTCCTCTCTCTCGTTCTTTCCCCATCACCTCTTCCTCTTCATCCCTTGCCTTCAACTGCAACATCTTTTTAACTGCCATTCCTCTGGGCCTCGGGCTGGGTTTCACACTCCCCTGCTGTCAGGTTTGAAGGTAGCTGGGGCATAAGGTCCAGTAGGTGGTCTTGTGCTGCCCACCCGCCTTTTGCCCTCCCCAAGGCCATTCCTACTCTTTAACGCTCCCCTCTTGAATCTGGCTCTTTACCGCCACCCATTGCCCCCATTCACCCCTCTCCCCACAACCCATGCCCCGCACCTGCCTATCAGTCTGGGCTCCTTAACACTGGGAACTGTATGTAGCCCCAGCAATGGCTATCTGTGGAGCAGCTGATATGATAGACTGCTGGTCCATCCAAACGGTTGGTAGCTCTCTAAAGTGGGTCTTCCTCCCGAGAAAGGTCTCGGTTTATTGCAATAATTGCTGCTCCCAGCATTAAATTGCTGTGTGTCAGTCATCAGGATTACCGGTTACACCCCTTCCGCCCCCCGCCCCCCACCCCCCCCCCCCACCCCCCCCCCCCCCCCCCCCCCCGGCTTTTTAAATCAGACGGTACGGGACCACGCTTCTTGTAAAATCCAGCCCGATGGGTTTAAGGTGGAGATTAAATTATGTCTGCGCGCTAATTTACCCACACCCTCTAATTCTGCTTTACCTTAATTCTTCACAGGAGACTGACTTGTGTATATTTAATTTCTCATTTTCGCTCCATTGGCTTTGCAGGAACACATCTGGATCATTTGAATTCAGAGGTCACTGAGCCTAAGGTGCAGCTTGCATGGTATTGTGCCCATTAAAATTAATTGGATGACAATGTTCCTGAAACGCTGTGAAGCTCTGCATTAATGGCATTACATCGTAAAGTTAATCCACAATCCACAAGGGTCAGATGCAAGTGAAACTACCACCACACACAAAATTAAACTTCAGAATCAGCACATTAGGAATTGAAGGCTCCATTGACAGCACTGTATATGTAAGAGTCACCATGTTATTGTGGGATAGAAAAGGATAATAGTACCGTGAGGAGATACTTGAAGAGCGAGCCGAGACTAAGGAAGGTGGAAAAGTTACATTGAAGAAAGTTTTCAGTCAGGCCTTTCCAAAGTTTCCATTTTGAATGAGTTGACCACTTTGTTGAAATTAGGTAGATGTAGAAGATCTCAAAGAGCAACCAAGAGTTGCCCCCAGTGTTCTGGTCAATACTTATCTCTCACTCAACACCATAAAACAGATTAACCATTTGGCCAGCGACAAGATGCACTGCAGGAACTCACCAAGGTTTCGTGGACAGAACCTTACAAATCCACGACCACTACAATCTACAAGCACAAGGGCAGCAGATACATGGGAATCCCACCACCTGGAGGTTCCCCTCCAAGTCACTCACCATCCTGCCTTTCTTTCACTATCACTGAGCCAAAATCCTGGAACTCCCTCCCTAATAGCACTTTGTTTACCTACACCTCATGGACTGCTGCGGTTCAAGAAGACAGGTCACCACCAATGTCTCAAGGGCAATTACGGATGGGCAATAATTGTTGTCCTAGCCAGCAACGCCCACATCTCATGAATGATTTTTTAAAAATCACAAGGCTCTTTGTGGGAGCTTGCTGTGCACAAATTGACTGCCATGTTCCCTACTCCTCTTCAAAAAGTACTTAATTGATGTAAAGCACTTTGAAATGCCCTGATGTCATAAAGGTGCTATATGGGTACAAGTGTAATCATGGATGGCTTTACACATAGATTGGACAAGCCAAACTAGCAGTGGTATCGTGGAGGATGAGTTCCTGGAATGTGTACATGATGGTTTTTTAGGCTAATACATTGAGGAATACAGAGATCAGGCTAATATAGATTGGGTACTGTACAATGACAAAGCATTAATTAACAATCTTGTTCGCCTTGGGGGAAGAGCGACCATAATATGAAAGAAATCTTCTGGAGAGTGAAGGAGTCGAATCCAAAACTAGGGTCTTGAACCTAAATAAAGGGAACTAAGAGGATGTGAGGTGCAAATTGGCAAGGATAGATTAGGGAACTTTACTAAAGGGGTTGACGGTGGATAGGCAATAGTACATATTTAAAGAACGTGTGACTGAATTACAACAATTATTCATTCCTGTCTTCCACAAAAATAAAAGGGGAGAGGTGGCCAGACTATGCCTTACAAAAGTAATGAGGGATAATTTTAAATCCAAAGAGACATATACCGTAAGAGACATAATCCCATACCAGCCTCCCCGAACAGGCGCCGGAATGTGGCGACTAGGAGCTTTTCACAGTAGCTTCATTGAAGCCTACTTGTGACAATAAGTGATTTTCATTTTTTTTCATTTCATTTCATAAAATAGACAGAAAAGCAGAAAGCATGAGGATTGGGAACATTTCAGAATTCAGCGAAAGAGCACTTCTCCTTCACATCTAGAAACCCACCTCGAATTTTGGGCTCTGATCCTGAGGCTAAGTGTTGACACCCTCGTAAACGCCATCGCGTTTCTCGATGGCATCAACATGCCCTCAGGAGCAGCAATTCTGACCCCTACAGGGGGCTAGCACGGCACTGGAGCGACCCACGCAGCTTCAGCTGATGATCCCCGGCATCAGATGGGTGCAGCGGGTCCACGTATGTACAGTGGAACCGGCGCCAATGTCTGCATACGCAGTGGCTCCCTTCTCCGCGCCGGCCCCGACGCAACATGGCGTAGGGCTACAGGGGCCAGCGCGGAACAAAAGAGGCCCCCAGCCTGAGAGGCCGGCCCGCCGATCGGTAGGCCCAGATCGGGGGCTAGGCCAGAGCGGAGGCCCCCCCCCCAGGGTCGGACCCCAATCCCCCCCCACCAGGCCGCCCCCGGATGCATCCACGCAGAGGTCCCACTGGGTAAGAGCAGGTGTGAACGGCGCCGGCGGGAATCGGCTTTTTATGCGTGGCCACTCGGCCGTTCCTGGACCGAGAATCGCCGGGGGGGCCCCGTAAAGCTGCCCCCGACCGGTGCCACGCCGACCGCGCCGGTGCCAATGGTGCCGATTCTCTGCTCTCTGGAGAATCGGCGGACCGGCGTGAGGGCAGCGTGGCGCGATTCGCGCCCGTCCTAGCGATTCTCCGGCCCGGCCCCGGGGTGAGAGAATCCCGCCCTTTGTTTTTTAGTACAGACAATTTTGTTTCAGGATAGGAATCGGGGTATGGAGACTGAAACAGACAACTAACTGCCCAGTCACAGAACTTCTAAACTCCACCACCGCCGCCCCCCTTTGCCATTGTTTAGAAGGGCAGTGTGTTTTGCGCCAACATTGTGAGGGGTGGGGGCTTAAAGATGCCAGCAAGTCCGGCTGCACAGAGATTGGGTGCCTCGATCTCAAATCCTGGATAAAGAACACCCCTCCCCCATCATCGTTGGCATCAGGCCACCCTGCGCCTTACTCCCCCCCCCCCCCCCACTAATCTTTGGTCTTCGGGGCATCAGCGCCCCTCCATCACCGTCACCCCTCCCCCACAGCGTGAAACAAACCCCTGCTATGGGTCGCCGATAGGCCAAAATCCAAAAAGAGCATGCAATCATTTGAAGAGACAGGAGTCATTTCGCGAACCACTGGGGCAGTGCAATCCAATTGTACCTGCCCATAATGTTGCTGTTCGTCAAGGAACTGAAGAGGTGAGTCAGCTTGAAGAAGGGCCAAGCACTGTTCGAGTGGGAACTGAGGAAGTAAGGAGCACTGCTGCACCCTTTGAAGACGAAAGTCAGGTTTCGAAGAATCCAACTGAGACCATCCCAGGTGTTGAGACACAACCTGTTGAGCTACGTCGCTCTCAGAGGAAGAGGAAGCCCCCAGATAGGGTGAGTTTTTAATGAACTCTGTTAAAAATATTTATTATTGACGATTGTTATGGGCCAGGATTTAGAAACACCAAAGTATATTATGGAGTTCACCTGACCTATAACTTTTTGTTGAATTTGGCTCGGATGAGCACACAAGCCTTCACTTGAAGAGTGATTCAACAGTCTTCTGAGACTCTTTAATCAAAATAAGCTTTATTCTAAGAACTTAGTTAACATTTATATAAACACACAGCAAGAATTTTTATCAATTACAAACATAAAGATACCCCACAGCTACAGTAATCTATGTATAACACTTAATGAATTCCCCCTTAACTGTTCCAATTCAAAACCAAAATCCCATAAACCAAAATCCCCTTTTCAAGGGCGTGGCCCAGCACTCTGCATTCTCACTTGAATAAGACTGGCTTTTTCTGAGATTCTGACCCCATCTCACCAGCAGGTTTAAACCCTTCTGGAAAGCAAATTATACCTAAAGCCACCACCAAGGTGATTTTTCCTGGAACAGATATTTAAAATTAAAATAGAGAGAGAAAGGCCAACACACATCTTTTCTCTGTCTGAGTCCACAGCAGCCAAAACTGAAAGCGAAAGTAAAAGTCATAGCCACAGCTCAGCTCCACCCACACAATGACATCATTGAAGCCATGTGATAAGACAATAACCTTTCTTAAAGGGGCACTCCTATGACACGATGCCTTGTAAATATTGTAACATTTTATAGTATGCTGTTGTCAGGGGCTTAAGGGGGATGTATGTAGTAGCAGGCATCATGTGACCCAATCAGCCCAGGGAGCTGAGCTGAGCCTTCCCGGCAGAATCGACCCTGGAGTTTTGTTGTTGTTCAAACCTGGTGGTCACCAATCTTTCAGATATCATAAAGGGAAACCCTGCCACCCAAAATGTATTCAGGCCAGTGTCTCTGCTGTCTCTTCCCCGGCTTTTAGTTAATATGCATGAATGCAATCCATGGGGACCTTCAGAAGTTTAATTGGCTCATCAATTACCTCACCATGTTAAATGTCTATTTTTATCTTTTTTGATCTATTCTTCTAATTCATGCTGACCCTGTTCGGCTCCCCTGCAAAAATTGCAGCAAAGTCGTTATTTAATATTTCTGCCATTTTGTTGCCATTATCTGCGAGTGTATTTTGTGTCCCCTTAGCGACTCTATCTTGATATTCTTTTGTTATTTCTGTATTTGTTTGAATACAATTTCTTTTACACTCCTTGATCATTTAATTTTGCAGTTACACCTTTCTCTCCTTTTTTTAAACTTCTTTCCCAATCTCTTTCTGCTCCTTTTTGCTGTCCCTATTTGTCTATGGACTTGGGGAGGAATTTTCCGGCTGCTCCCGTTGGCAGGATGTGCCATTCCTGCTGAAGTCAGTGGAATTTTGAACAGAAACGAAAGAGAAAATGCTGGAAAATCTCAGCAGGTCTGGCAGCATCTGTAGGGAGAGAAAAGAGCTAACGTTTCGATTCCAGAAGGAAAAGAGTGCTAATGGCAGTCCCCTGAGAGAACAAAAGGTATGAGAGGCCAAACAGCAGAGAAACTAACATCAGAGGCTAGACTGTGACAGATGGAGATGTGGGGGAGGGGAAGGCAGAAGCAAAGGGGAGAAGGGGTAAGGAAAGGTGGATAAGATGGAGGGGGGGTTAAATATATATTAAGAAAGACAAGTAAGAAAGAAATGGTAAAAGACAGTTGAAATGAAATGTGATGAAAACAAATGGGTCGAGGTGGGGTAGAGCGAATCATCTGAAGTTGTTGAATTTACCGGAAGGCTGTAGCGTGCCTAGCCGGAAGATGAGATGTTGTTTCTCCAGTTTGCGTTGAGCTTCACTGGAACATTGCAGCAGGCCAAGGACAGACCTGTGGGCATGGGAGCAGGGTCTTGTGTTAAAATGGCAAGCAACAGGAAGGTCAGAGTCCTGAATGCGCACAGGCCGAAGGTGCTCAGGAAAGCGATCACCCAGTCTGCATTTGGTCTCGATATAGAGGAGACCACATTGGGAGCAGCGAATGCAATAGACCAAATTGGAAGAGGTGCAATTGATATGCTGCTTAACCTGGAATGTGTGTTTTGGGCCTGGGATGTTAAGCATGGAAGAGATAAAGGGGCAGGTGTTACACCTTCTGCGATTGTATGGGAAGGTCCCATGGGTGATGGGAGAGGTCCTGGGTATGGTGGAGGAGTGGACTAGATTATGTCGGAGGGAACGGTCTCTGCTGAATGCTGACAGAGGGAGTGAAGGGAAGATGTGTTTGGTGGTGGCATCATGCTGGAGTTGGCAAAAATGGCGGAGGATTATGCTTTGCAAATGGAGGCTGGTGAGATGAAATGTGAGGACGAGGGGGACTCTCTCCTTGTTCTGGGAGGGAGGGGAGGGGGCGAGGGTAGTGGCGCGGGAGATGGACCGCACACTGTTAAGGGCCCTGTCAGCAACTGTAGGTGGGAAATCACGGTTGAGGAAGAAGGAACACATTTTCGAAGCACCATTTTGGAAAGTGGCATCATCGGAACAAATGCGACGGTGGCGAAGGAGTTGAGAGAAAGGGATGGAGTAGGGTGCAAAGAGCTGTAGTCTAAATAGCTGTGGGAGGCAGTGGGCTTGTAGTGGATATTAATAGATAGTCTTTTGCTGAAATGGAGACAGTAAGATCAAGGAAGGGAAGGGAAGTGTCTGAGATGGACCAGGTGACAGTGATGGAGGGGTGGAAACTGGAAGCGAAGTTGATGAATTTTTCCAGGTCCGGACGTGAGCTTGAAGCGGCACCAAAATAGTCATCAGTGTATCGGTAAAGGAGTTGTGGGAGGGGACCCGGGTAGGCCTGGAACAAGGCATGCTCCACATACCCCATAAAAAGGCAAGCGTAGCTAGGACCCATGCGGGTACCCGTTGCTACACCTTTGATTTGGAGAAAATGGGATGAGTTAAAGGAGAAGTTGTTGAGAGATACAGAGATGCAACGAGTTCAGCTCGGTGTAGGAGAGTGGTAGTGGATGGGAATTGTCCGGGCCTCTTTTCGAGAAAGAAGCAAAGAGCTCTCAGGCCTTCCTGGCGTAGGATGGAGGTGAAGAGAGATTGCACATCCATGGAGAATAGAATGCGGTTCGGGCCCGGGAACTGGAAGCTGACAATATGACGCAGGGCATCAGAGGAATCCCGGATGTAGGTGGGGAGGGAATGGACCAGAGGAGTGAGGATGGATGAAGGTAAGAGGAAATAAGTTGGATGGGGCAGGAGTTTATCTGTGACAAATCCCTGTTGTGTTCAAGGTGCCTTCAAATTAAGTGCTGTATTCTGGTGCCCCTCACCCCCCTCCCTCGCTGGCAGCGGCATTGGAAGCAGATTGCTGACTGTGCTGTTGTGTCAGCCCTGATGACCTTGTCGGTCATCTCTGGCAGGCGAAGTCTCAACAGGCTCTGCCTGGGAGGGTGGGTCCAAACACACCTCAGTCGCCATGGCATCATCAGATGCAGCGGCAACTGGCAGAGGGATGGAGGAGCTGGTGCCCTCATCTAGTGTGCCCTGAGAGGAGCCCACAGAGAGACAGGCAGCTCACCCGCCAGCTTGAGGTACGTTTGGACCTTCTTGCTCGTCACTGATGGACGGACATCTAGCAGAGGGACTAGGTGCCTCATAATGCAGTGACCTCCTGCAGTCACAGCCGATGTGTTGGCTTGCAGGTCCGAACAGGCACCCTGGAACCCCCGAGTCTGTTCCTGAAGCTGCCTCACCATGGGACTCACCACTCCCTCAATGGAGGAGATGGTGGGCTCGATGCTCAGGGTCAACGCTGTGCTCATGCTCCACATGAGCTCCCCCACTACAGAGACCATGGCCTGTAGACCATCATTCATCTTTGCCAGTTCTCCCCATACATTCCATTGGATATTCAGCTTCTACCACCTGATGGACGACTCCAGAGGTTCGTTATCTGCCTTGGACTCAGCATAGTCCTCGTCTCCAGCAGTCCTCCCACTGTCGGCGTCCTGTGACCTCGCTGCCACTGCAAGCTCCTCACACGAGTGCGACATGTCCTCACCACTGTGCATTACTCATGTAGCCAATGATCTAATGCCCATCGATGTGTGAGTTTCTGTGCTGGTGCCTGGCTCTGAGAGACGGTGTGACACTGATGCCTGTGTGATGCCTTCCTCGGAGTTTACTGTGGGGTCTTCAGGGTCGCCGGTGCCTCCTGTTGACGGTGCACCTGCAGGAGAAAGGCAACATTTAATTATCATCGTCATTATGCATGCTGGGTAGGCTGGAGACCTACAGCATGGTGCCATTCTGCATTGGAGTTTCCATGGCTTTGACATTTCCAGTTCAGATGAGAGGGCCCCATAATGTTTGCAGTACCCGCCACACACACATGTGTGAACTGCACTGTGACCTTCATCTAAGACCCCCCCCCCCCCCGCAGCCTCACCACGATTGGAGGAGTGAGCTGGCCAGTGACACTCCAGCTGCAATGCATTGCTCTCTTTGTGAGGACATACAGATTAGGTATGCTGCCACCCGTTCATCAGCATTCCGCAGCATTTCCCTTCTATTCTTCCGAAAGGGAAAAATACAATGAGTGATTAGTGCTCCCTGTCCCTGAACGCCCATTCCAGTTTTCCCACCACCCCAACAGCCAGTTAGTGGGACGTACTGAGGACAAGCGTGCTGACAACCCAACCCAGCCTTGGCAGGGCAGGCTTCAGTGCCAGTTAACGCAATACTCATACCCCTAAGCATCCTGAGGAATCGGCAACGGACAACATTTCTCTGCACAGTTCCCTGCCATCTCTTATCTTTCTCTTGCCGATCGCAGAAGGCCATTGAAACTTTTTGGCACTTTAGTCACGTGCGATGCCCCACACGGTGCCCAGTGACCTGGGTGACGAGCTCTGCCCAGGCCTTGAGAACGATCCTCCTGGCACTGCCCACCTTGCTGTATGCCTTCCTCTTTAGTTTCAATTTTACCCTTATCACTCGACTCCTTCACATATTGTTTCATTATTGTCTAAATTGTTACTTTTTTAAAAATAGGAATACAATTCTTCTGAACTCCATTGATCACCATTTTAAATATTTCTCATTTCTGTTCTATCTCTTTGCTGTCAAAACATTTCCCCCCTTTGTTTTCTCTCTGGTTCCATTCTCATTCCTGATCCCATCCCCTATCTTTAAGTAAAACCAAATCAATAAACTATAAAGGCCTGTACAAGACTGGGGAGGTAAGATTGAGAAAGCAAAGAGCATAGCGGTTTTTAAAACGTAAGGGCATAGGTACAGGAGAACAAAGGCTGCTCTGGAAGAGCTTTGCAGTGTCGGTAATGGAATGAAAAGTATCCCGAGAGTAAAATGTAATGGGTGATCTCCTGTCAATCATCAGCAGTAGAATGGAATAGCTTTATTGCCCTTTGTTCCGATATTGGTTCCTTTCTGTGTAACTGAGTTAAGACACAGTAATGAGAAGAAATGTATCACCATATTTTGCTCTGCTTTTGACTGATGTAGAAATATGCACTCGAATAGAGATTCAGAAAGGACAAGTTAAAATTGTCGATTCACACTCTTCACCTCAAATCAATAAAAGAACAGGTCAAACATAATGTCAATGAAATAAAATTCTACTTTTTATGTGTGCCCCACTGAAGAATTGTGGATGATTCAATTGAGTGATGTTAATACAAAGCCTTATGATACAGGCAGCACGGTGGCGCAGCGGTTAGCATTTCTGCCTCATGGTACCGAGGTCCCAGGTTTGACCCCGGCTATGGGTCCGTGTGAAGTTTGCACATTCTCCCCGTGTTTGCATGGGTTTAGCCCCCACAACCCAAAGATGTGCAGAGTAGGCAGATTGGCTGCCTTAAATTGCCCTTTAATTGGAAAAACTGAATTGGGTACACTAAATTTATTTTTTAAAAAGCCTTACGATACTATTGTGTTGTCTACTAATGCTGTGAAAATCCATTAGCTGTGATCTGAGGAATTATGCCAGAATTGTTGGGGGATTGGGGAGGGCAATGTATTCATCCGGCCCTTGTGAGGTTCTGAGCTTGCATAAGTGGATTAGTCACATTGTTCATGCAAAAAACATATCTGAATGTCCAAGCTGCTCCACTAGTCTTGAGTCTTTCCTCCCAACGCTCCCAAACCCCAATGCGACACCCCACTGCTGTAATCCAGTGCATAGGCCTGCATTTATTGCCCATCTCTAATCCCCCTTGAAAAGTGGTGGTCAGCAGCCTTCTTGATCTGCTGTAGTTCATGTTGTGGGTGCATCCTGCTGTGAGGAAAGGGCGGGCGATGTTTCAAACTCACTTCATCGTGGTAGAGTCATAGAGTTGTACAGCACAGAAAAGGTCCTTTGGCCCATCAAGTCTCCATCAACAATAACTCCCCATCACCTTGCTCTAATCCCACTTACCAGCACCTGTCCCATATCCTTGAATGTGGTGGTGTTTCAAGTACTCGTCCAAGTACTTTTTAAAGGTTGTGAGGTTTCCAGCCACCACCACCTTCCCAGGCAGTGCATTCCAGTGAGAGGTTTCCAGCCTCCACTACCTTCCCAGGCCGTGCATTCCAGTGTGGGGTTTCCAGCCTCCACTACCTTCCCAGACCGTGCATTCCAGTGAGAGGCTTCCAGCCTCCACTACCTTCCTGGGCAGTGCATTCCAGTGAGAGGTTTCCAGCCTCCACTACCTTCCCAGGCAGTGCATTCCAGTGTGAGGCTTCCAGCCTCCACCACCTTCCCAGGCAGTGCATTCCAGTGTGAGGTTTCCAGCCTCCACTACCTTCCCAGACCGTGCATTCCAGTGTGAGGCTTCCAGCCTCCACCACCTTCCCAGGCAGTGCATTCCAGTGTGGGGTTTCCAGCCTCCACTACCTTCCCAGGCAGTGCATTCCAGTGTGAGGCTTCCAGCCTCCACCACCTTCCCAGGCCGTGCATTCCAGAGTGAGGTTTCCAGCCTCCACTACCTTCCCAGGCAGTGCATTCCAGTGTGGGGTTTCCAGCCTCCACTACCTTCCCAGGCAGTGCATTCCAGTGTGAGGTTTCCAGCTTCCACTACCTTTCTGGGCAGAGCATTCCAGTGTGAGGTTTCCACCTCCACTACCTTCCCAGGCCGTGCATTCCAGTGTGGGGTTTCCAGCCTCCACCACCTTCCCAGGCAGTGCATTCCAGTGTGAGGTTTCCAGCCTCCACCACCTTCCCAGGCAGTACATTCCAGTGTGGGTTTCCAGCTTCCACCACCTTCCCAGGCCGTGCATTCCAGTGTGAGGTTTCCAGCCTCCACCACCTTCCCAGGCAGTGCATTCCAGTGTGAGGCTCCCAGCCTCCACCACCTTCCCAGGCAGTGCATTCCAGTGTGAGGTTTCCAGCTTCCACTACCTTTCTGGGCAGAGCATTCCAGTGTGAGGTTTCCACCTCCACTACCTTCCCAGGCCGTGCATTCCAGTGTGGAGTTTCCAGCCTCCACCACCTTCCCAGACCGTGCATTCCAGTGTGAGGTTTCCACCTCCACTACCTTCCCAGGCCGTGCATTCCAGTGTGGAGTTTCCAGCCTCCACCACCTTCCCAGGCAGTGCATTCCAGTGTGGGGTTTCCAGCCTCCACTACCTTCCCAGGCAGTGCATTCCAGTGTGGGGTTTCCAGCCTCCACTACCTTCGCAGGCAGTGCATTCCAGTGTGGGGTTTCCAGCCTCCACTACCTTCCCAGGCAGTGCATTCCAGTGTGGGGTTTCCAGCTTCCACCACCTTCCCAGGCAGTGCATTCCAGTGTGAGGCTTCCAGCCTCCACCACCTTCCCAGGCAGTGCATTCCAGTGTGGGGTTTCCAGCCTCCACTACCTTCCCAGGCAGTGCATTCCAGTGTGGGGTTTCCAGTCTCCACTACCTTCCCAGGCAGTGCATTCCAGTGTGAGGTTTCCAGCTTCCACTATCTTCCTGGGCAGTGCATTCCAGTGAGAGGTTTCCACCTCCATCACCTTCCCAGGCAGTGCATTCCAGTGTGGTGTTTCCAGCTTCCACTACCTTCCCAGGCAGTGCATTCCAGTGTGGGGTTTCCAGCTTCCACTATCTTCCTGGGCATGTACATTCCAGTGAGAGGTTTCCACCTCCATCACCTTCCCAGGCAGTGCATTCCAGTGTGGTGTTTCCAGCTTCCACTACCTTCCCAGGCAGTGCATTCCAGTGTGGGGTTTCCAGCCTCCACTACCTTCCCAGGCCGTGCATTCCAGTGTGGTGTTTCCAGCTTCCACTACCTTCCCAGGCAGTGCATTCCAGTGTGAGGTTTCCAGCCTCCACTACCTTCCCAGGCAGTGCATTCCAGTGTGGGGTTTCCAGCCTCCACTACCTTCGCAGGCAGTGCATTCCAGTGTGGGGTTTCCAGCTTCCACTACCTTCCCAGGCAGTGCATTCCAGTGTGGGGTTTCCAGCCTCCACTCCCTTCCCAGGCAGTGCATTCCAGTGTGGGGTTTCCACCTTCCACTACCTTCCTGGGTAGTGCATTCCAGTGTCAGGTTTCCAGCATCCACCACCTTCCCAGGCAGTGCATTCCAGTGTGAGGTTTCCAGCTTCCACTACCTTCCCAGGCAGTGCATTCCAGTGTGAGGTTTCCAGCTTCCACTACCTTCCCAGGCAGTGCATTCCAGTGTGAGGTTTCCAGCCTCCACCACCTTCCCAGGCAGTGCATTCCTGTGTGGGGTTTCCGGCCTCCACTACCTTCCCAGGCCGTGCATTCCAGTGTGAGGTTTCCAGCCTCCACCACCTTCCCAGACCGTGCATTCCAGTGTGAGGTTTCCAGCCTCCACCACCTTCCCAGGCAGTGCATTCCAGTGTGAGGTTTCCAGCCTCCACTACCTTCCCAGGCAGTGCATTCCAGTGTGGGGTTTCCAGTCTCCACTACCTTCCCAGGCAGTGCATTCCAGTGTGAGGTTTCCAGCTTCCACTATCTTCCTGGGCAGTGCATTCCAGTGAGAGGTTTCCACCTCCATCACCTTCCCAGGCAGTGCATTCCAGTGTGGTGTTTCCAGCTTCCACTACCTTCCCAGGCAGTGCATTCCAGTGTGGGGTTTCCAGCTTCCACTATCTTCCTGGGCATGTACATTCCAGTGAGAGGTTTCCACCTCCATCACCTTCCCAGGCAGTGCATTCCAGTGTGGTGTTTCCAGCTTCCACTACCTTCCCAGGCAGTGCATTCCAGTGTGGGGTTTCCAGCCTCCACTACCTTCCCAGGCCGTGCATTCCAGTGTGGTGTTTCCAGCTTCCACTACTTTCCCAGGCAGTGCATTCCAGTGTGAGGTTTCCAGCCTCCACTACCTTCCCAGGCAGTGCATTCCAGTGTGGGGTTTCCAGCCTCCACTACCTTCGCAGGCAGTGCATTCCAGTGTGGGGTTTCCAGCTTCCACTACCTTCCCAGGCAGTGCATTCCAGTGTGGGGTTTCCAGCCTCCACTCCCTTCCCAGGCAGTGCATTCCAGTGTGGGGTTTCCACCTTCCACTACCTTCCTGGGTAGTGCATTCCAGTGTCAGGTTTCCAGCATCCACCACCTTCCCAGGCAGTGCATTCCAGTGTGAGGTTTCCAGCTTCCACTACCTTCCCAGGCAGTGCATTCCAGTGTGAGGTTTCCAGCTTCCACTACCTTCCCAGGCAGTGCATTCCAGTGTGAGGTTTCCAGCCTCCACCACCTTCCCAGGCAGTGCATTCCTGTGTGGGGTTTCCGGCCTCCACTACCTTCCCAGGCCGTGCATTCCAGTGTGAGGTTTCCAGCCTCCACCACCTTCCCAGACCGTGCATTCCAGTGTGAGGTTTCCAGCCTCCACCACCTTCCCAGGCAGTGCATTCCAGTGTGAGGTTTCCAGCCTCCACCACCTTCCCAGACCGTGCATTCCAGTGTGAGGTTTCCAGCCTCCACCACCTTCCCAGGCAGTGCATTCCAGTGTGAGGTTTCCAGCCTCCACTACCTTCCTGGGCAGTGCATTCAAGTGTGAGGTTTCCAGCCTCCACCACCTTCCCAGGCAGTGCATTCCAGTGTGAGGTTTCCAGCTTCCACCACCTTCCCAGGCAGTGCATTCCAGTGTGAGGTTTCCAGCTTCCACTACCTTCCCAGGCCGTGCATTCCAGTGTGAGGTTTCCAGCCTCCACTACCTTCCCAGGCAGTGCATTCCAGTGTGAGGCTTCCAGCCTCCACCACTTTCCAAGGCCGTGCATTCCAATGTGAGGTTTCCAGCCTCCACTAGCTTCCCAGGCAGTGCATTCCAGTGTGAGGTTTCCACCGCCACCACCTTCCCAGGCAGTGCATTCCAGTGTGAGGTGTCCAGCTTCCACCACCTTCCCAGGCCGTGCATTCCAGTGTGGCGTTTCCAGCTTCCACCACCTTCCCAGGCAGTGCATTCCAGTGTGAGGTTTCCAGCCTCCACCACCTTCCCAGGCCGTGCATTCCAGTGTGAGGTTTCCAGCCTCCACTACCTTCCCAGGCAGTGCATTCCAGTGTGAGGTTTCCAGCCTCCACTACCTTCCCAGGCCGTGCATTCCAGTGTGGAGTTTCCATCTCCACTAGCTTCCCAGGCAGTGCATTCCAGTGTGAGGTTTCCACCGCCACCACCTTCCCAGGCAGTGCATTCCAGTGTGAGGTGTCCACCTTCCACCACCTTCCCAGGCCGTGCATTCCAGTGTGGCGTTTCCAGCTTCCACCACCTTCCCAGGCCGTGCATTCCAGTGTGAGGTTTCCAGCCTCCACTACCTTCCCAGGCAGTGCATTCCAGTGTGAGGTGTCCAGCTTCCACCACCTTCCCAGGCCGTGCATTCCAGTGTGGGTTTTCCAGCCTCCACCACCTTCCCAGGCAGTGCATTCCAGTGTGAGGTGTCCAGCTTCCACCACCTTCCCAGGCAGTGCATTCCATTGTGAGGTTTCCAGCTTCCACCACTTTCCCAGGTCATGCATTCGAGTGTGAGGTTTCCACCTCCACCACCTTCCCAGGCAGTGCATTCCAGTGTGAGGTTTCCAGCCTCCACTACCTTCCCAGGCCGTGCATTCCAGTGTGAGGTTTCCAGCTTCCACCACTTTCCCAGGCCATGCATTCGAGTGTGAGGTTTCCACCTCCACCACCTTCCCAGGCAGTGCATTCCAGTGTGAGGTTTCCAGCCTCCACCACCTTCCCAGGCAGTGCATTCCAGTGTGGGGTTTCCAGCCTCCACTACCTTCCCAGGCCGTGCATTCCAGTGTGAGGTTTCCAGCCTCCACTACCTTCCCAGACCGCGCATTCCAGTGTGAGGCTTCCAGCCTCCACCACCTTCCCAGGCCGTGCATTCCAGTGTGGGGTTTCCAGCCTCCACTACCTTCCCAGACCGCGCATTCCAGTGTGAGGTTTCCAGCCTCCACCACCTTCCCAGGCCGTGCATTCCAGTGTGGGGTTTCCAGCCTCCACCACATTCCCAGCCAGTGCATTCCAGTGTGAGGTTTCCGGCCTGCACTACCTTCCCAGGCAGTGCATTCCAGTGTGGGGTTTCCAGCCTCCACTATCTTCGCAGGCAGTGCATTCCAGTGTGAGGTTTCCAGCCTCCACCACCTTCCCAGACCGTGCATTCCAGTGTGAGGTTTCCGGCCTGCACTACCTTCCCAGGCAGTGCATTCCAGTGTGGGGTTTCCAGCCTCCACCACATTCCCAGCCAGTGCATTCCAGTGTGAGGTTTCCGGCATCCACTACCTTCCTAGGCAGTGCATTCCAGTGTGAGGTTTCCGGCCTGCACTACCTTCGCAGGCAGTACATTCCAGTGTGGGGTTTCCAGCCTCCACCACCTTCCCAGCCAGTGCATTCCAGTGTGAGGTTTCCGGCCTGCACTACCTTCGCAGGCAGTGCATTCCAGTGTGAGGTTTCCAGCTTCCACTACCTTCCCAGGCAGTACATTCCAGTGTGGGGTTTCCAGCCTCCACTACCTTCCCTGGCAGTGCATTCCAGTGTGAGGTTTCCAGCCTCCACTACCTTCCTAGGCCGTTCATTCCAGTTTGAGGTTTCCAGCTTCCACCACCTTCCCAGGCAGTGCATTCCAGTGTGAGGTTTCCAGCTTCCAATACCTTCCCAGGCAGTGCATTCCAGTGTTGTGTTTCCAGCCTCCGCTACCTTCCCAGGCCGTGAATTTCAGATTCTCACCACCCTCTGAGTGAAATTTTGTTTTCTGAAATCCCCTAGGAATCTAGTGCTCCTCACCCTAAAACTATGCCCCCCTGTGACTGACCCCTCAACCACGGGGAATACCTGCTTCCTATTTACCCTGTCCAAACCCTTCATAACCTTATACACCTCAATCATATCCCCCCTCTGTCCTCTCTGCTCTTAAAAAAAACCAATCCAAGCCTATCCAGTCTCTCCTGATAGCTCAGATGCTCCATCCCAGGCAACATCCTTGTGAACCTTATAGCCACATAAAATGGCTGATTCCCTATTAATTTGGCCAAAACCCGATATAAAATGGCTAACCGAAAAGGCTGATGGGAAAAGCAGCCACCAGGACACAAACGGACAGCTGCAGACAGAATTGCGTATTCGGCTCTGGGGAAGTCGGCCCAGATCGATACTCAAGACTATTAGCAGCACATCAACCCAGACATCTGCAGTTTAATTGGCTATCTCCGGGAACAATTGCAACATATTAGCAATTGAATGCCGGGCCAGACCTCTCGGCGCCAGCAGTGGCCGAAACAAAGACAGGTGAACGACCACCCCCCCGATCGAGGAATCGCCCCATTATTGGAGCATATCGAACCCAGTGATTGGGAACAAGTCCAATCACTTGGGACTCAGGGTCAAGGGCTGCCCCGAGAGGCGGGAAGCCCCTGGGCCCTATAAATTGAGGGGCCAAGTTCAGATCGCTATCTCTCTCCCTTCTTCTCCTGCTCGCAACCTTCGCAAGAACATCGACCAGAAACAGTAAGTCTGACTTCAGCAATCGCTACCCGATAGAGACTCCTAGCCATCGACCCGTATCAGCCTTTTGAATCCCGCAGGCCAGATCCAATTCGATAAACCATTCGTTTCCCTGACCTGGTGGGCCATCCCCAAAAGTTAAGTATTGGCCAATAGTGGTAGGTTTTGATATAGATAGTAGGATTATTGTGTAAGTATTGATTGCTGTACATAATAAATGACCGTTGCTTTCAATCTTACTCAGCGGTGTGCTGACTTATTAATCATAACTCGAGCTTGAACCACGTGGCGGTATCCGAAAGATACCTGGCGACTCGTGAGCAAAGGTGACATTTTCAGAGCTAATAAAACTAAGGCTAAAAAGAGTAACAACCTCCTCTGTACCCCCTCCAGTGCAATCACCTCCTTCATATAGTGAGGTGACCAGAACTGTGCACAGTACTCCAGTTGTGGCCTAACCAACATTCTGCACACCTCAAACATAATCGTCTTGCTCTTGTACTCTCTGCCACGACTGATAAAGACAAGTGTCCCATATGTCTTCTTAACTACCCCATTCACCTGCTCTGCTGCCGTCAGGGATCTGTGAACCCAAGGTCCATTTGTTCTTTTGAGCTTCTGTTGCACCCTCAATAACGACGCGAGAGAGTAAAACGGTAAAGAAGGCTTTAATAAGCTAACAACTAGCCTGGTGCCGAGACGGGTGCTTACTGGGTGCCGCCTGCAAAGCGGCCCCTTATATACAGCTCCCAGGTGGCCAGAGGCGGAGTCCCCCAGGGTTCCAAGCCCGGTCTTAAAGGGGACATCACCTTACATGATGAAAAGGGTCAGTAATACAAGAACCGTTCATCACAGCTTACTAGTGTTGCAGGAATATCGGGGACCATACTTTTATATATATATTTTATTCCCATGTCTGTTCAGATTCTGTCTAAATCGCACAAATGCGCAAAAGCAAGTCAGACCTCACTAGAAAACATGGAAGGGTTAATTTAGACATCAGGCAGGCAACGATCAATACAGGCCATCAGCACCCACAATGGCAAAGGTCTGAAAAATTCATTTTCATTAGCAACACAATCAGGGATACCACATGGAGACAGCCAGACTCCAAGAAAGATCAATCATTGTCTCCGGACATCCAGGCATGGGAGACCATTGAAGCTCAACGCAGTCTCCAGAACTTAGCTTTAATTCCCTGGTATCCTGCCATTCACTACATACTCCCTTGTCCTGTTTCTACCTTCAAAGTGCATCACCTCACACTTATCAGGGTTAAATACCATCTGCCACTGCTTTACCCATCTGACCAACCCATCTATATCTTCCTGTAACCTATAACCCTCTTCCTCACTGTTCACCACCCTACCAAGCTTGGTGTTGTCTGCAAACTTACTTATCATTCCCCCCCACGTCCTTGTCTATGTCTTTAATATATATAGAACAAACAATGACGGACCCAGCACTAATTCCTGTGGTGTGCCACTGGACACTGGCCTTCAGTTACGCAAACAAACATCTAAACCAGTTTTGGATCCATCTCAACAAATATTCTTGAATTTCTTCTCAATCAGTCTCCCACGTGGGACCTTGTTTATGACTTTGGTAAAATCCATAATAATCACTTATTGTCACAAGTAGGCTTCAATGAAGTTACTGTGAAAAGCCCCTAGTCGCCACATTCCAGCGCCTGTTCAGGGGAGGCCAGTAATGGAATTGAACCCGCGCTGATGTCCTGGTTCTGCATTACTAGCCCACTGTGCTAAACCAGCCCATATAAACTACATCAACTACATTATCTTCATCCATGCTCTTCGGGACTTTATCAAAAAATTTTATCAAATTTGTTAGGCACAGCCTCCCTCTGACAAAGCCATGCTGACTATTTCTAATTAACCCATGCCTTTCCAAGTGGAAATTAATTCTCTCCTTCAGAATTTTCTCCAATAGTTTCCCTACCACTGGCATGATTCCCTTGTTTATCTCTATCACTCTTCTTGAAAAGTGAAACAACAATAGCTGTTCTCCAGTCCTCAGGTCCTTCCCCATGGTCACAGAGGAATTAAAAACTTGTATCAGAGTCCCTGCAATTTCCTGCGTTGCCTCCCACAGCAGGCTGGGTGCAATTCATACGGGCCTGGGGATTTGTCTATTTTTAAGCCTGTCAAAGCCTCCAATACCCCCTCACTTCCTATGTCAAACTTCTCAAGGTCCTCACAGTCCCATTTCCTGAATTATGTGCCTACATCCTCCTTCTCCTGAGTGAAGACCGATGAGAAGTATTCGTTTAACGCCCTAGCAATGTGGCTTCACACACAGATTGGCCTCTTGGTTTCTAATGGTTCCTACACCTCCTCTGGTTAATCCCATCCCCTTAATGTAATTATAGACTATTTTAGGATTCTCCCAAATCTTATTTGCAAGTCCGTTTTCATGCCCCCTTTTTGCTCTTCCAATTGCTTTCCGAAGTTCCCTCTTGCAGTCCCTATATTCCTCTTCATCTCTCCACACCTCTACTTGGCTTCTTTGGAACCAGAGAAAAATGGGTTCAGAGATTTCCCTCCCTGGTTCGGTGAACAGGACAGCTACTGGAAGGAAGCAACGTCCTAAATATAGGTCAAGTCTGATGAAGCTATCAGCAAATTGAAACTGAGGCTGAATAGAGGGCGAAGGAGGTAAAATCTGATCCTGATGGGGGGGAGGAAGTGACCCAAAGGTAGGTTTGAAAGGATATTCCTGATTTACTTGTGACCAGGATTCCTTGTGGTGAGGAGTGCTTCTCCTACGCTTAACGTTTCAGACCACGAGCACTGGGTTATCATTAACCCCAGCTCAATCGTACATCAGAGCTTGTTCCCCCTCCACCAATTTGAGCTTGGTCCCCTCTTCCTCACTAGTTGTCGGAGAGCATTTTCAGGGGTCCTCAGTTTTAGCTTCCTGCTGGTCAATTGTTGGGGGAGTGGGTGGGGTGGGGGGTTAGAGAAGGGGTGGGAGGAGTCAATTAAAAGAGGACCTGCCAAAAGACTGATAGGGCTTCCATGTCCCCTGCCTTGGGTCTTGACCCATTTCCGAGTTTCACAGACCTCCACATCCCTTTCTGTTACTAGCAGGACCAATGCTGCAGCAAACAGTATCGCTTCAGTCTTTGGCGCACTGCCTCATCCAGAGTCATTCCTCAATATCGCGCTCTATTTAAGGCAGTTAATCAGATTAAATGTCATGTATACATAGATACATAGAAGATAGGAGCAGGAGGAGGCCTTTTGGCCCTTTGAGCCTGCTCTGCCATTCATCACGATCATGGCTGATCATCCAACTCAATAGCCTAATCCTGCTTTCTCCCCATAGCCTTTGATCCCATTCTCCCCAAGTGCTATATCCAGCCACCTCTTGAATATATTCAAAGTTTTAGCATCAACTACTTCCTGTGGTAATGAATTCCACAGGCTCGCCACTCTTTGTGTGAAGAAATGTCTCCTTATCTCTGTCAGAAATGGTTTACCCTGAATCCTCAGACTGTGAACCCCTGGGGCGGGATTCTGGCCGGATGACCCGACGCCGGCGCCAAGAGTGGCGTGAACGACTCTGGCGCAGGGCCGACCGGAAGGTGCAAAATTCTCTGTACTTCCGGGGGGTAGGCCGGCGGCAGAGGGGTTGGCACCGCGCCAACCAGCACAGAAGGGCCGGCGCGAGTTGGCGCATGCGCAGAACCGCCGGCGCGGTTCCGCGCATGCGCAGGGGGGTTCTTCTCCGCGCCGGCCATGGCGGTGCCCTACAGAGGCCAGCACGGAAGGAAAGAGTGCCCCCATGGCACAGGCCCACCCGCAGATCAGTGGGCCCTGATCGCGGGCCAGGCCACCGCGGAGACCCCCCCCGGGGCCGAATCCCCCCGCACCCCCCCCCCCCCCCAAGGACTCTCCTAGCCGGCCTACAAGCCAGGTCCCGCCCTGTGGGACCATGTCCATTTCACGCCGGCGGGACTGGCCAGGAAACGCCGGCTGCTCGGCCCATCAGGGCCCGGAGAATTTCTGGGGGAGGGGGGGCCGCTGCCAACGGCCCCTGACTGTCGTGGGATGATCCCCGCCCAAAAACCGGCACCGGAGAATACGACAGCTGGCGTCGGAGCGGCGGGGCGGGATTCGTGCCGTCCCCCCGGGAATTCTCAGACCCGGCGGGGGATTGGAGAATCCCGCCCTCAGTTCTGGACACACGTATCATTGGTAACATTTTCCCTGCATCTACCCTGTCTAGTGCCATTAAACTTTTATAAGTTATATATATATGTATTGCGCCATATGGGGCGTCATTCTCCGCCGGCGGGAGTCTCCATTTTGCCGGCGCCCGGGGGTTTCCCGACGGCGTGGGAGTGCCCCACAATGGGAAACCCCATTGACCGGCCGGTGTTACGGAGACTCCCGCCGGCCGGTCGGGGCAGAAATGTGGCGGGCGGGTAGGAGAATTTCGCCCATGATGGGGACTGTTTTTAATTTAGAGATGATTTAAAGTGCACTGGACAAATTTATACAAACTTCAAAGTATTGTTTTGTATTTGCCTTGTGAGACATCATCCACTGATTTATTTTAACTTGCCTCTGAAACCAGAATGCAGTACGTTCGCTCATTTTTATCAACAAAACAATGCTGATCACTTTTCTCCTCTTACTTCTGGGCATTCTGCTGATTCACTGGTTGAGCTTGGCACCATCCAACGTAATTAGATTAATTCCAGCTTCTTATTACTCTCAACTTATGGATAGCCTCATTTGAAGGTTAGCTTCATTTGGGTCTTCTGCTGTCCTGATTCGTTTGTTCTCGCTGATGTTAATTTTACAGTTCACCTTTTGTTTGCCAGAATTTAGAATCAGATTTGTTATCTCTGACCTGCTTATTCTCCTGTATAGGTTCTCATGCCCAGTCACAATAACTGCAGCAAGCTCCCAGCGTGCACTTACCATCACTGTTGTCAGCACTCATCTATTTTCTCTCTCAGTCGTTCATCCAAACCTGTTTATATGATGTTCTCTTTACTGGAAAAAATGGCTCAACAAAATTCACAGAGAAAATAAGTGAAAGGGAAGAATAGGGAGGATAATGGCCTCTAACCTCCCAAACTTTCCAACCATCTCCCCCCCTTCCAAGAACTCTTTGGGCAGCATTCTCCACCCCGGGTCACCTGGAATACGTTGCCGATGGGCCGGAGAATTGGGCGATGGGGAAAATCGGGATCGCGCCTCTGACCCCCTCTGGCAGCGTGAACGAGGTCCACAATACGTGCAGGCAGGGAATGTAAATTAAAGCAAACCGGTCTGAACCCATTTGCATTTATTTAGCGGGCCCAGCGCCCTATGCCCCCCTCCCGCGATTCGCTTGTGGTCTCAGCAATCGTGATCCTCACGTGGTGGAGCTTGCGGTGGGCCAAGTCCACCATGCCAGGGCTATGCTGGCAGAGACAATCCAAGTCCACCCGAGGGCCGCCCCCCCCCCCCCCCCACCCCCCCCGCCCCCAATAATGCACAGCCTGTTCACAATTCCTATAGCAGCCCCCCTGCCACCCCCACAGGCAGCTATGTAAAAGGGGGACCCTCCAGAGACCGCTGTAAAAGGGGGACCCCCCCAAGGACCCCTACAATCGGGGTACTCTCCCAGGGACCACTGGAAGAGGGGGACCCCCCAAGGTTCCAAGGGGTACCCCAGTAACACCCTAAGGAACCCCTGTAACGGGGGAACTCCCCAAAGGACGCCTACAATAAGGGGAGCACCCAAGGAACCCTTGTTTTAGAGGGACATCCCCGGGACCCCTGTAATAGGGGACCCCCCCCCCCCCACAGAGACCCCTGTACTAGAGGGATCCCCCAGGGACTTATGAAGTAGGTGGACCCCCCATAATAGGGCAGCCCCCCCAGGGACCCCTGTAATAGAGGCCCCCACGGGGCCTCCCACCCTATAGGAACTCCCTCCACAGACTCACCCCCGCCCCCCAGAGGTAAGTGCAGTGAAATCACATGATTGAATGATTGGAATGCACTTACATCTCTTTGATGTGGTTAACGTTTACAAACATTGGGGTTTTACCACTTAGGTCACTGAAGTATAGGGATATGGATGGATCAAAGATGCAGATGTTTTTTTTGTTAGCTGTTAGTCACAAACCAGTACACAAAGCTATGAATGGCCTGCAGATAGTGGATCGATGGGAACCAATCCACCGGCATAGCTGCTCTCCTTAGAGGAATGGACACATGGAGCTGCAAGGTAAGTGTTACAGCTATGATGCTTCCCACTGTCCCTGTCTGAACGGCTTTCTAGCTTCTAGACAGGGTTCCCTTTTTTGCGCGGGGGAGGGGGTTTCGCTGTGTGTCGGGAGTCTGTGGGGTGTCCTCCTACGACAGGGGTCCCTGGGTGGGGGGTCTCCCTATCACAGGCATCCATGTGGGGTCTCCGTATTACAGAGGACCCTGGGGATTCAGTTTGGGTTACTCCTGTATTTTGGGATAGGGGGGCAACCAGGCAATCCAGAGGTTGGGGGCTGCTGTGTGGTGCGGAGGGGCATATGGACCACTGTGCAGTGCGGAGGGTAGTGGTTGGGCCTTGGATGGGTTGGGATGGTCTCTACCATCATGGCCCTGGCATGGTGGACCTTGTGGTGGCCAAGGACCAATGGTTGCCCCCTTGGACCACCGTGAGGTCCACCACGCTACGGCCATGATGGTAGAGAACACAAGTGAACCTCGCGCACGTGATTCCCAGTCTCCTGGTCGGGAGAATCAGGGGACGGCAGAGCCTAGGGCACCAGGCCCGCCGGATAGATGCAAATGAGTCATTACGTCCATTTGCATTTATTTACATGCTCCCTCTGGCGTAGGATGTGGAACTCGTTCACGATGCCATCGGGAGAGGGAGAGGGCGTTGGAACATTGCGTTCGGGTTGATGCCTGACGCCGATTCCGATTTTGCCCTGACGAGCGGTTCTCCATCCCATTGGGGAAAGCATTCCGGGCGTCCCAGGTTGGAGAATTCAGCCCAATGTTTCTCCTGGTGCAGCAGTGAGACAATTGTGTGGCTGCAGCTGCTTTGTGTTGCCACGGCGTTTGGAGCCTCTGAGGTTGTTTGGACCTGGACTGCATCTCCCCAAATCCAAGTTAGATAAATGTCCTGCTTTTTAATCATAGATCATAGAATTTACAGTACAGAAGGAGGCCGTTCGGCCCGTCGAGTCTGCATCGGCCCTTGGAAAGAGCACCCCACTCAGGCCCACACCTCCACCCTATTCCTGCAACCCAGTAACCCCACCTAAGCTTTTTGCACACTAAGAGCAATTTATCATGGCCAATCCACCTAATCTGCATATCTTTCGACTGTGGGAGGATGCCAGAGCACCCGGAGGAAACCCACGCAGGCACGGGGAGAACGTGCAGACTCTGCACAGACAGTGACCCAAGGGAATCGAACCTGGGACCCTGGCGCTGTGAAGCAACAATGCCAACCACGGTACTACCATGCCACCCACAAAATCAAAGTGGAGAATGTGGGTATCACTATAGTTACTCATACTAGTGTGGGGTAATTTTTTTACGCAGAGGGTAATGGATGCCTGGAACTCGCTGCCAGAAGACGTGGTGGAAGCAGGTATGATAGTGACGTTTAAGGGGCGTCTTGACAAATCCACGAATAGGATGGGAATAGAGGGATACGGACCCCGGAAGTGTAGAAGATTTTAGCTTAGATGGGCAGCATGTTCTGCCGAAGGGCCTATTCCTTTGCTGTATTTTACTTTGATTTTTGTTCTTTGTACTGTAGATTACTCACTGTAGATTAATAATAATAATCACTTATTGTCACAAGTAGGCTTCAATGAAATTACTGTGAAAAGCCCCTAGTCGCCACATTCCAGTGCCTGTTCGGGGAGGCAGGTATGGGAATTGAACCCGCGCTGCTGGCCTTGTTCTGCATTACAAGCCAGCTGTTTAGCCCACTGTGCCAAACTAGCCCCTTAAAATCACTGTGGATACTCATACTAAATAGAAATATGCCCACTTTAGTCCAGATCTTGGACTTCTCTGAAAAAAAAATTCAAGGGCTTGGTTCACTGTGGTGGGGTGGGGCCTGATAGATCAGGGCGAAGGGGCTGGTTTGGCACAGTGGGCTAAACAGCTGGCTTGTAATGCAGAACAAAGACAGCAGCGCGGGTTCAATTCCCGTACCGGCCTCCCCGAACAGGCGCCGGAATGTGGCGACTAGGGGCTTTTCACAGTAACTTCATTGAAGCATACTTGTGACAATAAGCGATTATTATTATTATTATTATTAAATGGCGCCCAGATTAGCACAGAAAGAAACCCACCCAGCTTCCCTCTCCCAAGGACATGGGGGGCATCCCCCCATAAGTATCGGAGACTCCCATCACCGCCACCAGCATTGCTGACTCCTCCCCCCCATCAAAGATAACATGAAACTCGCCCTCAATGGGGCTCCCAGAGGGTCCCCCCGGCACTGGCTCCGGCACAGGTTGGCACTGCCAGGTTTGCACTTCATAGTTACTTCCCAGCATTTAATTGTTGATTGGTACCTTGTAAATATTTCCAGTCTTTCATACATTAAAATATATATGTGCTATTTCATTTTCAAGCAGGTGAGGGAATTGTTAAAGAATTCCTAACCTAACTCTACCATTTAATACTTTGCTTTAAATATGAGTAATATAAAATAGACATCACCAGCATTGGAGATACCAGAGAAGAGCTCGGTGACTTTTCTTTTAGTGATTTTTGTGTTGCACCATCTCCAAAAGCACCATTTATTTCGGAACCAGGCAGCTGGAACCTATATTAAAACAGCTCACTGCAACTGGCACTATAGAAATCACACATATTCAGAAATGGGCTGTTTGATTTAATTGAGCAGCCATATTTCTCTTTACTCCTCTCTCAGACTGGTCCTGGCTCCAGGGTGAGACTGCATTTAAACTGCAATTATAGTTTAGATACACCCTCCCTCCTTGTAGTTCGTTAATCTCACATCTAAACCCTAGATATAAATGATAGCCTTGCAACTAATGCCCAGATACAGCAGATTCTATATTGATTGTGGCGCTGTTTAAATTGCAACTCTAATCTTTGATTTTCTTGTGTCTTTGAAAAAATGGTTGACAAGTCTAAACACAGGACAAAATACAGCGGTAGGATGATGCTTCTGGCTGCAGCTCCACTGTGCCGTACCAATTTCGGATTCATGCGTCTTTTTCATTACAAGATTATTGGCATGCACAGGCGTTGTACTATGGTTAGAATTCTGTGTTTTGTCCATGTTACAGAGGGCCCTCCCACTGAAGTTGATTAACAATGTCACAGACTGACGCCCTGCTGTGAAAGCAGTTCCCGACGATAGCTGAGCGAGACACAGTCTGATGTGCCTCAGAGCTGGAGCGTGAGCCCCACGCTTACCCATGCATTTGTGGCAGTGATTTGGGCTGCAGCTGAGATTGAATGTCAGACAAAAGGGCCGGAAGCGACGGAGATGAGGCTTTTGAAATGATGGATACTGACAAGAGCACTCTTATCGGTCAGCAGACAGAAATGTGACAGAATGGCAAACCTCACTGCCTTGCTGGAGTCTGGCTGTGCAAACCTAATTGTCTCCTATTCAGATGTCATGCTCCAATTCCCCGTTGACAGTTAACCACAGATCCGTGCTTTATAGCTTTCGATACGGCACATACCATGAACCAAAACTCATTTCATACTAATTGATCATTATTTATAATTTAGTTCCTTTCCTTTAGAACTTTTCACTTCAGAAGGCGAAAGCTAAAAGATGCTTTTTCCTCTCAGATATATTTTCACCAAGCCTTTCCAGTGTTGGAGAAGGGGGTGGAGATGAATGGTTGTTGTCATGGCTGCAGAGGATGGGTTATGTTACTATCTCCGCAGAGACCAATTACAGTTTGAGAGGAAAGGAATCCCCACACAGCCAAAGGAAAGAAAACTGTTGAGCAAGATTTCGCTTTCTAAAACTTTTACTGCAACAAACCAACTAAAATCAACATAATTGAAACATTGATTGACAGGTGAAGGGCATTTCAAACAAAAAGTTAAATGTCGCATTAAATAGTTGATACAACAAAGTAATGCCTCATGTAGTTACAAGCACTTGTGTACTTCCTACAGAAATATAGACCACGTGCAATCTCAAATTCTTTCCAACTCATCCTCTACTTTGTAGGATTTCTCACTTCCCATTCAATTGTTCTGGTCCTTGAATCGCATTCACCAGCAAATATATTCCATCCAAAGTCCTCAGACATGGTTAACACGGACAAGGTGTGTTTCTACAAAGTCTTCCTCACTTTGGATCACAACACTCAAGGCGCAGGATCCCAAGAGACTCCATTCTCCAACCTCTTTAAATGGTCTGGTAAGCTCCGGCAACACTGATTCAATTGCTATGAGACTTGTCCAATCCATAATCTGTTGTCCTTTTTCTCTTTAGCTCTCTGCTCGTTCTGACTGTGTAGCGCACATAGTAATCTTTGCTGTTTTCTCAGAGACCTCTTTCGATTGATTGATCAATATTTATTGTCACATGTACCAAAGTACAATGAAAAGTATTTTTCTGCGGCCAAGGGAACGTACACAGTATGTACATAATAGACAAAAGAATAACAGACAGAGTACATTGACAATGCTACATCAACATCTGTTCAAGGACTGCCAAACAGAAAACTATTCACAGGAGCCTTGCTTCTTTTCTTTGACTCAATTTCTCAGTATTTTCTGAGCTGCCAAACAGAAGTCACTGACTGACCCGACCTCTTCAATTAGCTTTCTATTCACCCTACGCTTCTTAACTGCTTATCCCCATGGCAACTCCAGGTCAAGTGAGCCTTCCTTGAAACTGCCTGATGTCATAATCAGTTATCTAATTTACTCTTTTTCAGAATATGCTCCAGCCAACTTTGACCTCAACAAGAACAATAATGCTTCTCAACAGTTAGGTAACCTGGATTACAGGTTAGGGGAGGAAGTGCCGTAGTGGTATTTTCACTGGACAAATAATCCAGAGACCCAGGATAATGCATTGGTGACCTAGGTTCGAATCCCACCAGGGCAGTTGGTGGAATTTGAATTCAATAAAAAATCTGGAACTAAAAGTCTAATGATGACCATGAAACCAGTGTCAATTGTCGTAAAAACCCATCTGCAATCCTCACCTGGTCTGGCCTACATGTCCAGATCCACAGCAATGCGGTTGATTCTTTAATGCCCTTGGGGATGGGCAATAAATGCTGGCCCAGCGGGCGATGCCTACATCCCATGGATGAATTAAAAAAAAACATCCAGGCATAACAGTCCGGTAACCAGGATTACATGCAAGCATTAAAGCAAGTCTTCAAAACCTAATGTTGTTTGGCATTGAGAAAACCCCAGGGTGAGGCAACTATCACCTATCTGAATCAGAGATAAAAAGATTAAAAAGATTTGTAGAGCACCTTACATACAATAAAGTATTTTGACTGTTACATCAGCAAGGCAACAGCCATTTTTTATACAGCAAACAACAAACAACAATGAAATAAACGACCAGTAATGGCTCAATGCAAACTGGAGGAACAACATCTCACCTTTCGGTTAGGCACGCTATAGCCTTCCGGTCTCAACATCAAATTCAACAACTTTAGATGATTAGCTCTACCCGCCTCGACCCATTTGTTTTCATCCCATTTCATTTTAACTGTCTTTTACCATTTCTTGTCTTTAATATATATTTTAACCCCCCTCCTAATCTTATCCACCTTTCCTTACCCTTTCCCCTCTTTGCTTCCCCTTCCCCTCCCCCCACATCTAATGTTCACCCTCTGATGTTAGTTTCTCTGCTGTTTGGCCTTTCACGTCTTTTGTTTCTCTGGGGACCGTCATTAGCACTCTTTCCCCTTGGCTTCTGTGGCTATTAGCACCCAGTTTCCCTGGGTTTCTGTGGCTATGTCTCATCTTTTATTCTCACTCCACAGGATAAATATTTCCCACTTTCTCTGTCTGGTATCTTTGACAAAGAGTCATCGGACTCGAAACGTTAGCTCTTTTCTCTCCCTACAGATGCTGCCAGACCTGCTGAGATTTTCCAGCATTTTCTCTTTCGTTTTTGACCAGTAATGGGATGTGGCAAGACATAAAACTGTTGGTAATGTTCCCTTCCAAGTTGTCAGACTATTGATTTTAGGCGAGGTTCACTTATTACATGAAGTTAGAGGACCAGTTCTTCAAATCTAGTTGTTGAGAAATGAATGTTAGCCAGCAAAATGTTTTGAGCATCTGTAAATAGTGTCATGTAGTCTCTGACATGGACATAAGGTTCTAGATTCTCCGCTGTCCGATGGAGAATGCTGCCAAAAAAACAGGATTGGCGCGGTTTCCGATGCTCCAGTCCCTCATTGGTGGTGGTATCGAGGTTTGCGGGCCTTGCCAGTGGGGTCTCTGGTGCGGGGGTTCAGTGAGGCGAGCTAGGCACCGGACTTTCCATGGCCTCTATGATTCCCCGGTCTTCTGGGTCAGGATTCACATGGGCGTAGATTTGTGCAGGCATTTCCCAGTGTGGCTCTGACGCAGTGGACTTCGCGGTGGGTTCAGGGCCTAAGTCTATAAGATAGGTGCCCCCAAAATCCATTGGAGGGTCCCCCTCACTCCACAATGAAAATCCTACTCTGGTGGGTGTTTCTGTTATGGGGTCTGTGATACGGGGTCTGGTGGTGGGTGGTCGATGGGATGGGTTGGATCACTCTCATGCGTGCGTACTTTGGAGGGGGTCACCCAGCAATCTCTGTGATGGGGGGATGGGATTTGCATTGTGGTGGGAAGGGAAGCCAGCTGCTGGAATTCACTATCGTGCCACCTGCTCAAAATGGCGGCCTGAAAGCGGGATTTGCGAGGGAATCCCTTGCGATCCACACTGTTATAACCCACAAGTGGTCTCTTGGGTGGGAATAATTAACTCTGCACTGTAAGTTCTATGTTCTATGTTCCCTGTGGTCCTTGCAGAATGCGAACTCTCCCGTTAAGGGGGACGTCTTAACAATGTATAAAGTCGGCCAGTTTAGGCACTGGCTAGAGAGAGACCAGTAGGGAGCTACTGGATGAAAGCAAATTACTGCGAATGCAGAAATCTGAAACAAAAACAGAAGATACTGGCCAATCTCAGCAGGTCTGACAGCATCTGTGGCGAGAGAAGGGAGCTAACGTTTCAAGTCTGAATCACTCTTTGTCAAAGCTTTTGTACATATTTATTGTTTTATAATCTTTATTGTCACAAGTATGCTTACATTAACACTGCAATGAAGTTACTGTGAAAATCCCCAGATCGCCACATTCCGGAGCCAGTTTGGATACACAGAGGGAGACTACAGAATGTCCAAGTTACCCAACAGCACGTCTTTCGGGACTTGTGGGAGGAAACTGGAGCACCCGGAGGAAACCCACGCAGACACGGGGAGAACGTGCAGACTCCGCACAGACAGTGACCCAAGCTGAGAATCGAACCAGGGACCTTGGAGCTGTGAAGCAACAATACTAACCACTGTGCTACCTAGCTAGTTAAGTGTAAAATAAAATATGCTTTGTTTTTCAACCAAATTGGTGTGGAATCTTTGTTGCCCTTACAAAACCCACCATGCATAAACTCTGACCTGCTGCCAACTGAGCAAGGCTAGAATGATAAGTCATAGCAAAATGTTTTGGGGTTAGATTTTCAATGTGCAAACAAAACTATCTGCTTCTAAAAATGTGAAGGTAGTGGGATTGGTGTAGGAAATGCAGCTTCTGGATTAACTGCTGATTTGCTAGAACCTTCTAATTTTTGGGTAGACTTGAATTTAGATGACCACAGTATCTGTTGGAATCAAGCAGGAAATGAATATGTGCTAATTGGGTTCCAAGACATTATCATCAGTTTTTTTTTGATTCGCCCATGGGATTTGGGTGTCACTGGCTGGGTCAGCATTTATTATCCATCCCTGAGGGTATTTAAGAGTCAACCACATTACTATGGATCTGGTGTCATGTGTAGGCCAGACCAGATAAGGACGACAGATTTCCTTCCCTAAAGGACATTAGTGAACCAAATGTGATTTTATGACAATCAACAATGGATTCATGGTCACCTATTTAGACTTTTAATTCCAGATTTTTATTGAATTCAAATTCCACCACCTGCCATGGCGGGATTCGAACCCAGGTCCCCAGAGGAAATGAAACATGAAAATGAAAATCGCTTATTGTCACAAGTAGGCTTCAAATGAAGTTTGTGTGAAAAGCCCCTAGTCGCCACATTCCGGCGCCTGTTCGGGGAGGCTGGTACAGGAATTGAACCATGCTGCTGGCCTGCCGTGGTCTGCTTTAAAAGCCAGCTGATTAGCCCTGTGCTAAACCAGCCCCTATAAAGGATAATTAGCAGAGAATGGTTTCGATCCATCGACCTCTGGGTTATGGGCCCAGCACGCTTCCGCTGCGCCACTCTGCACTCTGCGTCATTGTCCCTGGTATTCTTTTATATGCTCAGTTGGCACGTTGGCAGTTTCCAGAAACTCTTTAAACCACAAGTATCTAACGCCTGACAGTCACGGTTCTGAAATTACAGATGTTAGTGCATGAGCAGATAATGAATTTGTCCAATATCCCTTGTCCATTAACTCAATGGATGTGTCTTCCTGCTTACAGTGAGCAGCTTATTGCTCCACTAAAATAACAAGATAAAATGTTTCAGATAAACACGAGCAGTGTTTGACTGGCAGTACTAAGAATGTTGGAAGACCTCAGATGAGATTTTGACTCTGCACCGTTGTGGTACGATCTAAAAAAGAGCAGAGGATTCCTTCCTAACTAACACCAATAGAAACATTAGCTGCTTGTTATCTCGATGCTGTGTAAAAATTGGCTGCAGTCATAATATTTCAAAAGCAATTCATTGGCTGTGAAGGACTTTGGGCCTTCTGAGAGTATGAAGGGCTACACAAAGACAAGTATGTTGAGACTTATCCTCCCGAATTGCTGGTGGGGGAATTTTAATGTATTCAGCTATAGTAAGCTTCTGTGTCTTCAAGAGACAAATGGAGAAAATTTCAAGGAAATTAAAAAAGTATGCACATCTTGCCACATTACCTTGATACTTCACTTTTTTTTAAATGGTGCTTTTGTGCTCACGTTTTCATTTCAGCCTCCTGGTGGCAACATCAAGTATTGTCACATCAAGGATTGTGGGTAACGAGGCAGACTGAAGCTGCCCTTAGAATGTATCACGATACTAACCTTTTTAAAAATAAATTTAGAGTACCCAATTAATTTTTTCCAATTAAGGGGCAACTTAGCGTGGCCAATCCACCGAGCCTGCACATCGTTGGGTTGTGGGAGCGAAACCCACGCAGACACGGGGAGAATTTGCAAACTCCACACGGACAGTGACCCAGAACCGGGATCGACCCTGGGACCTCGGCTAACCCACTGCGTCCCATCACGATACTAACCTGAGAAGAATACTTCCCAAGACACTAATGTAACCTCTTTCTATTTATCGCAGGCACTATTGCGTTTCTCTCTGACTATGACTGAAAATAAATTTGAGGCAGTTTCCTGCTCTAGGTTGATATTGATTAGGAACTGGGTCAGGTTTAGCCAATTTATATCACATTGGATCAAAATATCAAACAACAGGGGCGGGTTTCTCCTTTCCTGAGACTAAGTGGTGACAAGGAAGCAAGATTCGTGGACTTCTACGACAGCAAAACTGACGCCGCACCTGGGCCGATTCAGCAACCGTTGAGGGACTTGCACCAGCGCCACATGGAACACGATCGATTCCAATGAGAAACTTGCGGGATTTGTGATTGACACTCAGGAGGCTGACAGACTGCAGCCACAAGGGCAGCACGGTAGCATTGTGGATAGCACAATTGCTTCACAGCTCCAGGGTCCAAGGTTCGATTCCGGCTTGGGTCACTGTCTGTGCGGAGTCTGCACATCCTCCCCGTGTGGGCGTGGGTTTCCTCCGGGTGCTCCGGTTTTCTCCCACAGTCCAAAGATGTGCAGGTTAGGTGGCTTGGCCATGATAAATTGCCCTTAGTGTCCAAAATTGCCCTTAGTGTTGGGTGGGGTTACTGGGATATGGGGATAGGGTGGAGGTGTTGACCTTGGGTAGGGTGCTCTTTCCAAGAGCCGGTTCAGACTCGATGGGCCGAATGGCCTCCTTCTGCACTGTAAATTCTCTGAATTCTCTCTGACATATATACATTACACTCCCACACACACTTATCCCAGCCAACACGATGGCACTGATTGCATGGAGCACGCATATCTGACTGATGGGTTGGCTGGGGCCAGAGGGCACCTATGGGGGTGCCTTGGGGGTGGTGGGGGGTGGGGGGGGGGGGGGGGGGGGTGGGGACCCATACGGCCTATGGCCCTAAGTTCACAATGAGCAGTCAGCGGCATGTGCAGCTGCATGGCTGCCTTGCAGACCGCGACAATGGTGCTCCATGTCCGTCCACACTGACCCCACAGCCCACCTCCTGGCCAAACCCCGCTACTCCCCCCGGCCCTGGCAGAAGCCCCTCTGGCCAGTGGCATGACTGTCAGCAAACTATGGCGGTGTTGGACAGTTTCTGTACCCCCTCTCTCCCCCTCAGCAGCCACAGTGCCTGTTTTACGATTTTTAAAAGCACAAGTGAACCTTGCCGCCGGGAATTCGCCCCAGTGGAGGCGGTGAATTGCGGAGGCCCCAGAGAATACCGAGACAGGCCCGCTAATGATATGCAAATAGTGTTAGCAGTGCATAAGTTCTGGAAGCATTGACTCCGCTGTTGAGGCACTGGAGAACTGCGATTTGCTGTGAAACCGGCGCCTGCCACGATTTTGGCGACAACACCAATTCTCCGCCGCATCGCGTTTCCCGATTCCAGCGTCAGCTGACGGCGAATCCCACCCCAGCAGTTTGGTCTGAATTGAATAAGTGGAAACTCTCAGCAGTTTAGGCAGCAGCGGTGAAGCGGAAAACAGAGTAAAATGTTTCATGGCAATGACTTTGAACTGACTGAACAACTTAGAGATGAAGAACTTTTTAACACGTACAAAGCCAGGAAAAGCAATGGCGAATGTGTGGTGGGGATTTGCGTTAGCAGCGAGCCATGTATAATCATAGATATCATAGAATTTATAGTGCAGAAGAAGGCCATTTGGCCCATCAAGTCTGCATCAGCCCTTGGAAAGAGCACCCTACTTAAACTTAAGTCCACGCCTCCACCCTATCTCCATAATCCAATAACCCCACCTAACCTTTTGGACACTAAGGGGCAATTTAGCATAGCCAATCCACCTAACCTGCACATTTTTTGGACTGTGGGAGGAAACCGGAGCACCCGGGCGAAACCCACGCAGACACGGGGAGAAAGTGCAAACTCCACACAGACAGTTGCCCGAGGACGGAATTGAACCCGAGACCCTGCAGCTGTGAGGCACTAGTGCTAACCACCGTGCCACCCCTAAAGAGGTGGTAAGGGGACATGGTGCCACAGTTCAAAGACGTGCAGGTTAGGTGGGGTTAAATGAAATTAAAATCGCTTATTGTCACAAGTAGGCTTCAAATGAAGTTACTGTGAAAAGCCCCTAGTTGCCATATTCCGGCGCCTGTTCGGGGAGGTTGGTACGGGAATTAAACCTTGCTGCTGGCCCGCCTTGGTCTGCTTTACAACCCGGCTATTTAGCCCACTGTGCTAAACCAGCCCCTACAGGGTTACAGGGATAGGGTGGGAACAGCGGGCTTAGGTAGGGTGCTCTTTCAAAGGGTTGGTGCAGACTCCATGGGCCGAATGGCCTCGTCTGGACTGTAGGCATTCTATGGATTCTATGGACAAGGGAAAGAACAGAAGGGAAAGGTATATAATAGACTGGTGAGCAGGAGTGATTAAATGACAATATAGATGATGGTGCAAGGCAAATGAGGGTGAAAGATATGAAACTAAATTGGACCATAGATCTAATGCTGGAATCAGAATGGAAAATCCTGGAAATACTTAACAAGAAAGACAGCATCTGTGGAAAGAGAACCAGGGGCGAGATTCTCCGACCCCCCACCGGGTCGGAGAATCGCCGGGGGCTGGCGTGAATCCCGCCCCCGCCGGTTGCCAAATTCTCCGGCACCGGATATTCGGCGGGGGCAGGAATCGCGCTGCGCCCTACCCCCCCCCCCCCCGCGATTCTCCGGCACGGATGGGCCGAAGTCCCGCTGCTAGAATGCCTGTCCCGCCAGCGTAGATTAAACCACCTACCTTACCGGTGGGACAAGGCGGCGTGGGCGAGCTCCGAGGTCCTAGGGGGGGCGCGGGGCGATCTGGCCCCAGGGGGTGCCCCTAAGGTGGCCTGGCCCGCGATTGGGGCCCACCGATCCACGGGCGGGCCTGTGCCGTGGGGGCACTCTTTTCCTTCCGCCTTCGCCACGGTCTCCACCATGGCAGAGGCGGAAGAGACTCCCTCCACTGCGCATGCGCGGGGATGCCGTGAGCGGCCGCTGACGCTCCCGCGCATGCGCCGCCCCGGAGATGTCATTTCCGCGCCAGCTAGCGGGGCACCAAAGGCCTTTTCCGCCAGCTGGCGGGGCGGAAATTAGTCCGGCGCGGGCCTAGCCGCTTAAGGTTGGGGCTCGGCCCCCCCAAAATGCAGAGGATTCCGCACCTTTGGGGCGGCGCGAGGCCCGACTGATTTGCGCCGTTTTGGGCGCCGGTCGGCGGACATCGCGCTGATACCGGAGAATTTCACCCCAGAAGTAATACTTCAGCCCTGTGATCTTTTGGCATTGTAGTATTTTACTTTTGTTTCTGTCCAATGCGAGACTTCACTTGAATATTACTCTGGGAACAGTTTCAGCTGAAGTTGGTGAAAGCTTCCTTCGTGTTTCTAGTTGACTATTTTTTAGAATAATTTTTATTTCAGATCTAAGCTTTTTTAAAACAAAATGGACAGTGAACTCCATCTGTCAGCGCTTCTGCGTATTTATGCATACGGGGACATAGGAAAGTTCTGAAATTTGTTTTGGTAGAATATATGAATATTCACAACAAGGTAGCAATGCAAGTATAATACAGGAGTACAGGAAATATTTGAATCGACTTTTTATGTTGGTGAATTTTAATGCTTTAAACCTGATGAAGAAGCTGAGCGTCAGTTCTCAATTTTTTAAACATGTAAATATGTGGTAAACAAATCTCCATTCATCTGACCAGGCAATTAATTTGAACAGAGAATATCCAGTTCAGTGTCTGTCTCTCAATTGATGTTTTTTCTATTAAGCATCTGTCCAGCTCCCCTTTTACATTTACTGCAGCAATCAGCCTCAGACATCTGCCTGAACAGTACATTCTGAATGTTCACCCCACTCTGCACAAAATAATTGATTCTAATCTGTCCACTCAGCTACTCTCTTCTGAGCTTCATTCCAAGCATTCCCAGGATCGTTCTTTGGGCCGCGGTAAAGTTTCCTTGTTCAATGTGTTGATGCCCTCGACTATCTCAATAAGGACCCTTCTTCTCTCTGCTCTAGCTGGTGTGAACAAACTCTCTCTGTCCTTGTAGTCGAAGACAGGATTCAGATGGCTAGTCGTTGGTTGCATCTTTTCTGGTGTCGTCATTTTCTCCCTGTAGTACGGTGGCCAGATCTGCACACGGTGCTCCAGATGGAGGTGCGTCAGTGGCCTGAATAAGCTCAGTGTCACATTCTGCTCTGATCCATGTAACATAAACCTGACTTAGTTACTTTTGCTTTAGTTGCTCCAAATTGACACAATGGGGATATTGTATGATGTAAAACGGAATAGTGAGTAATTAGAAAAATGTTTAGTGACACATTCACTGCACTTTTAAATAATTTATGTGTGTGCTGTGGGCGTCCCTGCTAAGGCCAGCAGTCATTGCGCACCCCTAATTGCCCTTGAGAAGGTGGAGGTGGGCTGCCTTCCCAAACCACTGCAGCCCATGTATTGTAGATACTGTTACAGAGATGCGTTGATACAAATTTCAGTTTCATCTACTGGACTCAAATATGGAACTTTTTAAAAAGGATGTTTCAATTGTTAAAATAAACATGCAAGATGGTGGTCTGCACATCTGCACTGGTCCATGCACGTGTGGAAATCTACTGTGGTTCCAAGAAGGAGATAGATATATTTCTGATAAAAGATGTGTTAAAGGGATATGGGCAACAGGTGGGGAGGCGGATTTGAGACCAGGAAGAGATCAGCCATGATCTGATTGAATGGTGGAGCGGGCTCGAAGGGCTGAATTGCCTACTTCTGCTCCTAATTCCTCTGTTCCTAAGTTCCAATGTCATTTTGTTGTGCCCAGAATGCCAGTATGTGTCTGCACATCCTTAGACCTCTGAGTGTGCGTAACTAAGGGTTGCACGGCGTGGTGACTTCGGAAAGATCACGAATGGGCTAGTTTCATTATTCACCAATGCCCAGGGAGTGAGTCAGTAGGCATGGGTGCCCACAGGGAATGATAGGCAATATTTATAGAGGTCCCCATCCACTCTTCCACTTCACCATTCCCTCGCTCCTCTCCCTGAGCACTGTCAAGGAATCACTTGTCAAAGCTAGCTTATGTAATTTCTATTGTCACCACCATATGTTTTCTCCCGGTTTCATGGAGGCAGACAGGGTACAGTTTTCACAGTGAAATCCAATGATTTACTGTCACTCCTTGTTCCACAGCCAACTCCACAATTATTCCTTGTAAAAATGAACTTTTTTCTACCTAACTGGTGATATGAATTTTGGTTACAAGCAGCTGTGATTCATGCCAGCATTCTGATATCCATGACGGAGAGTGCAATGTCTTGCCTTAGATTTGTGTCTTCCTTTATGTATGTGTGGTAAACCACTGTTAGTATATTATATGTATTGTGGTAACCTGCTACTGTATTATATGTAATGTGGTAAATCACCGCCTGGTGGCTCCGCCTCCCCTTGGGCTGGGTATAAAGGTGCCCGACCTCCGGCCCTGTCCCAGTTCGGGATCAGAGGCCAGGAGGCTTTCTGTTTAGCTTATTAAAGCCTCAGCTGCATTCACTATTCGTCTTGTGTTCATTGATGGCACATCAATTTAATAATCTAAACTTTTAAGATGAATTCATCGCTCAAGCCTGATCGCCTGGAGCTGGACCCACAGGCAGCCGATGCCACTGCAACATTCAAGCACCGGCTAAGCTGCTTCGAAGCTCACCTCGGATCCTCCACCGAAGACGTCACCGACCTCCAAAAGCAGCAAATACACAACGCACGGGTGAGCCCGCAAATTTTCCTTCTTATCAGAGACACCCCCTCGTATGCGGAGGCGATAATATTGCTGAAGGGACAATATGTAAAGTCTGTAAATGAAGTGTATGCTAGGCACCTTCTTGCCATTAGGCGACAACGCCCCGGAGAAACACAAGCCGAATTCCTGCGTGCCTTGCGGGTACGCGGCCGGAACTGTGCTTGCCAGGCGGTATCAGCTACCCAACACACGGATGCCTATGTTGCAGACATTAAACCGACTTACATCCACTAGCAATTGCTAGTAGGGGGTACACTCGGTCTCCCAGAGACAGTGCAGCTCTCAAAGCCGCCGGAGGTGGCTTTCCAGAACATGGAGGCCTACACCTCCGACCACGCGGCACCCTTGTGGACCTCGTGGGTGCCGCCATCATCCGACTCGAGTGCGGTGCAAGCCTGTGCCACGCAGCAGCCCACCAACGCCGGAAGCGCGAAGTGCTACTTTTGCGGCAAGGGTAAGCATCCCAGACAACGCTGCCCTGCACGGAACGCAACTTGCAATGGGTGTGGGAGGAAGGGCCACTTTGCTAAAGCCTGCCAGACCTGACCTGTCCCTAAAATTCCTAGGCCCAGCCTGCTGCCTGTCGGGGCCGCCCCCAGCTGCCATGCCACCTGCCATGTGCGACCTGCAGCCGCCGGCATTCTTGCTGCCACCCGCCATGTGCGACCTGTGGGGGCCGCCATTTTCGCCGCCATCTTCGATTTCGTCCGCCACGCGCGACCCATGGGGGCCACCATCTTTGACGCCATCTTGGGACCACTCCGCAGCCTCCCGGGACCCCTGCTCACCCAGTCGTACGCTGGCCACCGCTACCTCCGACCGGCCCACCCATCACCTTCTGACGCTCGCCTCCATCACACTCGACCAGTCTCAATCTCATCACCTCACAAAATCCACGATGACCGTCTGGATCAATGGGCACGAGACGGCCTGCCTCTTCGACTGCGGGAGCACAGACAGCTTGAGATATCCAGATACGGTAAGGCGCTGCTCCCTCCCAATTTTACCCGCGACCCAGAAAATCTCCCTGATCACATCCAGTAGAAATCCGGGGGTACTGTGACGCGACCCTGACTGTGCAAGGCATAGAGTACACTAACTTTAAGCTCTACGTCCTTCCCCATCTCTGCGCTGCCCTATTACTGGGGCTCGACTTCCAGTGCCATCTCCAAAGCCTTACCTTAAAGTTCGGTGGACCCCTGTCCCCCTTCTCCGTCTCAAGCCTCGTGACCCTTAAGGTCACCCCACCCTCGCTCTTAGCTAACCGCACCCTGGACTGTAAGCCCGTCGCAACAAGGAGCAGATGATACAGTGCCCGGGACAGGGCCTTTATCAGGTCGGAGGTCCAGCGACTCCTACGAGAGTAACAGCTCCTGGGGAGCCCAAGTGGTGGTCGTCAAGACTGGGGAGAATCACCGGATGGTCATCGACTACAGTCAGACCATCAACCGGTACACGCAACCCGACGCGTACCCCCTCCCCCGCATACCTGACATGGTCAACCAGATTGAGCAGTATCGAGTCTTCTCCACAGTTGACTTGAAGTCCACGTACCACCAGCTCCCTATCCGCCCGGAGGACCACCAATACACTGCCTTCGAGGCAGATGGCCACCTCTCCCATTTCCTCAGGGTTCCCTTTGGCGTCACCAATGGGGTCTCTGTCTTCCAGCGAGAAATGGACCGAATGGTTGACCAGTACAGGCTGCGGACCACATTCCTGTAACTAGATAATGTCACCATCTGTGGCCATGACCAGCAGGACCATGACGAAAACCTCTGGCATTTCCTCCACACCGCTAAACTCCTTAACCTCACCTACAATAAGGAGAAATGGGTTTTCCCCACAACCCGCCTAGACATCCTTGGCTACGTTGTGAAAAATGGAGTCCTGGGGCCCGACCCTGACCGCATCCTGGAACTCCCTCTCCCCCACTGCCCCAAGGCCCTGAAGAGATGCCTGGGGTTCTTCTCTTACTATGCCTAGTGGGTCTCCAATTTTGCGGACAAGGCCCGCCCACTTATTAAATCCACCATTTTTCCTGTGCCCTGCACAGTCTCTTCACCTTGTTCGGGTTCCCCACCTACATCCTGACGGCTAAAGCCCGCCTGGCCTTCAACCGCACCAAGGCAGATGTTGCTGAAGCTGCGATGCACACTGTGGACGAGTCCATTCCGTTTCAGGTGGAGAGCAATGCGTCGACTTTGCCCTGGCCGCTATCCTCAACCAGACGGGCAGGCCCATGGCTTTCTTCTCCCGTACCCTCCATGCCTCCGAAATTCGACACTCCTCCGTCGAAAAGGAAGCCCAAGCTATTGTAGAAGCTGTGCGACATTGGAGGCATTACCTGGCCGGCAGGTGATTCACTCTCCTCACTGACTAATGGTTGGTTGCCTTCATGTTTAACAATACACAACGGGGCAAAATCAAGAACGACAAGATTCTGAGGTGGAGGATCGAACTCTCCACTTACAACTATGAGATCTTGTACTGACCGGAATCCCTATCCCGCGGTACATGTGACAATGCACAAGTAGACCGACTCAGGGCCCTTCACAATGACCTCTGCCACCCGGGGGTCACACGTTTTTTCATTTTATCAAGGCTCGCAACCTCCCTTACTCCATCGAGGAGGTCAGGACTGTGACCAGGGACTGCCAGGTCTGCACGGAGTGCAAGCCGCACTTCTATCGGCCAGACAGAGCGCACCTGGTAAAGGCCTCTCGCCCCTTTGACCGCCTCAGCATGGATTTCAAAGGGCCCCTCCCCTCCACTGACCGTAACGTGTACTTCCTCGACGTTGTTGATGAATACTCAAGAATCCCCTTTGCCATCCCATGCCCTGACATGACCTCTGCCACCGTCATCAAGGCCCTGCACAGTCTCTTCACCTTGTTCGGGTTCCCCACCTACATCCATAACGATCGGGGTTCCTCCTTCATGAGCGACGAGTTGCATCAGTTCCTGCTTAGCAAGGGCATCGCCTCAAGCAGGGCGACCAGCTACAACCCCCGGGGCAACGGAAAGGTGGAGAGGGAGAACGCGACGGTCTGGAAGGCCGTCCTCCTGGCCTTACGGTCTAGAGGTCTCCCAGTCTCCCGCTGGCAGGAGGTCCTCCCTGATACACAACACTCCATCCGGTCGCTCCTGTGCACTGCCACCAATGAGACCCCTCACGAACGTATGTTCGCCTTCCCTAGGAAGTCCACCTCCGGGGTCTCGCTCCCATCCTGGCTGACAGTCCCAGGGCCCGTCCTCCTCCGGAAGCATGCGAGGAGTCATAAATCGGATCCCCTCGTCGAGAAGGTCCTGCTCCTCCATGCCAACCCACAATATGCCTACGTGGCACATCATGACTGGCGGCAGGACACAGTCTCCCTCCGGGATTTGGCACCTGCAGGTTCCCCAGCGACCATCACCACCACACCCGACCCTACACCGTCTCCATCCACCACTACCCAGCTACTTCAAGATCTGGCACCCACAGGCCCACCGGCGACCTTTACCCCACCCCCGCCCCCTACACTGCCCCACCCTCCACCGACTCAACTACGGGGTGAAGAAGAGGACAACACGCTCCCGGACGTGCAGGTCTCGACACCAACACACACACCACAGCCGGGACTAAGGCGATCACGGCGGAAGGTCAAGGCGCCCAACAGACTTGACCTTTAAGTCCATTTCACCCCCGCTGGACTCTTTTTTAAAACAGGGGGTGAATGTGGTAAACCACTGTTAGTATCTTATATGTATTGTGGTAACCTGCTACTGTATTACATGTAATGTGGTAAACCACCAGCTGATGGTTCCGCCTCCCCTCCGGCTCAGTATAAAGGTGGCCAACCTCCGGCCCTGTCCCAGTTCGGGATCAGAGGCAGGAGGCTTTCTGTTTAGCTTATTAAAACCTCAGTTGCGTTCACTGCTCGTCTTGAGTCCATTGATGGCACATCAGTATGTTAGAACATAGAACATAGAACAATACAGCGCAGTACAGGCCCTTCGGCCCACGATGTTGCACCGAAACAAAAGCCATCTAACCTACACTATGCCATTATCATCCATATGTTTATCCAATAAACTTTTAAATGCCCTCAATGTTGGCGAGTTCACTACTGTAGCAGGTAGGGCATTCCACGGCCTCACTACTCTTTGCGTAAAGAACCTACCTCTGACCTCTGTCCTATATCTATTACCCCTCAGTTTAAAGCCATATCCATCCGCGGGAGAAGGCTCTCACTGTCCACCCTATCCAACCCCCTGATCATTTTGTATGCCTCTATTAAGTCTCCTCTTAACCTTCTTCTCTCCAACGAAAACAACCTCAAGTCCATCAGCCTTTCCTCATAAGATTTTCCCTCCATACCAGGCAACATCGTGTTAAAATTTAAATAACCCGCATTGGAGGTGTACAAATTAATACAAATGTGTTTGTGGGACATGGGCGTCGCAGGCTGTACCAACATTTATTGCCCATCCCTAATTGCCCTTGAGGGGTAGTTAAGAATCTACCACATTGCAGTTGGTCTGGAGTCACCTGTAGACCAGATCAGGTGCGGACAGCAGGTTTCCTTCCCTGAAGGACATTGGTGAACAGATGGGATTTTCCAACAATCGGCAATGGTTTCATGGTCACCATTAGACTTTTTAAAATTCCAGATATTTTATTGAGTTTAAATTCCATCACCTGCCATGGTGGGATTCGAAGCCGGATCGTCAGATCATTATTCTGAGTCTCTGAATTACAGTCCAGCGACAATACGAATATGCCACTGTCTCTCTTGCCACTTGTCTCCTGCCACTGAAGGCATTGGGAGACCTCCAATTAGCCTTGCAGTTGCAGGAATGTCGCTGACAACCCCTCCTAGAAATATTGGCTCTGCCTTTGCATGTCCAGCAGCTGAGGGAGGAATTTATCCAGAGATACGTCACCTGGCTGGGGCACATCTGTGTTCCGGGATCTAGCCGACCTCAGAATGTCCAATCCCTGGCACATTCGTGTCTCCACCTGATGCGCATCAGAGTCAGTGTGGTGCTCACCTGATAGTGACCCTAAAGCCTATCTGCTAAGTTCACCCACTGAGGTGACTGTCTCTGTGATGGTGGATGGTGCGGGTGATAGCTGTGACTCACCATTGATGTGCTCTTCTGAGATCTTCTCCCAGGTGTTGTCGAGAGTAGAAGGGGGGTGGGGGCCTCTGCTTGTGGAAGGCCCAGGCACATCGGCTGAAGCTGCTGCAAGACAAGGGGCACGGTTTTAGTAAATTGCAAGGTCAAGGGTTTGGGCACTTATCCACTCCACTTGAGACTGGTCAGCTGGATGAAGGTGCAGTCGCTCCTCACTTCTCTGCTGCAGGCCCACCTCACTGTTGGTGCAGGCCTGTTCCTGGCCTTCCCCCGGGAGGCCCACTCCATTTCCTCAAAGCGAGTCATAGCTCTGAGGAGGGCATGAATCTTTTTTCAACATTGAACCCCTGTCCACCTGGTCATACAGCTGGTACTAACCACTGCTGCCACCACCTCCCTGGCGGGATTGGTCATGTTGCTCAGGAGCCTTTTACCAACACGTGGGTAGATGGTTGTCCACAACTCCTGTACCGCATCCAACAGTTCTATCAGGGCTCTCTCTGAGAATATTCGAGCTGGGCTGCGAGAAGCCATCCTCCTGGATCAATGTGTGTGCGTACTGTGGAGCCATTTAAATGCAGCGCCCCCTTGATTGCAGTTCTCAGATGACCCCCGGGGCGGGTGAATCAGATGCTTTGTACCTGAGGTGCGGTGTTTTTCACGTGGGGAAATTGTGTTTTTAAAAGTTCCGAAAAATTGGAATTTGGATTGTGCCATTGGTGCAGACAGGAATCACATTGATTTCAGCACCGAAAGTGGCACGTTGCCATTTTTCCGGACAATTCTGCCTAATATCACTCATTGACCCGTGGCTGCATGGCATCTTGTGCGATTTCACATAGCATGCAGGTTGTTGCAGGGTTTGTGTCTGACGTTAGGAAAATAAACCTGTGTCAGTAACAAAGTGGACATTGCAGCAATTTTAAATTCATTCATAGGATAGAATAGAATTCCTACAGTGCAGAAGGAGGCTATTCGGCCCATCAAGTCTGCACCAACCCTCTGAAAGAACACTCAACATAGGCCCACTCCCCTGACCTTTCCCCTAACCTAATCTGCACATCACTGACCACAAAGGGCTAACTTTAGCATGGGCAATCTACCGAACCTGCACGTCCTTGGACTGTGGGAGGAGACTGGAGCACCCGGAGGAAGCCCACTCAGATACGAGGAGCAAGTGCAGACTCCACACAGACCCAAGGCCAGAATTGAACACGGGTCCCTGGCACTGTGAAGGAGCAGTGTAAGCCACTGTGCCACCGTGTTGCCCTAACGATGCGGGCATCACTGCCAAGGCCAGCATTTACCGCCCATCTCTAGAGAAGGCAGTGGTGAGCTGCCCTCTGAATAGGAGCCAACTGTTGTATGTTGGTTGTGACTGGTTAAGCCACCATTGTTTATTGGATATACATAACTATATGTAGGTACACAAGGCTAGGGGTGGAATTTTCCATTTGTGGCAGAGGTGGGAATGGAGAGAGTTTCCTGCCGCAGAGTGTCATGAGAATGTCGCTTTAAGAAATGGTTAGCTGCTCATGTTACTGCAGTGATGTCAGAGGGTGGGTGGAGCTGAGCTCTGGTTCTGCTTTTTAGTTTCACTTTGAGAAAAGCTTGGATGTGTCTGTCTTTTTGGTTTCGTTTTTCAGTATGTTGCAGCTGAAGTCAGCCAAAGCAGCTGTACTGTTGATCTCTCTGCCATGAAGGACTATCTCTTGATCATTTGGTGAATTCAGAAATTTAAATGTTTTCAGTATTGAATGTAAACCCTGATGTGCTTCTGTTTAAAGGTTGTTCAGTCTTTTGGATGATAAAAGGATAGCTTGAAGGATTACTTAGTGTTGTATTCCTTGGGGGTTACCTTTGAATTAATGGTTGCTAAGATATTCACTGTTTGTTTTAAAAAAGGTTAACTTGAGTTCATAGAAAAAACATTGTTTTGTTTTAAAAAATACTTTTCCATTTCTGCTGTGCCACACCTCTAGAGTGGGCCGTGTGCTCCACATACCACAATCTATTAAAAGTTGTGGGTGAGGTGAACTCCATGAGACCCTTTGGGGTTCTCTAAACCCTGGCCCATAACAAGAGGCTGGTGGGAATTAAAGCCACATTGTGCAATGTTGGCCTAATTAATTACGCAGTTGGAGTTTCACGATGTTTTGCATGGTGGGTTGGGTTGGATGGCTCACGCCCAGCCATCATATTTGGGTCCATATCTAAAAGGCGCCAGACGCCAACTTACTCACCGTTGAAGAAGTAGATGCACCTCTTGGAAGCTCCTGTTGTTAGGAGATCCACGTGGTAGATGCATGTGGTGTTCCAGGATCTGGTCGTTGGAGTCCTCCATCTTCCTTTCTGATCACCGCCAGCTGCCCAAGCCTTTTTTCAAGTAAGTCCGACATTTGCACGCATGTTGTTCCAGACGTGTTCTGGACCAGTCGAAAAGCCCGCTGGTAGCGCGATTGATTTTGGATCGGGGGGAGGGGGGGAGGGGGGAGATGATTCCATCTGAATCCTATTAACGAGATGCAAATTGGTTTCATGCCGGCCTCTGGCGGGAATGTCGACCAACCATGAGGAGCAGGAGTGCACGTTCCTGCTGGCGAGAAATCAACTTTACGGCTCCCACCACATTGTTCCCCCCCCTTTCCCGCCTGTCATTAAACTCGCCGCGGGGGGAATTTGGAATATTCCATCCCAGTGTAACTCAGTCGAAACCATGAGCATTCCTTTTCTCAACTCTGGACCATGTCTCTCTTACATTATTATGTAGGCAGTAACTGGTTCGCCAGTCCCACACATTAACCCTTTCAACCCTGAACACACTAACACTACACTAAGCACATTGCTGTTGGTCTGGAATCACGGGCGAAATTCTCCCCCAACGGCGGGATGTCCGCCGACTGGCGCCAAAGACGGCGCCAATCAGACGGGCATCGCGCCGGCCCAAATGTGCGGAATGCTCCGCATCTTTGGCGGCCTAGCCCCAACATTGAGGGGCTAGGCCGACGCCGGAGGGATTTCCGCCCCGCCAGCTGGCGGAAATGGCGTTTGTTGCCCCGCCAGCTGGAGCGGAAATGAGGCGCATGCGCGGGAGCGTCAGCGGCCGCTGTCAGTTTCCCGGCCGCCATGGTGGAGGCCGTGGCGGAGGCGGAAAGGAAAGAGTGCCCCCACGGCACAGGCCCGCCCGCGGATCGGTGGGCCCCGATCGCGGGCCAGGCCACCGTGGGGGCAACCCCCGGGGCCAGATCGCCCCGCGCCCCCCCCCAGGACCCCGGAGCCCGCCCACGCCGCCTGGTCCCGCCGGTAAATACCAGGTTTGATTTACGTCGGCGGGACAGGCAATTTCTGGGCGGGACTTCGGCCCATTCGGGCCGGAGAATCCAGCAGGGGGTCCCGCCAACCGGCGCGGCCCGATTCCCGCCCCCGCCCAATCTCCGGTACCGGAGACTTCGGCGGGGGCGGGATTCACGGCGGTCAACGGCCATTCTCCGACACGGCGGGGGGTCGGAGAATGACGCCCCACATATGCACCAAACTAGGTGAATCAGATTCGTTTTAGAACAATCCTGTACATTCATGCTTATTATTCTTACCGGCGCTGATGCATTGGGCCGAGGGCCTTTATTGGGCTGTGGACCTCTATGATTCTGACTGATACTAGCTTTATGGTTCCAGATTTATTTAAGTAACTGAATTTAAATTGGTGAGTTTTGACTTTAAGTGTCCAGAGTCTGGCCCTCTGCAGCAGTAACATAATCACTCTGCTACCAGAGAGGAGCTGCGCTCCGAAAGCTAGTGACATCGAAAAACAAACCTGTTGGACTTTAACCTGGTGTTGTAAGACTTCGTACTGTGCTATAACCTTCAGGGCAAGGCTCCCTAAGGCTATAACTAAAAGGATTTTAGGTTTTCAGCAGTTGCAGTATTTTTCTTTTAAATGTAGAAAATATTGCCCGAGTAATATTTATCCAGCTATAGATTTTATATCAAATTGTAACATAAAACTCCTGAATGCAAAAAAACTTTATAGAGCTCAAATTGATTCCAAACTCAGTTCTGTCCCACCCTTTGACCATAAGTTGCAGGAGCAGAAGTAAGCCATTCGGCCCATCGGGTTGGCTTGCCATTCAATGAGATCATTACTGATCAGTGCAAATCCTCATTTCCACTTTCCCGCCTTACCCCAGTAACCCTTGATTGCTTTACTTTTTAAAAATAAATTTAAGGTTACCCAATTCATTTTTTCCAATTAAGGGGCAATTTAGCGTGGCCAATCCACCTATCCTGCTCATCTTTGTGTTGTGGGGGTGAGACCCACGCAGACACGGGGAAAATGTACAAACTCCACCAGACAGTGACCCAGAGCCGGGACCGAACCTGGGACCACGGCGCCGTGAGGCAGCAATGCTAACCACTGTGCCACCATGCTGCCTCTTGATTCCTTTACTGATTTAAAATCTGTCCATTGAAGAGACTTTTTTTTCAATATAAATACCCAATTTTTTTTTTTTCCAATTAAAGGGGCAATGTAGCGTGGCCAATTAAACTAACCTGCACATTTTTGGGTTGTGGGGGTGAAACCCACGCAGCCACGGGGAGAATGTGCAAACTCCACACGGACAGTGACCCAGGGCCAGGATTCGAACCCGGGTCCTCAGCGGCGTAGTCCCAGTGCTAACCACTGCGCCACATGCCAGCCAACTTGAACATACTTAATGACACAGCCTCTACAGCTCTCTGTGGTAAAGAATTCCACAGATCCACTGCCCTCTCAGAGAAGAAATTCCTCCTCATATTAGTCTTAAATGGATGACCCATTGGATGTCTGAGATTATGCCCTCTAGTCCTACACTCTCCCACAAGGGGAAACAACCCCTCAGCATCTAAGGCACATTTTGCATCAATTTAATATACTGCCATTGAAACTTCAAAGATGCAGTCGCATAATTTTGCTCGAAGGTTCTCAATTACAGAGGGAAACAGAGTTTTTCCTATTAATTTAATCCAAACTCTTCCAACTTGCTCTGTTCAGATCAGTTCAAACTTCAGGGATCTCCACTGCTCATTTCAGGTAAATGCAGCAACATCTGTTAGAGACAGATAAACTTTGTACTTTCTGGAACCCAATTCGAACATTGGATTGATGGATCTGTTGATTGGAGCTTCCGATATGAATCCTTTAGCCTGAACTCCCTTAAGGTGCTAATCTTACAAACTACAGCAATACAAACCATTAACTTTAACAAAGCTCCACTGGATAATAAGGTTCATTTGTATACCAGGATAGAAGTCAAATATTCGTGCTTATTAAGGGAGAATTACAATGGCTGAGGACACAACATTATCTGCTTTCAATTTACACGGAGCAATTGTAACATTCCTAGCGCATTAAACGATGATGAAAATGAGTCAGCAAATTGAAAACAAGATACGCGGGTGCACAAGACAGTAATTCTCGGAGGGATTTATGATTAGGATCTGTAAGTAAAGAGTCTTGCACTAGAGATAAGGTTTGTGTTTTGCATCTCCTCAGGGTTGATATATGTCATGTTATGGAGAGATTGGACACTATGTTGAAGGGAGTCTCAAAGAAGGCTATGATAATCATGCCTTTTGAAAAACAACGACACAGCCCTAAAACATTTTATTTTTTGCAAAAGAAAAATATAAGAAAATAGTGAGAATGCTGTAATATATGCCTAAAACTGGTGCTGTGCAGTACAGAACTCCAGTAAGATATAACTGGACATTATTTGGAAGAAATTGTGTAGATATAAAATGGAGTATTTTCGAAGTTGTGATAGGATTTGGAGGGAGGGTGAACTGTTTAATGAATTGGAAATTTATGTAAATGCAATTGAAAGATTTTTACCAAGTAGAGAGGAACTGCACGGTGGCACAATGGTCGGCACTGCTGCCTCACAGCTCCAGGGATCCGGATTCGATTCCGGCTCGGGCGACTGTCTGTGTGGAGTTACATGTTCTCCCCATGTTTGCATGGGTTTCTTCCGGGTGCTCCGAATTCCTCTCACAGCCCAAAGATGTGCAGGTTAGGATTTGGCTTTGTCACATGTACCGAGGTACAGTGAAAAGTACTGTCCTGTGTATTGGCAAGACAGATCGTTCCATATTTAGGATCTCTTATTCTATCTGCTAATAAGAGTCGATTGTCCAGTTGATTGGAGGTGTCCAAAATACAATCTTATTGTCAATGATTCACTTCAACACACTTACATAAAAACTAAATCAAACCTTAAAACAAAATGTTCAAATACATGGCTAGTAGTTCATTAATCAAAAAAACATAAAGTAATCACTTTAAAATAAATGAATAGAATGATTCAAGACTCAGGAAGGTAGGAACTCAGGGATGAACCTCGACCATGAGGTCTCACTCTAAGGGAATTCTTATCTAGCGTCTAGTCCCTCGTTTACTCTCGTTGGTTTCTTATTCTCAGCTGAGATCTCCTGGTTCGTTCAAATAGATGTCTGTTACTTAGAAGGCAATTTATTAATTAAACATTGGCCATTACTCAAGATTGACTGGTATCTGTCAGGAATAATTTAGTGTCTACATGCGCTGCCTTACGAGAAGGGGAGTCTCATGATACGGTTAGCCATCAACCTTGCTGCAACTACTTAATTGATACATTCTTATTACTACATGCACTGCAGTGCAAAGGCCTCGACAAAAAGAAAAAGGAGGCATTTGTCAGGGCTAAAAGGCTGGGAACAGACTTGCGTGGAAGCCTGCGTGGAATATAAGGAAAGTAGGAAGGAACTTAAGCAAGGAGTCAGGAGGGCTAGAAGGGGTCACGAAAAGTCATTGGCAAATAGGGTTAAGGAAATCCCAAGGCTTTTTACACGTACATAAAAAGCAAGAGGGTAGCCAGGGAAAGGGTTGGCCCACTGAAGGATAGGCAAGGGAATCTATGTGTGGAGCCAGAGGAAATGGGCGAGGTACTAAATGAATACTTTGCATCAGTATTCACCAAAGAGAAGAAATTGGTAGATGTTGAGTCTGGAGAAGGGTGTGTAGATAGCCTGGGTCACATTGAGATCCAAAAAGACGAGGTGTTGGGTGTCTTAAAAAATATTAAGGTAGATAAGTCCCCAGGGCCTGATGGGATCTACCCCAGAATACTGAAGGAGGCAGGAGGGGAAATTGCTGAGGCCTTGACAGAAATCTTTGGATCCTCACTGTCTTCGGGGGATGTCTCGGAGGACTGGAGAATAGCCAATGTTGTTCCTCTGTTTAAGAAGGGTAGCAAGGATAACCCAGGGAACTACAGGCCGGTGAGCCTTACTTCAGTGGTAGGGAAATTACTGGAGAGAATTCTTCGAGACAGGATCTACTCCCATTTGGAAGCAAATGGACATATTAGTGAGAGGCAGCATGGTTTTGTGAAGGGGAGGTCGTGTCTCACTAACTTGATAGAGTTTTTCGAGGAGGTCACTAAGATGATTGATGCAGGTAGGGCAGTGGATGTTGTCTGTATGGACTTCAGTAAGGCCTTTGATAAGGTCCCTCATGGTAGACTAGTACAAAAGGTGAAGTCACACGGGATCAGGGGTGAGCTGGCAAGGTGGATGCAGAACTGGCTAGGTCATAGAAGGCAGAGAGTAGCAATGGAAGGATGCTTTTCTAATTGGAGGGCTGTGACCAGTGGTGTTCCACAGGGATCAGTGCTGGGACCTTTGCTCTTTGTAGTATATATAAATGATTTGGAGGAAAATGTAACTGGTCTGATTAGTAAGTTTGCAGACGACACAAAGGTTGGTGGAATTGCGGGTGGCGATGAGGACTGTCAGAGGATACAGCAGGATTTAGATTGTTTGGAGACTTGGGCGGAGAGATGGCAGATGGAGTTTAATCTGGACAAATGTGAGGTAATGCATTTTGGAAGGTCTAATGCAGGTAGGGAATATACAGTGAATGGTAGAACCCTCAAGAGTATTGAAAGTCAAAGAGATCTAGGAGTACAGGTCCACAGGTCATTGAAAGGGGCAACACAGGTGGAGAAGGTAGTCAAGAAGGCATACGGCATGCTTGCCTTCATTGGCCGGGGCATTGAGTATAAGAATTGGCAAGTCATGTTGCAGCTGCATAGAACCTTAGTTAGGCCACACTTGGAGTATAGTGTTCAATCCTGGTCGCCACACTACCAGAAGGATGTGGAGGCTTTAGAGAGGGTGCAGAAGAGATTTACCAGAATGTTGCCTGGTATGGAGGGCATTAGCTATGAGGAGCGGTTGAATAAACTCGGTTTGTTCTCACTGGAACGAAGGAGGTTGAGGGGAGACCTGATAGAGGTCTACAAAATTATGAGGGGCATAGACAGAGTGGATAGTCAGAGGCTTTTCCCCAGGGTAGAGGGGTCAATTACTAGGGGGCATAGGTTTAAGGTGAGAGGGGCAAGGTTTAGAGTAGATGTACGAGGCAAGTGTTTTACGCAGAGGGTAGTGGGTGCCTGGAACTCGCTACCGGAGGAGGTGGTGGAAGCAGGGACGATAGTGACATTTAAGGGGCATCTTGACAAATACATGAATAGGATGGGAATAGAGGGATATGGACCCAGGAAGTGTAGAAGATTGTAGTTTAGTCGGGCAGCATGGTCGGCACGGGCTTGGAGGGCCGAAGGGCCTGTTCCTGTGCTGTACATTTCTTTGTTCTTTGTTCTATTATATGAAACATTTGTTGAAACAAATGTCTGAATTTCTGCAGACATGATTATAAACTTCAATAGTTTATTAATTGTCTGAAAAAATGACTATCTTTTCACAGTCATGGCCTATTGAACAACACCATTCTCTAGCTATGAACTCAATCAGTACCGAAAGACACCAATAAATGAATGAATCAATAAATCAATAACCTATCACAGACATGAAAAAACATAGGACATACGATAGAACCATAATGTAAATACATAGAGACAGACATCGGGTGAAGCATTCGGAGTACAGTATGACTAAGTAGAGAAGATGTGTGGAGAGACCAGTTCAGTCCATAAGAGGGTCATTTAGAAGTCTGGTAACAGCAGAAAAGAAGCTGTTTTTGAATCTGTTAGTGTGTGTTCTCATATTTTTGGAACTCCTGCCCAATGGAATAGGTTGGAAGTAAGAATAACTTAGGTGAGAGGGGTCTTTGATTATGCTACCACTTTCCCAAAGCAGGCGGAGGTGTAGACAGAGTTAATGGATGGGAGGCAGGTTTGTGTGATGGACTGGGCTGTATTCCCGACTCTCTGTAGTTTCTTACAGTCTTGGGCCAAGCAGCTGCCATACCAGGCTGTGATGCAGCCCGATAGGATGCTTTCTTTGGTGCATCTGTAAAAGTCGGTAAGAGTCAATGTGGACATGTTGAATTTCCTTGGTTTCCTGAGGAAGTATAGGTGCTGTTGTACTTTCTTGGTCGCCGCGTCGACATGGGTGGATGAGGACAGATTGTTGGTGATGTGCACCTCTAGGAATTTGAAACTGTCAACCAGCTCCACCTCGGCACCATTGATGCAGACAGGGGTGTGTATGATACTTTGCTTTCTGAAGTCAATGACCAGCTCCTTAGTTTGCTGACGTTGAGAGAGAGATTGTTGCCTTTACACCACTCCACTAGGTTCTCTCTCTCCCTCCTGTACTCTGACTCATCGTTATTCAGATCCGACAAACTACGGTCGTGTCATCACCAAACTTGTAGATGGAGTTGGAGCCAAATTTTGCCACATAGTCGTATGCGTACAGGGAGTATAGTAGGGGGCTAAGTACGCAGCTTTGCGGAGCCCCGGTATTGAGGACTATCGTGGAGGAGGTGTTATTGTTTATCCTTACTGATTGTGGTCTATGGGTTAGAAAGTCGAGGATTAAGTTACAGAGGGAGGAGCCAACTCCTAGGTTTTGAAGTTTTGATATAACAGATTGGCCATGCTAAATTGCCCCTTAGTGTCAATTGCGTACAGTTCTGGTCACCGCATTATAGGAAGGACGTGGAGGCTTTGGAACGGGTGCAGAGGAGATTTACCAGGATGTTGCCTGGTATGGAGGGAAAATCTTATGAGGAAAGGCTGATGGACTTGAGGTTGTTTTCGTTAGAGATAAGAAGGTTACGAGGAGACTTAATAGAGGCATACAAAATGATCAGAGGGATAGATGGGGTGGACAGTGAGAGCCTTCTCCCGCGGATGGAAATGGCTAGCACGAGGGGACATAGCCTTAAACTGAGGGGTAATAGATATAGGACAGAGGTCAGGGGTAGGTTCTTTACGCAAAGAGTAGTGAGGCCGTGGAATGCCCTACCTGCTACAGTAGTGAACTCGCCAACATTGAGGGCATTTAAAAGTTTATTGGATAAACATATGGATGATAATAGTATAGTGTAGGTTAGATGGCTTTTGTTTCGGTGCAACATCGTGGGCCGAAGGGCCTGTACTGCGCTGTATTGTTCTATGTTCTATGTTCTATGTTCTATTAACTTCTGAACTTCCCAGAGCCGATTTGGAAGGGTGTTCCCCAAAGATGTGCCTACGAATCCCCTTTGGGAGGCTCACAGGTAAGGTTTCCACGGCAATGGCCCCGAAGTGCAAACCACCTCTGGCCAATTGCCCTGCACTGGGAACCATCCAAAAATGTGATTCAAATCGCAAGCTTCAGATGGTTTTGACTGTGTTACTCCAATAGTTAACACTAAAAGGTAAGAAAGAGTAAAATCACTTCTAGCTTCTGGATAACTATTGTACAGGCTCAGGCAGACTCCCAACGGTACTGCCCCACACTCGTGATCACCGAGGATATGCATTCACTCCCTGACAACATACTTCACTGCACCCACCCACACCCACCAATCCCCATTAAAGTGGGAATGGCCTTGAGGCCACAAATATCTGGGAGAGCTGTGCAGCTGGAAGAGATTACAAAGTTAGGGTGGGGTGAGGTGATTTTGTTCTCTCTAAGTCCGAATTCCCCGTGCAGGCCGCACACAAGTCGACCTCTTTTAAGTCATGACACATGTAAACAAATTATAGGGCATGTTGCCGTGATAACCCTCACCAGGATCACCGGGAATCGCTGATTGAATATGAGTTCCAGTGGTGAGTGGGTGGAGACCCGGCCAGCTGGAGGTCATTGGCGGGACCTTTAAATGTAGCTCCTCGACCTGGACCGGCTATTCCGGATAGTCCTGGGCTGGGATGTTTATTTTGTGTGCCAAGGTAGTGGCTTTATTTTCAGATTAAAATAAACCAGTTTGGCCTTTCACTCTGTGCCTCCTGGAATTACTACATTGATAGAAGTCTTACAACACCAGGTTAAAGTCCAACAGGTTTGTTTCGATGTCACTCGCCAACGCCGACATCACCACATCATACTACATTGATGACAAGGATCAAGCACGGGATTCTGAGCAGCCTTTTTAAAACTCCCCGATGACAACTCCGGTAAGAAACAAAGCAAAAAGAAATAAAAACGGGAAGGCAATTGTTTGCGAAGCTCGGGCCTTATGATGCAGACGTGGTGGACTGGTCCCAGGATCTCGAACGTATGAACAAGTTCTTCCACGCCAATGGGATAGAAGGGCATGACAGACATAAAGTAGTCCCATTGACAGTCTGCGGGGCCCTGATTTTCTGCAATATGAGGAGTTTAACTTACCCTGCAGTGACTGACATTAATACGTTCAATAAGCCTGTGGATCTAGTAAAGAACCATTATGACCCAAAGCTATCCGCAATCCTCCAGTGTTACAAATTCCATGACAGAATTCTTGGCTGGATTACGAAAGTTGGCTGAATCCTGCGAGTTTGGCCTATCCCTGACCAAGATGCTATGTGACTGGCTAACGTGTGGGATCAATACTGTTGAGTTACTAAAATAAATTGTTGGCAGAACCCGCCCTCAACCTCAAAAGGGCTATTGAATTAGCACTATCATTGGAGAACGCTGAGAAAGAGGCCCAAGAACTCCAAAGCATGGTAGACAGTAGCGTTCTCAGGCTGGGGGTGGCCCTTGGGATAAAACGACCAGTGCAGTTTGCAGAGTGGGCTGCACTAGTAGTCCCTGTCGTCAAGCCCAACAAGTCAGTTTGCCTTTGCGGGGACTATAAACTAACGGTTAATAAAGGCTCACTTTTAGATCGGTATCTAACGACGCACATAGATGATCTATATGCCAAACTGGCAGAGAATCAAACCTTCACCAAACACGATATGAGCCATGCCTACCTTCAGCTGGAATTAGGCGACTCATCCATGATTATTACCCATAAGGGTTTCTATGAATATATACACCTGCCCTTTGAGGTTTCGTCAGCATGTGCCATTTTTCTATGCAAGAACATTCTGCAAGGGCGACCTAACGTGGCAGTTTGTGTTTAGATGACGTACTGATCACAGGAGCCATATAAAAAGAGCACTCAGCAAACCTGGAGGAGGTTTTGAGACAATTCTCTGATGCACGTGTCATCTCAAATGAGAAAACTTTGTGTTTCAGGCAGGCAAAGTGATCTACCCAGGGTACCGAGTCGATAAAAAGGCCTACACCGCGTGGAGGGAAAAGCGAAAGCGAAATAGAGGCACCGACCCCGCAGAATATGGCAGAATTTAAATCTTTCCGAGGCCACAAAAACTACTATGGGAAATTAATCCCAAACTTGGGAAAGTTTAAATCACCTAGTATTGATCTTTATTATTGTCACAGGCTTACATTAACACTGCAATGAAGTTACTGTGAAAATCTCCTGGTTGCCACATTCTGGCGCCGGTTTGGGGACACAGAGGGAGAATTCAGAATGTCCAATTCACCTAACAGCATGTTTTTCGGGACTTGTGGGAGAAAACTGGAGCACCCGGACGAAACCCATGTGCAGACTCCGCACAGACAGTGACCCAAGCAGGAATCGAACCTGGGACCCTGGCGCTGTGAAGCAATAGTGCTAACCACTGTGCCAATTAACCTATTATTATTTTTACACACCTCCGTGAATTGTGCACATATTTCTTCCTCAAATTCCCGTTGACTATCTATAATAAACACCTAGCAATGTGGCTGCTTTTTATTCTTAAGCTCTACTCAATAAACTTTGTTTGATGTCCTCTCCAAGGTATTCAATCAAAAACTTTCTAAGTGTCATTTTGGGCAGGTTTGGCAGGGTGTTTCACGCCGGCGTTTTGGGTGAGATCCACACTGACATTCAACCACACTCCGGGTGCAAATTAATGGAAATGAAGCAAAGTCCTGCTTTAGTTGGGGTTAGCGGGGTGTTTACCGGCACTTGCAGTGCGAAGAATGACCCCTTTATTAACGGGACCCTGCTTCATTTATGGGCTTCGGCGAGAAACACCCCACCGAGGCTGCACTGAGACTCATTTCCTGCACTAACGAGAATATCTTGGAGTGTGGGTGAGAATGTTTGTTAGTGTGTGAGGTGAGATGAAGGAGAACTGCGAGTGAGCCAAACGCACACTCTCCCCTCCCTTTTTCTCCTCCCTTCTTCTTTCTCGCCCTCCCTTCCTCATCCATTTCCTTCCCTCCCTTTTTCCCTCCTCCTTCTCTCCCTCCCTCCATCTCCCTTACTCTCATCTCCCCCCCTGTTTCTCACACATATCCCTCGCTCACTCCTACACCCACCTACTCACTTGCACACCCACTCACTCACACATACCCACTCACACATTCACTCAGTGCACCTGCACGCTCTCACTCACTCACTCACACACTCCCATGCACACACACTCACTCCTTCACTCCCACACATACAACATCTCTGAAGGTTGGACAAATGGTAGTGGTGGTGGGTTTGGAAGATTCTGACTGAGGAGCCTTGATGAGTTCCTGTAATGCACCTTGTAGATGGTACAAACTACCACCACTGTGCATTGGTGGTGGAGAGAGTAAATGTTTGTGGACTGGGCGCCATTCAAGCTTTGTCCTGGATGGTGTCGAGCTTCTTCAGTGTTGTTGGAGCCGCACTCATCCAGGCAAGTGAGTATTATTCCACCACACTCCTGACTTGAACCCTATTCTTTCTAAAGAATAAGGGATTCAGGGATATGGTGTACGGGCCGGAGAGTGGAGCTGAGTCCAGAAAGATCAGCCATGATCTCATTAAATGGCGGAGCAGGCTCGAGGGGCCAGATGGTCTACTCCTGTTCCTAATTCTTATGTTCTTATAAATGCTGGACAGGCTTTGAGGAGGCATGGAGATGAGTTACTCGGTGCAGGATTCATATCCTCTGACATGCTCTTGTAGCCACAGTATTTATATGGCTCGTCCAGTTCAGTTTCTGGTCAGTGGTAACCTGCAGGATGTTTTTAAAAAATATATATTTTTATGCTCCTTTTTCACATTTTCTCCCGATTTTACACCTACCAACAAGAAACAATAACCAGTAACAGATATGTCAATCCCCATATCAATAACAACGCTCCTATCCTCCCACCAAACCCAAAACATCAGCCCGCATGATTACATAAACAAATGACAAAAAGGAATCAGGGATTACCCATAGTCACCCTTAATATACACAGCCCCCCTCCCCCCCCAACCCTCCCACCCATTCCCCCCCCCCCCCCAACTAATGTTCGATCTTATCCAGTTCTTGAAAGTGCATAATAAATAGTGCCCATGACTTGTAGAACCCCTCCGAGCTTCCCCTCTGTTCGAACTTAACCTTCTCACAGGTCAAGTATTCCGACAGGTACCCCCGCCATGCCAGGTGGCTGCTCTCTGTCCCAGCAGGATCCACCTTCAGGCAATCAACGAGGCGAAGGCTATGATATCTGCCTCCGCACCCGTGTCCAACCCTGGCTGGTCCGACATCCCGAATATGGCTTCCCGGGGACCCGGGTCCAGTTTCACACCCACCACCTTGGAAATTACCCTAAAAACCTCCTTCCTGTAATCCTCTAGCTTTGGACAGGAACGAAACATGTGAACGTGATTAGCGGGGCCCAACCCGCAACGCTCACACACATCTTCCACTCCTTCAAAAAATCGGCTCACCCTCGCCCTCGTGAGGTGTGCTCTATCTACCACCTTCAGCTGTATCAGCCCCAACCTCGCACAGGAGGATGAGGCATTCACTCTCTGGAGCACCTCACACCAGACCCCCTCCTCTATAACCTCTCCCAGCTCTTCCTCCCACTTTGCTTTGATCTCTTCCAGTGGTGCCTTATCATCTTCCAAAATACCGCTGACCCTGCCCCCTCCGTACACCGCTGACACTGCCCCCTTCTCCAGTCCCCTTGTCGTCAGCACCTCCTCCAGCAATGTGGATGCGGGCTCCTCTGGGAAGCCCTGTTTCTCCTTCCTGGCAAAATCCTGAACCTGCATGTATCTAAACACTTCTCCCTGCTCCAGCCCATACTTCGCTTCCAGCTCCCTCAATCCTGCAAACCGACCCCGAACACACCACCTGACAGAGGCCACCTGAAGCCCCTTTACATATCAGTCAATTAATGGATACTTAACATAAATGAGACAACTAATTGCAATGTCTCTTAACCCATTACTTAACAAGGACAACCCTGTCTCGTCCAATGGTGGAGAGAAAAGTATCTCGAACTGATATTATTTGTGCGGACACTCGCCTTCGGCTCCTTATATAATAGCTTTACCCAGTTCACAAATCTTGGTCCAATCCCAAACCGCTCCAGCACTGCCATCAGGTACCCCCATTCTACCTGATCAAACACCTTCTCGGCATCCAATGCCACAACTACCTCTGTTTCCTTCCCTTCCGCCGGTGCCATAACGACGTTCAAAACCCTCCTAATGTTCGAAAACAACTGCCTCCCTTTCACGAACCCCGTCTGATCCTCCCCTATCACCTTCGGGAGGCACTCCTCCAACCTACCCGCCAGTACCATCGCCAACACTTTTGCGTCCACATTCAGACGTAATATGGGCCTATCCGACCCACACTCGGTCGGAACCTTTTTTTTCAGCAACAGTGAACTCGATGCCTGCCCCAAGGTTTGTGGCAACACCCCCTTCCCTAGCGCCTCCTCAAACATCCCCACCATCAGGGGTGCCAACCTATCCCTAAATTTTTATAATATTCCACCGGAAACCCATCCGGCCCTGCCACCTTCCCCGACTGCATCCTCCCAATCGCATTCTTTATCTCCTGCTCCACTATTGCTCCTTCTAATGTAGCCCTGTCCCCCTCCCCTAGCCTCGGGTACTCCAACCCATCTAGAAATTCCTGCATCTCACGGTCTCCCCCGGGTGGCTCTGACTTCTACAAACTCATAAAACTCCTCAAAAACCTTGTTAATCAGCACCGGAGCCACCACCAACTTCCTTGCCCTATCCCTCACGTGAAGAATTTCCCTTGCCGCTGCCTCCCTCCGGAGCTGACCTGCTAACATATGCCCTATCTCCATGTTCATCTCTTGCTCGTCTCAGTTGGCGCACCGCCTTCCTGGTGGACAGTCGGTCGAAACTCGCCTGTAGTTCATTCCTCTTTTCCAGCTTCGCCAGGTCCCCATCCTCTGCATACCTCCTATCTATCTCCAACATCTCATCTATTACCCTCTGCCGCTCCAACCTCTCCTCTTTGTCCACCCTGGCCTTAAACAAAATTACCTCACCCCTCACCACTGCCTTTAGAGCCTCCCAGATGACTGCCTTCGACACCTCACCCGTACAATTGAAACCTACATATTCCTTAATTACCTTTTCAATTTTCTCACAGAATACTTGGTTCCCCATAAGCCCCACATCCAGTTTCCACTCCGGTCTCTGCGCTACCCCCTTCTCCAGTACCATATCCATCCATGTGGAGCGTGATCTGACAGTGCAATTGCAGAGTATTCCGACCTCTTGACTCCAGCCAGCAAACCCTTCCCCACCACAAAAAAGTCGATCCGCGAGTATACCTTATGGACTACTGAGAAAAACGAGTACTCCCGTTCCCTTGGGTGCAGGAACCTCCAAGGGTCCACCCCTCCCATTTCCACCATTAGCGCAGCCAGCGCCTTCGCCCCCCCTGATGGGACCAGCGAGCGCAGCCGTGATCTGTCCAACCTTGGCTCCTGCACCAAGTTCCAGTCCCCCCCCACAATCAACTCATGCATGTCCAAGTCGGGATGGGCCCCAAACACCTTCCTCGCGAATCCTACATCGTCCCAATTGGGACCGTGTACACTTAACAGCTCCACTAATCTCCCCTCCAGCGCCCCTGCCACAATGACATATCTACCCCCTTGATCTGCCACCACCTTCTCCATCTGGAAGTGTACCCTTTTGCAGACCAACACCGCTACCCCTCGAGTCCATCCATCAAATCCGGAGTGAAACACTTGGCTAACCCAGCCCTTTTTAAGTCTCACCTGGTCCTTCACCCTCAAGTGAGTCCCCTGAAGCATTGCTACATCGGCTTTCAAATTTTAAGATGCACAAGCACCCTTGACCGGACCTCCTAACCCTCTCACGTTCCACGTGACTATCTTTACTGGGGGTCTCTCACCCCCCCCACCTTTCTTATCCACCATCATCAACCCATCCCGGCCCTGCCCCATAAGCCTGACCCGCCCCTGTCCATTGTTAACATCGAACCCCTTGCCCCCTCTCCCAAGAAACCCCCCTACATTTTCCCCTGAAACAACATCCCCCAACATCCATCCCTTCCCCCCCCTCTCGCTCGCCTCGTAGGCCCATTGAAACCTGCTATCCAGGCTCCAACGTCCGCAGCCGTCCTCTCACCTCACCCCCGTTCACTAGCTAGCGCAGGTGGCTCCCCCCGCCAAGACATATCGCCCCCTTCCACCCAGTCCCAGAGAAAGAAACAACAAAACAAACCCAACAATCCAACCCCTACAATTCACTAACATAACATTAACCGTCGCAACACAGAACGCCAATCAACTCACCATTAACTTGAACTCTGTAACAATGCAAAGAGAAGTAAATTACAATACAAATCAGTAAAAAGAAAGTTGTAACATTTGTACATTTTCCAGCTGCTCAGACACAGTCCACAGTCTCTCTTCCAGTTCCGCTCTTCACATCTGTCCCAAGCTTTCTGCGCTCACGAACGCCTCAGCCACCTCCTCTGTCTCAAAATAAAAGTCTTTGGCGTTATACGAACACGATACCAAATCGCACCCCCTTCTTGTACAATGCCGCCTTCACTCGCCCAAACACCTCTCGTCTTTTTGCCAACTCCACCGTCAAGTCCTAGTAGGTCCGAACCGCAGTACCATCCCACAGCACCTCACGCTTCTGCTTCGCCCAACTTAATACCTTCTCCTTCATGCAGAACTTATGGAAGCAGATAATTACTACCCTTGGCGGCTCGTTCACATTGGGCTTCGGCCTTAATGACGGATGAGCTCGGTCTAGCTCGTACAGGGTGGGGCTCTCGCCCTCCCCCATCAGCTCCGCCAACTTCTTAGCGAAGTATTGCGTTGGCCTTGGGCCCTCTGTCCCTTCGGGCAAGCCCACAATTCTCAAATTGTGCCGCCTTGAGCGATTATCCAAGTCTTCAAGCTTTGCTCGGAGTCCTCTGTTAACCTCCACCACCCTCCGCAGCTCGTCCCCCATCGAGGTGACCTGGTCGCTGTGTTGTGACACGGCCTCCTCCACTTCTTTCATCTTCTCGCCCTGCTCTCTCATCTCGGCCGATGCCTTTGCCACCGCCACCCTCATCGGGGCGATTGCCTCCTTCACCAATGACATCAACGTGACCGCCGTCTCCTTCCTCTAAGCCGCCATGTGCCTCGCAAACTGTTTTTCCAGCTCCACCGCCATCACCTCGGTCATCTTCTCCACCGTAAGTAGTGCGGGCCGCACCTTGCAGTTCGGCTTCCACCATCCTGTCAACACTTTTGCTCGTCTTGACCTTCAGCGGCGAACCCGCGTTTAACCTGCAGGATGTTGATCGGGTGCAGGAGGAGTAAGAGTCCTCCTCCTACATCCTACAAGGACATGTACCGCCTCCTTCACCTATGTGAGATCCTCTCACAGCTTCCACCCAGCCATTGCCCTGGAGGTTGTTGCAGAGTCTTTGGACGAATCACCATCCCCTGCCAGCATCAGCTTTTATCAGCACCTGCTGGATAGGAAGTGGAACGGCAACATTCAAATGATACCCAAGAAGTACATCACCCTAGGCCTCAATGTTCGACTCATTTAAGAAGTTGCACTTCTCCCTCTCACACCTATTGGAAGTGCCCTCTGGGCTACAGTTGACCTCTGTATATTGGTTTCCTATGCCAGAACTTGCAACCTGAATTCAATAATGAAGAGTTAATAGATTAGTCCTTTAATTTAGGGAATAAAATATTAATCTTCTGAGACAATTTAATATTAGGCAATCAATCATGGCATCACATGTGATTTATTGGAGCAGATTTCACAAAATGGAACCAATATTATGCACACATTAGGGAAGTATATTTAATATTTGATGAGGACATCTTTTGAGATTGGCTTTGTCCTAAGACTGTGTATCGTAGTACAAATCTCACCCACCTTAATGGCTGCAATAAATTATAAGAGAAATGTGTCTGACCAGTAAGAAGATGCAATAAAGTACATCATTTAAAGAGCTGTTGTAACCCCTTTGAAGGCTATGAAACAAGGTGTCAGAAATATTCTATTAAATGACTACAGCCTGGGGAAATCTGAATTCAAAAGACTAGAAGAATATTTTCCCCCACGGAGTGAATGCATGAAGCAGAAAAGATGGATAAAAATCTTGAGTTAAAGTGTGTTTGAAAGCTATAAGAATAAAACATTTTATGATCCCAGATAATGTTATTACTGGACAGTCAGGTCTCAGAGTGGTGGAGGGCCAATAAAATACAACTTTTATTTTTTGTTGAAGGACTTTTGATTAACTTATAACAAAAGAATAAAACCTTTATTAAATAAGAAAAGAGTAACTATAATATAATACTTCTTCACCCAAGCTTTACTTTTACAGCTATATCCAGATGCATAAGTTACAAAACAGATCTTATATTCTAATGTTCTCAGTCTGGACAAAGTCCATGTAAACCAGAAGTGAAATGTGGTCAGACACACCACACTCTGAAGCTGAGTGTCAGATGCCACCCAAAACAACTTCTGTGGATTGGTCCCCCAGATGCTTGTTGCACAGTGAGTCAACTGGTCTAACTGGAGCCCTGGGTACTGACTTCAGATAATAGAATCCCTACAGTGCAGAAGGAGGCCATTCAGCCCATCAAATCTGCACCGAATGTTCGAAAGAGCACTCTACCTCGTCTTATCCCCGTAACCTTATAACTAAACCTGCACATCCCTGGACACTAAGTGACAATTTAGTGTGGCCAATCCACCTAACTCGCACATCTTTGGACTGTGGGAGGAAACCGGAACACCTGGAGGAAACCCACGCAGACAGGGGGAGAACGTACAAACTCCACACAAACAGTGACCCCAAGGCTGTAATTGAACCCTGGTCCCTGCCACTGTCAGGTGGCAGTGCTAACCACTGTGCCACCATGCCGCCCATGTTCTTTAGCTTCTGAGACTTGCTTTAGGCCCCTTACTTTATTGTCCAGACTGCACTGGCATCTTCTGCTCGTTTGGGAAATCTGCCTTCTGCAGTTCCCTTCTTCATGTCCAGCTTTTCTGGCCATAGATTACAACTAACTCTTGCAGCTAAGCAACAGCTTATTTCATATTTTACCTCTTGCTTTTATATCATAAAACCTTAATTACAATGCAGGCAAAGTTTAAAGTGAAACCAAACTATAGGCACTTTGGCACCTTTGTTTAACGTGAAGCTAACTGAAGTTTTAACCCTCTCTTAGCATACAAATACAGAAACACAAAATAATCTTAAACTTAGACTTTTTAACACATGACAATGCAAATAAAAATTAAATAGTTATTTAATCTACCTCTATTCACTAACATTTTGCAAAGAGAACTTTGAATGCCTCATTGATTCAATGTGTTTCTGTAGAAAAATCATGATATGGAGATGCCAGCATTGGACTGGGGTGGGCACAGTAAGAAGTCTTACAACACCAGGTTAAAGTCCAACAGGTTTGGTTCGAATCAGTAGCTTTTGGAGCGCAGCTCCGCATAGGGCTAAATTGCTGGCTTTGAAAGCAGACCAAGCAGGCCAGCAGCACGGTTCAATTCCCGTAACAGCCTCCCCGAACAGGCGCCGGAATGTGGCGACTAGGGGCTTTTCACAGTAACTTCATTTGAAGACTACTTGTGACAATAAACGATTTTCATTTTTCATTTCGTTCATCACGTGCGCTCCGAAAGCTGGTGATTCAAAACAAACCTGTTGGACTTTAACCTGGTGTTGTAAGACTTCTTACTGTAGAAAAATCAGCAGCAGAAAACAACCAGCAAGGTTTGAGTAGGTGCTGATAGACTTACTGTATCAAATCTCTTACCAGGACTTGGGAAACAGGGTAGGGTGGAGGAGAGATGTGCAGAACGTCTCTTGAGGTGTTTAAGAGATACCTTCAGCAGTTCATGCTACCATGTTGAAGGGAATCTGGGCCACAGTGTAATCTTTCTATTGCTGCATCTGTTCTCCCATCAGGAGCGATTTGACACATAAGCGGCAGATCACTAAAATGATCTACATAAGTGCCTTTCATGAGCATAGAATCCAAAGTGCTTTAAAACCCAGTAAATAGTGTGGTGCAGGAAACAGGGCAACCAATCTGTCCACAGAAAGCTCCCATAATGTTGATTGTTGGATGAATATTGGCCAAGACACTGGGGAGGACTCCCCTGGCCTTCTTCAAACTGGTCCTATGGGATATTTTGCGGCCTCCTGAGAGGGAACAATGGGCCTTGATTTAACATTTCATCCGAAGGGTGGCACCTCCGTTGGTGCAGTATTTCTCCAGCACTGCACTGTTGCATCAGCCTGGATTTTCTGTACTCAAGTCTCTGGAGCAGGACTTGAACACACCACCTCCTGGCTCAGAAGTGAGAGTTCTACCAACTAAGTCATGACTTCACCAAAGTAAAATGCAATCACCATGTTAGGGAATACTTTTGTAGCCTGCAGAATATGTGGGCTGAATGGAGTGGTCATTTTTCACTGTGTTATTGTGTATTAATTATTTGGGAACATTGGTCATAATTATTTGCACTGTCAGCAGATGTAATTATGTGAAAGTTCAACCTTGCATTATAAAATATAATATTTTATTTCTTGCTGCCTCAGAAAACAAAATAATACAGGTATTACAATGCCTTAACATTGTTATCTTATTAGGGGGAAGGAGAATAATCCTTGTCCTTTTTAGTAGTCTGATTAGTTCGAGTTATGGGAGTTAAAAACAGATTAGAATAAACCGTTATATGTAAATGAAACAGGAAATGTTTCAAATCTAGCCTCCTTGCCACAACATGGTAACTAGAGTTCCCTGAATGGGAGAAAGGAAGATTGCTACATGGCCTTACAACATCAACATCTTGCTATTGAGGGTGTCCAGCGAAGGTTCACCAGACTAATTCCCGGGATGGCAGGACTGACGTATGAAGGAAGACTGGATTGACTGGGCTGGTACTCACTGGAGTTCAGAAGAATTAGAGGGGATCTCATAGAAACATATAAAATCCTGATGGGACTGGATGGGCTAGATGCGGGAAGAATGTTCCCGACGTTGGGAACATCCAGAATTCGGGGTCGCAGCCTGAGAAGAAAGGGTAAGTCATTCAGGACTGAGATGAGGAAGAACTGGGCTAAACAGCTGGCTTGTAATGCAGAACAATGCCAGCAGCACGGTTCAATTCCCGTACCGGCCTCCCCGAACAGGTGCTGGAATGTGGCGACTAGGGGCTTTTAACTTCATTGAAGTACACTGGAGACAATAAGCGATTAATTATTATTATTAATAACTTCTTCGCTTAGGGAGTTGTGAATTTGTGGAATTCTGTACCACAGAAAACTGTTGAGGCCAGTTCGTTGGATATATTCAAGAGGGAGCTGGGTGTGGTCCTTGCGGCTAAAGGGATCAAGGGGTATGGAGAGAAAGTGGGATACTGAACTTGCATGATAAGCCATGATCATATTGAATGGTGGTGCAGGCTCAAAGGGCCGAATGGCCTACTCCTGTTTCTATGTTTCTGAATAGCTATAATTAAATGAAAACTAGCGTCAAACCTCTGTGCATTTGAGATACCTGGGAGTAAGGCAATAGTACTCTGGAATACGATTTGGAAACAACAAGACGCCACTCGGCTCTATTTTTAATTTGTTCCAGTATTACTAATATAATTACTGAAACTGATAGTCTAGATTTAATATAGATCATGGATGAGAAATCAAAGTGGAATATAAGGTCATAAAGTCCTAAAAACATAATTTGTGGATATGAAGCATAAACATTTAATTTAATTTTTAATTTTTTTGAACATTTATGTGTGCTGCTCTACAGGGCAATTGGCAATTTAATAACCTACGTGAATTAAGAAACTGGCAAAATGATATTTTGCACATTGCTGACCGCTTCAATTGCACTTTATTAGAAATCTTTGATGTTAAGGGACACGTGAGAAAGTAAGGAAAGCATGCAAGTTTCCAATAAAATTCTTCTTTACACTTAAAAAGTGCTCATCTTTTTAAAGCCGATGGGTTATGGGAACAGTGTGGAACTACAATGAGGTTTAATCACGTCGCTACAAATTAGATTAAAATAACTGCTTTGACAGCATTGACAAAAAGGCAACAGATATAATGGGCTTTTAAAAGATTTTCTGTTGTTAAAAGTTACCTCATTAACTTTCTTTTTCCTTTCATGTATCCTTCCTGTCTGAGCAGTTAGACAACAAACTTGCTTCCAAATCCTTTGCTCCACTCCCAAGGAGGCCACAGGAACAGGTGACCTCAGTCATTTGACCCACTAAGCCTGCACTAGTGCTTTTCTCCATGTAAGTTACCGAGCCTCAACCAATTCCCCTCTTCATTCCCTCAAACGTTTAATGCTATGCATTTTTGAGCATTTGCCTTTTGAGTCTCTTTTCAAACATATTCAGAGAATCTACTTCACCCATGGTTTGTGACAAGAAATTTGACAACCCACCGCCCGCAACATTAAGATTATTTTGCCAAGCCTCCCTTTCGAATCTATTTCTGATTGTCACCTTGCCAATTAGTGGAGCCAACCTTATTATCATTTTCTCAATCACAGCCCTCAAGAATCTTGAAGATCCCTATCACAAAAATGCATAGATAATTGTGGGTTAGAAAGGGCATTGGCCCATTTTAATTCATTAATCAAGGGAGCTGCTAAAGACCCACAGTTACTTCATCCAATTAGTTTTTAAATGGATCCAGGGTTGTCATCTCCAGTACTTTAATAGGAAGGCCTTTTTTGTGCAATTAGTATTCTCTTAGTTGTTTGAAGCGTTTATCTAGAAAACAGGGGATCCTGACTTTGAGCCTCAATGGTCTGTCTGTTTGGCCCCTGCAGGCCACCCCTTTGTTCTATTGAAAAATACCTATGTCATCAAGTGTCGCTTCACAACTCAACCCCCTCATTGGGGGAAGGCTAATTATGACAATATTAGGTGGGAACTGAAGAACATAGATTGGGGGCGGATGTTTGAGGGCAAATCAACATCTGACATGTGGGAGGCTTTCAAGTGTCAGTTGAAGGGAATACAGGACAGGCATGTTCCTGTGAGGAAGAAAGATAAATACGGCAATTTTCGGGAACCTTGGATGACGAGTGATATTGTAGGCCTCGTCAAAAAGAAAAAGGAGGCATTTGTCAGGGCTAAAAGGCTGGGAACAGACGAAGCCTGTGTGGCATATAAGGAAAGTAGGAAGGAACTTAAGCAAGGAGTCAGGAGGGCTAGAAGGGGTCATGAAAAGTCATTGGCAAATAGGGTTAAGGAAAATCCCAAGGCTTTTTACACATACATAAAAAGCAAGAGGGTAGCCAGGGAAAGGGTTGGCCCACTGAAGGATAGGCAAGGGAATCTATGTGTGGAGCCAGAGGAAATGGGCGAGGTACTAAATGAATACTTTGCATCAGTATTCACCAAAGAGAAGGAATTGGTAGATGTTGAGTCTGGAGAAGGGGGTGTAGATAGCCTGGGTCACATTGTGATCCAAAAAGACGAGGTGTTGGGTGTCTTAAAAAATATTAAGGTAGATAAGTCCCCAGGGCCTGATGGGATCTACCCCAGAATACTGAAGGAGGCTGGAGAGGAAATTGCTGAGGCCTTGACAGAAATCTTTGGATCCTCGCTGTCTTCAGGGGATGTCCCGGAGGACTGGAGAATAGCCAATGTTGTTCCTCTGTTTAAGAAGGGTAGCAAGGATAATCCCGGGAACTACAGGCCGGTGAGCCTTACTTCAGTGGTAGGGAAATTACTGGAGAGAATTCTTCGAGACAGGATCTACTCCCATTTGGAAGCAAATGGACGTATTAGTGAGAGGCAGCACGGTTTTGTGAAGGGGAGGTCGTGTCTCACTAACTTGATAGAGTTTTTCGAGGAGGTCACTAAGATGATTGATGCAGGTAGGGCAGTGGATGTTGTCTACATGGACTTCAGTAAGGCCTTTGACAAGGTCCCTCATGGTAGACTAGTACAAAAGGTGAAGTCACACGGGATCAGGGGTGAGCTGGCAAGGTGGATTCAGAACTGGCTAGGCCATAGAAGGCAGAGGGTAGCAATGGAGGGATGCTTTTCTAATTGGAGGGCTGTGACCAGTGGTGTTCCACAGGGATCAGTGCTGGGACCTTTGCTGTTTGTAGTATATATAAATGATTTGGAGGAAAATGTAACTGGTCTGATTAGTAAGTTTGCAGACGACACAAAGGTTGGTGGAATTGCGGATAGCGATGAGGACTGTCTGAGGATACAGCAGGATTTAGATTGTCTGGAGACTTGGGCGGAGAGATGGCAGATGGAGTTTAATCCGGACAAATGTGAGGTAATGCATTTTGGAAGGGCTAATGCAGGTAGGGAATATACAGTAAATGGTAGAACCCTCAAGAGTATTGAAAGTCAAAGAGATCTAGGAGTACAGGTCCACAGGTCATTGAAAGGGGCAACACAGGTGGAGAAGGTAGTCAAGAAGGCATACGGCATGCTTGCCTTCATTGGACGGGGCATTGAGTATAAGAATTGGCAAGTCATGTTGCAGCTGTATAGGACCTTAGTTAGGCCACACTTGGAATATAGTGTTCAATTCTGGTCGCCACACTACCAGAAGGATGTGGAGGCTTTAGAGAGGGTGCAGAAGAGATTTACCAGAATGTTGCCTGGTATGGAGGGCATAAGCTATGAGGAGCGATTGAATAAACTCGGTTTGTTCTCTCTGGAACGAAGGAGGTTGAGGGGCGACCTGATAGAGGTCTACAAAATTATGAGGGGCATAGACAGAGTGGATAGTCAGAGGCTTTTCCCCAGGGTAGAGGGGTCAATTACTAGGGGGCATAGGTTTAAGGTGAGAGGGGCAAGGTTTAGAGTAGATGTACGAGGCAAGTTTTTTACGCAGAGGGTAGTGGGTGCCTGGAACTCGCTACCGGAGGAGGTAGTGGAAGCAGGGACGATAGGGACATTTAAGGGGCATCTTGACAAATATATGAATAGGATGGGAATAGAAGGATACGGACCCAGGAAGTGTAGAAGATTGTAGTTTAGTCGGGCAGTATGGTCGGCGCGGGCTTGGAGGGCCGAAGGGCCTGTTCCTGTGCTGTACATTTCTTTGTTCTTTGTTTTTGTTCTTATTTGTGATGCTGTCGAGTAATCTACGCTGCTCCTTTTGCATTGTTTTATATCCTTTCTATAATATGATGCCCCAAACAAACTGCGATGGAGTTTTATATTAATTTAAAATGTTACCAGGGATAGAATTCTCTGGCTATTGGGATTCTCTTTTCCCGCTGGTAGCGCACCTTCGCCCATGAGTTTCCCGGCGGTGTGGGGTGGCTTCAGTGGAAAATTCCATTGACAAGAGGTGGGAAGACCGAATCTTGCCACCAGCGAATGACGCGCCACCAAGAAATATGCGGAGGGGGGACTGGAGAATACAGCCCCAGTTCAAGTAATTTTCCCTTCCCTATTTGTGTTTCGAGAATGCCGTGATTCACACTCTACCACCTTGAACTGTGTCTGCCACCTATTTGCCCATCCTGTCGTTGATCAATGCTTCCTTACAAGTTTTCAAGATCCTTGATATAACTTGACAGACCCCTCAGTTTGATACTTCTATTACATTTATTATTCATTCTGGTTTCCCCATATTGACTCTAATGGTGCACTGTTTGCCGTACCATTCAGGTCGGAGAAAGCTCCTTTTGGTCTACATGGGGATGTTTTTACATACCTGATTCATTTAGATCCACAGCTTGTCTGCGACATAATTGATCTGGGATTCAGGGGCGGTGATTACATAGATTACATAGAACATACAGTGCAGAAGGAGGCCATTCGGCCCATCGAGTCTGCACCGACCCACATTAATCCCTCACTTCCACCCTATCCCCGCAACCCAATAACCCCTCCCAACCCTTATGGACACTACGGGCAATTTTTTTTTTAGCATGGCCAATCCACCTAACCTGCACGTCTTTGGACTGTGGGAGGAAACCGGAGCACCCGGAGGAAACCCACGCAGACACGGGGAGAACGTGCAGACTCCGCACAGACAGTGACCCAGCGGGGAATCGAACCTGGGACCCTGGCGCTGTGAAGCCACAGTGCTATCCACTTGTGCTACCGTGCTGATGTGTGCTCATCAGAGTGGAGAGCATGAAAGGTGTCAATTGTAGAATTGGGGAATGAGAATGCGATCACATGGTGGAGTGGGGAGGGCGAGGAAGGCATTAATGTGGTGGGGTGGGGTAGGTTGACCATGGGTAGACCAATCACAGTGAAGGGAGAGTGTGGACTGAGAGCTATCGAAGGTTGAGATGGCAGGGTTTGGGTCAATGGGGTGAGATGGTGATCCTGTTGGGAAGCTCAGGGGGTCTGAGATTGTGGCGAGGTTGAAGATACCATGGTGGGGGCACCAGAGGCCTTGTGGGGAGAGGGGAATGCAAGTTGGAGTTCATGAGGGGATCAGCGTCTGGGTTGGGGGGCAGGGGCAAATTGTAGGGCTAGTAAGTGGATGCTTCCATGCAATATGGACAGGGATAGGAGACCTGCTGATGGTCCAAGGGAAATAGAAGGCCTCATGGTAGAATTGCAGACCTCGTGGAGAAAGTTGCTGCTGGGGTGCTCTTCTGGCAGATGATAATATCACTGGACTGGTAATCCAGAGACCTAGATTGGCATTCTGGGGACAAGAGTTCAAATCCCTTCATGGCAAATCCCATCAATGGCAGCTGTTTAAACTTAAATTCTGGAATTAAAAGGTAGTCTCAGTAATGGTGACCATAAAACTATCACCAATTGTTGTAAAGCCCATCTTGTTCACTAATGCCCATTACCTGGTCTGGCTGACATGTGACTCCAGATCTAACACCGAATTGCCCTCTGCAATGGCCGAGCAAAACCAATCATTTCAAGGGAACTTGAGGATGGGCAACAAATTCTGGCCTTGCACAGGAATTTCTATTCCTGGGAAAGAATAAACATAAAAAGAGCAGGCGTCTGATCCCAGTGTGAAGGCATTTTCCTCCTAATTCCACTAAGCCCTGGCCTTCAGGAAGCTGCTGAATTCCCGGAAGCTCGGGAGTCCCAGTGACCACTGTTACATTTCAAAGTTGGATGACAATGAGGCTGTGTCGGGAGCATCAAATGCAATAGACCAGGTGGTGGGTTCTCAGAGCCTTCACACCGAAATTGCGGTCGGCGCGGGGGCGGAGAATGGGCATTTGTGCGGGAATCGTGGCTGGTGCCGCTGAAGCGATTCTCCGGCCCCCGTTCGCGAATCGTACGCACGCGGTCACGCGACACCCTCCCCCGCGATTCACCGAGGGTAACTGGTCGAGTTCCCGATGGCATGGTTCGAACCACGTATTGGCCGTCGGGACCATCGGGTGGTGGCTGCGGACTCAGTAAGGAAAGTGCAGAGTGAAACGTCAGCGTTTTGATGCTGATGTGTGGACATATCCCCATTTTTGGAGAATCCAGTCGCAGATCTATTCTACATTGGGGAGACTGGAGAAACCTGGAGAAAATTGAGGGCTGGTTTAGCTCAGTGGGCTAGATAGCTGGTTTGTGATGCAGAAGCAAGGCTAGCAGCACGGGTTCAATTCCCGTACCAGCTGAGAATTCTCAATTCGCCCTCTGTGTACCCGAACAGTGCCGGAATGTGACGACTAGGGGCTTTTCACAGTAACTTCATTGCAGTATTAATGTAAGCCTACTTGTGACAATAAAGGCTTTTATTATTATTTATTTATTCAATGCAGACTGGATGACCTCTTTGCAGAACACCTTTGGTCTGTCCGCAGGCAGGACCCAGACCTGCTTTCCATTTCCACTCACCGTCATGCTCTCACGCCCACATGTCCGTCCTTGGCCTGCTGCAATGTTCCAGTGAAGCCCAGCGCAAACTGGAGGAACAGCACTTCCTCTTCTGATTAGGCACATTACAGCCTGCTGGACTTAACATTGAGTTCAACAACTTCCGACTGTGAACACTCTCCTCCACATTCATCCCATTTTATTTCTATCAATGAATTTTCATTCCTTCCATCCATCTGTTTTTGCCTCGCCATTGTCTACCCTCCCTCACCCCACCCCACTTGGGCCATCTGTTCCCTGCTCCTTGTTTTTCTTTGACACACTGCTCACCTTTGTTCTGCCATTAACGCATTCTGAGCTCTTAATGTGCACTCTCAGCAGCCTTCTCAGCCACTATCACCCCCATTTACATTCCCTTTGTCTTTCTGTCCATCGCATCTTTGTCAATCTCCACCTTTCGCTGCCCCTCTTCTGCCCCACCGCTCCACGCCTCCCCGCAACAGTATAAACCTGACCTTATATCCAGTTCTCTCTCGCTCTGATGAAGAGTCTTTCAGACTCGAAACGTTCGCCCCCTTCTCTCTCCACAGATGCTGTCAGACCTGCTGAGATTGTCCAGCATTTTCTGTTTTTGTTTCGGATTCCAGCATCCGCAGTAATTTGCTTTAATCTCGTGTGTTCACCTGGGTGAGGATTAGATATAGTCGTCTCAGACAACGAACTCTGGCTGAGAAAAGAATTCACCCAGCCATAATTTAATTGTGTGAACCATGGACCTGGAATCCACTAGGCATAACCATGTTTGGGTAACTGGTTAGTTGAAGGCAGAGGATGACATAACAAATCAGCTAACCCTCTTTTGTCTGGGAGAAATTGTTTTCTCCAACCCACAACATGGAAGCCAAAGAAACAGGACACCTGAGTGGACCACTATCTCTCTCCTTCCCACCTGCAAGCTTGAGTCAAGTCTGCTGATTGCCCATCCCCCCGGAAGGCAGTGATTCAAAAATCAATCCAGAAACTGCTACAGACTCCACAAGATCAAATGTAAATGGCCTAGTAACATTTTAAGTTTGTCTTGATGCCAGATCCAGAGGACCACTGAGCTCTGCCTGAAAACATCTCAGTCAGCAAGCTAAAAGTCACATGTATCTTTGCTTTTACTGGACTCTATAAATACAGATTAATCTATCCTCTCACTCTGTAACTTATGTGTGTGTGTGTGTCTATATACATGTATGTAAAGGGCAGAGGGTATTATTATTTTCTATTAGACTGAGTTAAGTACAATACATAGTATTCTTTTTTCTTATTAAAACCTGACAAGGAAACATGTCTGGGTGTGTATTTTACAGCCACAGCTTGTAAACAGTTAACCATTCACTGAATTGGCAAGTTTATCATTTCAAGGAGTGGGAAAAGAGAGAGAGGAGCCATTCTACCCCACCTCACCCGATCGCAACACCAAATTTTATGAACGAGGTGGACCTCAGTCTTTATTTGTCTCACAATTCCTATGTTTTTTTGCAACTTCAAAGAAACCATCTCCGTTCCAAGAATGGCCTGAAGTGTACACATGGAGAATGTCCAGGTGCCCAATGTCAACCTGGCCAAATTGTTGGACTCGGTCAGGACCAGATGGGATGCCCTGTTCCCCCGAAGGTCTCGGAGGGTCAGCCATAGGGCAGCCAGTACCGCCTGGGAGGAAGAGGCAGCGAACATCAGCTTGGGAGCGCCACCAGGAGGACCGTAAAAAGGTCACAACGATCGGGTTGGTATAGGCACATGCACCGCTCCCACCTCCGAACTTGGGCCTGGCAACACCCCCCCCCCCCCCCCACCCGCACAGCACCGTTCCATGCCCTGGCCCACCCATGTCCAACAGTGCCGCCCATGCTGGCCCACCCCAAACGCCACATCCCCCCCAGACACCCCATTCCCCCCCCCAGACTCTGTACCCCCCCATACACCCCATACTAACAGATCCCCCCATGCTCCCCATTCACCCCCCCATACACACCATCTCCTCCCCGTCCCCCTCCCCAGCCCACGATGAACGAAGTGTACGGTTCATGATGCCCTCCCTCTGTCCCCACAGGTGAGGTTGGCACATAACAGATGGGAGTGGGCCCAGATGGGTGGCATGGTGCCAGCCCTCAGAGTCTTCACCCACTACGAAGAATGGACCCTGGAGGTCACAGGTGTGGCCAAGGACAGATCTTTCAGTGATGTAGAGATTGGCATATGGTGCAGAGTTGAGCTTCCACTGGTCACCACCCAGATGACCGGGCAGTTGTTAACGCCTCTTTCAATACTACAGGCCATGTAGAATTACACATTCCATTCTCCCACAGGATCCTCATCTAACGGTGCTGGCCCATCTGGGGTGGTCCTCCCACCTCCCTGCCTCCCCTGAGAACACCTCGAATGGGAACTCCGAGGTGATCATCGTATTCGCAGCACATCTGGCATTCCCACCCTCCACCAGCACAGAGACACACACCTCGGTGGGGTAACAATAGAGGACAGGTTTCTGTGGCACATTCTGGTGAGCACCACACAGTTGCTGATGCACATCTGGTGGAGGTATGCACACCCAGCCGGATGTCTGCTGGATCCCAGAATCCAGGCATTGCCGAGGCGCTCCAGAGCATGTCCCAGTCACTGAGGAGCATCGCCGAGGGCGTCAACACCATGCTGCAGAAATTGGCGAGCTGCCAGGTCTGGTACAGCCAGATGATGAAGTGGCAGCCGGGGCTCGATCCAGCTGCACCTCCGTCCCGAGGTGGACTCCAGGGCCCAATGGGAACTGTCCCGGTGGTGCTCTTGATGGTTTGCTGCCAACCAAGAGTCACCCCATGGTGTGGTGACGGTGGCCACCAGCTCCCCCGGGTTCCAGCCTCATGACAACGGCATGTCTTGGAGTCAGCACACAGAACTGAGGGGCTCGTGCTACCGGCAAGTGGGCCTGTGCCCTCCGGCCCAAGGGCTCCGAGAGGATGCCCGCTAAGGGCACTGTAGGTCACAGGACACAGTAAGTAGCAGGCTGCCTCCACCACTGATGTGCATGCTGGGGACACACCTTGGCGCAGTGGTGGAGCACAGAAGACTAAGCAGGTCATGGATCACTGAGAGGGCACGGGGGGAGGGGGGTTGAGGGTTGGGGGTAAGGGGGAGAGGGTGCGATGAGAGGGGGAAGCGGGTGAGGTTGCGATGAGGAGGGTAGGGTGCAATGAATGGGGGATGGGTTGGGAGGGTTGGGGAAGATGCGGCAGCACCATCAGGGGATTGTGGCAGTTGGAGACTGGGCGGCGCGGTGGCACAGTGGTTAGCACTGCTACCTCACAGCTCCAGGGTCCCGGGTTCAATTCTGGCCTCAGGTGACTGACTGTGTGGAGTTTGCACTTTCTCCCCGTGTTTGCGTGGGATTCCTCCGGGTGCTCTGGTTTCCTCCCACAGTCCAGGGGCAGGTTAGGTGGACTGGCCATGCTAAATTACCGCTTAGTATCCAAAATGTTAGGTGGGCTTACTGGGTTACGGGGATGGGGTGGAGGCGTGGGTTTAAGCAGGGCCAAGGGCTGGTGCAGAATCAATGAGCCGAATAGCCTCCTTCTGCATTATAAATTCTATGAGGTAAATATAGCATTAAAAAAAGTTGCTCTCCATAAATATGACGCCTCTGGCAATTTCTGCCGCAAATCGGGGCGAGCACCAATCCCCTACCCCGCTCCCCAGGCATGGAGGTCCTGGATACCTCCCCAAAGCGCGCGCCCCCCCCCCCCCCCGCCCCCCGTATGTGCAGGCGATGGGTGTGAACGATCACTCAGCGGACAGGCAGGAGTCAGATCGTGGCATAGATTGAGGAGCACCAGCGCTCAGCTGTCTGTGGGTTATCATCACCCCCCCTGCCCTCGACAGTGACCCACTGGCAGTGCTGACACAGACCCATCACCCTGGAGTTACACAAACCCTGAGAGGGTGGAACAGGGTGGGAGGGGAAGAGGGAAAAGTGGGTTGGAGGGGGAGGGGGAAGGCTGAGAGAGGGGGGGAGGATTGGGGTGGGAAGGGGGGAGGAAGTGGTGAGGAGACAGGGGAGGGGGTGTGATGCCGGTTGAGACCACGTCCTGTGTAAAGCAGATTAGGATGAGGGCCTCCCTGGTCCTCCGGGCTTGCCAGACCCTCGCCGCTGTTGCCTGTCCTCCAGCCTCTGGCTGGACCTGTGGGCCCTCCCTAGTCTCATTGTCCAGCTCCTCCTGGGTTAGCACCTCCTCCTCTGCCTCCTTGGAGGTGGCCACATGTTCCTCCTCCTCTACCTGCAGCATGTCGCCCCGCCCTGTGCCAGGTTGTGGAGGGCACAGCAGACAACCACAAAGCGGGCGACCTTCTGAGGGATGTACTGCAGAGCGGTAGAGGCATAGGAACCTGACCTTGACGAGTCTGATGCACTGCTCAGTGACAGACCGAGTGGCCACATGGGTCTTGTTGTGTAGGGTCTCTGCAATCGGTCACCGGCCTCTGTACTGGCCTCATTAGTCAGGTCCTCAGCGGGTACCTCTTATCCCCCCAAGAGACAACCGGCCATCCTGGAGTGGTCCGCGAAGAGGCCAGGGATATCCGACTGCCCCAGGATGTAGCTATCATGCACAGTCCCTGGGAAGTGTGCACACACGTGCATGATCTTCATGTGGTTGTTGCATAGTTGCTGAATGTCCAGGGAGTGGACCCCTTCTGTTGATGTAGGGCACTCCCAGACGGCCCGGCGAGCGCACGGCAACATGCGTGCCATCCATTACCCCCTGGCGATACTGGTGAATCCTGCTGCCCGGGCATCTTGTTGGGCCTGATCCATGTCAAAGTTTATGTAGTTCTCTGCCCAGGCAAACCGGGCATTCGTGACCTTGCAGATGCATTTGTGGGCTGTAGCTTGTGAGATGCTGCACAAGACCCCACTTGAGGCCTGGAATGACCCTGAGGCATAAAAGTGCAGGGCTGCGGTGATCTTGACAGCCACTGGGAGCTAGCATCCTCCTCCTTCATGTGTGGCCAAGTCCGCAAGACATGGCACTGGCAATACTGTCCTCTTGTTGAGGCGGAGCCTCCTGTGGCACACTGTCTGTCATCCATTCAAAAGACCAGTTACGCCTGTACATCTTGTCGCCAGCCTCGCCCTCTGGCTCCCTCCCTGGCCTTATGAGTCCTCAGGGTGTGGGGCAGTACCCTGCACATAGGCCTCCGCCTCGAGCCTCTGTCGACGCTGCTACCACTGCTTTCTCCAGCGGCTGGCCAACTGGCCTGCCAGCAGCACCACGAGGGCAGCTTCTCCGGAATCCAAACTATTGTCCATTCCCTGTAATAGCTGTAAGGATTAGGAGAGGATGTGAGACTGAAAACCAGCAATATCTTCCACCCCAGGACCCTCCGTTCGCCCATTTCCCCCCATCTCCCTTCCCCCACCGATGGCGTTAAACCCCGACCGAGATGGGGCTCCTCCCCGTGAGCACCGAGGCAGCAGCCCATGTGCCCCAGGCTCATTGCTGAGACTGAAGATGGATACTCACCACCTCGGGTCCCCACATCAGCTCTTCTGCCAGCTTCGCCTTTTTAAAAAGGTATACTAATCGGCGCCCGCTAGACCACCTGCTGGGGAGGTGATTAGATTAAGGGAGGCTGTTAGATAGGAGGTCGCTCCTGTTCATCGTATTGAGATTGGCCTTAAGTGGTGATTATCGGATTCCCGCTATGTCACGGCAGGTTCCTGACTTCGCCAACGGGAGCCGGCCGGTTAGATCGCAAACCGATTGGCGCCTGGTGCGGTTTTCGTTTTCGGCCCCTCCCATGATCTAACAGCCTCGTCGCGCTCTCGCTTAAACAAAACGAGGCCATTGAATTGCGCCCCATACAGGCAGCAGGGTGGCGCAGTGGTTAGTACTGCGGCCTCACGGCGCCGAGGTTCCAGATTCGATCCCGGCTCTGGGTCACTGTCCATTCTCCCCGTGTTTGCGTGGGTTCCACCCCCACAACCCAAAGATGTGCAGGGTAGGTGGATTGACCACGATAAAATGCCTCTTAATTGGACATAAATGAATTGGGTATTCTAAAATTTAAAAAAATAATTGCGCCCAATAGCGGTGGAAAAAAGAGGATATATTAAATAAAGCAAATAACCAACTACTGTACGACCGACTTCAGCCTTTAAATGAGACACATCACAATTCCACCAAATCATGATTTTAAAAGCCTTGAATTTGGAATAAACTAAAAATGGAATATGCAATTGGAGTGTGATTGTGTTTGTGTAAGAGTACAAAGATTTCACTTGCACCTCCTGCATTTGAAAGTTTGCATTTACAAAAAGATCGACAGTGCTCCTCGTGGGCACTTTTATTTATTCTGAAATCTATGATAACCCACGCATCCAAATTGTTTTTGGCTGTAATTAGTAATTACAAGGAACACAGACCGTCCAGAGGGTTGCGCTGCACCAGGGATGGCGTTTAATGTATCAACACTTTCATTTTGTTTCTGAAAGTGACTAGACTGTGACATTGGATCTTGAACATAGTTCTTCATCCCTTTGAATGAAAGCAACAAATTGTGACTAATAGTCAATTTCAGGCTTTGCTGGAAGCAATTAGAGGAATTTATCTGTGTGGCATTATCCTTTGAATGACACAGTGATATTCCGTATTCACTAGTATGATGACTCTGAAATTACAATCAGTTGAGAACAATTACATTGGAAATAACATCATTGTCTTGTGACTCAGTACTTCTCCAAGCTTAGATTGCCACATCAATGGTGTTATTCTGCAGTGCAGCGCAGCAGAAAAACATATACTTTAACATTTCAAAGAGCACTGTCAATGCAAAATTAATGTCATTATGCTTTCTTTAATTTACTTTTGCAATTAAGAGCATTGTCTTGGAATTATTTCATGGGGATATGATCATATGAAAGTATTATACATGTTTCTGAAATTTTGAGGCTGTGTCCTTCAAACCTAGTCTTCCTGAACCCACAGCTTCATGTTCAACTTCTCAATTCAGGGATTCTGGTAAAACCTCAGCTTTTGCCAAGCCAAGTCACAACTCAACCACCTTCAGCTGCTTCATCAATAATCTTCCCTCATCAAAATGTTCAGCATGGTAGCACAGTGGTTAGCACAGTTGCTTCACAGCTCCAGGGTTCCAGGGTCCCAGGTTCGATTCCTGGCTTGGGTAACTGTCTGCGCGGAGTCTGCACGTTCTCCCCCTGTCTGCGTGGGTTTCCTCCGGGTGCTCCGGTTTCCGCAGTCCAAAGATGTGCAAGTTAGGTGGATTGGCCATGCCAAATTGCCCTTAGTGTCCAAAAAGGTGGGGTGGGGTTACGGGGATAGGGTGGAGGTGTGGGCTTGGGTAGGGTGCTCTTTCCAAGGGCCGGTGAAGACTCCTGCTGCACTGTAAAATTCTATGATGAAATATTGTATGATCTGTGAATGCTCAGATAATGAAGCAGTCTGTGCCCATATGCATTTAGACCTGGACAACATTCAGACTTGAGCTGATAAGTGGCAAGTAACATTTGCGCCTGCAAGTGCTGGGCAATGCCCATCTCCAACAAGAGAAAATCTAACCATCTCCTCTTGACACTCAATGGCATTACCATTGCTGGATTCCCCAGTATCAACAACCTGGGGCTTTTCATTGACCAGAAACTGAACTGGATCAGCCATATAAATAGTGTGGCTACAATAGCAGTTCAGAGATCGGGAATTGTGTGGCGAGTAACTCACCTCCTGACTTCTCAATACCTGCCCACCAGCCACAAGGCACAAGTCAGGAGTGTGCTGGAATACTCGCCACTTGCCTGGATGAATGCAGCTCCAACAATATTCAAGAAGCTCAACACCATCCAGGTCAAAGCAACCCATCCACCACCTTCAACACCCTCTTGCTCTACTACAGACGCAGCAGTGTGTAACGTCTACAAGATGTACTGCAGCACAGCACCTTGCAAATGCCTGGCCTCAACTACATAGAAGGACAAAGGCAGCAGATGCTTGGGAACATCACCGTCTGCAAGTTCCCCTTCGTGCCACCCCCCCCCCCCCCCCCCAAATGCAACTCTATCACTGTTCCTTCACTGTTGCTGTGTCAAAATTGATTAATAAGGGGATCAGGTGTTATGGGGAGAAGGCAGGAGAATGGGGATGAGAAAATATCAGCCATGATTGAATGGCGGAGCAGACTCGATGGGCCGAGTGGCCTAATTCTGCTCCTATGCCTTATGGTCTAAAATCCTGGAATTCCCTTCCTGGGTGTACCTACATCACATGGATTGCAGAGATTCAAGAAGGCAGCTCACCACTTCGTAAGGGCAATTAGGGATGGGCAATAAATGCGGGCCTACCCAGGGAAGCCCCTCCCGTGAAATAATAAAAAAACTCAGAAATGTCCTCAGGCTGTTTAAATAACCCAGGATAGGGAATGCAGACTGAGGCAGGAAAGGATTTTGACTGAAACCTCCTGCTTTGTGGTCGATCAAGGAGAAAGAAAATGTGCCCTGTGTTATAAGATACAAATTACCTAACTTTCCGAGGAATAGTTTCTATTTGCAATCATACTTGTGCATGCTCTGATGTTTAGCATGTTGCACTGACGATTTTGCCGAGAGTCAAGGGCACATTTTAGATATGTAAATTCTCAAGCATTGGGAGTTACTTAAGAAGAAATTGATGAATGGACAAATAATCCTGGCGGGGTGGAGAGTCGCAGATCCGCTGATTTGATCTGTAGCTTGTAGGAACTCTGATAAAAACACAAGCGACGTAGAATATTCCATTGGAAACTATACATGGATCAATGAGGATTCAAACCTCCAAGAGAGCAAGTGTACATAAAATACCCACAAATTTATATTGAGTTTAATTTAATTCCTAGAATTGGTGGAAGGTTCGGGACAGGACATAACTGTAATTCACCAATCAGTGGTCAGCTGGAAGTAACATATAAGGCATTTAATGGAGCAAATTTCAATGGAGTCCACCAATTCAGTTATAAGCAATATGGAGGGACTGCTGGAGCTGATATAGGGATTAAATTGTTGGAGAGCGTCAGTTACTGTGAATCATGGCAAATGAAAAAAAAAATCAGTATAGCAATCGATTGCCCTACCCATGGCAAAGGCTTTGAAACAGCAATCTATTTGGGGGGGGAATGAATTTTAAACAACAAAAAGACTACATAAAAGACCGTATAAATTGAGGTCAAAGGCATGGACAGTCAGTCACACATCTACAAAGAGTGGCTTGGAATTAATGGGTAATTGGTGCACCTTGTTACTTCGCAATCAGAGCAGAATTGAGAAATCAGGGCACTGATCTCTGGGAACATCTACTGCAGTAAATATGTATGTAAAGGAATCCAGGAGCTGTACTTTGGATCACAGTCGAATGAAGTGAAGTTGAAAGAGCGACGTGCCTTTGTTAAAAACGTTCATTGATTTAATAGGCAGTCTCTCCCTAATAGCATGGTGAAAAGATAAATAAATAATACCCTGGAGGAGCAAATACTTAATTCTTGAACTGTCAAAAAATCATGCTGAGATTGTCATTTTTATTTTTAGACCGCAGTGGGGGGATGTCAGTCTTTAGGAGATTGTTACTTTTACTGTTCTCCCTCAAGCTTCCTTTGTTTGCTTCTTCATGAGGTTAAATTAAAATTCTTTTGTTCTACCTTGTTTTTCCCTATTCTATTATTTGTACACTGACTCACTCTCTTTGCAACATGCTGGCTTTTAAAACCCAACCCTGATTTATATAATTTCCGATCAAATGCTTTTCAGCGTTATTGTTGCTCTGCACTGTAGACCGTGCTCCACACTGTAGACCGTGCTCCACACTGTAGACTTTGCTCTGCACTGTAGACGATGCTCTACACTGTAGACTTTGCTCTGCACAGTAGACCGTGCTCTACACTGTAGACTTTGCTCTGCACTGTAGACCGTGCTCTACACTGCAGACTTTGCTCTGCACTGTAGACCGTGTCCACACTGTAGACCGTGCTCTACACTGTAGACTTTGCTCTGCACTGTAGAACGTGCTCTACACTGTAGACTTTGCTCTGCACTGTAGACCGTGCTCTACACTGTAGACCATGTTCTACATTGTAGACTTTGCTCTGCACTGTAGACCTTGCTCTACACTGTGGATTTTGCTCTACACTGTAGACTTTGCTCTGCACTGTAGACCTTGCTCTGCACTGTAGACCATGCTCTACATTGTAGACTTTGCTCTGCACTGTAGACCTTGCTCTACACTGTAGATTTTGCTCTACACTGTAGACCATGCTCTACACTGTAGACTTTGCTCTGCACTGTAGACCTTGCTCTACACTGTCAACTTTGCACTGCACTGTAGACCTTGCTCTGCACTGTAGACTTTGCTCTGCACTGTAGACCATGCTCCACACTGTAGACCATGCTCTACACTGTAGATTTTGCCCTACACTGTAGACTTTGCTCTGCACTGTAGACCATGCTCTATACTGTAGACTTTGCTCTGCACTGCAGACTTTGCTCTGCACTGTAGCCTTTGCTCTACACTGTAGACTTTGCTGTTCACTGAAAATTTGCTCTGCACTGTAGACCATGCTCTATTCTGTAGACTTTGCTCTGCACTGTAGACTTTGCTCTGCACTGCAGACTTTGCTGTTCACTGAAAATTTGCTCTGCACTGTAGACCATGCTCTATACTGTAGACTTTGCTCTACACTATAGACTTTGTTCTGCACTGCAGACTTTGCTCTACACTGTAGACTTTGCTGTTCACTGAAAATTTGCTCTGCACTGTAGACCATGCTCTGCACTGTAGACTTTGCTCTGCACTGCAGACTTTGCTCTACACTGTAGACTTTGCTGTTCACTGAAAATTTGCTCTGCACTGTAGACCATGCTCTATACTGTAGACTTTGCTCTGCACTGTAGACTTTGTTCTGCACTGCAGACTTTGCTCTACACTGTAGACTTTGCTGTTCACTGAAAATTTGCTCTGCACTGTAGACCATGCTCTATACTGTAGACTTTGCTCTGCACTGTAGACTTTGCTCTGCACTGCAGACTTTGCTCTACACTGTAGACTTTGCTGTTCACTGAAAATTTGCTCTGCACTGGAGACTTTGCTGTTCGTTGAAAATTTGCTCTGCACTGTAGACCATGCTCTGCACTGTAGACCATGCTTTATACTGTAGACCATGCTTTATACTGTAGACCATGCTTTATACTGTAGACTTTGCTGCTGACCCTACAATTTCTCAATTTAGGTGAAAGAACTCCAGAGTCTAACTGCGGTATTCCTCGGTTTTTGAGCACTGTGCAATTGGGGCAGAAATGTTGCGAAAATGTGATGAAATGTGACATGCTCGGAGAGGGAAGTTGTACCAGCCCATGCTGGTTATTAAATAAGACCTGCACTGAGATTGTCAAAAGCTCAAGTGGTCACGAGCATTTCTCATTGTCACTCAGCCTTTTAGGGTAACACTACATTGCAATCGGGATCGTTTCAACTTTGCAGGGGTGGAAAACTAGCTGTCGTTGATCATTATCAATCCCCCCTAATTTTCCTTACAACAGCGTTCTTCTCTACCAGTATATATTTGTCTCTAAAACAGTATATATTTGTCTCCCCACTGTATGTATTAAATCTTGTGTCAGAACCTGGAACTCTGTTCCTGAAATGGTGATAGAAGCTGATTCCATATAAAAGCATTGAAAAGCGAGCTGTACAGGTACTTGAAGATGAGGGACTAACAGGGTGTAATTTCCTTTTGAAAGTTATGATTGAATCTGCTTCCAGCAGCGTCTCAGACAGTGCATTCCAGGTCAGAAAAACGCTGTGTGAAAACAAAAATCATCTCACTTTTGACTCTGTTGACAGTACTTTGTCAACTCTGGTTTCTGGGAAGCAAGTGAGACATTCACGGGCTGGAATAACATGTTGTGTTTCCTTTTGTTTCTGCTGAACACAAATACACCAAGCACTCATGTGAGATTGATGAACTCAAGTGGACAAAGATCAGGACATGAGAATAAACACACTGCCCTTTGAAAGAGCCAGCACAGCTATGTGGGGCTGAATGGCCTCCTCATATGATGCTAGTTTCTATGATTCTATGATTTCAAAATCATAATGATTTATTGTGCAGTTGTGCAATGTTGGCTGACAAAGATGTTCAGGTGACGTTACACTGGAGGATATGACCATCCTCATCCCAATCCTTGATCATTATAGATTGGTTGCTTTCACTCATTTTTCATCTGCCGACCTTTAGGGGAGGCGATGGCTCACTTGGCTGCTAAACCAGAGGCCCAGAGTAATGCTCCAGGGATCCAGGTTCAAATCCCGCCACTGCAGATGGTGAAATTTGAATTCAATAATAAACTGGAATTAAAAGTCTAATGATGGCCATGAAACCATTGCCGATTGTTATAAAAACCCTACTGGTTCACTAATGTCCTTTAGGGAAGGAAATCTGCTCTCCTGGCCTGGCCTACTTGTGACTCCAGACCCACAGCAATGTGGTTGACTCTTAAATTCCCCCTCAAGGGCAATTAGGGATGGGCAATAAATGGTGGCACAGCCTGCGATGCCCATGAACGAATAAAGAAAATAAATAAAAGTGAAAATTACCTTTCTGCTTTTCTCTATTTTTCTCTCTTTATCTTTTCCCTTCTCTTTCAATCCCAGCCACTTATCTGGTAGCAATTAGAATTTCTGTTTCAAAAGTGTAAGGAACCAACAATTATTTTTGTAAAATATGATTAATAGAAATAATAAAAAAACTATTTCTTTCCCTCCCTGTCCCTGTCTCTCATTAACTGTTTCCCTTCTCAGATTTCAGATTATTTTACTTTCTAATGTTGAAAGAACCCAAGATCTGCAAGTATGCAAGTGATACCGTCATTATCATGCATCCTTGCATACACCAAGGAAGGCAGCCTTACTTCTTTTTTTTAATCAAAAACACTCGATACAAATGTTATTTCAATATAACAAACAATTCACCTGTTTGCTTTTCAAAACTATTTGAAGATGAAACACTGAGTAGAAAGTCTTGGGGCAGAATTCTCCGTTTCTGCGGCTTAGTGACGCCCCCTCCAAAGCGGCATACAGTGCGTGTACGCCACGCCACGTATCGACGGCCTCAGGACATTGCTTGACGTCTGCCCCCAAACCCGCAAACCACCATCCCACAGCCCACCACCTGGCCACCTCCTGGCCGCCCCCCCACGAATCCCACCAGCCCTAGCCGACGCCCCCCCCCAGCCAACGGCACCGATCCCGGCCGAGTGCGGTGCCGCTCAGACCACACGTTTATCACGCCGTCGGGAACACGGCCCATGGGGGCAGAGCATAGCGGGTGCGCCAACGGCATTGCGACTGTGTGCGCCGTGCGTCATGACGATGCCGGTTTGGGAGAGGCGGAGAATCACAAAACAACGGCATACTGGCGCGGGCCTCGATTCCGGAGCTGGAATCGATTCTCCGCCCGATCGCCCAGCATGATTTCAGCGTTGGGCAATGGAGAATCCCGATCCTGGATTTTAGAGAGAATTCTTTCATCAGTACACCTGAATGTTACTGATGCCTGCTATGAAACTGGATACAGAGAGACATCGAAAATAGAAGCAGGAGTAGACCATACAGCTCTTCGAGCCTGCTCTGCCATTCATTATAACTATGGCTGGTCACCCAACTCAGTTCCCGCCTTCCATCCTGTTGATGGGTCGGCTGGGGCCAGAGGGTACCTAGGGGGTGTCCTGGGGGGGGGGGGCACCCATACGATCCGTGGTGCTACGCTCCCAGCGGGCAGTCTGCGGCGTGCGCAGCCAAATGGCTGCCTTGCAGGCTGCAGCAATGGCAGTCCATGCTCAGCCACCCCGACCCCACAGCCCACCCCCTAGCCACCCCTTGCTACTCCCCCCAGCCCTGGCAGGTGCCCCTTGGCCAGCGACACAACTGTCAGCACACTCCAGCAACTTTGGACACTGTTTGTACCTCCTCCCATAACCTCAGCAATCACGGCACCTGTTTCCTGATTTGGAATACCAAGGGTACCTTGCCGTTTGTAATTCCTCCTGGCAGGGCTGAGCATTGCGGAAGGTCCGGAAAATGCCAGTTAATGATATGCCAATGGCCTTTACTGTACAATATGTTCATTTTCATTTCATTTTCATTTCATATGCATGCCCACACCGGCATGAGGTGTAGAACGCATTCACGTTGCTGTCGAGGGACTGGAGCATGGCATTCTGTTTGGCGCCTGCTGCCAATCTCGATTTTCGGCAGAAACAGAATTCTCCGCCCAATTGTGCTTCCCAATTCCGGCAATGGCCGAAAGAGAATCCCACCCACAGTGTTTTGGCCTCAACTGATTTCTGTGGTAGCAAATTCCAAGTCTGACTGCTGGGTGAAGAAACTTCTCCTCATCTCAGTCCTAAATGGTCAGCCCCGTATCCTCAGACTGTGACCCCTGGTCACTGTTATATATGGTCAAGCCGCACAATCCAAATTCAGCTCACAGTGTTGGAACTTTGGACAAAGCTGTCAAGCCGAAAACAAACCTTTGGGCTGGAATTGGGGCCTTTTTGTAAAGGAGATTTTAAGATTCAAAGCTTGCTGGATATTGATGTGTTGGGTGTTCTGGATCACAAACAGGTCACCAACACTTGAAGTAGTGCAACACTATTTTATTATAAGGTTAACTATTTAAACATACTTGAACTGTGGGTAAATACGATACTAGCTTTAACTAAAGACCTTTGCCTTGTCCTAACCAGGTGATGCACTCAGCACATGGTGGATGTCTGTGTTGCAGGCTGTGAGCTCTGTGCTCCTGGCTAGCTGCTACTCGAATGAGCGAAACTCTGATGCCCCCTGTCTTTATAGTGCATGTGCTCTCACTGGTGATTGGCTGCGGTGTTGTGTATGTTGATCGGTCCCACTGTGTGTCCATCAGTGTGTGTCTGCACCATGATATACTGGTGTATATTATGACAGATATAATTATTCATTCTATTGGGAAACATTTTTGATTTTTAAAACTATATTTAAATCCTTATTTTAGATATTATTGATTACAATTATTGAGAAAAAATGTCAGCCAAATGAGTCAGAGAGCATTTTGAACAATGTAGGCATGAACTGTAAATCGCAGAGTGATTACTGCACAATGAAATATCAGCTATTGTACATCAAAGTTACACCCTCAACATTGAAAAGGCCTAAATTAATAACAATCTTTATTAGTGTCACAAGTATGCTTATATTTATATTGACACTGCAATGAAGTTACTGTGAAAAGCCCCGAGTCGCCACACTCCAGCGCCTGTTCGGGTACGCAGAGGGAGAATTCCGAATGTCCAATTCACTTAACTTGTGGGAGGAATCCGGGGTACCCGGAGGAAACCCACGCAGGCATGGGAAGAACGTGCAGACTCCGCACAGACAGCGACCCCAGGGAATCGAACCCGGGTCCCTGGCGCTGTGAAGTAACAGTGCTAACCACTGTGCTACCGTTTCACCTATAGGCATAGGCAAAATTATAATCAGTTTTGAATGGAATTGGGCAAATATACTAAGTCTGATGTGTCATTTATTTTTGTCATTCATTCTTCACAGAATCTTTAGGAGGCCATTTGACCCAGCGAGTTTGCACTGGCTCTCTGAAGGAGCATTCCACCTAGTCCCGCTCCCTTGCTTTATTCCCATAACCTTGCACATTCTTTATTTTTAGATAGCAATCCAATTCACTTTTGAATACCTCGGTCGAACCTGCCTCCATACAGGTGGGGAAGGTGCTGGGAACTGACAGGTTTCTGGCGGACTTCTACAAAAAATCCGTGCCGGCTCTCATCCCGCACCTATGGGAGATGTTCACAGACTCGCTAGCGAGGGGCACCTTGCCTCCTAAGCTAACTCAGGCCACCATATCGCTTATACCCAAAAAAGACAAAGATCCGACAGAATGTGGATCATACAGCCCCATTTCGCTGCTCAATGTGGACACAAAAATACTCACAAATGTCCTGGCCAAGAGACGGGAGAACTGCTTACGAGGTGGTTGCATAGGACCATGTAGGCTTTGCAAGGGTAGACAGCTAACTGCGAACATCAGATGGCTGCTGAATGTGATACTGACCCCATCCAGGAGAGAACACCAGAGGCGATCATCTCTCTGGACGCAGAAAAGGCCTTCGACAGATTCGAATGGAAGTACCTCATTGAGGTACTGGGGCAGTTCGGGCTAAGGTCAGGGTTCACTGCCTGGGTAAAACTCTTGTACAATGTCCCCAAGGCGAACATTCAGAATAACACACCAGTTCTGAATACTTCCAGTTGCACAGAGGCACGAGGCAGGGATGCCTGCTGTCACTGCTCCTGTTTGCCCTGGCATTGAACCCTGGCGATCGCCCTGCGCAACGCGAGAGGCTGGTGGGGTATCTGAAGAGGAGACAGAGATCACAAAGTCTTGCTCTATGCGGATTGTCTGCTCCTCCACATCTCGGACCCACAGAAGGGCATGAAAGAAATCATGAAGCTTCTGGAAGAGTTTAGAGCCTTCTTGGGCTACAAATTCAACCTGGGCAAAAGTGAAATTTTCCAGGCAGCACGGTGGTGCAGTGGGTTAGCCCTGCTGCCTCACGGCGCCGAGGTCCCAGGTTCGATCCTGGCTCTGGGTCACTGTCCATGTGGAATTTGCACACTCTCCCCGTGTTTGCGTGGGTTTCACCCCACAACCTAAGAAAAATCTAAGAATCCCAAAGACAACACTGCAGAGGAGAAGAGGCATGGGTGACCTGGCCCTCCCGAACTTGCAATATTACCACTGCTGAGAGAGTGAGGGGATGGGTAAGGGAACCGAGCATGGCTGAGGATGTTGGAGTCGTCCTGCATGGGAATGACGCTCCAAGCCCTCTCCATGACAGCGCTCCCACTCCCCTTGGCAAAACACACATCCAGCCCAGTGGTGGTAGCAACACTAAGAACCTGGAACCAGATGAGACAACATTTTGGCTTAATCGAGGTGTCCACCATGGCCCCCATCTGTGGCAACCACAGGTTTCCATCAGCCATGCTAGATGCCACCTTTAAGAGGTGGAGACAGGGCGGGGGGGACGCTAGCAATCAGGGACTTCTACACAGTGGACAGACCTGCGATCTAAGAAGAGCTGACGGAAAAACTGAAACAATCGAATGGCCAGGAATGTTGACATTTACAAGTCAAACATTTTCTCCGCAAGGAAATGACGAGGTACCCTCGGGTCCCAAGAGACACAATGTTGGAGGAGGTATTGGACGCGGACAGTCTGGAAAAAGGGAACTGCGGGGACATATACGGATGACTTTTAGAAAGGACATGCTTCCCATTGGACGGGACAAGGGAGAAATGCGAGGAAGAATTGTCGGGTACTGGACAGCCTTCTTCCAGGCGATGTCCAAGGGTTTGGGGGTGAGGGTGGAGTCATGCCCGAGAGTGGCGGTCTTCGGGGTATCGGACCAGCCAGAACCTCATATGGGGAAGAGGGCCAACACCCTTGCATTTGCTTTCTTACCGTATGCTGGAGCATCCTACTCTGCTGCCGATCAGCAGCATCACCCACAGATGCAGACTGGCTGGCAGACCTATCGGAATTTCTCCATCTTGAGAAGATCAAATACACCAGCCGAGGGTCGGACAATGGCTTCCACAAAGTGTGGGGGCCAATCCTCAGCCTCTTCCAGGACCTGTTTGAAGCCAACAATAGATAGAAAGGGGGGGAGGGAGGCAGGGGGAAGCATGGAAACCACCACGGTCACAGAAAACAGACAGGAACGAGGGTGGGAGGGGCAACAGGGGAGAGACCCAAAGAAACGCCAGGAGGGAACCCAGGGAGAGACCGACATGGGGGGTCAAAGGGCCCCCCACAAAGCTATAAGAGCAAAACAAATGACAAACGAACCATCTATAGCGAAAGAAAGGGCCTAAGATAGGACACGGAGACAGTAGAAAAGGTGAGGGGGGAACAGGGTGAGAGGGGAAACAAAGGGGGGTGGTGGAGAGGGGTGCCGAAAAGGAACAGTGTGCAAATTGTAAATGATAACCGTTTCATTCATCTCCTATACAGTGTAAAATGTAAACTTCAATGAAAATATTTATTTAAAGAAATAAAATGAGGATCTCGTGCTCCCACGGCATGATTCTCACTACTCAAGGCGGCAGTGGTTAGCACTGAGACTGCGGCGCTGAGGACTCAGGTTCGAATCCCGGCCCTGGGTCACTGTCCGTGTGGAGTTTGCACATTCTCCCCATGTCTGCGTGGGTTTCACCCCCACAACCCAAAGATGTACAGGTTAGGTGGATTGGCCATGCTAAATTGCCCCTAAATTGGAAAAAATGAATTGGGTCCACTGAATTTTTAAAAAAAAATGATTCTCACTGCTCCATCGGAGTGTTTGGGGGTGGGGGGTGGTGGAATATTCCAAACCCCGATCACACCGGAGTGAATCACGTTTTTCAATTCTCTTTCAACTTTGAGCCTATGCATGGATGGAGAGAGAGGGCTCAAAACCACCCTGTCTTCTCCTTCTTTATCTCTCTGTCTCTCTGCCTCTCTCACTCTGTCTCACCCTTTATCTGTCTCTCTCTCTCCTTGACTTTAGCCACCTTTCGATGTTGTCTTTATTTCTTCCTATGTCTCCTTTACTCCCGTGTGTGGGGAGAGAGACTGCAGTACAAGTGGCCTATCATTAACACAGTAAGTAGCCTTACCCATGGTGCCAGCTTTATCCAAACACAAATCATAGCACATGTATATTGTGCTAACTTCAGTCTTCGTAACGACAATTTATCCAGCTTGGTAAAACAGGAATATCTTTCCACCTGGGAATAATGATTGACAACTGCAATAATGTCCCCTTAATTACATGGCCTGGATTTAACAGCCCTGTGGGGCCATAGAATCCTGGCCTACGAGAAACAAAATTAAAACAATATTCACAATGTTAAAGTTAGCCAGAAATAAGATGGCACCTTTATAGTTTCAGAGATTAAGATTGTGTTTTGGATGACACACTAGACTCCAATCTGCTGGTTAACCTTTAACTTTGGCCTTAGTGAAGTTTATTTAAAGCAGCTACATTTGCAGTGTTAAGTGTACAAGGTGTGTTTAGGGAATCACTAGCCGGTTCAATTCTCGAACATGTCTGGATATAGAGATACATTCTGAAATCCAAGTGAGGTTATGTGTGTATATCTGAGATTATATTGAGTTTGCCAAGTCTCTTGTTGGATTCAACGAAGCCTGGCAGCAGGCGCCATCTTTATAGTTGACTGAGTCAGTTGTCAGGAGAAAGTTTGGGATCTTGTGGAGCCACACAGCTGTCAGATGTTAGAAAACGATGCTATGTTGGTGGGGACATCCAGCATAGCTTGTGGGCATGTCGTGAAATTTCTACTGTGTGAAGTAGGCAATCAGAAAGGGATTTATTTTTCCATAGTTGCACTCATGTATTTGACGTGCCTTTGGCCGGTACAAACCTGATGCTCCTGCTTTTGAATCAATCTGCAAAATCAGGAATATTAAAGAAATTGGTACAATGAGCTTCAATGCAAGGTAAAGCTGGATTAATTATGAAAATTCAGACAAAATTTTTTTTTAAAGATCTTTATTATTGTCACAAGTGGGCTTACATTAACACTGCAATGAAGTTATCGTGAAAAGCCCTGACTCGCCACACTCCGGCACCTGTTCGGGTACACAGAGGGAGAAGTCAGAATGTCTAATTCATCTAACAGCACGTCTTTCAGGACTTGTGGGAGGAAACCGGAACACCCAGAGGAAACCCACGCAGACACGGAGCGAATGTGCAGACTCCACACAGACAGTGACCTAAGCCGGGAATCGAATCTGGGACCCTGGCGCTGTGAAGCAACAGTGCTGACCACTGTGCTACCGTGCCGAGACAACAGACTTTAATTTCTACCAATTTGAAGATACTGTAACAAGTACAACCTGGACAAAGAGCCAGCAAACAGCATTGCAGCTGAATTGATGTGGTTACCTAAGAAACCAAAGAGAAAATGCTAGAAAATCTCAGCAAGTCTGGCAGCATCTGTAGGGAGAGAAAAGAGCTAACGTTTCGAGTCCAGATGATCCTTTATCGAAACATTAGGAGGGGCGATTCTCCGAGTCCCGAGCCTCCGATGGGGTCTGGCCCGCGATCAGGGCCCACCGATCAGCGGGCCGGCCTCTCTCCCCCCCCCCCCCCCCCCGGGCCTACTTTCTGGCGCGGCCAGCCCTTGAACACCGACATCATGTTGAGTCGGGGCCGGCCCGTGAAAGAAATCCCCCGCGCATGCGTAGGTTGCCGCTGCCCAACTGCGCATGCGTGGGTTGGAACGGCACCAACTGCGCATGCGTGGGTTGGCGCGGCACCAACTGCGCATGCGTGGGTTGGAAAGGAGGATGGAGCGGCGTGAACCGCTCCAGCGCCGTGCTGGCCCCCTGTGGGTCGTACCCGGGCCCGGTGAAGCACGACGGCGTTCACGACGCAAACAGTTGGGCTCCATATTGGACAATCGCCCCCTAGCTCTTTTCTCGCCCTACAGATGCTGCCAGGCCTGCTGAGATTTACCAGCATTTTCTCTTTGGTTTCAGATTCCAGCATCTGCAGTAATTTGCTTTTATCCGTTGCTGCCTAAGTAAATGGGCATTGATTGTCCATTGACTCCAGGGCAGAGTATTTTCCCTCGGGGAGCTTTATTACTCTCTCTGGCTCAGTTTGGCCTTGTCCAAACTGTTGATGTGCAACTGCAATCCTGGCTCCTCCCTGCACTCATTCAACATTTCCAACATGTCCAAGTGCTGTGTGTTCACGAGAAGCAACGGCAGAGCACGCAACTCCTTCAGACACAAACAAAACGCACTGATCCGGGAGAGACAGGACCTGTGATCGGACTTGCAACACTGCAGTCACTTCCTGCTCTCAGCAACTGTCAGGAACTGACTGTCAGGAACTGACAGAGCGGGAACTGCTGCTTCCAGCCTGACGGCAGCTTTGGGGATTTCTAGGCGGCTTTCAGTTCCCGATTTTGAAAAGAGCTGTCGAGACTACCAGTGGCGGCCTTGGAGGAGTCAGTCGCACATTTGATAGCTCCTGCCTGTAACGGACTTTTGGACCTTTTTTCCCCCAGGATCTATGGGATAAATCAGTGAAGAGTGAGACAGTAAGGAGAAATACCTTTCCGGTGTATGGAGAATTGGACCAGGAGTGGCCTTGTGAGAAGACAAAGTCCTAAAAGGGAGATGTAAGCAGAGCTGGTAACATGGGACAGCATGGCGGAGAGCAAGGGCCGGAGGGAGACAGCACAGTGGTCGACAGAGCAGCTGGTGAAGTTTTTCGAGGATTGCTTCGCCAAGCTGAAGAAGGACACGCTGGACCCGATTAAGGCTTTGATTGATCAAATGGTTCAGAATCAGAATCACGGGAGAGCGATCCAGGAGGTCGAACAAAAGTTGTCCGAGCACGAGGAGCATATAACCGTGCTGGAAAGCAAGGTGGGAATGATGAACGACTGCCAGAAAAGAATGCAGAAGAAGCTGGAGGACCTGCAGAATAAGTCCAGGAGGCATAATCTCAGAATTGTTGGCCTCCCTGAAGGCAGCGAGGGATCGGGTGCGAGGGCCTATGTGACGGTCATTTTGGAGAAGTTGATGGGGGCTGGGGCATTCCCTCGGCCCCTGGAATTGGACAAAGAGCCCTCGCGAGGAAGCCCAGAGCGAATGAGCCGCCGAGGGCCATGGTAGTATGTTTTCACCGTTTCATGGACAAGGAACACGTTTTGCAGTGGGCCAAGAAAGAACGGAGCAGCAAGTGGGAGAACTGTGAGTTGCGCATCTGTCAGGACCTGGGAGCAGATTTGGGCAAGAGGCGAGCTGGGTTCAATCGGGCAAAAATGACTCTCTGTAAGAAGGGGGTGAAGTTCGGGATGCTGTACCCAGCCCGTCACACATGAGGAACGGGCTTCTACTTTGAAACGCCAGCCGAAGTATGGACCTTTATTAAAGAAATTAAGCTGGAGGCAAATTAAACGATACTTAAGCCTTGGAGAAGTACTGTGGCAGCGATTTGTGGTGCCGGATTGTATAAATTAAGTAGCTGTATGTGAAATAATGGGCTGTGTGGATGGTTCAAGGTTGATCTGTCATGCAGGGACCTTGTTTGAAGGGGGGATGGGCTTTGAATTTAGTTCTGATTTTGGGTGACTATTTTTCTAAAGTAACTTTTTCTTCACTGTTTTTTCTGTTGCTTGTTTACTGTGGAATGTGATGCTTTAAAAATGTTTATTCATGTGGGGGGGGGGGAACAGGAGAGTACAATAGGGTGACAGACTGCTTGGTGCCAGGGGCGGGAGCTATCCCGTCAGCATGGGTCAGCTGACTCTCGGAAGCACAGTGGGGGTGAGCAGGTGTTAAGCTGGAGCTTGACTTGGGGGATTGGGTTTCTAGTGCTGTTGCTAGGGGGGGAGGGATGGGGGGGAGCTGCTTTTCTGACAGGGGAGGAACTGTTGCTAGGGGACAAATGGGAGGTCGGGAACGGCGACAGCCCGAGTGGGACTCGAGGAAGCGAGCTCGAGGCTGGCTTAAAAAGGGTAATGGCTAGTCGGCAGGGGGGGAGGGGTGGGGTGGGGGGAGGCGCGGGGGGGGGGGGGGGCGCGTTGGAAGCCCCCCATCCAGGATGATCACATGGAATGTGAGAGGACTGAATTGGCCGGTCAAGTGGGCTCGCGTGTTCATGCATTTGAGGGAACTGAAGGCGGGCGCGGCAATGCTACAAGAGATACACCTAAAGGTTACAGACCAGACGAGATTGAGGAAGGAATGGGTTAGCTAAGTGTTCCACTCAGGACTGGACTCAAAGACCAGGGGGGTAGCGATCCTGATCAGCAAACGAGTGGCATTCGAGGCAGGGAGAATCGTGTCAGACAAGGGGATAGGTACATAATGGTGAGTGGGAAGCTGGAGGGGGTGCGGGTGGTACTTGTGAACATATATGCTCCGAATTGGGACGACTTGGAATTTATGAGGCCGGTGTTAGGTAAGATCCCAGACTTAGATTCACACAACCTGATCGTGGGAGGGGACTTCAACACAGTCATTGATCCGGAATTGGACCGGTCAAAATCCAGCACAGGGAGGAGGCCGGCCACGGCAAAGGAATTGAAGGGTTTTATGGAACAGATGGGGGGAGTAGACCCATGGAGGTTTGCACGGCCGAGGACGAAGGAGTTTTCCTTTTTTTCACATGTCCACAAGGTATACTCTCGCATCGACTTATTTTTTCTGAGCAGGGCGCTAATACCGAAGGTGGTGGATACTAAGTATTCATAAGAACATAAGAACTAGGAGCAGGAGTAGGCCATCTGGCCCCTCGAGGCTGCTCCGCCATTCAATGAGATCATGGCTGATTTTTTTTTTGGACTCAGCTCCATTTTCCGTCCCGAACACCATAACTCTTAATTCCTTTATTCTTCAAAAAACTATCTATCTTTATCTTAAAAACATTTAATGAAGGAGCCTCAACTGCTTCACTGGGCAAGGAATTCCATAGATTCACAACCCTTTGGGTGAAGAAGTTCCTCCCAAGCTCAGTCCTAAATCTACTTCACCTTATTTTGAGGCTATGCCCCCTCGTTCTGCTTTCACCCGCCAGTGGAAACAACCTGCCTGCATCTATCCTATCTATTCCCTTCACGGCAGCACGGTAGCCTTGTGGATAGCACAATTGCTTCACAGCTCCAGGGTCCCAGGTTCGATTCCGGCTTGGGTCACTGTCTGTGCGGAGTCTGCACATCCTCCCCGTGTGTGCGTGGGTTTCCTCCGGGTGCTCCGGTTTCCTCCCACAGTCCAAAGATGTGCAGGTTAGGTGGATTGGCCATGATAAATTGCCCTTAGTGTCCAAAATTGCCCTTAGTGTTGGGTGGGGTTACTGGGTTATGGGGATAGGGTGGCGGTGTTGACCTTGGGTGGGGTGCTCTTTCCAAGAGCCTGTGCAGACTCGATGGGCCGAATGGCCTCCTTCTGCACTGTAAATTCTATGATAATTTTATACGTTTCTATAAGATCCCCCCCGCATCCTTCTAAATTCCAACGAGTACAGTCCCAGTCTACTCAACCTCTCCTCGCAATCCAACCCCTTCAGCTCTGGGATTAACCTAGTGAAACTCCTCTGCACACCCTCCAGCACCAGTACGTCCTTTCTCAGGTAATGAGACCAAAACTGAACACAATACTCCAGGTGTGGCCTCACTAACACCTTATACAATTGCAGTATAACCTCCCTAGTCTTAAACTCCATCCCTCTAGCAATGAAGGACAAAATTCCATTTGCATTCTTGTTCACCTTGTTGCACCTGTAAACAAACTTTTTGCGACTCATGCTCTAGCACACCCAGGTCCCTCTGCACAGTGGCATGTTTTAATATTTTATCATTTAAACAATAATCCCTTTTGCTATTATTCCTACCAAAATGGATAACCTCACATTTGTCAACATTGTATTCCATCTGCCAGACCCCGAGCCCATTCACTTAACCTATCCGAATCCCTCTGCAGACTTCCGATATCCTCTGCACTTTTTGCTTTACCACTCATCTTAGTGTCGTCTGCAAACTTGGACACATTGCACTTGGTCCCCAACTCCAAATCATCTATGTAAATTGTGAACAATTGTGGGCCCAACACTGAACCCTGAGGGACACCACTAGCTACTGATTGCCAACCAGAGAAACACCCATTAATCCCCACTCTTTGCTTTCTATTAGTTAACCAATCCTCTATCCATGCTACTACTTTACCCTTAATGCCATGCATCTTTATCTTCTGCAGCAATCTTTTGTGTGGCACCTTGTCAAAAGCTTTCTGGAAATCCAGGTATACCACATCCATTGGCTCCCCGTTATCTACCGCACTGGTAATGCCTCAAAAAATTCCACTAAATTAGTTAGGCACGACCTGCCTTTATGAACCCATGCTGCGTCTGACAAATGGGACAGTTTCCATCCAGATGCCTTGCTATTTCTTCCTTGATGATAGATTCCAGCATCTTCCCAACTACCGAAGTTAACTAACTCGCCTATAATTACCCGCTTTCTACCTACCTCCTTTTTTAAACAGTGCTGTCATGCTTGCTAATTTCCAATCTGCCAGGACCACCCCAGAGTCTAGTGAATCTTGGTAAATTATCACTAGTGCATTTGCAACTTCCCTAGCCATCTCTTTTAAGATTCTGGGGCTGGTTTAGCACACTGGACTAAATCGCTGACTTTGAAAGCAGACCAAGACAGGCCAGCAGCACAGTTCAATTCCAGTACCAGCCTCCCCGAACAGGCGCCGGAATGTAGTGACTCGGGGCATTTCACAGTAACTTCATTTGAAGCCTCCTTGTGACAATAAGCAATTTTCATTCATTTTAGCACTCTGGGATGCATTCCATCAGGGCCAGGAGACTTGTCTACCTTTAGCCCCATTAGCTTGCCCATCATTACTTCCTTAGTGATAACAATCATGTCAAGCTCCTCAGCTGTCATAGCTTCATTTCCATCAGTCATAGAATCATAGAATCATAGAAGTTTACGGCATGGAAACAGGCCCTTCGGCCCAACCAGTCCATGCCGCCCAGTTTTTACCATTAAGCTAGTCCCACTTGGCCCATAACCCTCCATACCCATCTTACCCATGTAACCATCTAAATGCTTTTTGAAAGACACAATTGTACCCGCTTCTACTACTACCTCTGGCAGCCCATTCCAGACACTCACTACCCTCTGAGTGAAGAAATTGCCCCTCTGGGCCCTTCTGAATCTCTCCCCTCTCACCTTAAACCTATGCCCTCTAGTTTTAGACTCCCCTACCTTTGGGAAAAGATGTTGACTATCTACCTCATCTATGCCCCTCATTATTTTATAGACCTCTATAAGATCACCCCTAAGCCTCCTACGCTCCAGGGAAAAAAGTCCCAGTCTATCCAGCCTCTCCTTATAACTCAAACCATCAAGTCCCGGCAACATCCTAGTAAATCTTTTCTGCACTCTTTCTAGTTTAATAATATCCTTTCTATAATAGGGTGACCAGAACTGCACACAGTATTCCAAGTGTGGCCGTACCAATGTCTTGTACAACTTCAACAAGACGTCCCAACTCCTATAAGACAGTCACTGGCATGTTATTTATGTCTTCCACTGGGAAGACCGACCCAAAAAACCTGTTCAGTTCCTCAGCCATTTCCTCATCTCCCATTATTAAATCTCCCTTCTCATCCTCTAAAGGACCAATATTTCTGGAAATGAAGCCACTCTTTTTGGTTTTATATATTTGTCGAAACTTTTACTGTCTGTTCTTATATTCTGAGCAAGTTTACTCTCATAATCTATCTTACTCTTCTTTATAGCTTTTTTAGTAGTTTTCTGTTGCCCCCTAAAGATTTCCCAGTCCTCTAGTCTCCCACTAATCTTTGCCACTTTGTTTGTATTTTCCTTCAATTTGATACTCTCCCTTATTTTTTTAGATATCCACGGTGGATTCTCCCTCTTTCTACCGTCCTTCCTTCTTGTTGGTATAAACCTTTGCTGAGCGCTGTGAAAAATCGCTTGGAATGTTCTCCACTGTTCCTCAACTGTTGCACCATAAAGTCTTTGCTCCCAGTCTAGCTATTCTCTCATCCCATGTAATCTCCTTTGTTTATGCACAAAACACTAGTATTTGATTTTACCTTCTCTGTATTTTAAATTCCACCGAGAGGATCCCTAACTATGAGATCCTGAATCAATCCTGTCTCATTACACAGGACCAGATCTAGGACCGCTTGTTCCCTTCTAGGTTCCATTACATACTGTTATAGGAAACTATAGCGTATACATTCTATAAACTCCTCCTCAAGGCTGCCTTGACCGACCTGGTTAAACCAATCGACATGTAGATTAAAATCCCCCATGATAACTGCTGTACCATTTCTACATGCATCAGTTATTTCTTTGTTTATTGCCTGCCCCACCATAACGTTACTATTTGGTGGCCTATAGACTCCCCCTATTAATGACTTTTTCGCCTTACTATTCCTGATTTCCACCCAAATGGATTCAACCTTATCCTCCATAGCACCGATGCCATCTCTACTATTGCCCGGATGTCATCCTTAAATAACAGAGCTACACCCCCTCCTTTACCATCCACTCTGTCCTTCCGAATAGTTTGATACCCTTGGATATTTAACTCCCAGTAGTGACCATCCTTTAACCATGTTTCAGTAATGGCCACTAAATCAGAGTCATTCACGATAATTTGCGCCATCAACCCATTTCCCTTATTCCGAATACTACGAGCTTTCAGGTAAAGTACACTTATGTTGGCTGTTATACCTCTGTTTTGAATCTTAATACTTTGATCAGTAACCTCTCCTAAGTTATTTTTCCTCTTAACATTTCCCCTAATTTTCCTTGTCATTGAACCCATATCGTCATGTTACAACCTGCCGCATCGCTTTTCATTTATGTTTTTACTTCCTGTTTTATTCCTTTTAGTATTACTTGGCCTATTCAGTGAGCTCCCCTCAGTCACTGTACCTTGTATTGTCGCCCTTTTTGATTTTTGACTATGGCTTCTCTGCCTTACACTTTCCCCCTTACTTCCTTTTGTTTCTGCGCTTGTTTTACTACCTTCCGACTTCCTGCATCGTTTCCCATCCCCCTGCCACATTAGTTTAAACACTCCCCAACTGCTCGAGAAAATAGCCCCCCAAGGACATCAGTTCCAGTACTACCCAGGTGTAACCTGTCCAGTTTGTACAGGTCCCACCTCCCCCAGAACAGGTCCCAATGCCACAGTAATCTGAAACCCTCCCCCTAGAACATAGAACATGGAACATTACAGCGCAGTACAGGCCCTTCGGCCCTCGATGTTGCACCGACCTGTGAAACCACTCTAAAGCCCATCTACACTATTCCCTTATCATCCATATGTCTATCCAATGACCATTTGAATGCCCTTAGTGTTGGCGAGTCCACTACTGTTGCAGGCAGGGCATCCCAAGCCCTTGCTACTCTCTGAATAAGGAACCTACCTCTGACATCTGTCCTATATCTATCTCCCCTCAATTTAAAGCTATGTCCCCTCGTACTAGACAGCACCATCCAAGGAAAAAGGCTTTCACTGTCCACCATATCTAATCCTCTGATCAACTTGTATGCCTCAATGAAGTCACCTCTTAACCTTCTTCTCTCTAACGAAAACAGCCTCAAGTCCCTCAGCCTTTCCTCATAAGATCGTCCCTGCATACCAGGCAACAGTCTGGTAAATCTCCTCTGCACCCTTTCCAATGATTCCACAGCCTTCCTATAATGCGGCGACCAGAATTGCACGCAATACTCCAAATGCGGCCGCACCAGAGTTTTGTACAGCTGCAACATGACCTCATGGCTCCGAAACTCAATCCCTCTACCAATAAAAGCTAACACACTGTACGCCTCCTTAACAACCCTCTCAACCTGGGTGGCAACTTTCAGGGATCTATGTACATGGACACCGAGATCTCTCTGCTCATCCACACTGCCAAGAATCTTACCATTAGCCCAGTACTTTGTCTTCCTGTTAGTCCTTCCAAAATGAATCACCTCACACTTTTCTGCATTAAACTCCATTCGCCACCTCTGAGCCCAGCGCTGCAGCTTATCTATGTCCCTCTGTAACTTGTAACATCCTTCTGCACTGTCCACAACTCCACCGACTTTAGTGTCATCTGCAAATTTACTCACCCATCCTTCTACGCCCTCCTCCAGGTCATTTATAAAAATGACAACCAGCAGTGGCCCCAAAACAGATCCTTGTGGTACACCATTAGTACCTGGACTCCAGTCTGAACATTTCCCATCAACCACCACCTTTTGTCTTCTTCCAGCTCGCCAATCTCTGATCCAAACTGCTAAATCATCCTGAATCCCATGCCTCCGTATTTTCTGCAGTAGCCTACCGTGGGGAAACTTATCAAACGCTTTACTGAAATCCATATACATCACATCAACTGCTTTACCCTCATCCACCTGTTTGGTCACCTTCTCAAAGAACTCAATAAGGTTTGTGAGGTACGACCTACCCTTCACAAAACCGTGTTGACTATCTCTAATCAAATTATTCCTTTCCAGATGATTATACATCCTATCTCTTATAAACCTTTCCAAGATTTTGCCCACAACAGAAGTAAGGTCTATAGTTACCAGGGTTGTCTCTACTCCTCTTCTTGAACAAGGGGACAACATTTGCTATCCTCCAGTCTTTTGGCACTATTCCTGCAGACAAAGATGATTTCAAGATCAAAGTAAGAAGTTTTACAACACCAGGTTAAAGTCCAACAGGTTTGTTTCGATGTCACATCGAAACAACGTGACATCGAAACAAACCTGTTGGACTTTAACCTGGTGTTGTAAAACTTCTTACTATGCTCACCCCAGTCCAACGCCGGCATCTCCACTTCAAGATCAAAGCCAAAGGCTCAGCAATTTCCTCCCTAGCTTCCCAGAGAATTCTAGGATAAATCCCATCTGGCCCATGGGACTTATCTATTTTCACACTTTCCAGAATTGTTAACACCTCCTCTTTATGAACCTCAAGCCCTTCTAGTCTAGTAGCCTGAATCTCAGTATTCTCCTCGACAACATTGTCTTTTTCCTGTGTGAATACTGACAAAAAATATTCATTTAGCACCTCTCCTATCTCCTCGGACTCCACGCACAACTTCCCACTACTGTCCTAGACTGGCCCTACTCTTCCCCTAGTCATTCTTTTATTCCTGACATATCTATAGAAAGCTTTAGGGTTATCCTTGATCCTACCTTCTAAAGACTTCTCATGTACCCTCCTGGCTCTTCTTAGCTATCTCTTTAGGTCCTTCCTAGCTCACTTGTAACTCTCGAGCGCCCTAACTGAACCTTCATGTCTCATCTTCACATAAGCCTCCTTCTTCCTCTTGACAAGTGTTTCGACTGCTTTAGTAAACCATGGTTCCCTTGCTCGACCACTTCCTCCCTGCCTGACAGGTACATACTTATCAAGGACACGCAGTAGCTGTTCCTTGAACAAGCTCCACATTTCCATTGTGCACACCCCCTGCAGTTTTCCTCTCCATCCGATGCATCCTAAGTCTTGCCTCATCGCGTCATAATTGCCTTTCCCCCAGATATAACTCTTGCCCTGCGGTATATACCTATCCCTTTCCATCACTAAAGTAAACGTAATCGAATTGTGGTCACTATCACCAAAGTGCTCACCTACCTCCAAATCCTGGTTCTGGTCCTGTCCTGGTTCATTACCCAGTACCAAATCCCATATGGCCTCGCCTCTCGTTGGCCTATCTACATATTGTATCACTAAACCCTCCTGCACACATTGAACAAAAACAGACCCATCTAAACTACTCGAACTGTAGCGTTTCCAGTCAAAATTTGGAAAGTTATAGTCCCCCATAACAACTACCCTGTTGCTTTCGCTCCTATCCAGAATCATCTTTGCAATACTTTCCTCTACATCTCTGGAACTTTTCGGAGGCCTATAGAAAACCCCTAACAGGGTGACCTCTCCTTTCCTGTTTCTAACCTCAGCCCATACTACCTCAGTCCTTTCTACCACCGTAATACTGTCCTTGACTAACAATGCTACCCCTCCCCCACTTTTACCACCTTCCCTGAGCTTACTAAAATATCTAAACCCCGGCACCTGCAACAACCATTCCTGCCCCTGTTCTATCCATGTCTCTGAAATGGCCACAACATCAAAGTCCCAGGTACCAACCCATGCCGCAAGTTCACCCACCTTATTCCGGATGCTCCTAGCATTGAAGAAGACACACTTTAAATCACCTTCCTGCTTGCCGGTATACTCCTGCAACTTTGAAACCTTACTCATGATTATGGAGTCTCCAATGACTGATGCTCTACTCCTGTTCCCCCTTCCCTTCTGAGCAACAGGGACAGACTCTGTGCCAGAGACCTGTACCCCATGGCTTACCCCTGGTAAGTCATCCCCCCCAACGGTGTCCAAAGTGGTATACTTGTTACTAAGGGGAACGGCCACAGGGGATCCCTGTACTGACTGCTTCCTCCCAGCCCCTCTCACCGTCACCCATCTATCTTTATTCTTCGTCACCCATCTATCTACATCCCTGAAGCTTCTAACTATGATCACCTCTGCCTCCTGAATGATCCGAAGTTCACCCAGCTCCAGCTCCAGTTCCCTAACATGGTTTCTGAGGAGCTGGCGATGGGTGAACTTCCCACAGATAAAATCAGCAGGGACATTGACGGCGTACCTCACCTCAAACATTCTGCAGGAGGAACATTGCACTACCTTCCCTGCCATCCCCTCTAGATGAAAAAAGAAAAAGAAAGAAAGAGCTTACCTGTTATTCACTCCCCTTCTCAGCAAGCACTCACTCAGCAACCTCTGCGCCCCGCACGATAACACCTGAGGGAAAATAAAAGAAAAACTACTTACCAGTCACCAGCCAATCCCTTACCTGCAGGCTGTGACATCATGGATCAACTTCTTTCTACTTCTACCTGCCCTCGAGCCTTCCTCTTGATCTTTACAGCGGTTGTTTTTTTTTGGTTAGAGGAGGGGTAGGGAGGGAAACACTGAAGAAATGTTTGGGGTTTAACCGTCACTTCACAACAACTCCTCCGCAAACCACCTTCAAGTTAGGGTGACCACAACGGACGTATACAAATTTCCCCGCAACAGCCAATCAGCAGCTCTGCTCTACTGCCCTCTGCTGGATGCTTGTCTTCACTTGAACATCCCTTCAGCCACGTATTCATCCTATATAATCCTGTCATTTCTACACTGACCAGCACGTGGCACCGGTAATAATCCTGAGATCACGACCTTCGAGGTCCGATTTCTTAACTTCCTTCCTAGCTCCCTGTATTCTGATTTTAGGACCTCATCCCTTTTTTTACCTATGTCGTTTGCACCGATGTGTACCACGACCAATGGCTGTTCACCCTCCCCCTCCAGAATGTCCTGTACCCACTCCGAGACATCCTTGACCCTAGCACCAGGGAGGCAACATACCAACCTGGAGTCTCGTTTGCGGCCACAGAAATGCCTGTCTATTCCCCTTACAATTGAATCCCCTATAGCTATTGCACTGTCACACTTATCACCCCTCCCCTCTGCAGCAGAACCAACTGTGGTGCCACAAGTTTGGCTGTTGCTGTTTTCCCCTGAGAGGTGGTATATCTGTTCTGCAGGGGAATGGCCACAGGAGATTCCTGCACTACCTGCCTCGCTCTCTTGCTCTGTCTGGTGGTCATCCATTCCCTTCCTACCTGCGGAGCCTGAGCCTGTGGTGTGACCACCTCTCTATACGTGCTATTCACGATGCTCTCCAACTCGCGGATGCTCTCTCCAGCCGCCGCACCAGCTCTGAAACTCGAGCTTCCAGGTGCTATAACTAGACACTTCCTGCACACATGCTGACCCTGGGGACTGGAACTGTTACCAGCCTGCCACATGGAGCAAGAGGAGCAGACCGTGCCTTGGAGCTGTCCTGCCATGAATTTTCCCTTTAAATTAAACCTTTAAAATTAAATTTAAGATATTTTTGTGTCAGATTAAATCCAATCCTCGTGTAATTAGCTTTATCCCTGAGTATTTATCTTGCTTGATCTTACAACAAATTAAATAGTTATTTAATTGAAATTTAAAAAGTTATTTAATTAAAATTAAAAAATTATAGTAATCTAAGTCAGATTAAAAAAATAGTAATTCAAATCAACTTAAAAATAGTAATTTGAATCAAATTAAAACTAGTAACTGCACAAATATTCAAATTTAGCCCAGTCTGCCTTTCAGCCAATCAGGTCACAGTCTCCTGTGACGTCACTTTGCCAAGTATTCGGCAATTGCAGTGTCGGATCATGCCCTTCACTGGGTGGATCTACAGGTTAGTGTGGAGACTGGATGTGGGGTTGCGAGTGGACGAAGCGATCTGTGGGCGGGTTAACAAGTCCATCCAGAACTACCTGGAAACAAATGATACAGGGGAGGTCTCTGCAGCGACGGTCTGGGAAGCTTTGAAGGCAGTAGTCAGAGGGGAAATAATCTCGATACGGGCCCACAGAGAAAAGGTGGAACGGGCTGAGAGGGATAGATTAGTGGAGGGGATACTCCAGGTGGACAGGAGATACTCAGAGGCCCCGGACACGGGGCTACTGAGGGAGCGGCGGAGGTTACAGGTGGAGTTTGGGCTGTTGACCACAGGGAAATTAGTGGAACAGTTGAGGAAGGCAAGGGGGGCGATCAATGAGTACGGGGAAAATACAAGCAGAATGTTGGCGCGTCAGGTCAGGAAAAGAGAGGCGGCCAGGGAGATAGGTAAAGTAAAGAGTAGAGACGGGAATACTGTCCTGGACCCAACGGAGGTGAACGAGGTGTTTAAGGACTTTTACAGTAAATTAGATGAGTCGGAACCCCTGGCTGGGGTGGAGTGGATGAAGCAATTTCTGGATCAGTTGAGGTTCCCGAGGAGGAGGAGGACCTGGTGAAGGACCTGGTGGGGGGGGGGGGGGGGGGGGGCTGGGTGCCCCAATTGAGATTGAGGAAATAATCAAGGGGCTGGATGACATGCAGTCGGACAAGGCCCCGGGGCCTGATGGCTACCCAGTGGAATTTTATAAGAAGTTTTCAGAGATATTGAGCCCACTGCTGGTGAGGACATTTAACGAAGCAAGAGAGAAGGGAGTCCTCCCCCCAACAATGTCGCAGGCATCGATTTCATTGATGCTGAAACGGGAGAAGGATCCGGAGCAATCGGGTCGTACAAGACGATTTCTCTACTGAATGTGGATGCCAAACTGCTGGCTAAGATACTGGTCACTAGGATAGAGGACTGTGTCCTGGGGGTGACAGGGGAAGACCACACTGGATTTGTTAAGGGCAGGCAACTCAAGGCCAATGTTCCAAGGTTTCTAAAAGTTATTATGATGCCCTCAGAAGGAGAGAAGGCGGAGGTGGTGGTAGCAATGGATGCAGAGAAGGCTTTTGATCGGGTGGAGTGGAATTACCTGTGGGAGGCACTGGGAAGGTTTGGGTTTGGCGACGGCTTTATTGACTGGGTGCGGTTGCTCAATCAGGCAAAGGTAGCGAGTGTGTGTACGAACCGGCTGAGGTTGGGGTACTTTAAACTACACCGAGGAGCACTGGGTCTTGCCCTACGTAGATGACCTGCTCTTGGACATTGCAGACCCGTTGGAGGGGATGGGGGAAGTAATGTGAATCTTGGGGGAATTTGGCAATTTTTCGGGGTATAAATTGAACATGGGGAAAAGCGAGATGTTTGCGATCCAGGCAAGAAGACAGGAGAAGGGACTGGGAGAGCTGCCGCTTAGAATGGTAGGGAAGAGCTTTCGATACCTGGGAATCCAAGTGGCCCGGAAATGGGAGGTACTGCGCAAGTTAAACCTATCCCGGTTGGTAGAACAAATGGAAGGGGACTTTAAGAGATGGGACAAGCTCCCGTTATCACTGGCGGGGAGGGTACAGACCGTGAAAATGACGGTCCTCCCCAGATTTCTGTTTGTCTTTCAGTGCCTCCCCATCTTCATCCCTAAGGCCTTTTTCAAGCCGGTGAATAAGATTATTTTGAGCTTTGTGTGGGTGAGTAAAACCCCGCGAGTGAGGAAAGTGTTGCTGGAGCGCAGAGTGGGGGAGGGTGGGTTGGCGCTGCCGAACTTCTGCAATTACTACTGGGTGGCTAATATAGCCATGATTAGGAAGTGGGTAGTGGGGGAGGGTTCGGCATGGGAGCGGATGGAGGCAGCGTCATGTAAAGACACCAGTCTGGGAGCATTGGTAACGGCACCTCTGCCATTCCCGCCAGCCCGATACTTCACAAGTCTGGTGGTAGTGGCAATTCTGAGGATCTGGGGGCAATGGAGGAGATATAAGAGAGTGGAGGGAGCATCGATTTGGACCCCGATTTATAATAACCACAGGTTTGTACCGGGTAGGCTAGATGGTGGGTTGTGGAGTTAGCAGAGGGCAGGAATTGGAAGGGGGATCTATTTATAGACGGGAGCTTTCCCAGCTTGAAAGCTTTGGAGGATAAATTTAAATTGCCAGCAGGGAATGGTTTTAGGTATTTGCAAGTGAGAGACTTCCTGAAAAAAACAGGTGCCGGCCTTTCCGCTGCTGCCGCCACGGTGGATACAGGATAGAGTAGTTTCCAGTACCTGGGTGGGAGAGGGGACGGTATCGGATATTTACCAGGAGCTTTCGGAGGCGGTGGAAACTCCGGTGGAGGAGCATAAGGGCAAGTGGGAGGATGAGCTAGGAGGAGAGATAGACGCGGGACTATGGCCGGATGCCCTAAGCAGGGTTAATACCTCCTCATCATGCACCAGGCTTAGCCTGATACAATTTAAGGTAGTCCACCGGGCACACATGACAGCGGCTAAGATGAGTAAGTTCTTCGGGGTTGAGGATAGGTGTGCGAGTTGCACGGGAAGCCCAGCAAATCATGTCCACATGTTTTGGACATGCCCGAAGCTTAGGGGGTTTTGGAAGGATTTTGCTAAGGCAATGTCCACGGTGCTAAAAACACGGGTGGTGATGAGTACGGAGGTAGCGATCTTTGGAGTGTCGGAAGACCCGGGAGTTCAGGGAGTGAAAGAGGCCGACGTCTTGACCTTTGCCTCCCTGGTAGCCCGGAGACGGATCTTGTTACTGTGGAGGGACTCGAAGCCCCCCGAGTGTAGAGACCTGGATTAGTGACATGGCTGGGTTTCTCAGTCTCGAGAAAATAAATTTTGCCTTAAGAGGGTCAATGTTAGGGTTCTCCCGAAGGTGGCAGCCGTTCGTCGACTTTCTCGGGGAAAATTAAAATGTCAGCAGATGCAGTATTCCAAAGGGGGTGGGGCGGATTGTTGTTGTATTGTTGAGGTGCATGAAGATTGGGCTGGGGTGGGGGGGGGGGGGGGAATGTTTATTTTACCATGTTGATGTAATTGTTTATGTTATTGTTATAAAAACTTTCAAATACCTGAATAAAATATTATTTCAAAAAAAGAAAAGAGCTGTCAGTATTTTGCCCACCCCCCATCCCACCCCTGCACACTCCCACCCCCCCCACCCCACCTCACCACCACTTTCCACCTCACCCATCCCTAGACAATCTCCTACCTCACCTCGTGGTTCTGCCGGCTCTGAGTTCAACTGGTTCAGATGCTCTGTGAAAAGAGAGAGCAGGGAACTCCTGGTCTGCATGTTTCTGCATCTACAAAGCCAATTGGTTCAGTTATAAAGAGAAAGGAAAGTCAAATATTGTGAAGACAAATATCACATCTGGTATACCTGTTCCAACAACGTAAACCTTTGTGGTGCAGATAGATGTCAGTGATCCCATACCTTTTTCCAAAGAAAGGTAAAGAGCTATTCTGCTATCCAGAAATATTCCGTTCTCATCATTAGCACCACAAAGCACAGTGGGCTAAATAGCTGACTTGTAATGCAGAACAAGGCAGCAGCGCGGGTTCAATTCCCGTACCGGCCTCCCCAAACAGGCGCCAGAATGTGGTGACTAGGGGCTTTTCACAGTAACTTAATTGAAGCCTACTTGTGACAATAAGCGATTATTATTATTATTACAAAACAGATTTACTGACTTTTATAATCACAAGAGTCCTAAGAAGGCCCAAACATAAAGGTTTATTTAGTTAAAGTCATGCAAGGGCGCAAGGCGGCAGGTAGTACATCCAGTCTCAGCTAGGAACATCCGAAAATACCCAGTCCAAAGCTGGCCGGCTTTTATTGGTGGCATTTAACGAGCTCTGCTGTTAGGCCTCTGTCCATCAGCGGGGGCTGTCGTATTCCATGAGCCCCACGGAGAGATCAAGCAGGTCAGCTTGTAGGTCCCATGGGGCTTATTGTAGCCTTCAACCCAAAGTCCGCAAGTCCCTCTGTCACAGAGGGTGGAGGAGGTTTCCTTTGTCGCTTCGCCCATGGTTGCCCGTCCAGCAGTGTCGGGGTTAAGTCGGGGGGGGGGGTCTCATCGCTTCCACGCCAATCGGCTGGGGGTTGCTGACGGCAGTCTCTCCATGGTTAAACTTCAGTCTGAGACTATGAACGCTCTGCTTCCATGTCGGAGCCTGAATCGTCCTTCTTGCGCATCTCTGCATCCTGGCTCTTGGGGCGTGTTGCTCCTTGGGCCCTTGATGACAGGCAGAAGGGATGAAGAGCTGACTGAAATAATAATAAAGGCAAATTACTGTGATTGCTGGAATCTAAAACCAAAACGAAAATGTTCGAAAATCTCAGCAGATCTGGCAGCATCTGTTGGGAGAGAAAAGAGCTAACGTTTTGAGTTCAGATGACCCTTTGACAGAAAAAGTGGGAAATATTTATACTGTGGAGTGAGAATGAAAGATGAGTCATAGCCACAGAAACCCAGGGAGACGGGGTGCTAACAGTCACAGAAACCAGGGGGAGAAAGTGCTAATGGCAGTCCCCAGAGAGAACAAAAGGTGTGAAAGGCCAAACTGCAGAGAAACTAACATCAGAGGGTAAACTGTGACAGATGTAGATGTGGGGGAGGGGCAGGGGGAAGCAAAGGGGGGAAAGGGTAACTAAAGGTGGATAAGATCCCCCCCACCTTATCCATAGATAAAGAATGACAAGAGAGAAAGAAATGGTAAAAAAATAGCGAAAATGAAATTGGATGCAAACAAAGGGGTCGAGGTGGGGTAGAGCGAATCATCTGAAGTTGTTGAGTTCGATGAGTGGGCAGCACGGTAGCATTGTGGATAGCACAATTGCTTCACAGCTCCAGGGTCCCAGGTTCGATTCCGGCTTGGGTCACTGTCTGTGCGGAGTCTGCACATCCTCCACGTGTGTGCGTGGGTTTCCTCCGGGTGCTCCGGTTTCCTCCCACAGTCCAAAGATGTGCAGGTTAGGTGGATTGGCCATGATAAATTGCCCTTAGTGTCCAAAATTGTCCTTAGTGTTGGGTGGGGTTACTGGGTTATGGGGATCGGGTGGAGGTGTTGACCTTGGGTGGGGTGCTCTTTCTAAGAGCCGGTGCAGACTCGATGGGCTGAATGGCCTCCTTCTGCACTGTAAATTCTATGATAATCTATGTTGAGACCCGAAGGCTGTAGCATGCCTAACCGGAAGATGAGTTGTTGCTCCTTCAGTTTGCGTTCAGCTTCACTGGAACATTGTAGCAGGCCAAGGACAGACCTGTGGGCATGGGAGCAAGGTCTTGTGTTAAAATGGCAAGCTGCGGGAAGGTCAGGGTTCTGAATGCTCACAGACCAAAGGTGCTCAGGAAAGCGATCACCCAGTCTGCATTTGGTCTCCGATATAGAGGAGACCACATTGGGAGCACCGAATGCAATAGACCAAATTGGAAGAGGTGCAAGTGAAACGCTGCTTAACCTGGAATGTGTGTTTTGGGCCTGGGATGTTAAGCATAGAAGAGGTAAAGGGGCAGGTGTTACACCTTCTGCGATTGTATGGGAAGGTCCCATGGGTGATGGGAGAGGTGTTGAGTGGTGGCGAAAATGGCGAAGGATTATGCTTTGCATACAGAGGCTGGTGGGGTGAAATGTGAGAACGAGGGGGTCTCTATCCTTGTTCTGGAAGGGAGGAGAGGGGATGAGGGTAGTGGCACGGGGGGTGGACCGCACACTGTTGAGGGCCCTGTCAGCAACTGTAGGTGGGAAATCACGGTTGAGGAAGAAGGAACACATTTTCTAAGCACCATTTTGGAAAGTGGCATCATCGGAACAGATGTGACGGAGGCGAAGGAGCTGAGAGAAAGGGATGGAGTAGGGTGCAAAGAGCTATTGTCTAAATAGCTGTGGGAGGCAGTGGGCTTGTAGTGGATATTAGTAGATAGTCTATTGCCGGAAATGGAGACAGAAAGGTCAAGGAAGGGAACGGAAGTGCCTGATATGGACCAAGTGACAGTGATGGAGGGGTGGAAACTGGAAGCGAAGTTGATTAAATTTTCCAGGTCCGGACGAGAGGCAGCACGGTTTTGTGAAGGGGAGGTCGTGTCTCACTAACTTGATAGAGTTTTTCGAGGAGGTCACTAAGATGATTGATGCAGGTAGGGCAGTGGATGTTGTCTATATGGACTTCAGTAAGGCCTTTGATAAGGTCCCTCATGGTAGACTAGTACAAAAGGTGAAGTCACACGGGATCAGGGGTGAGCTGGCAAGGTGGATGCAGAACTGGCTAGGTCATAGAAGGCAGAGAGTAGCAATGGAAGGATGCTTTTCTAATTGGAGGGCTGTGACCAGTGGTGTTCCACAGGGATCAGTGCTGGGACCTTTGCTCTTTGTAGTACATATAAATGATTTGGAGGAAAATGTAACTGGTCTGATTAGTAAGTTTGCAGACGACACAAAGGTTGGTGGAATTGCGGATAGCGATGAGGACTGTCGGGGGATACAGCAGGATTTAGATTGTCTGGAGACTTGGGCGGAGAGATGGCAGATGGAGTTTAATCCGGACAAATGTGAGGTAATGCATTTTGGAAGGTCTAATGCAGATAGGGAATATACAGTGAATGGTAGAACCCTCAAGAGTATTGAAAGTCAAAGAGATCTAGGAGTACAGGTCCACAGGTCATTGAAAGGGGCAACACAGGTGGAGAAGGTAGTCAAGAAGGCATATGGCATGCTTGCCTTCATTGGCCGGGGCATTGAGTATAAGAATTGGCAAGTCATGTTGCAGCTGTATAGAACCTGAGTTAGGCCACACTTGGAGTATAGTGTTCAATTCTGGTTGCCACACTACCAGAAGGATGTGGAGGCTTTAGAGAGGGTGCAGAAGAGATTTACCAGAATGTTGCCTGGTATGGAGGGCATTAGCTATGAGGAGCGATTGAATCAACTCGGTTTGTTCTCACTGGAACGAAGGAGGTTGAGGGGAGACCTGATAGAGGTATACAAAATTATGAGGGGCATAGACAGAGTGGATAGTCAGAGGCTTTTCCCCAGGGTAGAGGGGTCAATTACTAGAGGGCATAGGTTTAAGGTGAGAGGGGCAAGGTTTAGAGTAGATGTACGAAGCAAGTTTTTTACGCAGAGGGTAGTGGGTGCCTGGAACTCGCTACCGGAGGAGGTAGTGGAAGCAGGGACGATAGGGACATTTAAGGGGCATCTTGACAAATATATGAATAGGATGTGAATAGAAGGATACGGACCCAGGAAGTGTAGAAGATTGTAGTTTAGTCGGGCAGCATGGTCGGCACGGGCTTGGAGGGCCGAAGGGCCTGTTCCTGTACTGTACATTTCTTTGTTCTTTATTGTTCTTTGAGAGCTTGAAGCGGCACCAAAATAGTAATTAATGTAACGGTAAAGGAGTTGTGGGAGGGGATCCGGGTAGGCCTGGAACAAGGAATGTTCCACATACCCCAGAAAAAGGCAAGCGTAGCTAGGAGCCATGCGGGTACCCATTGCTACACCTTTGATTTGGAGAAAATGGGATGAGTTAAAGGAGAAGTTGTTGAGAGATACAACGAGTTCAGCCAGGCGAGGGAGAATGGTGGTGGGTGGAAATTGTCCAGGCCTCTTTTCAAGAAAGAAGCGAAGAGCTCTCAGGCCATCCAGGTGTGGGATGGAGGTGTAGAGGGATTGCACATCCATGGTGAATAGAATGCGGTTAGGGCCCGCGAACTGCAAGCTGACAATATGACGCAGGCCATCAGAGGAATCCCGGATGTAGGTGGGGAGGGAATGGACCAGAGGAGTGAGGATGGAGTCAAGATAAGAGGAAATAAGTTTGGTGGGGCAGGAGCATGCTGACACAATGGGCCTGCCGGGACAGCCCTTTTTGTGGATTTTGGGAAATAGGTAAAAGAGGGCTGACTGGAGGTGGGAGACTATAAGGTTGGGAGACTCTGAAGAGCTGGCTCATCTGGCGGGGCTGGTCCTTGCGCAGGCTCCCTGCCTTTAATGTGGTCAACGTGCTCTTGTACCCCCTGCTCCTTGGTATTTACTGTATAAGCGACCGGTCCGGACTTCTCCTCTGTGGTTCCTGGTACCCATGGGGAAATGTCAAGTAAAGGCTGGTCCTCAGTCTTTGGCCATCAGCAACTGCACTGGCACCACCTGCGGTCGTTACATGTGGTGTGGTCCGATAGCTAAACAGGAATCATGCCAACTTTATCTCCAAGAATCCCATGTCCTGTTTCATTATGCATCTCTTAAAGATCTGCTCCGTCTGATCAGCCAAGCTGTTTGAAGAGGGGTAGTATGGAGCGGTCCAAAGGTGTTCTACTTCATGAAATGTGAAAATTCCTCACAAGTAAAATGGATGCCGTTATCAGTAACGAGTACCTCCAGGCTGGTGCGGGGTTTACTCGGCCGTGTTGAATCTGTACCTTTGTACAATCAATGATGGTTTGGGGTCATTATGGTCTCCTACAAGTGCTACCAGCTCATCGAAGGTCTTCAAATCTGGGGCTGACGGGTAGGTGAGGCTTTTAATGATGCTAAAGGTCGGAGCCTGCATGTGGTGTGGAGTATTACCTTTTATCGATCGTCTCTTATAATGGCATTCGCCAGAAAGAAGTAGCGTATTCACTCAGCGTACTGGGCCCAGTTCTCTACGCTTTTGTCAAAAGCATCGAGCCTAATGAAGAGCAGCATTTTAAAATTTGTTCTGACCTTCCACCCTTGTCTCAAAATTCAATCATGGTCCGGATGTCCAGAATCAGTGCCAGTAGTTCTGTTTTGCCTCGTCGCCAGTATTATAATTACAGGTCCAAACTTAAAGGTTTATTTAGTTAAATACATGTAAGGTCACAAAGCAGTGGGCAGGACATCCAGTCTCAGCCTGGACCATCCAAAGGTGCCGGTTCCCATCCTGGCCAGCTTTTATTGGTCCGAATTAATGAGCCCCGCTGTTAGGCCTCCGCCCCTCAGCATATTCCACGAGCCCTATGGGAAGAACAATCGGGTCATCCCTGGGGGTCTCGTGGAGGTTATTACACTGACAGTACACCAAATTTATTTTTGAGGAACTTTGTTGTTCTCAAAATGTCTGGCATGTTTGCTTACATACCAGCTATGACTGTGCTTCAAAGGAAGCCATTACCTGTGAGGCACCGTGTCCATTTTCTTTTTCAAAGAGTGGCAAGTATGCATGTAGACATAAAACCTGAAAATAGTCCATAAACACGGCAGCATTTCATAGAATCGTAGAATCATAGAAGTTTACAGCATGGAAACAGGCCCTTCGGCCCAACCAGTCCATGCCGCCCAGTTTGTGGAGAGAGAATTAGACTTAATCGGACACATATGATCATTCTACAGAACTAAAGAGGGATAGAAATGTAATGAATTATGCATTTGGAGAGACCGGTGGAGGAGGTGGGGCAGAATAGAAGGACAGAGATATGTTGGAGCAAAGGAGAGATTGCCCAATATCATACAAGGGATGCTTGCTTTAAAACTTTACACTGGGTCCGTCCTTTATTAGATTCAAGAGCACTGGTATTGAAGAACCAGCACATGTGCAACATCATTTGAAGGTCAGTGCTGTCCTGCACTAAGGTTTAAGGCTTCACCTAGATATGTCAATTTGTTTTAAAAGCTCCTCAATGTGTAACGAGAAAGCAATAGGTTTTCTCCCCCCTTTGATTTGAATTATGAATCTTCCTGACAATGGAGAGGTTCCCCGTGCCCCAGTCCATGAACATAGTTGTGTTCAGAGTGGGCAGCTCTTTTTCTGACACCCCTACAACATGTTCTCTGTTGCCGAGCAACTCCAAAAACAGTGTCACTGGCAGGCACCGACTGATACCAAGTTCAAAGTTTGCTGTTCCGTCAAGACGAGGGTTGAAAGATAAGTTAGATTTGAAAGATAAGTTTCAGCTTTATTTGTGAGGTGATAAAAGTGATTTGTGGAAGGCATCTGCGTCTGGCGTTGCTATTCCACTGACCCCCATGCTATAACTCCAATATAAATGGCTGCAAACTGAGGCATCCACAGATATCCGTCTGAAGTCGTGACAATTCATGACATTTCTCAGCTTCTGAATTCACTTCACTTCAGATTCAGAATAGCAAAATTATTTGTATCTGATGAAATATGTCTTATAAATGTAATAATTTAAACTGAATTGAATATACCTTATGGCATCAAATTCTGGGCATGTATTCAGCAAATGAACCAAAATATAGGTCAGTATGAGGTGGTATGGTTAGGTAGGAAGAATGGGGAGATCATATGGTTCTTGAAAATAAAGACAAAAACTGTGGAAGAGATGTGAATCCGGATGTCCGGCCTCCAAACGTAGCACCTACCATTTCCATAGATGCAGGAATGGTCCCGGTTGGGTTTTACGCATGTGCTTTTGTGGAGGCAGCTGTCCATTGAAATCAGCACTGCCTCCACTCATGCACGATTTTAGTGTGAGGGGTGTGTGAATGTGTGCAGAGCTGAGGTGATAGGATCAGATCTGAACTTTGGGGACATGTTTGTATACTTTTCCTCTTTTGGAGAGGAAAGGTATCCCTTTGGACTTGATTCCATCACGTTTTGGGAAGGTAAGTTGCTCTTTGGAAGAAATAAGGTGCACTTTCGGACTTCAAAACGTAGGCATGAGTATGCTTAAAAAGTCCATGAACTCATTAGATACTTGTTCCTGACAGTTCCAAAGTGTCAAGATGAACAGTCAAAGACAGCTGTCAAGATGCCAAGGCTTTTAAAACACCTGCTCTTTAACTCTATGGAAAAAACGGTTTACAGTGTTAAAAATGTGATTATTTGCTATTTCATTTTGTCCGTTGGCATAAACTATAGAGATACCATTACTGGATTAATGCTACATGGCTGATGACACAACTATTCATTATCACAGCAGGGTGCTTGCCATTTCACAGTTTGGTAGGCGGCTCCAAATGGTTATAGACTCTTTGAAGTGGAACTATGAATTACTGTGAATTACATTGCTTGTTTTTATAAACGTTATGACACCCTGGGTAGAGTGTGTTCGATTCCAGCCCCACACACCGTGGAGTCTCAACACAAGTGAAATAACCAATAACTCGCAGAGAGTTTCCGAGGTTTGTGGCCCTTGACTGCTCCAATGACTTACAGGCACCAGATTTGTAAGTGAAACACAGCAACTGTTTATTTATTTAAAAAATAGAGATAAGACATGCAATATTATAATAGAATAATGGCCAGCTTATGTACTATTCCCACCCTTTACCATCCCAACCTTTACCCAAAGACTCACAAGACCAACACACACAGAGGGAGAGGGGATGGGTAAAAATAGTAGGAATTAAAATGTGAAATGCAAGATGTGCGTCCTTCTTTCAGATGTTGAAGTTGTTGCAGCAGGAGGCTGTCCTTCAAGGATGCAAAGTATGTGGAACCACCGGTTCGATCGCTTCCCAGGATCTTCTGACAGGACATTCAGTCAGAACCCCCAGGGATTCCTCTGGGGACATCACTTTAACTTTTATTGACCTGGGCCTTCAGTCCAAAAGAAGAGCATCATGCCTGTGCAGCTATTACTTGCTTCCAACTCCACCAGAATGACAAGCAGCCATTCTGAGACAAGAACAGAGTTCCCCACATGAAATTTTAAAAGGGTTTTTAAACTACTGCCCCTGCTTTCAGCTGCCTTGCCTGAATTTCCTTAAGATTTCTCTCCTGTCAAATAACTGAGAGCTGTCTCAGCCTGAGTATAACTCTTACTAGAATGTCCTCCAACTTTACTGAGGAGAAAACAGTCTCCAATCGGGCGTCTGAGTGAGATTCACCTTTTCAGGAAGAGAGAAACCCAAAGAGCTTTCTTTAGCTCTGAGTTCAAAATTAAACATTCTGCCTTGGCAGAACATTCCAGAACGGTCAGCACCAAGCAGCATAGATTATCAGGGAAGAGCTTGGCAATGTAAACAGCTCATTGGCCGACAGCCAAATCTATCAAGATGAGTCCTCACTGAAGTCAGGTCAAATAGCAAACGCTGTTGGAGATTCCTTTTTAATATTAAAGGTAAAGTCCATCTTAAAGGCACACGTGCCATTAATTGTTCAGGTAGAAACATTGAAATAGTAAAAATACGGAAACTAAAAAGAAAAACAAGGGACAGACCGGGATTAACAGGAGGATCCTTACATAAGAGATAATCAGATTGAATGAAATGATTGTTGTTATAAGGGATAATGTAGTTAAAGGAATGCAAATATAGTAAATGGATTATTGTGAATCAGAGTCTTGGAAATGTATTTTATTTAATCTCAGCATGGGTCCTGAGATCTTCTCATTGTGGATACTGGGTGATCACCATGGTATGTGTAAGGACTACGGGTTGAGGATGGGGAGCATGGGATGGCATTAGTTGGAAGTAAGTTGGAATAAGGACTATAAAGGTCCATGGGTGTGGGGGAAGGGAAAGGATTGGCATGGAGGATATAACAGGCCATGGGAAAATGGGTATGGAGCACGGATTGGCATTGATCAGGTATGGGGAGTTGTGGGGATAAGAGGGAGTGTGAAGTATGAGGGTTAGGGGGGATATTTTCTTTTCTTTTTTTAATGCAGTCCCCCTCCTGTCGTCTCCCGCTACCAGTGGTTGTGCGTGGCTTCCTGGGGTAAGGGGGGGAATGATGACAATGACACAGAAAATGACAGTGTTAGACAAATCGGCGCATGCTGCCCAGGGGGTGAGTAGGTGATGGCCTCAGTGGTCATGGCAGCCGGTATGGGTACCCACTAGTGGTGCAGGGTGGGGGTTCAACCACCTCCAGGGGGCGGGGTGTAAGGTTACGGGTGTGTGGCATAGGGGATGGTGCCGGGGTACACTGCTGCCTACTCCCCCTGGTTGCCCTGAGAAGTTTGTGCACTTTTTTCCGGCATTGCTGACCCGTTTGGATGGTGTTGCCCATGGCGCTCATGGCCTCTGCCACCTGCGCCCAGGCATTGCGAACGGCGGCGGCTGTCAGCCTCCTTTTGGGGCTGGGTACAAGGTCATCTGCCGCTCCCCCACCTCGTCCAACAGAGTCTCCAGCTCGGCACTGGTGAACCTGCTCTCCTCACTGTCATCTTGTTGGCTAGGATGGTGTGTGTGTGAGAGAGAATTGTTTGTATGCGGCTGCAGCTTGTCAGCCTTTGGGTGTCAATCGCAAAACCAGCGAATCCAGCATCGGTTCAAATTCGAATTGATTGTGTTCCACGTAGCGCCGGTTCTAGCCCCTTAATGGTAACAGAATCGGTCCAGGTGCAACCCCGTTTCTTTCTGTCGTAAAAGCCCACTGATTCTGCGTTGGCATCAACAATTAGTCTCAGAAACGTAGAATCCTGCCCCTGGTTCTAGAAGAACCTGAACTGACATCTAGCTGCAATTTGATGGCATGAAGATAAAGGTAAAGTCGCCATAGTCCCAGATGACCACAGGCTGTTTTTCCCTTTGAGGGGAAGAGCTGACTGGTGATAATTTAACCAGGGAGTCACCACACCTCGGATGCGGGGAAAGGTTGAGAATGCGGTGGGGGGGAGGGGGGCCTTCATGAACAACCTCAGCCGATACAGAAGTCAACCTTCGCCGCTGGCCTCGTTCTTCATCACAAGCCAGCTCTCTAGCCAAGTGAGCTAAACCAATGGCACTATTGAGTAAGCCTCCCAACACTTTGCTGATTATTGGGAACAGGCATATTGAGTGATAGTTATGCGGGCTAGTCTTATCTTTCTGTTTTGAGAATAAGATGTACCTGGACAAATATACATATTGTCCGATAAATCACGTATTGTGCCTCAGAGATTAAAGAATTCTGAGATATTGAATTAGTTGAGCAATAAATTTGAAGATTGTTTGGAAACGAATAATAGAGCCTGGCAATGCTTTGGGACACAAAAAAATAAACATGTTTTTCACTTTGCAGTGTATGAAAATAAAAGCAATGCCATTCGTGGAAAGAGCAGATCTGGTGAAGCTTTGCCTACCCCGTTAGTTAAGGGCGATTCACTGACATGTTACTTAGACTTTAGGATAACCTATAGACTGGCCTGCAGCCATGACAGGAGTCTACACCAAGGCAAACATGGCATAAATTACAGCTGCCCTGCCGTGACCCACTCACAAATCCATTCAATACTGAGCTACAAAGCTATTTTCAAACTGGGAGCAGTCTGGCCATATGGAAAATACGTGATGTGATGCCAGGAAGAAAAAGTTACTGAAATACCCCTGTTAGTAACAAATTTGCAAAGACACCTGTATGGAGCATCTGTGATTTCTGAATTTAATGAAAAGGGTTAATGTCTTTGTTAAAATAGTATTGAGTGGCTGATGCAGCTTGGTTGTGAAGGAGGTGCATTGTAAACAGACTCACAGCGTGGTGCAAGTGGGAATTCAGTGCTGAGTGGAGTGGAGGTGCTTCCTGTTTCCTCTAGAAATCCTGGTGGCCTGTGTTCCAGGTAAATATTTAATTTAATCTACTCATAAATTAAACTATACCAAACAATTAGTTGGAAGGCAAAATACTGTAAGCTTAGTTGATTGGATACAAAGGGCGGGATTTTCCAACCTTTCTTGCCAGCGGGAACGTCTGCTCCCACTGAAGGTGAATCTCCAGCGGCAGGTCCCTCAGCGGTGGGACTGGTGAGCCATTTAAAACGGCAAAGACATCGATGGGGCCGGACGATCCTGCTGGTGGCCAATGTCAAGACCGCTTCGGCACCAGAAAACATGTCACCGGCGGGACGGAAGGTCCCACCTTAGTGGAATTTTCTAGTCGCACACACGTGGCGGGCATTTTCCAGACCTGACAAAAAGTAAATAGATTTTTGTTTGCCTCTCCAAATTTTTCATTCCATTATCGACTTTTGGCCCATGACAGGATGTGAAAATCCCAACCGTAGACTAATTAAATTAGTAAAACAAGGACAGATCAGGTTGATAGCGCAGGTGGTGTGCTAAAACTGCAGCATATGGAAGTTTGTGGAGGACATTGCAGTCATTGAATGATCAGATCTTCAGTAAGTGTCTGAATCTTGAAGAACTTTGGGCTGAATTTTCCCAAAAAATGACAAAAGGGCAATTCTCCGGAAAAATTTCTAAGTGTGAAAGCGAGCGGGATTTGCCGCCCAGCGAGGCCGTCAATGCAATTCAATGTTAACTGGTCCACTTAACGAGGCCTTCCGGGCTTCTTATCACAAATGAAGGCTCGCCAGCTGATTCATCGGGACCGCGCTCGCAAGCCCCCCGCTAACAAGGTTGAGCAACACGTAAACTGCAGCTGCTCAGCCAATCCCAGGCAGCTCGCAACAATGGCGCCCAGGAGACCCGCACAAGATTCCGAGATGCTGACTTGGGGAGGCTGCTAGATGCCGTGGAGGCCAGGCTGGATGTCCTGTTCCCCCGAGGGTTCCTGAGAGTCAGCCACAAGGCAGCCAGTGCTGCCTGGGATGAGGTGGCAGCAACTGTCAGCTCAGGGAGTATGGCCAGGTGGACTGGCCTTCAGTGCTGTAAAAAGGTCAACTACCTACCAGGACCGGGCAGCACGGGTGAGTGGACAGCAACACAAACCACCCCACCCGCCGTGGGAGTATGCACCCCCAACTCCCCATGCGACCCCCAGCCTTTCCTCCAACCTGTAAACCCCACCCCCCCATGCCTCCTTCACACCCCCTCTCCCACCACTGTGAACCACATGTGTGGCTAACGATGCTCTTGCTGTGTCTCCTCAGGAAAAGGTCTCCCATAACCATCTCTGTGCTGCGACAACAGTGGCATCCTCGGAGCTCTACTCTGAGGAGAAACACCTCGTAGTCAGTCGAGGGTGCCACCCGGGACTGGCCTCCGCCGTCGGCTGGAGTATCTGCGGGAGAATGGACATGTGGTCAGTGGGAGGGATGGGCAAGCCTGTAAGGCAATAACAACTCACGGTTAACAGGTCCTCCAGGTGGTGTCTGGTGGTTCCTTACCTCTACGACGTCCGCCATTCTCCACGTTGATGTCTGCCCTGTCATCGGCCACACCAGTCACCTCCAGGGTGTGCTCCTCAAAGGCGGTGAGGATTCTGATGTCAAGCACACCACAGCCTGTCTGGGCCCTCTCCCAGCGATTGTGGGAGAGCTTTTTGTGAGGAGACACAGACAGGTCATCATTAGCCACATGCATGGTTCCCAGTGGAGGGAGAGGGGGAAGTGTGAAGGAAGGGTTTGGGGGGGGGGGGGGGGGGGGGGTTGAAGGGGGAGTGGTGGTCACATGGAGAGTTGGGGGGGGCACGTTGTTTGGGGGTGCGTTGGTGTCTACTCACTCTTGCTGCCCGGTGTAGGTCATTGACCTTTTTACCTTTTTCCAGCACTGGAGGCCAGGCCTCTTGGTCACACTCCTGACGCTCCCAGCTGACATCACCTTCTCCCAGGCAGCACTGGCTGTCTTATGGCACACCCTCCTGGACCCTTGGGGAATAGGACATCCCTCCTGACTTTCTCAGCATCTAGCAGTCCCCCCAAGTCGGCATTGCCGAATCTAAGGCCTCATTAAGTGGACCAATTAACGTTAAATAGTATTACCGGCGTTGCTGGGCGGAGTGCTGGGAAGCTCGCAGCAGTTCCCGCTCAGTACAACACTCAGAGATCTTTCTGGGGAATTGTGTCCTTTTCTATTTTATGGGAAAATTCTGCCCAATGTGCATTAATGACTGGGATGAAGGAAGCTGTGGATAGTGTTGGCAGAGGCTCCAATTTCTAATCATCACATGACTGACCAGGATCTCTCCTACTCTTAGCACCTGCCTTTGGTGTACGTTGGAAGAATTGACAAGTTGATACTCAATCTGTTTGGCAACATTATGAATGCACATTCCTTGGCCAAGTTACGCACGAGGACAGCTGAATGATAAGCCCAATGCCAACAAAGGTAAAGGATTACACATTGGGTGAAAATATGTAACAAAATTCTTTAATTAATTAAAACAAATTATCACATGAAGACGTTGAAAGCAATTTGAGACGAGTAATAAACAGATGGCTTTTAATGATCCAAGTTCCCACCTTATACCTGGGCTTGAGTGTAAATAACTGAATGTGCAAGATACAACTGTTGTAAACTTGCTTTCTGTATACATAACTCTGCACTTTCTTTAGCACAAATCATATCCTGAAGTAGACATACAAGAGAGAGAATTTACATGGTTTTATTTTATTTTTTTAAAATTAATTTTAATGGGTGTCGCTGATTAGGCCAGCATTTATTGCCCAGCGCTAGTTGCCCTTCAGAAGGTGGTGGTGAGTTCCCTTCTTGAATCGCTGCAGTCTCTGAAGTGTAGGTGCACCCACAATGCTGTCAGGGAGGGAGTTCCAGGATGTTGCCCCAGCGACAATGAGGGAACAGCGATATATTTCCAAGTCGGGGTGGTGAGTGACTTGGAGGTGAACCTCCATGTGGTGGGCTTCCCAGGTATCTGCTGCTCTTGTCCTTCTCGACGATAGTTGCCGTGGGTTTGGAAGGTGCTCCTAAGGAACCATGGTGAGTTACTGCAGTGCATCTTGTAGACGGTACACACGACTGCCACTGTTCTTCGGTGGTGGAGGAATTAGATGTTTGTGGAAGAGGGAGCAATCAAGTGAAAGAGAAAATGCTGGAAAATCTCAGCAGGTCTGACAGCATCTGTAGGGAGAGAAAAGAGCTAACGTTTCGAGTCCGATGACTCTTTGTCAAAGCTAACAGTCAGAGAAAGTGGGAAATGTTTATACTGTGGAGTGAGAATGGAAGATGAGTCATAGCCACAGAAACCCAGGGAAACCGGGTGCTAATAGCCACAGAACCCTAGGGGAAAGAGTGCGAATGTCACAGAGAGAACAAAAGATGTGAAAGGCCAAACAACAGAGAAATTAACATCAGATGATGAACTGTAGATGTGGGGGGAGAAGGGGGAAGGAAAGAGGAGAAAGGTCAAGCAAAGGTGGATAAGATTGGTGGTGGTGGGGGGGGGGGGGGGGGATTAAATATATATTAAGAAAGAAAGAAATGGTAAAAGACAGTTAAAATGAAATGGGATGAAAACAAATGGGTCGAGATGGTGTAGAGCTGATCATCTGAAGTTGTTGAATTCGATATTGAGACCGGAAGACTGTAGCGTGCCGAACCGGAAGATGAGATGTTGTTCCTCCAGTTTGCGTTAAGTTTCACAGAAACATTATAGCAGGCCAAGAACAGACATGTGGGCATGGGAGCAGGTTCTTTTGTTAAAATGGCAAGCAACGGGACGGTCAGGGTCCTGAATGCGCACAGACCGGGTTGTCAAGCGGGCTGCTTTGTCCTGGGTGGTGTCAAGCTTCTTGGGTGGTTGTTGGAGATGACTCATATAGGAAAGTGGAGAGTATTCAATTGCACTCCTGACTTGCGACTTGTTTTTTTTTTATTCTTCCAATTAAGGGGTGATTTAGAATGGCCAATCCATCTACCCTTCACATCTTTGGATTGTGGGGTGAAACCCACACAGACACGGGGAGAATGTGCAAACTCCACAGGAACAGTGACCCGGGGCCGGGATCAAACTCGGGTCCTCAACTTGTGCCTTGTAGGTAGTGGACAGACTTTGGCGAGTTACTCACCGTAGGATTCCTAGCCTTTGACCTGTTCTGGTAGCCACAGTACTAATATGGCTAGTCCAGCTCAGTTTCTGATCAACGATAACCCCCAGGATGTTGATTGTGAGGGATTCAGTGATGGTAATGCCATTGAATGTCAAGGGGCGATGGTTAGATCCTTTCTGGAAGGAGATGGTCATTGCCTGGCACTTGTGTGGCATGAATGGAACTTACCACTTGACAGCCCAAGGCTGGATATTGTCCAGATCTTTCTGCGTTTGGACACGGACTGCATCATTATCTGAAGAGTCGCGAATGGTGCTGAACATTATCCAGTCATCTGCAAATATCCCCACTTCTGACCTTATGGTGGAAAGGAGGTCATTGTTGAATCAGCTGAAGATGGTTGAGCCTAGGACACTGCCCTGAGGAATTCCTACAGTGATGTCCTGAAGCTGAGATGATTAACCTCCAACCACCACAACCATGGTCGTTTCTGCTGGGCTCATCCGTCTGATAGCGATGGTTGGTCTTGAACTTGTCTTCTGGTCGTAAAGCTGCACTTGGTTTTAGGCGTAGGCCAGTGTGGTAGTCACCACTGTCGTATATATATCACATATGAGGTGATTATGGTTAGCCTCCTGTACTACAGGTACGGGGGTAGATCCCTGCCTGCTGGCTCCGCCCAGTAGGCGGAGTATAAATATGTGGGCTCTCCGAGCTGCAGCCATTTTGGCAGCAGCTGTGGGAGGCTACACATCTCTGCGTAATAAAGCCTCGATTACACTCAACTCTCGTCTCGTCGTAATTGATAGTGCATCAATTTTACGCAGAGATTTTACAACATGGATCTCCGCATCAAGCCTGATTGCCTGCAGCTGTACCCTCGAGCAGACAACGCCAAGTCGGCCTTCGCACATTGGCTAGCTTGCTTTGAAGCATACATCGAATCTGCGACAGAACCACCCTCAGAGGCACAGAAACTCCAGATCCTGTATACGTGGCTGAGCTCCAATATCTTTCCCCTCATCTGGGACGCGCCGACCTACGCTGAGGCCATGGCGCTACTGAAGGAGAACTGCACCCAACAGACCAACAAACTCTACGCCAGGCACCTCCTGTCCACGCGGCATCAACTCCCCGGTGAGTCTGTGGAAGATTTCGCCCTGGCGAGGGGCTGCAATTGCCAGGCCGTTTCGGCCGTTGAACATTCTGAATTCCTGATTAGAGACGCTTTCGTTACGGGCATAGGGTCAGCATACATCCGTCACCGCCTCTTAGAAGGGGCTACCCTCGACCTCGTGGCGACCAAGAAACTTGCGATCTCATTCACAGTCGCCTCCCGCAATGTCCAGGCGTGCGCCCCCAACCGCCCCCCCCCCCTCCTGGACATCATGGACCCCGCCAGCGAACACCTCATCGTGGACCCCACCAGCGACCGCTCCCAGCCAACCCCAAGCCTGCGCTGCGCGGCAGCCAACCAACCCCGGGGGACCCAAGTGCTACTTCTGCGGACAAACAAAACACCCCCGGCAGCGCTGCCCGGCACAGAGTGCGATCTGCAAGGCCTGCGGGAAGAAAGGATATTTCGCGGCTGTGTGCCAGGCTTGCTCAATCGCCGCTATTGTCCCTGCACTCCCCACGTGTGACCCGTGGGCGCCACCATCTTCCTCGCCTCAGACCATGTGCGGCCCGTGGGCGCCGCCATCTTGCTTGCCTCAGAACACGTGTGGCCCATGAGCGCTGCCATCTTGCTTGCCTCAGGACATGTTCGGCCCGTGGGCGCCGCCATCTTTAACACCGCCCGCCACATGCGCCCCATAGGCGCCACCATCTTCCCCGCCCCAGGACCCCTACTCATCGGGCATCCCATCGGGCCGCTCGTCACCTGCAACCGCCGCCGTCCAGCCAGGGGCCTTCAAACGCCAGCTGCGTCTCGCCTCCATCACGACCGACCAGTCCCATCCGCACAACCTCGTGACCGCGTTGACGACAGTGAAGGTCGATGGGCACAAGATATCATGCCGTCTGGACTCCGGGGGCACTGAGAGCTTCATCCACCCTGATACAGTAAGGCGCTGCTCCCTCGCGGTACACCCCATTAACCAGAAAATCTCCCTGGCCTCCGGATCCCACTCCGTGGCGATCTGGGGGTACTGCATCGCCACTCTCACTGTCCAGGGCGTAGAGTTCAGCGGCTTCTGGCTCTATGTCCTCCCCAACCTCTGCGCTGCCTTGCAACTCAGTCTGGACTTCCAGTGCAACCTCCAGAGCCTAACACTGAAATTTGGCGGGCCCCTACCACCCCTTACTGTCTGCGGTCTCACGACCCTTAAGGTCGACCCGCCTTCTCTGTTTGCAAACGTCTCCCCGGATTGTAAACCCGTCGCCAACAGGAGCAGACGGTACAGTGCCCAGGACAGGACCTTCATCAGGTCTGAGGTCCAGCGGCTACTGCAGGAAGGCATCATTGAGGCCAGCAACAGCCCCTGGAGAGCCCAAGTGGTAGTTGTGAAAATTGGGGAGAAAAACAGGATGGTCATTGACTACAGTCAGACCATCAATCGGTACACGCAGCTCGACGCGTACCCCCTCCCACGCATATCTGATATGGTCAATCAGATTGCACAGTACCGGGTCTTCTCGACAGTGGACCTGAAATCCGCCTACCACCAGCTCCCCATCGCAAGGCGGACCGCCCGTACACCGCGTTTGAAGCGGACGGCCGCCTTTACCACTTCCTTAGGGTTCTTTTCGACGTCCCTAATGGGGTCTCGGATTTCCAACGGGAGTTGGACCGAATAGTTGACTGGTACGGACTGCGGGCCACCTTCCCGGTGGCATACAAGATGATCAGAGGATTGGATAGGGTGGACAGTGAGAGCCTTTTTCCTCGGATGGTGATGTCTAGCATGAGGGGACATAGCTTTAAATTGAGGGGAGATAGATATAAGACAGATGTCAGAGGTAGGTTCTTTACTCAGAGAGTAGTAAGGGCGTGGAATGCCCTGCCCGCAACAGTAGTGGACTCTCCAACACTAAGGGCATTCAAATGGTCATTGGATAGACGTATGGACGATAAGGGAATAGTGTAGATGGGCTTGAGAGTGGTTTCACAGGTCGGCGCAACATCGAGGGCCGAAGGGCCTGTACTGCACTGTAATGTTCTATGTTCTATGTTTCCATACCTGGATAACGTCACCATCTGCGGCCACGACCAGCAGGACCACGACGCTAACCTTTCCAAATTCCTCCACACCGCCAAACTCCTCAACCTAACCTACAACAAGGAGAAATGCGTGTTCAGCACTAACGATTAGCCACCCTCGGCTATATGGTTCAAAATGGAGTTCTAAGGCCCGCCCCCGATCGCATACGCCCCCTCATGGAACTCCCCCTTCCCCACTGCCCCAAGGCCCTCAAACGATGCCTGGGGTTCTTCTCATACTATGCCCAGTGGCTCCCTAACTATAGGGACAAGGCCCGCCCACTCATTCACTCCACTGTTTTCCCACTGACGGCCGAGGCTCACCAGTCCTTCAAACGTCTCAAGGGCGACATCGCCAAGGCCGCGATGCACGCGGTCGATGAGACGCTCCCCTTCCAAGTCGAGAGTGATGCATAAGACGTTGCTCTGGCCGCCACCCTCAACCAGGCAGGCAGGCCCGTGGCATTCTTTTCACGCACCCTCCATGCCTCCGAAATTCGGCACTCCTCCATTGAGCAGGAGGCCCAAGCCATAGTAGAAGCTGTGCGACATTGGAGGCAGTACCTGGCCGGCAGGAGATTCACTCTCCTCACTGACCAACGGTCGGTTGCCTTCATGTTCAACAACACACAGCGGGGAAAGATCAAAAATGATAAGATCTTGAGGTGGACAATCGAGCTCTCCACCTACATTTACGAGATTTTGTATCCCTCCGGTAAGCTCAACGAGTCCCCTGATGCCCTATCCCGAGGTACATATGCCAGCGCACAAGTGGGCTGACTCCGGACCCTGCACGACGATCTCTGTCACCCAGGGGTAACCCGGTTCTTTCACTTCATTAAGGCCCACAATCTACCCTACTCCATCGAGGAAGTCAGGGCTATCACCAGAGACTGCCAGATCATCGCGGAGTGTAAACCTCACTTCTACCGGCCAGACCGAGTGCACCTGGTGAAGGCCTCCCGCCCCTTTGAACGCCACAGCGTGGATTTCAAAGGGCCCCTCCCCTCCACCGACTGAAACACGTACTTTCTTAACCTGGTCGACGAATACTCCAGGTTCCCCTTCGTCGTCCCATGCCCCGATATGACGTCTGCCACCATCATCAAAGCCCTCAACACCATCTTCGTTCTGTTCGGTTTCCCCGCCTATGTCCACAGCGACCGGTGATCCTCATTTATGAGCGATGAGCTGCGCCAGTACCTGCTCAGCAAGGGCATCGCCTCGAGCAGGACGACCAGCTACAACCCCCGGGGGAACGGGCAGGTTGAGCAGGAAAATGGGACGGTCTGGAAGGCAGCCCAGCTGGCTCTATGGCCCAGGAATCTCCCGGCCTCCCGCTGGCAGGTGGTCCTCCCCGACGCCCTTCGCTCCATTCGGTTGCTCCTTTGCACGGCGACTAATGAAACTCCCCATGAACGTCTCTTTGCCTTCCCCAGGAAGTCCACCTCCGGGGTTTCGCTCCCAACGTGGCAGGCAGCTCCAGGACCCGTTCTCCCCCGCAAACATTTGCGGCTCCTCAAGGCGGACCCGTTGATCGAGAGGGTACAGCTACTCCATGCAAACCCGCAGTACGCCTAAGTGGCGTACCCCGATGGCCGCCACTACACAGTCTCCCTCAGGGACCTGGCACCAGCTGGGTCCTCACACCCCCCCTCTCTGCCCCGGCGCCACCCTTCCTACCCCCAGCGCACCTCACCACGGCCCCCGCTCCAGGACGATCCGTCCTCCCCTTGGTCTCACCCGGGGATGAAGATGAGGTCGACACGCTCCCTGAGTCACCGGCATCTGAACTGACGCCAGCATTGCCACCGGGACTGCGGCGCTCGCAATGGAGGATCAAGGCACCTGATCGTCTGAATTTGTAAACTTTTCCTAAACTGTTAACATATGCATGTGACTAGTCTTCCACCACCCCCGCTGGACTCTTTTTTAACAGGGGGTAAATGTGGTAGTCACCACTGTTGTATATATATCGCATATGAGGTGTATTATGGTAAGGCTCCTGTACTACAGGTATGGGGGTAGATCCCTGCCTGCTGGCTCCGCCCAGTAGACAGAGTATAAATATGTGGGCTCTCCGAGCTGCAGCCATTTCGGCAGCAGCTGCGGGAGGCTTCACATCTCTGCGTAATAAAGCCTCGATTACTCTCGACTCGCGTCTCGTCGTAATTGATAGTGCATCAGCCGGGGCCAAGAGAGACCGAACACATGGCTGTGTCTCTTTTTATCCCTCTGGGATTTTGCGCTCTTTGGGGCGGTCCTTAGCTTTGGACCCAATAATTCGACAGGCTTCGATCACTGCCTTCGGTTTTGGCCAATAAAGGGGCGGACCAGGTAAGGATGGTAGATTTCCTTCCCTAAAGGACATGAGAAAGGACATTGGAATGCAATATCTGTCATTGTATAATAGCTTGAGAGAAATTAACCCTTGAGTCATACATGCTTTGCCTTTTCTTGGTGGATTTTTGTGGCTATTACTTTTTTTCCTCATTTGCACCCTTGTCTTTTGGCTATTGAATGCAGCATTAACTCATTTATCAATCTCCTCTCAAGTTCTCCGATGAGAAAGGGGTAAATGTTCTGGAGATTCTGATAGGGTAATTCTCCTACCCTATGCTCCCTATCAAAGCACCTCCATTTTAAAATTTAGATGGAGAGCATGTTCTGCAGCACTGAGCACCCATCTATGTTTTGTTAACAACACATCTAATTGTTGTTGCTGGCCAATGTAAGGTACAATTGCATCATACCTGTGCATTACTTGTTAGGACGTGCTGTTCGGTAATTTAGACATTCTGAATTCTCCCTCAGCGTACCCGAACAGGCATCGGAGTGTGGTGACTGAGGGATTTTCACAGTAACTTGTCAATGTAAGCCTACCTGTGTAAATAATAAAGATTATAATAAAGATTCCATTTTTCCTTTAGTCTTGAACCGCTCTCCTCACCTTTTCAATTTCTTTTCCATCGCCCCATCTTCATCCTTTGAACCTTTCCCCAATGTATGTTCTCTTTGACAGCGAAAGCAAGTCTCTCTGGAATGTAAATGGTTCCCCACCACCCCAATCCTCCTTGGGTGCTTTCTTCCATGACCATTGTGGTACCCATTGCTGACACAACTCCCTGCTGTCTCATCCTTCACTCCTGCAGCCACCGCGCTGCATGTGCTGCCCAGCATTGGATTTCCAACTTTGACCCTGACGTTTTCCATTTTTTATTTATTTTGTCTGCTCAGTGTACGGAAAGTTTGTCAAGTTGAAATGGAAGTAAATAGTGAAGGGTAAGTTCTATTAATTCAGGCTCAATTAAACTTTGCAGGCTGGAATGCAGATTGGAAATTTGCACGCAGAATTTTCTTTTTGGCTCGCAGGACATTCTGCCTGTTAATGTTTCGAATGCAGGGGCTGGATTCTCTGTTTTTGGGATTATGTCCCCACGCCATTGTAAAAACTGTGACCTTTGACACCAGAAAAACTGGCGTGAAAGGGCCACATATTTATAGCCCTGCAGGGGGCTAGCAGTGAACCATTGTGAAACTAGCAGCTTTTGCTGCAGATACGGGCCCCCGCACCTCCAGGTCAAATGCCGCCCATGCGCACGGTGGCAGCCTCCAGCTGCCACGCTGTGCTCCATGGCAGACTCAGACCATGAAGCTGGACCCTCCAAATAGTGCCCCGGACCGCCCCCCAAAATTAGCGCGGTGTTGTATAAGGCCCCCCTGCCCTCCGATCGGCCCGCCCCCGATCAGGGCGGCCGTGGACTGAGTCCGCAGCAGCCACACTAGTATCCTGACTGGCAGGACCATGTTAGATCCACACCGTCAGCACTTGGGCCGGTCAGGGGCGGAGAATTGCGGGGCGGGCCTCCAGCAATGGACGCAGGTAGTCGATCCGCGGCGCAGCCTACTCTCCGAGTTTTTCGGGGCCCGGAGAATCGGGGAACCGGCGCCGGTCCCAATTCCATGCGGGAAACCGGGTTCTCCACCCTGGCGTCGGCCGTGATTTCGGCATCGGGATGCGGAGAATCCAGCCCCAGGTTTACAGGGCCTGTGATATTCTGCCTGAATTTACAATGTATCCATGAGGCTGCACAATGGAAGTGTCAATCCCTAAAACCTAGCCTATAATTACTGGTTTGTGAAAGACCCAGGAGTTTAAATATGTTGCAGATCTACATAACTGTTCAACATAGTTGTTAAATAGAATTACGAGTGAGTATTCCTCAGTACATCTGTCAAAAAGCCAATATTTCAAAGTTAAATCTCAGCCTGTTAAAAGCCGAGGGAGAGCAATGACTTAATGCCATTTTATCCAGTGTCTGAAGGTGCGGTGATGGAGTACGTTTCTGACTAGCTGCTGAGACAGGCTTGTCAATCAATCTAGTTGTAGCTGAATTCACAATTTAAAAGGCTGCCTATCTGTGAGAAGATTCAGCAACCACAGCTTCTGTTATAATGCTTTTCGAAGGGGAAAGAAAGAGAGTAAATGAAAAAGAGAATTGCAAGCCTCTGCAAGACTTAATTATTGTCTCGTTTCAGTGGCAGGTAACAAAGGTTTCAAGATAATATTCGAGGTATATTGACATCTCCATCCTTATGTTCTGACTTTGCTACCGCAAGGCATAATCATTTACTCACAGTGAAAGCCCCACCAAAGCTGTGGCTTTTAGGTGAGAAGTTTATTGAGAACAGTTCATGTCACAGAGTAGCAATGACATCCACGGTGGCACTTGGGAAATTTAAATTGCATTAAGGCATTAGATCTGACATTTTTAAAAGGTGTGTTACAGTTTGACTTGATGAGGTTGATTTATGTATATTTACAGGTAATGATGCCAAATACAAGTGAGAAGATGGCATTCTCCCTCTCTTCCCCATTTTTCCTGTTGGTGCTGATTTGTGCTTGAGCACAGCTCCAGGCCTGCCAGCTCGCCACCTCCCCAAGGTGACCATTCTTCTGGTGTGAGGCTATGGAGAGTTTCAGCAAGTTTACTCAACTGTGTCAGGATTTGGAATATCCCAATCGTCCTCCATGTGTAAATCCAGAAAGAATCCCTCCTGGCTCCACAGAAACATTTTTAAAAATTCAGAAGAAAGCTAGCCCAGTGTCTGCCCTGCTCGTCGCCGACTAATTTCTGGATGGGGTCCTTCAGTAGACATCTGGCTTCCCTAATGCATATAATTAAAGGGCTAACTTATAGGTGTCCTCCTGGGGTGTCCAAATAAAAAAATGGATGAAGTACAGATTGGGCGCAAGCTGTCAAATTGCTTTTCTCTCGTCTTACTTCTGTTATTTCTACCTCATTGGATACTGCATTGAGTGTTTGTAGTCTGAAAGGGAAGGCTTTGCCAAAGTAAACTCTATTGCTCCCTATATCTCCATAAAGGCTCGGCTGCAGCATTTGTGAGTTGTGCTCCAGTGGGATAAACACTTTCGGCTACCAGCTGTTCTATTTATACTGCCACAATGGGCTGGCAGCAGTGGAAAATATAGGCTTGTTTCTCTGGCAGCAAGAGGCTTTGACACTCACCCAAGTTTGTGGACCGGTAGGGGTAGAAAGCATCTTGTAGCTTCGTGAACTGCTGCCTGGGAATGGAGCACTGCTCGACAGGGGGACGTGACAGCGGCTCCAGAATTTGAGCCAATTATCTCAACCCATGCATGAGAAAGTTCAATAGAAATTCGTAATGCTCATGTTTAATTAGGACTTTGCGTGCAGTCAGTCGCAGGACCCTTTATATCTTATTTGTGACAGCTTTGGATGCTTATACATCGAGTTTGCTAAATTCTGCAACTACCGATCACCATAGAGCATTGTATCAGGAGAAATAACTGGAAATCTTAAACATATTGAGGACCTATTTTCAATTTGCCCCTCAATACAAAAGGCCCAGATCAAAAGGCGCGAATTTAATTGTTCAAGAATCCTGAAGCAATTATGAAGGAGTGTAAGTCGGTAATGCTGCCGAATCTGAATGAAGAGAACTTGAGGCTGATTCATTGAGCATGACTTGGTCGCGTTTAATGGGTCAGTCTGGAAAAATGCAACAAACAAAACAACTGAGCAATTCAACAATGGTTTTCGTGACTGAACGTCCTTGTCTGGCAGTATCAATAATTGAAAAGAGCTTTGGCAGATTGAATAGGACAAAACTGATTCCAGTAGAGATTTTGTCTATTGACGGAACATGACAGAAAATAATTAAGCCCCAGTGTGAACGACCTTCACTCTATACAAGCAGTCCCCAAACCTTTCACTTTCAGACCCTCCATTTCAATCTCCTCTGTTTTCATAACTGTGAATAAAGTTTGAAATGGTACAAAAGGTAACCACCAGGAGAAGTACTGATCGTAGAGTGAAACCCTCTCGTCAGGAGATAGTATTGCAAAGGAATGGATTCAAAGATGGATTCTGGAATTTCCTGGAAATGTTTGACATAACAATGAGATAAAAGTGGTGTTAGAGATCTTGTGTGACGCAGTGGATACCACCCCTGCCTTTGAACCAGAAGCTCTAATTTAAATCCTACCACAGGACTTGATAGTCAAGGAAGGTGTGTATGTAATGCAGTTGAATAGGTTAACAGGTTAACTCAGTTGACTAGCCAGCTAGTTCCTGATGCAGAGATAAAGCCAGCAGCGCGGGTTCAGTTCCTGCACCGGCTGAGATTAGTTATGAAGGCCCTGCCTTCTCAACCTTGCCCCTCGCCTGAGCTGTGGCGATCCTCAGGTTAAATCAGCACCAGTCAGCTCTCCCCCTCTAAGGGGAAAGCAGCTGGGACTATTGCGGCTTTACCTTAAAGAGCTTAAGTTTCCTTCCAACATGCCAATGGTTGGCAGGAAGAATGGGAGGGACTCCTGGTTGGGCCTGCTTGATGTGGAATCATGCCCCAAGCCACGAGGCCCTGATGACAGACTAATGACCTGTCCTGGGAATTTCTAGCTCTCAAAACAGATGAAAGTCTGCCTCAATGCATCACTCGGGGTGGGAAGAGAATTGGAATTAGGAAAGTGGCATTGCAGCACGTTTTTCTGAGGAAGTTTGGGGAAACTGATTTATCCTACAACGGTGCTAGAATGAATTTCAATAATCATTAGTGTTATTTTGGGATATGTGGGCTGAAAGCTACTGCAACCCATTTACATAGCTCCACCCAATCCAAAAGAGCAGCTCATTTGAGTTTTCTAGATTTTTGTAAATGTTGACGAATGTTCAATAATTTAGGCCAGAGTTAGCTTAACTGGAGTTTGATAATGATTCACCAGAGTTAGCTTAACTAAGATTTCTGGAGTTTGATAGTGATTTTCCACTCATTTCGGAAGTTGATTGAAACCCCAGCTCTCTTGGTTTTGGCAGAATCAATTAGCTTTGAATGCTATGGATCAAGTAGAAGCCTTCATTGATAACCGAAAATGTCACCGATTATTTTAGTTCTGGTTTCTTGCGTATCTTTGGGGTGGGATTCTCCATTTTTAAGACTAAGTGTTGACGCCAACACAGAATCCGTGGACTTTTATGACAGAAAAATCGGCGTCGCTCCTGGACTGTTTCCGCTACTGTTGAGGGGCTAGCACCTGTGCAGCATGGAACACAATCGATTCCAATGAGAAACGGTGCGGGATTCGTCGGGTCCGCGATCGACATTCGGGAGGCTGACAAGCTGCAGCTGCACATGCACATTACACTCCCACACACACGTATCCAAACCAAAAAGATGGTACTGGTTGCGCTTGAGCGTGCCCATAATTTGGACATTCTGAATTCTCCCTCTGTGTACCCGAACATGCACCGGAATGTGGCGACTCGGGGCATTTCACAGTACCTTCATTGCAGTGTTAAAGTAAGCCCACTTGTGACAATAAAGATTATTATTATTATTATACAGCTGATGGATCAGCTAGGGCCAGAGGGCACTCGGGGGGGGGGGGGGGGGTTGCCCTGGGGGGACACCTGTACGACCCGTGGCACAAGGTTCAAAGTGGACTGTTAGCGGTGTGTGCAGCTGCATGGCTGCCTAGTTGGCTGCAGCAATGGTGTTCCGTGCCTGTCCCCCTGGACCCCACAGCCCACCTCCTGGCCATCCCTCACTGCTCCCGCCAGCCTGACAGAAGCACCCCTGCCAGCGGCAAAACTGTCAGCAAACTTTGGTGATGTTGGACAACTTCCGTACCCCTTCACTCTCCCTCAGCAGCCGCCACGCCGGTTCCACAATTTTTAAAAAGCACAAGTAAACTATGCAATCGGGAACCCGGCCCATCGGAGGCGGAGAATTTCGGAGCCCCTGGAGAGTACCGAGTCGGACCCGCTAATGATGTATAAACGTTGTCTACTGTACATGCGGAGTGAAATGCATTGACGCTGTTTTTGAGGTGACGGAGAATCGCGATTTGGCGGCAACCCGGCGCCTGCCCGTGATTTTGGCGTCGGAAGCTATTTTCCGCCCAATTGAATTTTCCGGTTTTGCCATCAGCTAACGGAGAATCCCGCCCTTGATTTTTAAACACTTCACCATTGGTTTTCATGCCTTCAGCTATCTTGGTCCACTGCTCTGGAATTCCGCCCACTAAACCTCTCTGTCTCACTTTCCTCCCTTCAGATAGCCCTTGAAATCCACATCTTGGACCAAGATTTCGATCACCTGATCCAACATCTTATGTGACTTGGTGTCAACATTTGTTAGGAACGGCTGGAATTTTCTGGGCCTGTTGTGACAGGAACTGCCGCAGAAGATTTGACTTTGGGTGGGGCTGGATAATCCCGGTGGCGAGTGGGGCCGGGAGATCCCACCCACAATTGCTGTGGAGTACCTTGGGGCTGTTTTCTGAGTTCAATAAATATCTAAATACATTTTACTATTAAAAATAACTTTGTGGGCAGCACGGTGGCGCAGTGGGTTAGCACTGCTGTCTCACGGCGCTGAGGTCCCAGGTTCGATCCCGGCTCTGGGTCACTGTCGGTGTGGATTTTGCACATTCTCCCCGTCTTTGCATGGGTTTCGCCCCCACAACCCAAAGATGTGCAGGGTAGGTGGATTGGACATTAATTGGGAAAAATGAATTGGGTACTCTATATTTATAAAAAAGAAAAAAAAACTTTGTAAATCTAACAGCTAAAGGTGGGATAAGGCGATTTACAGTTTGTGTTGATGGCTGTGGTGAACCACGTATTGTTACTATATATATATACCGTTATTCGTAATTCATTCTACTGTTATCCACCACTGTATATATGTTCACTGTTGTTCTTATTCACTGTTACTTACTGTTATTGTGTTGATGCTTCTGTTGGCTCTGCCTGTGGCTCCGCCCCTCAGGGGAGGTATATAATTGGCAGACCTGTGGCCAGCTCTCTGTGCGGGAGCAGCAGCAGGCTGGCATACTTCTTAGCTTATTAAAACCACTGTTCTCTTCTACAACTCAACTCATGTGAATTGATGGTCCATCAATTTAATAAGCTAAGATATCATAATGGATGCTGCTCTTAAGCCTGACTGATTTTAACACGACTCACAGGCAGCTGAAGTCACTGCAATCTTTGAGCATTGGCTAAGTTGTTTTGAGGCCTACCTCGACTCCTCGACCGACGACGTCTCCGGGGCACACAAGCTGTGTCTCCTCAACGCTCGGGTGAGCCACAAAATGTTCCTATTAATCTCCTCGTACAAAGAGGCGGTTGCACTGTTGAAAGGACAGTTTGTGAGGCCGGTGAATGAGGTGTTTGCTCGACATCTTCTTACCACGCGGCATCAGCGCCCTGGTGAATCGCTGGCAGAATTCCTGCGTGACCTGAGGGTACTCACCAGGAATTGTAACTGCCAGGCAGTTACGGCAGTGCAACACACAGAACTCATGATCCGGGACACCTATGTGGCCGGAGTCCGGTCCAGTTATATCCGGCAATGACTGCTCGAAAGGGGTGCCCTCGACCTCAAGGACACGGTACAGCTATCTGCCTTCTTAGAGGTAGCATTCCAGAGTTTGGATGCCTTCACGCCTGATCACGCAGCATCCCCGTGGACATCGGAGGCACAGCCATCACCCGACCCGGGCGTGTGCCGCTTGGCTGCCCGCCAACTCCGGGATGCCGTTCTGCTACTTCTGCGGCCAGGGCCAGCCCCCCAGGCAGCGTTGTCCAACTCGGAACGCGACCTGCAACGAGTGCGGTAAGAAGGAGCATTTTGCCAAAGTCTGCCTGGCCCGACAGAAAATTCCCAAATCGAAAGCCTGCCAGGCCCAACCTGAAGCTCACAGATCCCACAGTGTGGCATCGTGCCTGCCGGTACTGCCCCCTTCTGATGCGTCACCCACCTCGCGCAGTCCGTGTGGGCCGCCATTTTGTCCGCCATCTTTAACACCGCCCGCCACGTGCAACCCGTGGTGTCCGCCATCTTGGCTGCCATCTTCGACGACGCCCATCACGTGCGACTCATGGAGGCCGCCATTTTGGGACCACCCCGGTACCACCGACTGGACTAGTCATCCGCAGCTCGGCTCTGTTACACTCGACCAGTCCCGATTCCATCACCTCAAGAACTCTATGATGGCCGTCCGGGTCAATGGGCATGAGACGTCCTGCCTCTTCGACTCCCGGAGCACGGATTGCTTTGTCCATCGATATGGTAAGGCGCTGCTCCCTCCGGATTTTCCCCCTGTCCCAAATGATCTCCCTTGCTTCCGGACCACATTCCGTGCAGATCCGGGGGTACTGTGTCGCAAACCTTGTGATACAGGGCGTCGAGTACGCCAACTTTAAACTTTACATCCTCCCCCATCTCTGCACTCCCCTCTCATTAGGACTGGATTTCCAGTGTAACCTCCGAAGCCTGACCTTGAAGTTCGGTGGACCCCTGCCCCCTCTCACCGTCTGTCGCCGCGCGACCCTTAAGGTCACCCCTCACTTGCTCTTTGCGAAACTCACCCCCGACTGTAATCCCGTCGCCATCTGGAGCAGACGATACAGTGATCAGGACAAGGCCTTTATCAGGTCGGAGGTCCAGCGACTCTTGCGGGAAGGGATCATTGAGGCCAGTGATGGTCGTCTGGACCGGGGAGGAGAACCGGATGGTCATTGGCTACAGTCAGACGATCAACCGGTACACGCAACTCAATGCGTACCCTCTTCCCCGCATATCTGACATAGTCAACCAGATTGCGCACTACCGAGCCTTCTCCACGGTAGACTTGAAGTCCGCATACCACCAGCTCACTATCCGCCCGGAGGACCGCCACTACTCTGCCTTCGAGGTAGACGGCCGCCTCTACCACTTCCTCAGAGTTCCCTTCGACGTCACCAATGGGGTCTCGTCTTCCAACGAATGATGGACCGAATGGTTGACCAGTACGGGCTGTGGGCCACGTTCCCGTATTTGGATAATGTCACCATCTGCAGCCATGATCAGCAGGACAACGACGTTAACCTTAAGAAATTCCTCCACACCGCCGAAATCCTTAATTTGACCAATAACAAGGAGAAATGCGTTTTCCGCACAACCCGACTAGCCATCCTTGGCTATGTCGCGGGAAACGGAGTCCTAGGGCCCGACCTCGATCGCATGCGCCCCCTCCTGCAACTTCCCCTCCCCCACTGCCCCAATGCCCTGAAGAGATGCCTGCGGTTCTTTTCCTACTATGCCCAGTGGGTCCCCAATTATGCGGACAAGGCCCACCCACTTATCAAATCCGCCATTTTTCCCCTGATGACTGAGGCCCGCCTGGCCTTCGACCGCATCAAGACAGACATTGCCAAGGCCACGATGCACGCTGTGGACGAGTCCATTCCGTTCCAGGTGGAGATCGATGCGTCGGACTTTGCCCTGGCCGCTACCCTCAACCAGGCAGGAAGGCCCGTGGCTTTCTTTTCCCGTACCCTCCATGCCTCCGAGATTCAACACTCCTCTGTCCAGATGGAAGCTCAAGCCATTGTGGAAGCTGTGCGACATTGGAGGCATTACCTGGCCGGCATGAGATTCACTCTCTTCACTGACCATCGGTCGGTTGCCTTCATGTTCAATAACACACAGCGGGGCAAGATCAAGAACGACAAGATCTTGAAGTGGAGGATCGAACTTTCCAACCATAATACGACATCTTGTATCGTCCTGGGAAGCTCAATGAGCCCCCAGATGCCCTGTCCCAGGGTACATGCGCCAGCGGCAAGAAGACCGACTTCGAGCCATCCACAATGACCTCTGCCATCCGGGGGTCACCCAGCTTCTCCATTTCATCAAGACCCGCAACCTGCCCGACTCCACCGAGGAGTTCAGCGCCATGACCAGGGACTGCCAAGTCTGCGCAGAGTGCAAGCCGCACTTCTATCGGCCAGACAGGGCTCACCTGGTAAACGCCTCCTGCCCCTTTGAACACCTCAGCGTCGATTTCAAAGAGCCCCTCCCCTCCACTGACCGTAATGTGTACTCCCTCAACATCGTTGACGAGTACTCCCATTTTCCCTTTGCTATCCCATGCCCCGACATGACCTCGGCCACTGTCATCAAGGCCCAACACAGCATCTTCGCCTTGTTCGATTTCCCCACCTACATCCGCAGAGATCAGGGCTCCTCTTTTATGAGCGATGAGCTGCATCAGTTCCTGCTTAGTAAGGGCACCGCCTCAAGCAGGACTACCAGCTACAACCTCCGGAGAAACAGGCAGGTAGAGAGGGAGAATGCGATGGTCTGAAAGGCCGTCCTTCTTGCCCTACGGTCTAGAAGTCTCTCAGTCTCCTGCTGCCAGGAGGTCCTTCCTGATGCTCTCCACTCCATCCGGCCGCTTCTCTGCACCGGCACTAATGAGACCCCTCCCGAACGTTTATTTGTCTTCCCCAGGAAGTCCATCTCCGGGTCTCGCTTCTGTCCTGGATGACAACACCAGGGCCTGTCCTCCTCAGGAAGCATATGAGGAGCCATAAGTCTGACCCCCTGGTCGAGAAGGTTCAGCTCCTCCATGCACACCCTCAGTATGCATACGTGGTACACCATGACGGACGGCAGGACGCAGTCTCCCTCCGGGATTTGGCACCTGCAGGTTCCCCAGCAACCATCACCAACGCGCCCACCCCTACACCGCCAACGCGCCCACCCCTACACCGCCTATCACCATCACTCGTATGTGGCAGGCCTTGGCACCGGTAGCCCTCACTGGGGCCGTTACCACCGCCCCCGCCCCTACACCGTCTCCCTCTCCGTCAACACATCGCGATGAAGCTGCAGACAACAGGCTCCCGGAGTCGAAGGTCTCGACACCCATGCCCACACCGCAGCCGGGGCTGAGGCGATCACGGCGGAAGATCAAGGCTCCTGTCAGACTCAACCTGTGAGTCCACTTCGCCCCCGCTGGAGTTTTGTTAAACTGGGGGTGAATGTGGTGAACCATGTATTGCTACTATATATATATTTACCATTATTCGTTATTCGTCCTACTGTTATCCACCACTGTATATATGTTCACTGTTGTTCTTATTCACTGTTACTTACTGTTGCTGTGTTGATGCTTCTGTTGGCTCCGCCTGTGGCTCCGCCCCTCGGGGGAGGTATATAATTGGCAGAACTGTGGCCAGCTCTCAGTGCGGGAGCAGCAGCAGGCTGGCATACTTCTTAGCTTATTAAAACCACTGTTCTCTTCTACAACTCGACTCGTGTGAAATGATGGTCCACCAATGGCATTGTAGGATTTTAAGAGAACAGGTATCATTTGAAGGTATTACTTCTTTGCAAGCTGAAGGCTGCAATGCTTCTAGAGAACAGTAACAATTAATTTTTCTTGGGAGGGGTGTTAATATGGTTTCCAATAATGGGCATGGACTAGATGATAAACCTTACATAACACCTGGACCATAGATTTGTTCAAGATTCCTTAACACGGTCATCACAGATAAAGTTGAAATGTTTTTTTCAGAGGTACTGTCACTTTTAGGTTCAGCATATGCTCAGATTAATTTCTAAGGGATAAATTAAACTCTATAAATAACATCCTGTGAAGTTCTATGTCACTATGTGACAGCAAGCAGTAAATCTTAACTGTTACATTTTCTTTGCCATGTCCCACGAACTGAGCGATCACGGGTTCAATCTCAGATCTCACATAGATACTGTTCATGCCTTGTTTTCAAAAACCAAGGTATGTTCCCTGAAGACTTATTCAGTACAATTATTATTATGAAATTTGACTAATAAATTATGGTGTTATCGTTTGAAGACTATCATGCTACTTATCCTGTAGCTGCAGGTGATAGTTGAAACACGGCTGTAGCCAAGAAATTGGATCCTGTTTCAGCCCTTTTTAAGTTATAAAATGATGTCCAAATTTACCAATCTTTCAGGGCTGTCTTCTGTATCCCCAAGAATGGTTGAAATACGGCCAAAGTTGTACTGGACTATTTTAAGACGTACCGGACCAGCAACTTAAATAAGTGTTAGGCTTCTTGCATAAGGGGCCTAATATCTTTTTAAGGACCACTTGGAACATTCATCAGTGCTGATGTCTTTTATTGACATTCCAACATGAAAAGTCTTCTCATCTATTTCGCTATCAAATATGGTCACTGTTATATTTATTTGTTGCCACAAAGGGAGAAGGTATGGAGGTGCTCACACTCTGGATTCTTGTAAAACATGATGAGAGGTTTATTAAGAGATGTTGCTCGTACAATCACGATGGTGATCTGCCTAAAGCCTGTGCAAACACTCTGCTGACGTCACTGTACATCATATGATGTATATCCAGCAGGAATGTATTCCCAGATGCATAATACACTTCCTCTTATTTCATAAGTGCAACGACAGCAATTAATATTTATGTAACAGATCCCCTGAAAAGTTATTTTGACGCATGTATACAATTCAATAAGACAGTCCATGTGGTACATGCCTATTCCTTTTTGGTAGAATTCAGCCTTCTTGAACTTGGCAACTTGCAACCTCAGAAGTGTCCTCATTCCTTTCTGTAGATGGTACTTCTTGAGTAGTTATTTCAGTATCTGTCACGATAGACATCGAAAAGTCCTCAGAAATAGAATCTGAACTTGTCACTGTCTCTAGTGTGCATTCCAAAGTAGAGCTGCCTAGATCTTCAAAAGGTAGAACCTCTTGAGAAGCTACTGCAAACTCACTTTATGCAGCAAGCAACTGATTAGCATGATGTCACCAATCTCCTTCATCGTCCAGTGTATGTAATTAGACCTGTCTCTGCTAGGATCATAGTTGGTAGCCATTTCCCGTTAGTGGTGTAATTCCTACCTAAAGCTCTCTCTCTCCCTGGTTGAATACTTGTCTTTAAGAGACAAATCTTCAACCAGGGATTTGGGGACAGCATGGTAGCACAGTGGGTAGTGTGGTAAACCACGTTATTGTGTTTATTGTATTCTATTCACTGTGCTGTGTTGGACATGCCTGGGCTTCTCCAGGCTGGCTCCGGCTGTGACTCCTCCCCTCGGGGCTTCTGTATAAAAGTGGCAAGTCTCCGCCTCCAGGCCCAGTTCGGGTCCTGAGGCAGGAGGCTTGCTGTTTAGTGTATTAAAGCCTCAGTTACGTTTATCACCCATCGTCTATTATTGATGGTGTATCAATTTAATACACTAAACTTCTAAAGATGGACTCTTCACTCAAGATGAAATCCTCACTCAAGCCTGATCGCTTGCAACTGGACCCACAAGCAGCTGACGCTACAGATACTTTAGAACACTGGCGAAGCTGCTTCGAGGCCTACCTTGCATCTTTCAACGAAGACTTCACGGACCTCCAGAAGAAGCAGGTCCTCCATGCACGGGTGAGCCCAAGAGTCTTTAACTTCATCAGGGACGCCCCCTCATATGCAGAGGCGATAATGCTGCTAAAAGGATATTATGTGAAATCCGTCAACCAGGTACATGCTAGGCACCTCCTCGCCATGAGACGCCAACACCCTGGGGAATCACTCGCGGTTTTCCTGTGCATCTTGCATCTGTCGAAATTGTGACTGCCGGGTGATATCGGCTACTCAGCACGCAGAGCTGCTGATCAGGGACACTTATGTCGCGGGCATGCACTCGAACTATATCCGCCAGCATTTATTAGAAGGGGGGACACTCGGCCTCCCAGAGACAGTACAACTCTCCAGCTCACTGGAGGTGGCCTCCCAGAACATGGGGGCCTACACCTCCGACCGCGCAGCACCCTCGTGGGCCTCGTGGGCGCAGCCATCAACCGACCCGGGCACGACGCAAGCCAATGCCGGAGGCCCGAAGTTCTACCTTTGCTGCCAGGGTACTCACCCCCGACAACACTGCCCAGCACGGAACCCTACTTGTAACGGCTGTGGGAAGAAGGGCCACTTCGTAAAGGCCTTCCAGGCCCGACCCCTCCTAAATCTTCTAGGCCCAGCAACGCTGCCTGCTGTCTGTCGGGGCCACCCCCAGCTGCAGCGCCACCTGCTATGTGCGGCCCTGTGAGCACTGCTATCTTTAATCTCAGCCGACACCTGTGACCCACGGGGGCCGCCATCTTGGATGCCATCTTGCACCTCACCCGCCACGTGCGACCCACGGGGGCCGCCATCTTGGACGCCATCTTGCATCTCGCCTGCCACATGCGACTCATGGGGGCCGCCATCTTGGGACCCCTCTGCTGCCTCCCGGGAACCCAGCTCACCCGACCGTATGTTGGCCGCCGCTACCACCGACCGGTCCGCCGACCATCTTCCGACACTCGCCTCCGTCACACTGGACCAGTCCCAGCCGCACCACCTCGCGAAGTCTACAATGACCGTCCGGGTCAAATGGGCTCGAGACGGCCTGCCTTTTCGACTCCGGGAGCATGGACAGCTTCATACACCCAGTTACCGTAAGGCGCTGCTCCCTCCCCATCCTACCCGCGAAACAGAAAATCTCCCTGGCTTCCGGATCCCATGCAGTGGAGGTCCGGGGGTCCTGTGTCGCGATCCTCACTGTGCAAGGCGTAGAGTACTCCAACTTTAGGCTCTACGTCTTCCCCCATCTCTGCGCTGCCCTATTACTGGGGCTCGACTTCCAGTGCCACCACCAGAGCCTTACCCTAAAGTTCAACGTACGCCTGCCCCCCTCACCATCTGTAGCTTCGCGACCCTGAAGGTCGCCCCACCCTCCCTCTTCGCAAACCTCACCCCTGACTGTAAGCCCGTCGTTACCAGAAACAGACGCTACAGTGCCCAGGACAGGGCCTTCATCAGGTCAGAGGTCCAGCGACTCCTGCGAGAGGGGATCATTGAGGCTATTAACAGGCCCTGGAGAGCCCAAGTGGTGGTCGTAAGACTGGGGAGAAGCACCGGATGGTCATCGATTATAGCCAGACCATCAACCGGTACACACAGCTCGATGCGTACCCCTTCCCCCGCATATCGGACATGGCCAATCAGATTGCGCAGTAGCGAGTCTTCTCTACAGTTGACTTGAAATCTGCGTACCACCAGCTCCCTATCAAAATTATGAGAGGTATGGACAGGGTGGATAGCAACAAGTTTTTTCCAAGAGTGGGAGTGTCAATTACAAGGGGTCATGATTTCAAGGTGAGAGGGGGAAAGTTTAAGGGAGATGTGCGTGGAAAGTTTTTTACGCAGAGGGTGGTGGGTGCCTGGAACGTTTTGCCAGCGGAGATGGTAGAGGCGGGCACGATAGCATCATTTAAGATGCATCTAGACAGATATATGAACGGGCGGGGAACAGAGGGAAGTAGGTCCTTGGGAAAATAGAAGACAGGTTTAGATAAAGGATCTGAATCGGCGCAGGCTGGGAGGGCCGAAGGGCCTGTTCCTGTGCTGTAATTTTCTTTGTTCTCTTTGTTCTATCCGCCCGGAGGACCGCCAATACACTGCCTTCAAGACAGACGGCCGCCTCTATCACTTCCTCAGGGTTCCCTTCAGCGTCACCAACGGGGTCTCGGTCTTCCAAAGGGAAATGGACCGAATGGTTGACAAGTACGGGCTGCGGGCCACGTTCCCGTACCTGGACAACGTCACCATCTGCGGCCGTGACCAGCAGGACCATGAGGAGAACCTCCGGCGCTTCCTCCACACCGCAAAACTCCTGAACCTCTCTTATAATAGAGAGAAATGCGTCTTTCGCACAACCCGCCTGGCCATCCTCGGCTACGTCGTGGAACATGGAGTCCTAGGGCCCGACCCCGATCGCATGTGCCCCCTCCTGGAACTCCCCCTTCCCCACTGTCCCAAGGCCCGGAAGAGATGCCTGTGGTTCTTCTCTTACTATGCCCAGTGGGTCCCCAACTACACAGACAAGGCCCGCCCACTGATCAAGTCCACCACGTTTCACCTTGGCGCCTGAGACCCGACTGGCCTTCGATCGCATCAAAGCAGACATCGCCAAAGCCGCGATGCATGCTGTGGACGAGTCCATCCCTTTCCAAGTGGAGAGCGATGCGTCGGACTTTGCTCTGACTGCCACACTCAACCAGGCGGGCAGGCCCGTGGCTTTCTTCTCTCGTACCCTCCATGCCTCTGAAATTCGACATTCCTCTGTCGAAAAAGAGGCCCAAGCCATAGTAGAAGCTGTGAGACATTGGAGGCATTACCTGGCCGGCAGGCGATTCACTCTCCTCACTGACCAATGGTTGGTTGCCTTCATGTTTAACAATACACAGTGGGGCAAAATCAAGAACGACAAGATCCTGAGGTGGAGGATCGAGCTTGTATCGGCCCGGGAAGCTCAATCAGCCCCCAGTTGCCCTCTCCCATGGTACATGTGCCAGCGCACAAGTAGACCAACTCGGGGCCCTCCACAACGACCTCTGTCACCCGGGGGTCACCCGCTTTTTCCACTTTATCAAGGCTCGCAACCTGCCCTACTCCATCGAGGAGGTCAGGTCCGTGACCAGGGACTGACAGGTCTGCGCGGAGTGCAAACCACACGTCTATCGGCCAGACAGAGCACATCTTGCAAGGCCTCCCGCCCTTTTGAGCGCCTGAGCATGGACTTCAAAGGGCCCCTCTCCTCCACTGACCGCAATGTGTACTTCCTCAACATCGTTGATGAGTACTCCAGATTCCTCTTCGCCATCCCCTGCTCTGACATGACCTCTGCCTCCATTACCAAGACCCTGCTCAGCCTTTTCACCCTGTTCGGGTCCCCGGCCTACATCCACAGTGATCGGAGCTCCTCCTTTATGAGCGATGAGTTGCGTCAGTTCCTGCTCAGCAAAGGCATCGTCTCCAGCAGGATGACCAGCTATAACCCCTGGGGAGACGGACAGGTGGAGAGGGAGAATGCGACAGTCTGGAAGGCCGTCCTCCTGGCCCTACGGTTGAAAAGTCTCCCGCTGGCAGGAGGTCCTCCCCGATGCGCTCCACTCCATCTGGTCGCTTCTGAGTGCTGAATTTGGTGCATTTGAGTGCGATAGTGAGAGTTTGGTGACCGAGGGAGTATAAGGCTTCATTTTTATCTAAAGTTTAGTCTTTCTTTTATTTAGTTAATTAACTTAAAAGTTGCTGTTTTTGGTTTAGAAGAAGGTGAATTTTCAATCAGCTTTAAACAGGCTTCTACTTGTAGGCACTTGCAGCTGGAGCTTGTTAATTAGTAAATTGGATTAGGCCAGTTTTCAGAGGCTAGATTCACAGTATAAAAGTGACCCCCGACAGTGCAGACTTTGTTTGCACTGAGTGCTGAATTTGGTGCATTTGAGTGCGATAGTGAGAGTTTGGTGACCGAGGGAGTGCTGAATTTTGTGCATTTGAGTGCGATAGTGAGAGTTTGGTGACCGAGGGAGTTAGGTGAGGAGGGAGTAAGGTTCTCCTTTCATTTTGTTTCCGACATTTCCGCAAAGAGTGAGAAGAGAGCCAGGAGTTTACAGAAAGTGTAGCTGGCTGGGAGCAGAGTCGGAGGGCGGAGATCTAGTTAGTCCACACAGCAGCTATATTCTGGAAGGTAAGAGGGGATGGAGGCTAGGCCAGTTACATGCTACTCCTGTAGGATGTGGGTGGTGAGGGATACCACCGGTGTCCCCGCTGACTATACCTGCGGGAAGTGCACCCAACTTCAGCTACTCAAAGACCGTGTTAGGGAACTGGAGCTGAAGCTGGATGAACTTCGGATCATCCGGGAGGCAGAGGGGGTGATTGAGAAGAGTTACAGGGAGGTAACCACACCCAAGGCACAGGACAAGAATAGCTGGGTTACAGTCAGGGGGAAAAAAAAAACCAGGCAGACAGTGCAGGGATCCCTCGTGGCCGTTCCCCTTCAAAACAAGTATACCGTTTTGGATGCTGTTGGGGGGATGACCTACCGGGGGAAGGCCCTAGCGGCCAGGTCTCTGGCACTGAGTCTGGCTCTGGGGCTCAGAGGGGAAGGGGGGAGAATAGAAAAGCAATAGTTGTAGGAGATTCAATGGTTAGGGGAATAGATAGGAGATTCTGTGGTCGCGAGCGAGACTCCCGGAAGGTATGTTGCCTCCCGGGTGCCAGGGCCAGGGATGTCTCGGATCGTGTATTCAGGATCCTTAAGGGGGAGGGGGAGCAGCCAGAAGTCGTGGTGCACATTGGTACCAACGACATAGGTAGGAAAAGGGGTGTGGAGATAATAAACAAGTTTAGGGAGTTAGGCTGGCAGTTAAAAGCCAGGGCAGACAGAGTTGTCATCTCTGGTTTGTTGCCGGTGCCACGTGATAGCGAGGCTAGGAATAGGGAGAGAGTGCAGTTGAACACGTGGCTGCAGGAATGGTGTAGGAGGGAGGGCTTCAGCTATTTGGATAACTGGAGCGCATTCTGGGGAAGGTGGGACCTGTACAAGCAGGACGGGTTGCATCTGAACCAGAGGGGCACCAATATCCTGGGAGGGAGCTTTTCTAGTACTCTTCGGGAGGGTTTAAACTAATTTGGCTGGGGAATGGGAACCGGATTTGTAGTCCAGCAACTAAGGGAGCCGATATTCAGGACGCCAAAGTGTGTAATGAGGCAGTGGGGAAGGGAACACTGACAAAGGAGAGTACTTGCAGGCACGAAGATGGGTTGAAGTGTGTATACTTCAACGCAAGAAGCATCAGGAATAAGGTGGGTGAACTTAAGGCATGGATCGGTACTTGGGACTATGATGTGGTGGCCATCACGGAAACTTGGATAGAAGAGGGGCAGAAATGGTTGTTGGAGGTCCCTGGTTATAGATGTTTCAATAAGATTAGGGAGGGTGGTAAAAGAGGTAGGGGGGGTGGCATTATTAATTAAAGATAGTATAACAGCTGCAGAAAGGCAGTTCGAGGAGTATCACCCTATTGAGGTAGTATGGGTTGAAGTCAGAAATAGGAAAGGAGCAGTCACCTTGTTAGGAGTTTTCTATAGGCCCCCCAGTAGTAGCAGAGATGTGGAGGAACAGATTGGGAAACAGATTTTGGAAAGGTGCAGAAGTCACAGGGTAGTAGTCATGGGCGACTTTAACTTCCCAAATATTGAGTGGAAACTCTTTAGATCAAATAGTTTGGATGGGGTGGTGTTTGTGCAGTGTGTCCAGGAAGCATTTCTAACACAGTATGTAGATTGTCCGACCAGAGGAGGGGCAATATTGGATTTAGTACTGGGTAATGAACCAGGGCAAGTGATAGATTTGTTAGTGGGGGAGCATTTTGGAGATAGTGACCACAATTCTGTGACTTTCACTTTAGTAATGGAGAGGGATAGGTACGTGCAACAGGGCAAGGTTTACAATTGGGGGAAGGGTAAATACGATGTTGTCAGACAAGAATTGAAGTGCATAAGTTGGGAACATAGGCTGGCAGGGAAGGACACAAGTGAAATGTGGAACTTGTTCAAGGAACAGGTGCTACGTGTCTTTGATATGTATGTCCCTGTCAGGCAGGGAAGAGATGGTCGAGTGAGGGAACCATGGTTGACAAGAGAGGTTGAATGTCTTGTTAAGAGGAAAAAGGTGACTTATGTAAGGCTGAGGAAACAAGGTTCAGACAGGGCATTGGAGGGATACAAGATAGCCAGGAGGGAACTGAAGAAAGGGATTAGGAGAGCTAAGAGAGGGCATGAACAATCTTTGGCGGGTAGGATCAAGGAAAACCCCAAGGCCTTTTACACATATGTGAGAAATATGAGAATGACTAGAGCGAGGGTAGGTCCGATCAAGGACAGTAGCGGGAGATTGTGTATTGAGCCTGAAGAGATAGGAGAGGTCTTGAACGAGTACTTTTCTTCTGTATTTACAAATGAGAGGGGCGATATTGTTGGAGAGGACAGTGTGAAACAGATTGGTAAGCTCGAGGAAATACTTGTTAGGAAGGAAGATGTGTTGGGCATTTTGAAAAACTTGAGGATAGACAAATCTCCCGGGCCTGACGGGAGATATCCAAGGATTCTATGGGAAGCAAGAGATGAAATTGCAGAGCCGTTGGCAATGATCTTTTCGTCCTCACTATCAACAGGGGTGGTACCAGGGGATTGGAGAGTGGCGAATGTCGCGCCCCTGTTCAAAAAAGGGAATAGGGATAACCCTGGGAATTATAGGCCAGTTAGTCTTACTTCGGTGGTAGGCAAAGTAATGGAAAGGGTACTGAAGGATAGGATTTCTGAGCATCTGGAAAGACACTGCTTGATTAGGGATAGTCAGCACGGATTTGTGAGGGGTAGGTCTTGCCTTACAAGTCTTATTGAATACTTTGAGGAGGTGACCAAGCATGTGGATGAAGGTAAAGCAGTGGATGTAGTGTACATGGATTTTAGTAAGGCATTTGATAAAGTTCCCCATGGTAGGCTTCTGCAGAAAGTAAGGAGGCATGGGATAGTGGGAAATTTGGCCAGTTGGATAACGAACTGGCTAACCGATAGAAGTCAGAGAGTGGTGGTGGATGGCAAATATTCAGCCTGGATCCCAGTTACCAGTGGCGTACTGCAGGGATCAGTTCTGGGTCCTCTGCTGTTTGTGATTTTCATTAATGACTTGGATGAGGGAGTTGAAGGGTGGGTCAGTAAATTTGCAGACGATACGAAGATTGGTGGAGTTGAGGATAGTAAGGAGGGCTGTTGTCGGCTGCAAAGAGACATAGATAGGATGCAGAGCTGGGCTGAGAAGTGGCAGATGGAGTTTAACCCTGAAAAGTGTGAGGTTGTCCATTTTGGAAGGACAAATATGAATGCGGAATACAGGGTTAGCGGTAGTGTTCTTGGCAATGTGGAGGAGCAGAGAGATCTTGGGGTATATGTTCATACATCTTTGAAAGTTGCCACTCAAGTGGATAGAGTTGTGAAGAAGGCCTATGGTGTGCTCGCGTTCATTAACAGAGGGATTGAATTTAAGAGCCGTGAGGTGATGATGCAGCTGTACAAAACTTTGGTAAGGCCACATTTGGAGTACTGTGTACAGTTCTGGTCGCCTCATTTTAGGAAGGATGTGGAAGCTTTGGAAAAGGTGCAAAGAAGATTTACCAGGATGTTGCCTGGAATGGAGAGTAGGTCTTACGAGGAAAGGTTGAGGGTGCTAGGCCTTTTCTCATTAGAACGGAGAAGGATGAGGGGCGACTTGATAGAGGTTTATAAGATGATCAGGGGAATAGATAGAGTAGACAGTCAGAGACTTTTCCCCCGGGTGGAACAAACCATCACAAGGGGACATAAATTTAAGGTGAAAGGTGGAAGATATAGGAGGGATATCAGAGGTAGGTTCTTTACCCAGAGAGTAGTGGGGGCATGGAATGCACTGCCTGTGGAAGTAGTTGAGTCGGAAACATTAGGGACCTTCAAGCAGCTATTGGATAGGTACATGGATTACGGTAAAATGATATAGTGTAGATTTATTTGTTCTTAAGGGCAGCACGGTAGCATTGTGGATAGCACAATTGCTTCACAGCTCCAGGGTCCCAGGTTCGATTCCGGCTTGGGTCACTGTCTGTGCGGAGTCTGCACGTCCTCCCCGTGTCTGCGTGGGTTTCCTCCGGGTGCTCCGGTTTCCTCCCACAGTCCAAAGATGTGCGGGTTAGGTGAATTGGCCAATGATAAATTGCCCTTAATGTCCAAATTGCCCTTGATGTTGGGTGGAGGTGTTGAGTTTGGATAGGGTGCTCTTTCCAAGAGCCGGTGCAGACTCAAAGGGCCGAATGGCCTCCTTCTGCACTGTAAATTCAATGATAATCTATGATTAATCTAGGACAAAGGTTCGGCACAACATCGTGGGCCGAAGGGCCTGTTCTGTGCTGTATTTTCTATGTTCTATGTTCTTAGTACGGCACCTAACGAGTCACCTCATGAGCGTATGTTTGCCTTCCCCAGGAAGTCCACCTCTGCGGTCTCGCTTCTGACAGTTCCGGGGCCCGTTCTTCTCCGCAAGAATGCGAGGAGCCATAAAACCGACCCCCTCGTCGAGAAGGTCCTGCTGCTCCATGCAAAGCCCCAATATGCCTACATGACACACCAGGATGGGCGGCAGGACACGGTCTCCCTTCGGGATTTGGCTCCTGCAGGCTCCCCAGGGACAATCACCACCACACCCACCCTACACCATCTCCCCCCATCTCCGCCCATCTCCCTCACGAACTGACTCCCGCAGGCCCACCAAGGACAAGCACCACCACCCCCGCCCATACACTGCCCCTCCCTTCGCCGACTCAACGTCTGGGTGAAGAAGATGCCAACACGCTCCCAGACGCGCAGGTCTTGACGCCGCCGTCAACACCACAGCCAGGACTGAGGCGTCATAACTGAAGGTCAAGGCCCCCGACAGACTTGACGTTTAACACCACTTCACCCTCGCCGGACATTTTTTAAACAGGGGGTGAATGTGGTAAACTATGTTATTGTGTTTAATGTGTTATATTCACTGTGCTGTGTTGCACATGCCTGGGCTTGTCCAGGCTGGCTCCACTTGTGTCTCCTCTCCTCGGGGCGTCTGTATAAAAGTGGCAAGTCTCTGCCTCCGGACCCAGTTCAGGTCCAGAGGCAGGAGAATTGCTGTTTAGTGTATTAAAGCCTCAGTTACGTTTATCATTCATCATCTATTATTGATGGTGTATCAGGTAGCACTGTTGCTTCACAGCGCCAATGTCCCGAGTTTGATTCCTGGCTTGGCTCACTGTTTGTGCGGAGTCTGCGCTTTCTCCCTGTGCCTGCGTGAGTTTCCTCCGGGTGCTCCGGTTTCCTCCCACAAGTCCCGAAAGACGTGCTTGTTAGGTGAATTGGATATTCTGAATTCTCCCTCTGCGTACCGGAACAGGCCCCGGAATGTGGCGAATCGGGGCTTTTCACAGTAACTACATTGCAGTGTTACTGTAAGCCTACTTGTGACAACAAAGATTATTATTATTATTATTTTCTCCCTCCGAGCAATTTGTGCTTGATGTTGCTGTTTGGTGGGGTGTCAGGTGGAGTTAACAAATCAAACTGTTCGTAGTTTTCTTTTGAACAACAGCATTGCCAGTGAAAGTTACGAGGTAGCGTGTACAGTGTTCCGATAAGATATTAGAAATTTGTTTACTTTTCTTGATAATGGAGCTGTCTTGATATGGTGTATACCATTCATTTTCAGCTCATGCTCAAACTCCTTCGAAGTAAAGTACCTTTATCACCGACAATCTGCTCCGGTGTTCCAAATCTTGCGAATGCTTCGTCTAGTTTCTCAATGGTCTGGTCAGTCGTCACTGACTTCATTATCGCGGCTTCTGGACAATTCAAGGGCATGTCCACAGTCGCAAAGAACATGTGACCCTCCAGTGTACCGGCATATTCAGTGTGTGTTCTCTGCCATGGCTAAGTCAGCCATTTCCATGGATGTAATGATTTTAATGGAGGAATGTTCCTTAGTTTTGCACAAGATTGGGATTGTCCAACTTTCTCTTCAATTTGAGCATCCAACCATGGCCACCAAAAATAACTAATTCCTTCATCCTTACCACATCAGGATGTCCCCAATGCAGTTGGTCAAGGATACTGCTATGTAATCATGGATGAATAATCATACGGATGCCCCACAATAGAATTCCATTCTGTACTGTCAACTCTATTCTTTGTGTGGTACAGGGCTTGAGGTCTCTATTTTTCTGATGAATGTCCGACAGTATTCCTTTTTGGACCAAGTCCATCACCTTCCCCTTCACTGGATCGGTTCTTGTATATCTTTGAACTTGGGATGAATCACAGGTACACTATCCACGAGTGAGAAATAGAAAATATTGACAAAATTTTCTTCAGAGTCATGACTGGCTTGTAACAGCAATCGGCATAAAGCATTTGTATTTGCATGATGCTCGGACTTGCAACACTGATTATCGACAGTGTGTGCGACAATATCAATGACCATCTTTGCAACTATTAGCTGCCAAAGAAGATATACCTTTATACAGCTCAAAGATTCTAGTCAAGTGTCAATTATCTGACGAAAGGGTAAAATGACGTCCCGAAAGGTAATGGTGGAACCTTCTTACACCGAAAATGATGCTAAAAGCTTCTTTTTCTAGCTGAGTGTAACTCATCGCTACGCTAGTAAGAGTGGATGGATGAAGCAAATGCTACCGGTCGTTCCTCTCCGGAAGGCAGAATGTACAAGATGACTGCACCAACCCCAGATTGTGAGGCATCACAGGCTTTAATTGCAACTTCATTTTTGGATTATAATGAATCAACAGCTCTGACTTCAGTGAAGCTTCTTTCACTTCATTGTTGTATTTTCACATTCTTCTGATCAGTGCCAGGCCTGTTTGACACAGCAAAATGTGCAAAGGCTTCAAATGTGTTGCTAAATTTGGCACAAATTTGCCATAATAATTGATCGATCCTAAAAACGACCTTAATTGTCATATTTTGAGGACATGGGTTCTTCCAACATTGCTAACATTTTCTTTGGCTCTTTGTTTAAACCGTTTTTGTCGATGATATGACCAAGGTAATTTATGGATGACTTGAGAAAGTCACACTTTTCCTTCTTAACTCTCAGGTTGTGGCTCTGTAACCGCTTCAGGGTAGTTTCCAAATTCTCCAAGTGTTCTTCTTCACTTGAACCGCTGATGAGTATGTCATTTAAATAACATGGCACTCAGAATTTGATACATGGATCTTTGAAAAAGGGCAGGCACAGATTTTAAGCCAAAAGAAAGTCTTCTGTAACAAAACAGACCTTTGGTGGTTCAGACCAGATGGCACGGTAGCATAGTGGTTAACACTGTTGCTTCACAGTGCCAGGGTCCCAGGCTCAAATCCTGGCTTGGGTCACTGTCTGTGCGAAGTCTGCATGTTCTCCCCATGTCTGCATGGGTTTCTTCCAGGTGCTCCGATTTCCTCCCACAAGCTCCTTGAATACACTAATTAATTGACTCTTTCCCAGTGAAACCTAATCATAGACAACCATGCTCTACCAAATAGAGCAGGAAGATTTCCACCGAGAACAAGAGGCTCCTTGGCCATCTGCCCATTTCCTTCTACTTCCACCATAATGTATCCTTTTAATGGTGTGACCTCTTCAGTATTTATTCTTAGGCTCACATTTGATGACTTTAAAGGCAGATGCTTCAGCTTTTGATGATAAATTGTCTCAGGTATTAGCAGTACTGTTGCGCCTATATCCACTTCCATCTTAATTTCAAGGTTTGGATATGCCCCAAAACATTGTTGATCTCCCTGCATTGACAAAACACCTAGTTTGGGCTCTTGCTGTATCGAGGTTTCATTGTCATTTGAGTGACCTTGAGCTTTATCCACTAAGTTGTCGACACGGCTAGATTGTTTACTTGTATTCGTCTTGCACTTCCTTGGTGGAGAAGAAAGTGTCTGAGCTCAACACACTTTGGCAATGTGGCCCTTCTGACTACAGTTCTTGCATTTATTCAATTTACTCCAGCACTCCCCGGCTGAGTGTCCAACCTGTGTACAATGGTGACATGGTTACGCCTTTGCAGCTTTATTCCTTGAGTTATCCAGTTTTGGGATCTTTGATCCAGCCCTTTTCTGTGAAGCTGCTTTTGTAGCAAGCTCCATAGGTGTGGCAACTTCCACAGCAGCTTTCAGAGTTAAATCACTGACAGTAAGCAGTATCCTCTGAAGTACTTCACTGTGTAACCCACAAACCAGCCTGTCTCGAAGTGTATCATCAAGTGTTGTTCCAAATTCACAATATCTAGCTAATCTTCTTAAAGACACTACACACTGTAAAATGGTTTTACCTTCTTCCTGACTATGATAGTGGAACCGGAACTTTTCTGTGATTAGTAACGGTTTAGAAGAGAAATGTTCCTCTAAAATGTTCATGAATTCACTGAAGGTCTTGTCTCCTGGTTTTGTTGGGTGAACAAGATTCTGTCGCAGCATAAACGTTTTACAGCTCAACTTAGGTCCTCTGGTGTCTGATTAGCTCTTAAAAACAACTGGAATCTTTCTTCATATGAATTCCATGTTTCATAATCCTCATCAAACGGGTTCATGAACCCGTTTTTCCCATCATTTTTGGATCCTGGCTCCTAGGGTCTACACTTCCTCCCTTCTGACTGTGTTGCTAAGCATGGCACAAAAAATCCCTTGAACAAACAACAAGGCATTTTTTCCCTTTTATGGCTGAGTATTTGGGCTTTTCTTCTGAGTAGCAGTCCATGCAGAGTCGGCAGACTTCAAAATGGCCGATCCCGGCAGCCCGTGTGACTTTGCCACGTCCACAATGCCTGCAGCCCAGATCCCACTCACTTCAACACAAGCAAGTCTTCACCAACTGTTTATTTTCTTACTCACAGTTGCTGTCAAAAACTTATGTTAAACCTTCACATTGGCGGCAGTGCTTCGCCTGACGTCTGTGTGGGTACGCGAGTCCGGTCCTGAGAATTTCCTTTGTTCCCGATGCTATCCCGCAATCAGTAGCTAAAAATCTACTTAGCAATGATTTATCTGCCTCAACTCTCATCGCCAGTTCTCTCTCCTGTTATAATTCTTTGTTGCCACAAAGGGAAAAAGTTTGGAGATTCCCACACTCTGAACTGTTGTAAACCACAGTGAGAGGTGTATTAAGGATGTTTCTCACACAATCAAGGTGGCGATCTGCTCAAAAGCTCATGCAAACACCCTGCTGACGTCACTACATATCGTGACACAAAACCAGCAGGAATGTATTCCCATATTCCCAGATAGATAACAATAACATTCTGTCTGAAGACTTGAAAACATAACCAAATTTTCACAAAATGTGTTCACCTAATGCAGATATGTTTTTAAATGACCCTTCCATTGTGAAAAAATATAAATGTAATGATTCTGATGCAGTGCTAATAAAATGAAAGGGCTTCATAATACCTGGCTGACTGTTTACCTGAAATTTCCTTAGGTTTACGATCCCATTCAACAACTAAACATCCAAGTTCAAATTAGTGAGGATGTCAAGGTTAAATTGGTGCAATTGAAGTAACAAACAGGTGATTGCAGGTATTTCAAGAATTCATACAGTCAAATGACTTACCCTTCAGTGAAGTAGTATTGGGTTTGACTAAAGATTAAATTCATATTTTATTAACATCTCTACATCCAAAAACTGACTGGCCCTGACTGTCTGAGAGCTTTCATAATAATATTCATTGACTATGTACTGAGTGCATTGGATTTGAACATATGTTTTTTGATATTTTCATATCATGTCCTGTTATCCTCTCTGCTGTGGCGGGATCATAACTGGCTTTGACTGAACATGAGTTGAGTTCAGGACAAGAGGATTCCAATTACAATAATGTGCCAGTGTATAATACACAGGATGTATCATCTTTGTTTTTGATGTATCAGACAAATAAACACAATGAATATAAAACCAACGATGTGTACCATCTGCAAGATGGACCGCAGCAATAAGGCTCTTTCGACAGCATTTTCCAAATCCATGACATTTGCCAGCTAATAAAACAAGGGCAGCAGGGATGTACTGCTGAGGCTGTATAAGGTTCCAGTCAGACCACATTTGGAGTATTGTGAGCGGTTTTGGGCCCCATATCTAAGGAAGGATGTGCTGGCCTTGGAAAGGGTCCAGAGGAGATTCACAAGAATGATCTCTGGAATTGTTTTAAAATTCTTTCTTGGGCCCTGGCATTGTAGGCTGTGGCTGCATTTATTGCCAGTCCCCAATTGCCCTTCAGGGGGTAGTTAAGAGTCAACCACATTGTGGGTCTGGAGTCACGTGTAGGCCAGACCAGGTAAGGACGGCAAGTTTCCTTCCTTAAAGCACTTTAGTGAACCAGATGGTTTTTTTGCGACAATCAGCAATGGTTTCATGGTCATCATTAGATTTTTAATTCCAGATTTTTTTTTATTGAATTCAAATTTCACCATCTGCAGAGGCCAGATTTGAACCTGGGTCCTGAGAGCATTATTCTGGGTCTCTGGTTTACTAGTCCAGTGACAATACCAATATGCCACTGCCTCCCCTGGAATGAAGGCCTTGTAGTATGAGGAGCAGTTGAAGACTCTGGGTCTGTACTCGATGGAGTTTAGTAGGATGAGGGGGGATCTTATTGAAACTACAGAATATTGGTAGGCCTAGACACAGTGGATGTGGAGAGGATGTTTCTGCGTGTAGGAGAAACTGGAACCTGAGGGCACAGCCTTCAGACTGAAGGGACAATCCTTTAAAACTGAAATGAGGAGGAATTTCTTCAGCTAAAGGATTTTGAATATGTAAAACTCTTTGCCGCAGAAGTCTGTGGAGGCCAAGTCACTGAGTGTCTTTCAGACGGAGATAGTGAGATTCTTGATTAAAACTGGGATCAAGGGTTATGGGGAGAAGGCAGGAGAATGGGAATGAGAAACCTATCAGCCATGATTGAATGGCGGAGCACTCATTGGGCTGAGTGGCCTAATTCTACTCCTATACCTTATGGTCTTATGGTTTTAGGTGCTTGGGAACATCACCAGCTGCAAGTTCCCTTTCATGGCACACGCCATCCTGACAACAGGGGCTGGTTTAGCACACTGGGCTAAATCGCTGGTTTTGAAAGCAGACCAAGGCAGGCACGGTTCAATTCCCGTACCAGCCTCCCCGAACATAAGAACTAGGAGCAGGAGTAGGCCATCTGGCCCCTCGAGCCTGCTCCACCATTCAATGAGATCATGGCTGATCTTTTGTGGACTCAGCTCCACTTTCCGGCCCGAACACCATAACCCTTAATCCCTTTATTCTTCAAAAAACTAACTATCTTTATCTTAAAAACATTTAATGAAGGAGCCTCTACTGCTTCACTGGGCAAGGAATTCCATAGATTCACAACCCTTTGGGTGAAGAAGTTCCTCCTAAACTCAGTCCTAAATCTATTTCCCCTTATTTTGAGGCTATGCCCCCTAGTTCTGCTTTCACCCGCCAGTGGAAACAACCTGCCCTCATCTATCCTATCTATTCCCTTCATAATCTTATATGTTTCTATAAGATCCCCCCTCATCCTTCTAAATTCCAACGAGTACAGTCCCAGTCTACTCAACCTCTCCTCGTAATCCAACCCCTTCAGCTCTGGGATTAACCTAGTGAATCTCCTCTGCACACCGTCCAGTGCCAGTACGTCCTTTCTCAAGTAAGGAGACCAAAACTGAACACAATACTCCAGGTGTGGTCTCACTAACACCTTATACAATTGCAGCATAACCTCCCTAGTCTTAAACTCCATCCCTCTAGCAATGAAGGACACAATTCCATTTGCCTTCTTAATCACCTGTTGCACCTGTAAACCAATGTTTCGCGACTCATGCACTAGCACACCCAGGTCTCTCTGCACAGCAGCATGTTTTAATATTTTATCATTTAAATAATAATCCCTTTTGCTGTTATTCCTACCAAAATGGATAATCTCACATTTGTCAACATTGTATTCCATCTGCCAGACCCTAGCCCATTCACTTAGCCTAGCCAAATCCTTCTGCAGACTTCCTGTATCCTCTGCACTTTTTGCTTTACCACTTATCTTAGTGTCGTCTGCAAACTTGGACACATTGCCCTTGGTCCCCAACTCCAAATCATCTATGTAAATTGTGAACAGTTGTGGGCCCAACACTGATCCCTGAGGGACACCACTAGCTACTGATTGCCAACCAGAGAAACACCCATTAATCCCCACTCTTTGCTTTCTATTAATTAACCAATCCTCTATCCATGCTACTACTTTCCCCTTAATGCCATGCATCTTTATCTTATGCAGTAACCTTTTGTGTGGCACCTTGTCAAAGGCTTTCTGGAAATCCAGATGTACCACATCCATTGGCTCCCCGTTATCTACCGCACTGTTAATGTCCTCAAACAGGTGCCGGAATGTGGTGACTAGGGGCTTTTCACAGTAACTTCATTTGAAGCCTCCTTTTGACAATAAGCAGTTTTCATTTTCATTTCACTTGGAGCTACATCGCCTTTCTCTCCATGTCGTGGATCAAAATCCTGAAATTCTCTCCCAATAGCACTGTGCATGTGCCCACCCACACCACAGGGACACCAGAGGTTCAAGACGGCGCTCCGTTACTTTCTCAAGGGTAATCAGGGATGGGCAATAAATGCCAACCTTGCCAGTGAAGCTCACATTGCATGAACAAGTAGAAAGTGCTTGAACAGTGCAATTCTGCATTTGTTGCCATGACGAGATATTAAAAATAACTCATGAAAAACAGTGCTGGATAATGGAATCATCAAATTGGAATTTGCAGCCATTTTTTTTCTTTTCTTGATACAATCACTAATAATAATAATAATAAAAATATGTTAAATACTGCAGGCATGAAGCCAGAGGTTAGGTTTTGTTACAATTCAAATTAAATTCCTATATTAATATTATTCAAAATAAAAATAGAAAATGCTGGAAAGACTCAGCAGGTCAGGCAGCTTTGTGGAGAAAGAAACAGAGTGTGTATGACGCTTCTACGGAGTTTTTGCTTTTATTATGTCAATGTTATTCAGCCCTTCAAAAGCTAAAGTGTATATAATGTAAAACAAAATATTTGCATCCAGCCATCTGAATTGCATCCATAGTTGAAATCAAAGTCAAGAAGGATAACCCTTATCAATAAATCAGTGAATAAGCTGGATTGGCCTTGCTAAATTCCGCCTTAGGGTCCAAAGATTAGGTGGAGTTATGGAGTTGCAGGGGAGCGGTTCTAGGTTGGGATGCTCTTTTAGAGGGTCTGTGTAGGCTTAATGAGCCAAATGGCCTCCTTCTACACTGTAGGGATTCTATGATTCACACTATGTGCAAAGTGATAACATAAATGAATAGCTTTTCGGCAGGAATTCAGCTGTTGGAGTGGGCGGAGCTACAGAGTCGAGCAGTGAGTATTTAAACTAGCTGCTTCACGGATTCAAGTCTTTTCGGCGGGAATTCAGCTGTTGGAGTGGGCGGAGCTACAGAGTCGAGCAGTGAGTATTTAAACCCGCTGCTTCGCTGCTTAAGCAGCGGCCACAGGGTCCTTTGGGGATAAATTTGACATCATAGTGAAGCAGTGACCTGATTGGCGGGTAAGGAAAGTGCTCCAATTAGCAGTAGCTGGGAGAAATTTAGCTCTTTGTGTGTTGGTAAGTATTGTGATTGGTAAGTAAAATCTTTATTCCTTTCACTTATTCATTATTTGATGTTATATTTGTAATCAGTTAAGGTAAAGTGTAAAAATGGCAGGAGGTCCCAGACCCGTGTTATGCTCTTCGTGCTCAATGTGGGAGTTCAGGGTCGCGGCTGATGCCCCTGGCTCCTTCATGGACGGAAGTGTGTCCAGCTGCAGCTCCTGTTAGACCGCAAGACAGCTCTGGAGCTGCGGATGGACTCAATTTGGAGCATCCGCGATGCTGAGGAGGTCGTGGATAGCACGTTCAGTGAGTTGGTCACACCGCAGATTAGGATTGTTGAGGGAGACAAGGAATGGGTGACCAAAAGGCAGAGAAAGAGCAGGAAGGCAGTGCAGGTGTCCCCTGCGGTCATCTCACTCCAAAACAGGTATACCGTTTTGGATACTGTTGGGGGAGATGACTCATCAGGGGAAGGCAGTCGAAGCCAGGCTCATGGCACTGTGGCTGGCTCTGCTGCACAGAAGGGTGGGAAAAAGACTGGCAGGGCGATAGCCATAGGGAATTCAATCATAAGGGGAGTAGACAGGCGTTTCTGTGGTCGGAAACGAGACTCCCGAATGGTATGTTGCTTCCCGGGTGCACGGGTCAGGGATGTCTCAGATCAGCTGCAGGACATACTGAAGGGGGAGGGTGAACAGCCAGTTGTCGTGGTGCATATAGGCACCAACGATATAGGTAAAAAACAGGATGAGGTCCTACAATCAGAATTTAGGGAGTTAGGAGATAAGTTAAAAGTAGGACCTCAAAGGTAGTAATCTCAGGATTGCTACCAATGCCACGAGACAGTCAAAGTAGAAATTCAAGAATAGTCAGAATGAATACGTGGCTTGAGAGATGGTGCAAGAGGGAGGGGTTCAGATTTTTGGGACATTGGAACCAGTTGTGGGGGCGGTGGGACCATTACAAATCGGATGGTCTACACCTGGGCAGGACTGGAACCAATGTCCTAGTGGGTGCTTTTGCTAACACTGTTGGGAGGTTTTAATCTAATGTGGCAGGGGGATGGGAACAAGATTAGGAAGTTGGAGGTCAGTAAAGAGGCAGCAACTAAAGCCAGTAAGGTACTAGATAATAAACTCATTGTGACTAAGGGGAAGAGTAGACAGGAAAGAGATGATGAACGCAAAGGGACAGGTGGTCTGAGGTGCCTTTGTTTTAGTGCGAGAAGTGTAGCCGGTAAGGCAGATGAATTTAGGGCTTGGATTAGTACCTGGGAATATGATGTCATTGGTATTACTGAGACTTGGTTGAGGGAAGGGCAAGATTGGCAACTAAATATCCCAGGGTATAGATGCTTCAGGAGGGATAGAGAGGGAGGTAAAACGGGTGGAGGAGTTGCATTACTGGTCAGAGATGATATCACAGCTGTGATTAAGGAGGGCACTGTGGAGATTTCGAGCACTGAGGCAATTTGGGTAGAGCTAAGAAATAGGAAGGGTGCAGTAACATTGTTGGGACTTTACTACAGGCCTCCCAAAAGCGAGCGTGAAGTAGAGGCACAAATATGTAGACAGATTATAGAAAAATGTAGGAGCAATAGGGTGGTCGTGGTGGGAGATTTTAACTTCCCCAACATTGAATGGGACTCATATAATGTTGGAGGTGTAGATGGAGCAGAATTCGTAAGGAGCATCCAGGAGAGTTTTCTTAGAGCAGTATGTAAATAGTCCAACTCGGGAAGGGGCCATACTGGACCTGGTATTGGGGAATGATCCCGGGCAGGTGGTTGAAGTTTCAGTCGATGATTACTTTGGGAATAGCGATCACAATTCCCTAAGTTTTAGAATACTCATGGACAAAGACGAGAGTGGTCCTAAAGGAAGAGTGCTAAATTGGGGAAAGGCCAAGTATAACAAAATTCGGCAGGAGCTAGGGAAAGTGGATTGGGAGCAGCTGTTTAAGGGTAAATCCACATTTGAAATGTGGGAGTCTTTTAAGGAAAGGTTGATTAGAGTGCAGGACAGACATGTCCCTGTGAAAATGAGGGATAGAAATGGCAAGATTAGGGAACCATGGATGACGGGTGGAATTGTGAGACTAGCTAAGATGAAAAAGGAAACCTACTTATGACAATTGAAGCCTACTTGTGACAATTATCGATTTTCATTTCATTTCAGATTGGAGAGTTGGGCAGAGAAATGGCAGATGGAGTTCATTCCAGGCAAATGCGAGGTGATGCATTTTGGAAGATCTAATTCAAGAGCGGACTATACGGTTAATGGAAGAGTCCTGGGGAAAATTGATGTACAGAGAGATCTGGGAGTTCAGGTCCATTGTATCCTGAAAGTGGCAACGCAGGTTGACAGAGTGGTCAAGAAGGCATACAGCATGCTTGCCTTCATTGGATGGGGTATTGAGTACAAGAGTCGGCAGGTCATGTTAAAGTTGTATAGGACTTTGGTTAGGCCACATTTGGAATACTGCGTGCAGTTCTGGTCGCCACATTACCAGAAGGATGTAGATACTTTAGAGAGGGTGCAGAGGACGTTCACCAGGATGTTGCCTGGTATGGAGGGTGCTAGCTATGAAGAAAGGTTGAGTAGATTAGGATTGTTTTCATTGGAAAGACGGAGGTTGAGGGGGGACCTGATTGAGGTCTCCAAAATTATGAGAGGTATGGACAGGGTGGATAGCAACAAGCTTTTTCCAAGAGTGGGGGTGTCAATTACAAGGGGTTATGATTTCAAGGTGAGAGGGGGAAAGTTTAAGGGCGATGTGCGTGGAAAGTTTTTTACGTAGAGGGTGGTGGGTGCCTGGAACGCTTTGCCAGCGGAGGTGGTAGAGGCGAGCACAATAGCATCATTTAAGTTGCATCTAGACAGATATATGAATGGGCGGGGAACAGAGGGAAGTAGATCCTTGGAAACTAGGCGACAGGTTTAGATAAAGGATCTGGATCAGCGCAGGCTGGGAGGGCTGAAGGGCCTGTTCCTGTGCTGTAATTTTCTTTGTTCTTTGTTTAGTACCACAGGAAAATACTAAATAGGAGCAGGAGTAGGCTATTTGACCCCTTGAGCCTGCTCCACCATTCACTTAGATCATGGCTGACCTTCTTCCTCAACTCCATGTTCCCGCACCATCCCCATATCTTTACTTTCTAGAAATTTATTGATCTCTGACTTGAATACGCTCAATAGCTGAGCCTCCGCAGTCATATATTTTGGACATTGTGTGAGCCAGACGAAAGTCGGGCTTTCGTCTCAACCTTTTGTTGGTGCCTTTTGGGCCGGCCTTCAAAGTCATCAGAATGACAATTCCCATCCTCTACACACATGACTGTGGCTTCTCGCAGTGAGATCAGCAAATTAGTGCCAGCAGCTTTGTGGGCTGTCTGCTGAGAACTGGAGACACCCAGGCTGATTTTTTTGGCAAGTGTTAACAACCTGGAGATGTAGACAATTCTTACATCATTTGTCTATGTTGGAGTGAAGCCCGAGGAACTGAATTAATGCATAATAATTCAGCATAGCCACCTCTCAGTTTTAGTGTCAAGGCTCTCTTTAAATTATATATGACTAATCATCTTAGGAGTGATAAATTCTCGAATGCAATATGAAACTACTAAGTTCCCTAAGTCAAAGCTGGTGATGTTATAAATCAGCAAATGGTGACATATAGCAGAAGTTCGTTGATGCAGAAATACATTGTGCAGCAGAGTATTAAAGGGTAGGCTCACACCTGTGATTCCCCACAATATAGGATCTTGATCTTAGGGCTACGAGGAGCTGCCTCACAGGAAAGGTGAGAAGATTGGAACAAAAAAAAAAATCAGACAGCTGCTGCCATGCACCTGCTGTGAGCAGATCTGAACAACATTCTGCCAGCTTTGTAATGTCAAGACAGAAGCTGATCTGGAGCCCATTGTTTAATGCAAAGCAAATTGAAACCCACTGGGCGAAATCGCCCTGTCGCGTCCGCCCAGCACCGGAAATTCCCACCCGAGGTCAACGGAACTTTAAACGGTCTGTTCCACCTGTGACGATTCCCACTGTTGGTGTGACTGGAACATTTACCCGATTGTATGCAGAATTAAAACTTTCTAAAAAATGACTAAAAATCACCACATTGTTTTTACACCAAGGCATGTTTTCAAGCCAATATATTTGTATTTGGTGGCACGGTCGCACAGTGGTTAGCACTGTTGCTTCACAGCACCAGGGTCCCAGGTTCGATTCCCGGCTTGGGTCACTGTCTGTGCGGAGTCTGCACATTCTCCCCATGTCTGCGTGCGTTTACTCCGGGTACTCCGGTTTCCTCCCACAAGTCCCAAAAACCGTGCTGTTAGGTAATTTGGACATTCTAAATTCTCCCTCTGGTACCTGAACAGGCGCCGAAATGTGGCAACTAGGGGTTTTTCACAGTAACATCATTCATTGTTAATGTAAACCTACTTGTGACAGTAAAGATTATTATATACATCATGATAATACAGGCAAGAACCAAAGTGGTGATTCCTTACAGGTCTCTCAAAATTAATCTGTAATAATCATGGATAATGGGTGGTGATTGCCAAAGTACTATGCAATGGGACCTTTATCCAGGTATTAAGCAGAGCGTTTGAGAGTTAGATGGGTGCAATTAATACTTTGCATAGTGGATATTGATGAGATAATTAGCCACTCAGAGAATGCCTAACCCTGTGTTGCAGCTTTCTTGCGGGAACTACACAAATTGCCATCAAATTTGGTTTCAAGGGGCAGCATGGTGGCACAGTGGTTAGCACTCATGGCACCGAGATCCCAGGTTCGATCTTGGCCCTAGGTCACTGTCCATGAGGAGTTTGCATATTCTCCCCGTGTTTGCATGGGTTTCACCCCCACAGCCCAAAGATGTGCAGGGTAGATGGATTGGTCATACTAAATTGCCCCTTAATTGGAAAAAATTAATTGGGTACTCTAAATTTATAGAAAACAAAACATTTTTGGTTTCAATTCATTAATACAATACTAATCAATGGAATTTTAAAAAATACTGTGATATGGTGGTGTAATTGTTGTTCATGGTCTAATAATCTTGAGAACATCTGTTCAAATCACTTCATGGGCAGCTAGCTTGAGATTTTGAATTAGTTAGGGAAATATGTATAACATTCAAAAACCTATAATGAATATATATTTCAATAATTGTTTGGTGATACATAACTTGAGTATTGCTGAAAAAGAGGCATTGGCCGGAATTCTCCGGGTGTTCCGATTCATTTTTCCTGCTGGCAGCGCGCCCCCGCCCATGGGTTTCCTGGAAGCATGGGTTGGCTTCAATGGGAAACCACATTGACAAGCGGCAGGGGTATATCCCACTGGCAGCAAATGGTGGATCGCTAAGAAACATGAGACTGGGGGACTGGAGAATCCAGCACGTTTTTGTCAAAGCTTTTTGTCTTGCACTCATCAGGACAATTTGCAACAATGCCAAATGTAAAGAAAAGAACAATTTATACTATATGAGAAGAGAGTGTTGATTAGTTGGCAAATGGACTCTGATTCATAGAGGCATTACACCAGTGGATAATGACTGACAGTTAACTTGCCAAGCATTATTTGAAAATTAAAATCAGGCAGCTTAATTCTGATTGGTCAAAACAATGTTTAGCGGAAACAGACACAATGTGTGCCCTTGTTCCTCCTGTTTGCAAAAAACAGGGCTCCGTGTATTAATATATGTAGTTTCCATTACACGTAAATGAACCATACTATGAGCCTGACTGACAATCTTAAATTGGTTGTCAGTATAATTTCAGCACACTGGGGATTATTTAGCAAATATTGTTCAATTTCAGAATCGCATTTAATGTTCGATACTGTGTTTTGAGTTATGTAAGTATGGACCAGTTAGGCAAGGTCTGTACCATACTTGATGTGAACAGCGGAAGGGACAAGCTGTTTGATACGATCCATCAGTCTCTGGGTCTTACAGCCTAAATGCCAGCATCACACTGGCATAGAAAGTCATATACCACATTACTACTTTGTGTGATAAGCAGGACATCTTATTGGCTAGACCGCAGCATCCTGTTGGTGGTGAATACCACTTGTGTTGCTACAGTATAGCAGCAGCATGAAACAACAGCCGCTGGAATGTGGTGACTAGGGACTTTTCACAGTAACTTCATTGCAATGTAAGCCTACTTGTGACACTAAATATTATTAAATTAAATAATAAACCTGTTACTCAGATTTTTGAGATACCTTTATCTTCCAGGATAATCTCAGATAGACTGGGCACTTTTCAGAACCGCAAGTGATGGCCTTGGGCCTGTTCATGAATTTGTGTGATATACAACTTGGAGGGCCGAAGGGCCTGTTCCTGTGCTGTACTTTTCTTTGCTCTTTTTTCTTTGGAATCCCATTATGAATTATTGGCTGATGTCCAAACCTTACAATGGATTCTGCTAAACAAAGGGACAAAGGGACAATACAGAAGTCAAGAGGAACGTGAGTGTTGTTATTTTGACAGATTATGAGCTTTTAAGCAGATTAGGTATTTTTTAATGAAACCACCTAAATTACCCTTTTGTAGTGAGGATGCCTCCTTTAAGGGGCCGACAACAACTATGGTGAGCCAAGTCTGTGAATGCTGACTTTTTTTTTTGTTTACAACTTGTAAAAGTAAAATCTTTTTCCCCTGTATCTTTCTCAAGTGTATGTCTGTTGTGTTAGTGAGTGACGTACTGTTCTGGCCTTTCGGAGTGAATCAGTGAATTAATAATCTTCTTTTTCGAAGGGCTGCAAGTATAATCCGGGTAATTATAGGCCAATGAACTTGATGTCAGTGATAGTGAAATTGTTGGAAAAGATTCTCAGACGATTGGCTGTCACGCAGAAGGCAGAAGGCAGAAGGCAGAGAGTTGGGATAAAAGGTTCTTTTTCGGAATGACAAGAGGTGACGAGTGGTGTCCCGCAGGGTTCAGTGTTGGGGCCACAGCTGTTCTCTTTATATATTAACGATCTAGATGACAGGACTGGGGACATTCTGGCTAAGTTTGCCGATGATACAAAGATAGGTGGAGGGGCAGGTAGTATGGAAGAGGTGGGGAGGCTGCAGAAAGATTTAGACAGTTTAGGAGAGTGGTCCAAGAAATGGCTGATGAAAGTCAACGTGGGCAAGTGCGAGGTCTTGCACTTTGGAAAAAAGAATAGAGGCATGGACTATTTTCTAAACGGTGACAAAATTCATAATGCTGAAGTGCAAAGGGACTTGGGAGTCCTAGTCCAGGATTCTCTAAAGGTAAACTTGCAGGTTGAGTCCGTAATTAAGAAAGCAAATGCAATGTTGTCATTCATCTCAAGAGGCTTGGAATATAAAAGCAGGGATGTACTTCTGAAGCTTTATAAAGCATTAGTTAGGCCCCATTTAGAATACTGTGAGCAATTTTGGGCCCCATACCTCAGGAAGGACATACTGGCACTGGAGCGGGTCCAGCGGAGATTCACACGGATGATCCCAGGAATGGTAGGCCTAACATACGATGAACGTCTGAGGATCCTGGGATTATATTCATTGGAGTTTAGGAGGTTGAGGGGAGATCTAATAGAAACTTACAAGATAATGAATGGCTTAGATAGGGTGGATGTAGGGAAGTTGTTTCCATTAGCAGGGGAGACTAGGACCCGGGGGCACAGCCTTAGAATAAAAGGGAGTCACTTTAGAACAGAGATGAGGAGAAATTTCTTCAGCCAGAGAGTGGTGGGTCTGTGGAATTCATTGCCACAGAGGGCGGTGGAGGCCGGGACGTTGAGTGTCTTTAAGACAGAAGTTGATAAATTCTTGATTTCTCGAGGAATTAAGGGCTATGGAGAGAGAGCGGGTAAATGGAGTTGAAATCAGCCATGATTGAATGGCGGAGTGGACTCGATGGGCCGAATGGCCTTACTTCCGCTCCTATGTCTTATGGTCTTATAGGGTCTTGGATTCTCCGAAATCTTGGCCAACTGTTGACGCCGTCGTCAAAACCGGTGTGAGCGACTGCGGCGTCAATGGGTCTCCAGGCCCAGGAATTCACCCCTTCCTAGTGGGCTAGTCTGGGCCGGAGTGCTGTGTGCGTGAAAGCCGCCGCACACGGCTGGCGCGGGTCCACGCATGCCCGTGGGTTGCCATCTTCGTGCCAGTCCCCGGGCAATATGGTGGAGCTCTACAGGGGCCCGGCGCAGAGGAACATAGGCCCCCACACCGGAATTAGCCCCCCCGCCGATCGGTAGGCCCCGATCACGGACCTGACCACCGTGGAGGCCCCCCCGGAGTCGGATCCCCCCGTCCTCCCCACCAGGACGGCCCTCGCAGCCAGAACTCCGAGGTCCCACTGGGTAGGATCATATGTAACTCACGCCGGCAGGACTCGGCGGAATTCAGCGGGCACTCAGCCTGTTGAGCGCGGAGAATCGCCGGGGGGTGGGGGGTGGCGCTTTCAACGGCCCCGACCGGCGCAGCGGCGACTCGTGGGCGCGATTGCCGCCGATTCTCCGGCAACCGGAGAATTGGCGGCCCGGCGTCGGAGTGGTGTGGCGCGATTCTCGCGTCCCCTCCCCCCCCCCCCCCCCACCCCGGCGATTCTCCGATCCAGCGTGGGATTGGGGGGCAGTCTGGTGCAAAAGATTAGATCACATGGGGTCAGGGGTGAACTAACTAGATGGATCCACAACTGGCTTGGCCATAGAAGACAGAGGGTAGCAATGGAAGGGTATTTTTCCGAATGGAGGTCTGTAACTAGTGGTGTTCCACAGGGATCAGTTCTGGGACCTCTGCTCTTTGTAATATATATAATTGACTTGGAAGAAAACGTAGCGGGTCTGATTAGCAAGGTGATACTAAGATTGCAGGAGTTGCGGATAGTGATGAAGATTGTCAGAGAATACAACAGGATATAGAAAGGCTGCAAAATTGGGCAGAGAAGTGGCAGATGGAAATTAACCCGGACAAATGCAAGGTGATGCATTTTGGTAGATCCAATTCAGGTGGGAGCTATAAAATAAATGGCTGAACCATCAGAAGCATAGAGACACAGAGAGATCTGGGCGTGCAGGTCCACAGATCCTTAAAAGTGGCAGCACAGGTGGAAATGGTGGTAAAGAAAGCATATGGCATGATTGCCTTCAGAGGACGGGGTATCGAGTATAAAAGCTCAAAAATTATATTACAATTACATAGACAATGCATCATTGACTTTGTCGATATATGTTTTTCTGGAACCCACTCCTTAATTCACCTAAGGAAGGAGCTGTGCTCCAAAAGCTAGTGATTCGAAACAAACCTGTTGGACTTTAACCCGGTGTTGTAAGACTTCTTCCTCTATTGTTCTTTGTTGTTTATTTAAACCCATGAAATCTTGCTACTGATTATTTAAAAATTGACCACACTCCAGGAATTCTGGTTTGGTTGAGAAACATACAAACCTTCCTTTCCAAAAACGCACTGAATACATTCAGTAAGGGAAAGGGTGCAAGTGTTTCAGTTCTCTCCCATCCCTGTCTGTAACACGGTTAAAGGGGTATGGGGGCGTTGAAGGGAGTTTGTGGGACATGTCAGGATGAGGGGCAGCATGGGGTTGTGAGAGATGAGGGGTAAGGTATCTTGCACACATCCCTGTAACTTAGTCAATGCATTAGGAAATATAGGTAGGCCAAGGCATAGCCTCCCTCCATCTTCACCTCTGGTCGTAGGCCCAACTCCAGCCACCCTTTTCCTCCCTACCATGAAAATGGCATCGATAGGCTCTGCATCCCTCCTCCTGCCTCAAAAGATGAAAATTCAGGAGTTGGACTCTCTCCTAAAATCTAAAAATCAGTGATTAATTTGGCGTGCTCATTCTTCATTCCATGGGCGGGATTCTCCGTCCCGCCAACCCCGTTTTCCGGCACGGCGCCCCCCCCCCCCCCCCCCCCCCCGCCACCAGCAGCGGGATTTTCCGTTCCCACAGCTGGCCAATTGGATTTCCCATTGTGGCCACCCCTAAGCTGTCGTGGAGCCCGCAGGCATGGGTGGGCTGCCGGTGAAACAGAGGACCCTGTCTATGGAGAATCCCGCAGCATTCATTTGGTTATTCATTGGTCCAAACCCTGAAGAAGTAGTAGGAGCATCCTAGTTATACATTCTGGAAAAAGATAGATTGTCACAAGGCCTTAGGGATGGAACTGGGAGATAAGCTGTCTTTTTCAGCCACCTATCAAAAACGTTTGAGCAGGATAGGGATCTTTCCTGTGATACAGAGAGTAGGAAGAAACTGAATACATATATTTAAAATAATGTGGGCATTCAACAACTTGAATGTAACAAAACTCTTTCCACTTCAAAATGTGTTCAGAATAAAGGGGAATAAATTTAAGATAGCTGCCAACAAGCCAACTAAAGGACTGAGGAAGAATAGGCCCGAGAGTACATTGACCATTCATTTCTGGAAACCAATACAGCATTCAGCCAATCACAGCCCTGCATCAGTTTTAGGAGATAATTTGTGGTACATTTGGTACCAATTATATTGTGGTTTGTGTAACAACCCTCATGGGATCCACGGGGATACATAGATACATAGAACATACAGTGCAGAAGGAGGCCATTCGGCCCATCGATTCTTCACCGACCCACTTAAGCCCTCACTTCCACCCTATCCCCATAACCCAATAACCTCTCCCAAACTTTTTTTGGACACTAAGGGCAATTTAGCATGGCCAATCCAGCCAACCTGCACGTCTTTTGGACTGTGGGGGGAATCCAGAGCACCCGGAGGAAACCCACGCAGACACGGGGAGAACGTGCAAACTCTGCACAGACAGTGACCCAGTGGGGAATCGAAGCTGGGATGACCCAATTGACTTCACAGTGAGGCTTGTGGAATATGAGTTCCTCCGCTGATAGTCGGAGGCCCATTGCTGTGGCTCATAGAAATCACGTCAAAAAGGCCGGCCCGAATTGGGACCAGCTTGATCTGTAGTCCCGGTCAGGACCTTTGTGTTGTATGACACGTTGTGACCTTTTCTTTTGGCTTAAAATAAACCTCCGTTTGAATTGGCCTTCTTGGGTCTCCTGAGATTTTATCGTTCGGGTCAGTTCAATTAGGGTGCACAATAAAAGTGCAACTGGTTTAATGTTAAGTTGCTAAAAATAGGAACAGAGGACGAGGAGTAAGGCCATTCAGCACCTGAAGCGTGTTCCACCATTTAATTAAATCGTGACTGATTGTACCTCAGCTGCATTTACCTGCCTTTGTTCAATATCCCTTGAAATCCTCACATAATTAAGTCTAAAATTATCAGCCTGGAAAATGTCAATTGGTTCATCCTCCAGAAACTTTCATGTGGAGTAGGCTTCAGCTCTCTGCAACCCGCTGTGTGAAAAAAAAGCTTTGTTATTTCACTCCAAAATAGCCCAGCTTTAATTTTAAGCAGAGAAACCAATTTCTGTGTACACATCCCATTGAAATCCTTAATCATTTCAATCACCTTGACAAGATCACCCCTGAGCCTTCACAACCATGCTTGTGCAACTTGCCATCACACACTATCCCTTTCAAGCACTGATACCATTCTAATGGATCTCTGCTGTACACCTTCCAAAGCCAATGTATCATTTCTGATTTGGTAAGAGATTATGGGCGGGATTCTCCAGCCTTCCAGCCATGTATTTCTCGGCAGCGGGCTGCTCACTGGCGGTGGAATTCCCCGCTCTCGGCGCTGTCAATGGGATTTCCCATTAAGGCTACCCCATGCCGCCGGGAATCGTGGGTGCACGTCAGCAGAACCAGAGCATCCACTGCCAGCGAACGGCTGGAACATTCCGGCCTATGTTTTAGATTGGAAGAGACTTTGGGATCAAACACAGAAATGGAATAAGTGTGGAGGAAAGCGGACAGAGCCAAAGACACTGAGGCAGAAGGAAAGTCTAAAGAGGACGGGCGGGATTCTCTCAGCCCTGGACTGGGCCGGAGAATCCCCACGACCGGGCCACGCCGCCCCGACGCAGAGCGGAGAATCGGCGCCCGTGGTTGGTGCGGCGGCGGTCACGGGCCACTCTCCGCGGCCAGCCCGCCGATTCTCAGGCCGCCATGGGAATGCCGAGTACCGCCGTCGCCGTCCACGCCTGCTCTCAGCCGGCGGGAACTCAGCGTGGAAGGGTCGGGTGGCTGCCTATCGGGGGGGGGCTTCAACCCCGGGGAGGGCCTCCGATGCGGCCTGGCCCGTGAACGGGGCCCACCTATCGGCGGGCCAGCCTCTCTGGCTGGGGGAATCATTTCCTACGCGCCAGCCCCTGTAGTCCTGCGCCATGTTGCATCGAGGCCGTTGAAGGAAGCCACTGCGCATGCGCGGATCCCACAGCGCCCAGTTGGCGCCGTGATCGGCAGCTGGAGCAGCGTGAACCGGTCCACCGCCGTGCAGGCCCCCTATAGGGGCCAGAATTAGTCCTGCGAGCGGCCCGTTCACGCCGTCATAAAATGCGACGGCGTTTACGACGGCCTGGACACTGCTGCGGGATGAGAAAATCCCGCCTAACAAATTAGTTTCTGTGGTAAAGAAGAAATATACATTAAACACGACTGACCATAATAGTGAGAATGGATAGGGAGAATAGTTGCAAAGTGGAAACAAACACATAGATAGGAGGATGGTTGGTAGTGGAGAGAGAGAAAATCAAAATGGAAGTTAGGCTGATTTTGGACGTGTAAAAGACAGAAATAGATACAGAAGACTGACAGCAATGGAGAAAGATGCCTTTAATCTATGTATTGCCCTTCACAACCTCAGGACATTCCAAAGTACTTCACAGCCAATGAGGTATTTCTGAAGTATAATCAGAAACACGATGTGCAGATGCCGGCGTTGGACTGGGGTGAGCATAGTAAGAAGTCTTCCAACACCAGGTTAAAGTCCAAACAGGTTTGTTTCAAACACTAGCTTTCGGAGCACTGCTCCTTCCTCAGGTGAATCAGAAACACCACAGTCAATTTGACAACAGCAACCTCCAATAAACAGCAATAATCACCAGTTCATCTTTTTTCATGAACTAGGTTGAGGGATAAATATTTGCCAGAACACTGTGGATATTTACTCTGCTCTTCTTCAGAATAATGTCAGGTTCTATATGCGCCGGAGAGGCAGACTGAGCCTTGATTTAATAATAATCTTTATTGTCACAAGTAGGCTTAGAATTAACACTGCAATGAAGTTACTGTGAAAAGTCCCTAGTCGCCACATTCCAGCCCCTGTTCAGGTACTCGAAGGGAGAATTCAAAATGTCCAAATTACCGAACAAGTCTTTCAGGACTTGTGGGAAGAAACTGGAGCACCTGGAGGAAACCCATGCAGAATTAGGGAGATTGTGCAGACTCCACACAGGCAGTGACCCAAGCCGGGAATCGAACCTGGGGCCCTGGCGCGGTGAAGCAACAGTGCTAACCACTGTGCTAGCATGCCGCCCTCCTCATCCAAAAGATGGCCGGCTGGATTTTCGCTTCCTGAGACTAAGTGTTGACGTCAGGGCAGGATTCGTGGACTTCCGCGACAGCAAATCTGGCACCGCACCTGGACCGATTCAGCGACTGTGGAGGGGCTCCCACTGGCACCACATGGAACACAATCGATTCCAATGAGAAACAGTACGAGATTTGCCGGGTCCGTGATTGACACTTGGGAGGCAGATACACATTACAATCCCCACACTCACTCATCCCAGCCAACTCCAGCCTACTTGTGACACTACGACTGTCAGAAAACTATGGCAATGTTGGACAGTTTCCGTACCCCCTCTCTCTCCTGCCTGTTTTACGATTTTTAAAAGTACAAGTGATCCTTGCCATTGAAAAGTCACCCCAGTGGAGGCGGAGCATCGCCGAGGCCCTGGAGAATTACCGAGTCACGCCCGCTAATGATAAGCCAGCGGCATTTACTATATGTGCGTTCTGGAACGCATTGGCGATGATGTCGAGGCACCAGAGAATAGCTATTTTGTGCGAAACCGGCGACTGCCACGATTTCGGAGTCAAAACGCATTCTCGCCCATTTGCATTCATTTCATTTCATTTCACCGACGGAGAATCACGCCCGGCATCTTGACAGTGCAGCAGACACTCGTTTTGGACTAGAGTGTCAGCTTAGATAGCTCTGCTCAGGACCGAGAGGGGGAGGTAATAATAATAATCTTCATTAGTGTCACAAGTAGGCTTACATTAACACTTCAATGAAGTTACTGCGAAAATCCCCTAGTGGCGCCTGTTCGGGTACACTGAGGGAGAATTCACAATGTCCAATTCACCTAACAAGCATGTCTTTTTGGACTTGTGGCGGTAAACCGGAGCACAGACTCCGCACAGACAGAGACCCAAGCCGGGAATCGAACCCGGGTCCTGGCGCTGTGAAGCAACAGTGCTAACCACTGTGCTACTGTGTTGCCCTGTGAAGAAACTATCTCTGATGTAGCGATGTGAGTGCTTCCACTATTGTGCATGCCTGCTGTAGGTGTGCTGACATATGCACATGCCTGCCCAAAATATCCATTCCAGTTATTGGACTGATTGGCTCTTATAGAATCATCCCTCAGATATTCCTTACTGGAACTTCTATGAGTTGCTGTCTTGGTCCAAATAACCACTAACCAATAGATTTTAATAAACTTCTTGTGGTTCTCCTCATCTTAGGATACTCAATACAATACACCAGTTAATCATGTGTGCCAATTGTGGTCTTGTACTTATGTTTGCTCCATTTCTAAATTGCACTGCTGTAGCGTGACATTAATCTTTTTTCCTTATTTACCTTGATTTGTAATTCGACTTGTTTTATTTCACATTTATCACCACTCAATTCAGAATTTTCAGAGATGGAAGTGAAACATCCAAGAGTAGCGATACAACCATAATTCTTGAATATCCATATTCTTCTTCATCCATACAGCCGAGCTGTAGGAATGGGATTCCAGTACACAGATTCGTGTAAGGAATTAATTTTCTGATGTGCTGTGGATGCTGAAAGTCTCATGAATGATCTCCAATTGTTGCTTTGCTTTGCCAGTTTTGTCCTTGGCAAAGTCCATTCAAATCCTCAAGGAAAAGACCAGCAGCTCTGTGATTGAGAAATAATGGTGGTTGCCTTGACAACTGGGAGAACTTGGAGTCTGTCTGCACAATACTGTTTGTTTGGTGCTAAATTGGATGCAGTTTGGAATTTACCATTGAAGAATAGGTATGTCAAGTCTGCAAAATTCAGTTCACAGTACGAATTTTCGGTCACGGCTAAACAGAAAGCTTTGTTAAGAAATTTTCCTTGACCAATCCATATTCTTGTAGTGTTGATGGTTTTCAGGGATTCCATTATGCTGGAGTTTGTTCGGTCAATGGCCACAGACAGCCAAGTCCAATCAGGCTATCTCAAATTAAGTACAGCCACTGTGAACTGAATCGATGCATAACCATCAGTCATCTCAACAACAAGATTACCAAGAAATTGGGACTCCACCATTAACACAATAAGGAACCACAACATGCAGATAAACATTGTAGATGATCACAAAAATTAGGGCCGCCCAGACTAAATTGAGCCCTAAACTCTAATTTAGCCAAAACAGCGGAGTGCTGACTTTTGAGTCTGTGAGTGGACTCAATAGGAGGCATGTTTGGTTGCTTGACTGGATGAGTGCTAACCATATGGAACAAAGAGCTCAATTTCACTGAGCTTTCAGCATGGGCTCAGGGAAAGTTGCTGCTTCCAGGAAACCCAGTGGTGGTGTACGTATTAAAGTCCAACAGTATTACCTCTGTGGGGAAGCCATTCTTTAACAGAAAAACTGGATTTGGAATTGGACTTGATATTTTAGGTGTCCTCCTGACCCATCCCAGCTCCAAAATAGGATGTGTAAAATAATAAAAACTTACCTTTTGGGAGGCCGCCACCAGTGGCCATTTTGAGTGCTGGTGAATGGATGCCAAGCCACTGAAAATACATCCCCATGCACGATGTTATTGTCTCCTAATGAATTTTGGAAAGTGAGCCTCAAAAGGTGTTAAACCAATGATTTGTACATACAAAAGAAAATGCTTATTTTAGGTCTGGTCCTGTACACCTACAAAGAGTCTTTATCTCTATGCCCCCCCCCCCCCCCCCCCACACACTTTTTGGTAAAAAATGCATTGCCACATACAAGACACCACTTTCCATTTTGGACACTTTGACACCAGTTTTACATTGAGGAAGTAGGTGCATATTAATTGTAAATTGTTTAGTGTTAATTGCCATGGGCATTAATTGGGAATCCACCTGTGTTTATATATAGAGAAGCAGAGCCTTCCATGCTCAGTGGGCACTGCAGGCGATGGGTATTTTATTGACTCTTTTAGCTGCATTTTGGTTTGATGTTTAAAGTTTCCTTTGTAACTTGTGTTTATTTGATGCTGTATCCCCTTAGAAATCTACTAACAACAAAGACCAAAGAATGATACAGCACAGGAACAGGACCTTCGGCTCTCCAAGCCTGCGCCGACCATGGTACCTGCTAAAACCGTCTGCACTTACAGAGTCCATATTCTTCCATTCCCACCCTATTCATATATTTGTCTGGATGCCCTTAAATGCCGCTATGGTACCTGCTCCCACCACCTCTCCAGGCAGCGCGTTCCATATATTTAAAACCCTCTGTGTAAAAAAAGTTGCCTCGCTCACCTGTTCTAAACTTTTCCCCATGCACTTTAAACCTATATCCCCCAGTATTTGACTCTCCTACCCTAAGAATGAGCATCTGGTGGCTGGTGGCAGGTAAGTAGTTTTTCTTTTATTTTCCCTCAGTTGTTATCGTGCGGGGCGCAGAGGTTGCTGAGTGAGTGTTTGCTGAGAAGGGGAGTGAATAACAGGTAAGCTCTTTCTTTCTTTTTCTTTCTTTATCTAGAGGGATGGCAGGGAAGGTAGTGCAATGTTCCTCCTGCAGAATGTTTGAGATGAGGGACGCCATCAGTGTCCCTGCTGATTTCATCTGTGGGAAGTGCACCCATCTCCAGCTCCCCAGAAACCGCGTTAGGGAACTGGAGGTGGAGCTGGATGAACTTCGGATCATTTGGGAGGCAGAGGTGGTCATAGATAGAAGCTTCAGGGATGTAGTTACTCCGAAGAATAAAGATAGATGGGTGACGGTGAGAGGGGCTGGGAGGAAGCAGTCAGTACAGGGATCCCCTGTGGTCATTCCCCTTAGTAACAAGTATACTGCTTTGGATACTGTTGGGGGGGGGGGGGGGTACTTACCAGGGGTAAGCCATGGGGTACAGGTCTCTGGCACAGAGTCTGTCCCTGTTGCTCAGAAGGGAAGGGGGGAGAGGAGTAGAGCATTAGTCATTGGAGACTCCATAATTAGGGGGATAGATAGGAGATTCTGTGGGAACGAGAGAGACGCGCGGTTGGTGTGTTACCTCCCAGGTACCAGGGTGCGTGATGTCATGGATCGTGTTTTCAGGATCCTTAAGGGGGAGAAGGAGCAGCCCAAAGTCGTGGTCCACATAGGTACCAACGACTTAGGTAGGAAAAGGGATAGGGATGTAAGGCAGGAATTCAGGGAGCTAGAGTGGAAACTTAGATCTAGGACAAACAGAGTTATTATCTCTGGGTTGTTACCTGTGCCATGTGATAGCGAGATGAGGAATAGGGAGAGAGAGGAGTTGAACAGGTGTCGACAGCGATGGTGCAGGAGGGAGGGTTTCCGATTTCTGGATAATTGGGGCTCATTCTGGGGTCAGTGGGACCTCTACAAACGGGATGGTCTACACCTGGACCAGAGGGGTACCAATATCCTGGGGGGGAAATTTGCTAATGCTCTCCGGGAGGGTTTAAACTAGTTCAGCAGGGGCTTGGGAACCTGAATTGTAGCACCAGTATACAGGAGGGGGAGAGTAGTGAGGTCATGAGTAAGGTTTCAAAGTTGCAGGAGTGTACCGGCAGGCAGGAAGGTGGTTTAAAGTGTGTCTTCTTCAATGCCAGGAGCATTCGGAATAAGGTGGGTGAACTTGCGACATGGGTTGGTACCTGGGACTTTGATGTTGTGGCCATTTCGGAGACATGGATAGAACAGGGACAGGAATGGTTGTTGCAGGTGCCGGGGTTTAGATATTTCAGTAAGCTCAGGGAAGGTGGTAAAAGAGGGAGAGGGGTGGCATTGTTAGTCAAGGACAGTATTATGGTGGCAGAAAGGACGTTTGATGAGGACTCGTCTACTGAGGTAGTATGGGCTGAGGTTAGAAACAGGAAAGGAGAGGTCACCCTGTTAGGGGTTTTCTATAGGCCTCCGAAAAGTTCCAGAGATGTAGAGGAAAGTATTGCAAAGATGATTATGGATAGGAGCGAAAGCAACAGGGTAGTTGTTATGGGGGACTTTAACTTTCCAAATATTGACTGGAAACGCGATAGTTCGAGTACTTTAGATGGGTCCATTTTTGTCCAATGTGTGCAGGAGGGTTTCCTGACACAGTATGTAGATAGGCCAATGAGAGGCGAGGCCATATTGAATTTGGTACTGGGTAATGAGCCAGGACAGGTGTTAGATTTGGAAGCAGGTGAGCACTTTGGTGATAGTGACCACAATTCGATTACGTTTACTTTAGTGATGGAAAGGGATAGGTATATACCGCAAGGCAAGAGTTATATCTGGGGGAAAGGCAATTATGATGCGATGAAGCAAGACTTAGGATTCATCGGATGGAGAGGAAAACTGCAGGGGATGGGCACAATGGAAATGTGGAGCTTGTTCAAGGAACAGCTACTGCGTGTCCTTGATAAGTATGTACCTGCCAGGCAGGGAGGAAGTGGTCGAGCAAGGGAACCGTGGTTTACTAAAGCAGTCGAAACACTTGTCAAGAGGAAGAAGGAGGCTTATGTAAAGATGAGACATGAAGGTTCAGTTAGGGCATTCGAGAGTTACAAGTTAGCTAGGAAGGACCTAAAGAGAGATCTAAGAAGAGCCAGGAAGGGACATGAGAAGTCTTTGGCATGTAGGATCAAGGATAACCCTAAAGCTTTCGACAGATATGTTAGTAATAAATGAATAAGAGTAGCGCCAGTCAAGGACAGTAGTGGGAAGTTGCGCTTGGAGTCCGAGGAGATAGGAAAAGTGCTAAATGAATATTTTTCGTCAGTATTCACCCAGGAAAAAGACAATGTTATCGAGGAGAATACTGAGATTCAGGCTACTAGACTAGAAGGGCTTGAGGTTCATAAGGAGGAGGTGTTAGCAATTCTGGAAAGTGTGAAAATAGATACGTCCCCTGGGCCGGATGGGATTTATCCTAGGATTCTCTGGGAAGCTAGGGAGGAGATTGCTGAGCCTTTGGCTTTGATCTTTATGTCATCTTTGTCTACAGGAATAGTGGCAGAAGAATGGAGGATAGCAAATGTTGTCCCCTTGTTCAAGAAGGGGAGTAGAGAGAACCCTAGTAACTATAGAACAGTGAGCCTTACTTCTGTTGTGGGCAAAATCTTGGAAAAGTTTAGAAGAGATAGGATGTATAATCATCTGGAAAATAATAATTTGATTAGAGATAGTCAACACGGTTTTGTGAAGGGTAGGACGTGCCTTACAAACCTTATTGCGTTCCTTGTGAAGGTGACCAAACAGGTGGATGAGGGTAAAGCAGTTGATGTGGTGTATATGGATTTCAGTAAAGCATTTGATAAGGTTCCCCACTGTAGGCTTCTGCAGAAAATACGGAGGCTGGAAGAAGACAAAGGGTGGTCGTTGATGGGAAATGTTCAGACTGGAGTCCAGTTACAGGTGGTGTACCACAAGGATCTGTTTTGGGGCCACTGCTGTTTGTCATTTTTATAAATGACCTGGAGGAGGGTGTAGAAGGATGGGTGAGTAAATTTGCAGATGACACTAAAGTCGGTGGAGTTGTGGACAGTGCGGAAAAATGTTACAAGTTACAGAGGGACATAGATAAGCTGCAGCGCTGGGCTGAGAGGTGGCAAATGGAGTTTAATGCAGAAAAGTGTGAGGTGATTCATTTTGGAAGGAATAACAGGAAGACAGAGTACTGGGCTAATGGTAAGATTCTTGGCAGTGCGGATGAGCAGAGAGGTCTCGGTGTCCATGTACATAGATCCCTGAAAGTTGCCACCCAGGTTGAGAGGGTTGTTAAGGAGGCGTACAGTGTGTTAGCTTTTATTGGTAGAGGGATTGAGTTTCGGAGCCATGAGGTCATGTTGCAGCTGTACAAAACTCTGGTGCGGCCGCATTTGGAGTATTGCGTGCAATTCTGGTAGCGGCATTATAGGAAGAATGTGGAAGCATTGGAAAGGGAGCAGAGGAGATTTACCAGAATGTTGCCTGGTATGGAGGGAAGATATTATGAGGAAAGGCTGAGGGACTTGAGGTTGTTTTCGTATTAGAGAAGAAGGTTAAGAGGTGACTTAATTGAGGCATACAGGATGATCAGAGGATTGGATAAGGTGGACAGTGAGAACCTTTTTCCTCGGATGGTGATGTCTAGCATGAGGGGACATAGCTTTAAATTGAGGGGAGATAGATATAAGACAGATGTCAGAGGTAGGTTCTTTTCTCAGAGAGTAGTAAGGGCGTGAAATGCCCTGCCTGCAACAGTAGTGGACTTGCCAACACTAAGGGCATTCAAATGGTCATTGGATAAACATATGGACAATAAGGGAATAGTGTAGATGGGCTTTAGAGTGGTTTCACAGGTCGGCGCAACATCGAGGGCTGAAGGGCCTGTACTGTGCTGTAATGTTCTATGTTCTATGTTCTACGTTCTATCTGACTATCCACTCTGCCCATGCCACTCATAATCGTATAGACCTCTATCAGGTCGCCTCTCAACCTCCGTCGTTCCAGTGAGAGCAGACCCAGTTTATCTAACCTCTCCTCCGAGCTAATGCCCTCCATACCATGCAATATCCCAGTAAACAGCTTCTGTACCCTCTCCAAAGCATCCACATCCTTCTGGTAGTGTGGCGACCAGAATTGTACACAATATTCCAAATGAGGCCTAACTAAGGTCCTGTACAGCTGCAATATGACTTGCCAATTTTTATATTCAATACTCCGACCGATAAAGGCCATCATGCCGTATGCCTTCTTTTCTTTTTATATATTTTGAGTACCCAATTCATTTTTTCCAATTCAGGGGCAGTTTAGCGTGGCCAATCCACCTAGCCTGCACATCTTTTTGGGTTGTGAGGGCGAAACCCATGCAAACACGGGGAGAATGTGCAAACTCCACACAGACAGTGACCCAGAGCCGGGATTGAACCTGGGACCTCAACGCTGTGAGACAGCAGGGCTAACCCACTGTGCCACTGTGCTGCCCTGCGTATGCCTTCTTGACCAACTTATCCATATGCGTTGCCACTTTCAGTGATCGGTGGACATGCGCGCCCATATCTCCCTGCCTGTCAGTACTTGCAAGAGTTCCACCATTTATTGTGCAATTCCTACATGTATTGGACCTTTTGATTTGTCCCTCAATTTGGTTAATTTAGTTTAATTGGTTTAACTAAAGTAATATATAAGAGCAGGCAGAAGAATGTTTTTTGCTTGTAAGTGCACATTTGTATGCTTTCATAATTAAAAGCTTGTTACAGTATAACAAGGCTCCAGTTCATCCTTCACTGCCTGGCTATCTGAGTTGAGACAGAGAGTGGTGCCTATTAACTTCTCGGTCTAGAAAAAGTTAGATGGATTGCAAAGGTGTTTTCTGATGTTGTACAGTCCTATATTTATATGCCCCAAGAGCTATCAAACTCACTGATGAATCTATCATAGTGTTGATTGGACGAGTGCACAAGCGAGAGTGGTAACCTTGGTACGCTGAGGGTACCAGGTACATAGCTCAACAGCACAGAGTGCTGAGGATAGGGTAAATCAAATTAGGAAGAAGTTGACAGACTTCACCATGCTTGCAAAGATATGGTTAGCCATCATGACATTAATCAGGAATCTCCTTCCTAATTTTCTTCCAAGTGTAAGTCTGAGTCGAAATGTTAGATTCAGCATTGATATACATTACTACCAACTCCCATGTACACTTTGTACCAGCAATATATATTCGTTGATGTTCATTCAGGCACATTCTTCAAGGAATTTGCCCGAAACCAATTCTTCCCTCTGAGGGCGCTTGTTATCATGATCCCTGTCGTAATATACACCAGTATATCATGGTGCAGCACACACACTGATGGACACACAGCAAGACCAATCAACACACACATCACCGCAGCCAATCATCAGTTAGAGCACACGCACTATAAAGACAGAGGGCATCAGTTTTCCCGCTCATTCGGGATGCAGCCTCTCAGAAGGACAGAGCTTGCAGCTTACAACACAGATCTTCACCATGTGCTGAGTTCATAGACTGGTTAGGGCAGGCATAGGCCTTTAATTTAATCTAACATCGTGTTAACCCACAGTGAAAGTATGTTCAACAGTTTCTAGCTTAATAAAATAGAGTTGTACTATTACAAGTGTTGGTAGCCTGTCTATGTTACTGCAAATTATCATAGAATTTACAGTGCAGAAGGAGGCTATGTTGATAGGGTTAGATGATGTAGGGTGGATGGAGGCTGATGTGCAGCACAAACATCAACACGGATCAGATGGGCTGCGTGGCCTGTTTCTTCTGCTACATAAAGGCAAAATACTGCAGGTGTTGGAAATCTGAAACAAGAACAAAAAAAAAGCTGCAAGAATTCAGAAGGTCACACAGCATTTATGGAGAAAAACAGAGGGTGAAATAATTTGGGGCAGGAGGGGAGGGCGCTGAGGATGGCAGAACCCCTAAAGCCACATTGACGTGAAGTCAATATCCTTCACACTGCCCTGCAGACATAACATGCTGTGGGGTGGGCCAATGAAGGCCAAGTGCGAAATACGTCCCTCATTGGTACATAAATACCACCCCCCAGATCTGACTGCCCACCAATTTCTCGTAGCCCCATCAGTCCCAGAAATGCCAGAAGGAGCCAAAGGCCACTGTCGATACTGCAGAAGGAAAGGAAGATCAATGTCAGAGATTCCCCAGAGGTGGTAAATCCAGGGTCCTGAGCCTGGAGGGTTTGGATCGGTTAGGTAGGCGAGGTGGGGGAGGAGTGGGTAGATGGAGGGGAGCAGACGATCTGACTCATGATTGGCTATGGGCTACCCCCGAAGAGGGACCTCTCTTCCTTCACATGCTTTAAACATTAAATTTTACAAAACTGGCTTCCATTTCCACCCTGTTGCCCATGCCAAAAGAATAGCGTGTGCAGCTTATTCTCAAGGTCAATTGGCTGGGTAACAAGCCTTACTGACCCTTAATTATTCATTATGCACTACTCTTCCCCCCATTATGGGAATGAGCTCGGGGTGGGCGGTGAAGGTGGTGGTGGGATGGGTGCCCACCTAAATTTACGTACCCCCCTTCACGGGAAACATGCCCGCTAGAGTATGTAAAATTCAGCCGAGAGTTAACATTCGAGGTCAATTACCTTTCATCAGAGCTCAGTCCCCTGACCCGCTTGGTTTCCCAGCGCTGTGCATTCTTTGTAATGCTATCTTTTCACAAAATTTCTGGTTACCTTTTAAATGATGACTCCTAGCAACCTGCAAGTTTCCTTTTTGTACAGATTCCATGAATTTTATGTGTGCTTGTTTGCCAATATTAAATAACACTTGTCACATCAAAATGAACATTTGTTTATTCTCAGTGACAATCTTCTATGTCAATGTCCCACACAATCGGGCATTGTTGGCTGTGTTGAGTCTGTTAGTAGTGAGTTATAGTTTTGATTTACTTTTAATCCCTTGATACAGGGCAACAGCAGTTGAACTCTCAGTACTCTCAGTACAACAGTACTCCATACAGATGACGGGTGTCATTTTGTTTTTAATTTAGAGTATCCAATTATTTTTTTCAATTAAGGGGCAATTTAGCGTGGCTAATCCACCTACCCTGCATATCTTTGGGTTGTGGGGGTGAAACCCATGCAGACACGGGGAGAACATGCAAACTCCACACGGACAGTGACCCAGGACCAGGATTTGAACCCAGGTCCTCAGTGCCATAAGCAGCAGTACTGACCACTGTGCCACCCCTCAGATGGTGGGTGTCATGAGTGGAAAGAGTCTTAACAAGAAATGTTAAAGCGAGATTGTGAGTGTAGGAATCGTACTATTAGTCAGGTTAACATGCAACCAGAGAAATGGTGCAATAGGGAGGGCTTCAGATATCTGGAGCATTGGAACCGGATCTAGGACAGGCGGAATGCAGTTTAAAATGAATTGGTTGTTCTTGCAGGAAGGTCCCCTGGTACTGGGCTTTTAACTTCTGACTATTGTATTGCTACACTTTGCCGTGCCCCCTTTTCTATGCCAGGCACTTGACTACATGAATGTGCTCTAGGCTGCATTTCCCCAAGATGTTATCAACCCTGTATTAATTGCAGTAAACTAGTTTGAGAGTTGTAGCCTCCAGGCCAATCCCTACACTTCCTGCCTCTTCCTATCCTGCTGGGTGCTGAACCACTTATTATCCTCCTGAGCTCTCTGTAACTCTAAGGACTTGCTGAAATGTGCCATTCAAGAAATTCTCAGCTTCCTGTATGTGCTGCAGTAACTCCAGCCCTTCCGCAAGATCCAAAATCACATGAAGCACAGGAATTTCAGGCTATGAATCTCAGCTGTCCATAAGACCACAAGACAAAGGAGCAGAATTAGGCCACTCGGCCCATGGAGTCTGCCCCGCCATTCAATCACGGCTGATATTTTCTCATACCCATTCTCCTGCCTACACCCCATTACCCCTGATCCCCTTATTAATCAAGAACCTATCTATCTCTGCCTTAAAGACACTCAGTGAATTGGCCTCCACAGCCTTCTGCGGTAAAGAGTTCCACAGATTCACCACCCTCTGGCTGAAGAAATTCCTCTTCATCTCTGTTTTAAAGGATTGTCCCTTTAGTCTGAGATGGTGTCCTCTGGTTCTAGTTTTTCTCACAAGTGGAAACATCCTCTCCACGTCCACTCTATCCAGGCCTTGCAGTGTGCTGTAAGTTTCAATAAGATCCCCTCTCATCCTTCTACAGTCCAACGAGTACAGACCCAGTGTCCTCAACTGTTACTCATACGACAAGTTCTTCATTCCAGGGATCATTCTTGTGAACCTCCTCTGGACCCTTTCCAAGGCCAACATAAGGGACAAAATTCTCCGTAATCGGCGCGCTGTCTGCCGACCGCTTCCAAAAACGGCGCAAATCAGTCCGGCATCGCGCCGCCCCAAAGATGCAGAATCCTCCGCATCTTGAGCGGCCGAGCCCTAACCTTGAGGGGCTAGGCCCGCGCCGGACTGATTTCCGCCCCGCCAGCTGGCGCGGAATTGACATTGCCGGGCAGCGCATGCGCGGGAGCGTTAGCGGCCGCTCACGGCATCCCCGCGCATGCGCAGTGGAGGGGGTCTCTTCCGCCTCCGTCATAGTGGAGACCATGGTGAAAGCGGAAAGAAAAGAGTGCCCCCACGGCACAGGCCTGCCTGCGGATCGGTGGGCCCCGATCATGGGCCAGGCCACCGTGGGGGCACCCCCCAGGGCCAGATCGCCCCGCGCGCCCCCCCCCCCCCCCCCAGGACCCCGGAGCCCGCCCGCACCGCCTTGTCCTGCCGATAAGAGAGGTGGTTTAATCCACGCCGGCGGGACAGGCATTCCAGCAGCAGGACTTCGGCCCATCCGGGCCGGAGAATCGCCGGGGGGGGTCCCGCCAACCGGCGCGGCGCGATTCCCGCCCCTGCCGAATCTGCGGTGCCGGAGAATTCGGCAACCGGCGGGGGCGGAATTCACGCCAGCCCCCGCCGATTCTCCGACCCGGCGGGGGGGGTCGGAGAATCCCGCCCAAGATGTCCTGTCACCTTCATGAAAAGTATATTTAATTCTGTTACATACATGTTTTAAATTAAGTTTTTCCATATTCCGATGTGTTTTTGAAGTAGGCCATTTGACCTATTTTATCCGTGCTAGTCAACAAAGGTCTGATTACACTAACCAAATTTTCCAGTGCTTGGCCCGTAGCCCTGGAGGCTGTAGCAACGCAAGTGAATATCTAAATACTTCTTAAATGCTACAAGAGTTTCTGACTCAACCACTCTTTCAGGCAGCGAGTTCCAGACACCCACCACCCTCTGGATGAAAGTTTCTCCTCAACTCCCCTCTTAACCTTCTACCCCTGACCATGGGCACGATTCTCCGGAAAGATTTCTAAGTGTGGTAGTGAGCAGGAACTGCCGCGAGCTTCCCGGCGCTCGACCCAGCGAGGCCGGCAACACTATTCAACGTTAATTGGTCCACTTACCAAGGCCCCACGGGCTTCTCGCAGCAAATTAAGGCTCACCAGCCGATGGGACGACGTTCGCCAGCACCCCGCGTTAACAAGATCGAGCAGCACTTAAACAGCATTTGTGCAGCCATCCCCACTCAGCTCGCAGCCATGGCGCCAAGAAGTCAGTCCCCAAGATTCGGGGATGCAGACCTGGGGAGGCTCCTAGATGCAGTGGAGGCCACAGTGAAACGCGTGTGGCTAATGGTGCCCTCTGTGTCGCTGCAGAAGAAGCTCTCCCACAATCGTTGGGAGAGGGCCCAGACTGGTGTAGGCATGCCGGACTTAAGAATCCTCACTACCTTCGAGGAACGGGCCCTGGAGATGACTGGGGTGGCCCAGGACAGAGCAGTCACCAATGCAGAGGTTGGTGGACACCGCAAAGGCGAGTATCCACCGGGCCTCACCCGGAGGACCTGTCACATGTGAGTTGTTATTGCCTTACTGACTGACCCATCCTCTCACTGACCACATGTCCATTCTCCCGCAGGTCTTCCAGCCGACGGCACCGATCCACCCCGGGGTGCCCTCTCTCCCCCACCTCCCTGGAGAACACCTCGGAGGAGAGGTCCAAGGATGCCATGATCAACGTGCCACAGGTGTCACCCGAACCTTCCACCAGTGCAGATACACACATCTCGGTGGAAAATGCTCATGGACAGGCTTCTGGGTCACTTTCTGGTGAGCACCACACAGCTGCTGATGCACATCAGGTGGAGGCAGGAACCCACAGGCGAGATAGCAGTCGGATGTCTGCTGGATCCCAGTTCCCAGCTGGGTCCTAGCCTGATGCTGAGCCTCTGGAACAGGGTTACCCGGAGCTGATTTAGATGCTAGGGTGTGGCCAGGACATTCAGAAGGAGATGTCAGCGACATTCCAGCACCCCCATAGCTAATTGGAGGAGTCCCAGAGGCTACGGGTATAGGCGATGTTGCTGGCAATGCATGGCACTGAGGCCAACACTGCTAGGCTGGCGACCGTAGTGGAGAGCCTGGTGCACAACACATCAGCATCATTGGTGGAGGAGTCCAAGGGGTCGTGCAGTCAGTGATGGCCATGGCTGAGGGCCTCCCCAGAATGCCCGACTCACTGGGGGAATGTGACCCAGTACCAGGCTGACCTTGATGAGGTTCTGCGGGACATGTCCCACTCTCAGATGGGCATTGCTGAGGCGCTGCAGAGCATGTCCCAATCATTGAGGAACATCACCGAGAGCGTTGACACTTTGATGCAGACATCGGGGAGCTGCCAGGGCTGGCAGAACCAGATGACGCAGAGAAGCTGGCTCTCTTCCCCGCGGTGAACCCCGGGGCTCTATGGCCATTGAGGAGAGGGCAGTGGGTGCCAACCTAGACTTGTCCAGTGGTGTGGGGATGGTGACGACCAGCTCCACCGAGTTCCATCCCTCTGATGAAGCCGCATCTTGAAGTCAGCACACGGGACAGGGCGGCACCGCTGTGCATGTGCCGTCGACAAGTGCACGGACGCCCACCGGCCACAGCGCCCTCAGAGGACCCCCGTCTGGGGCATCGAAGGCAAGGGGACGTGGTAAGCAGCTGGCGGCCTCTCCCTCAGATGTGCATCCTGGGGACATACCTAGTTGCAGAGGTAGAACTTGGAAGGCAAAGCACATGGGGGCACCAGGGGTGGGAGAGTGGGATCAGTCGCAACCCACATATCTCCGGAGTTCCATGATGACCATCCTGGAAAACGGGCATGAAACGCCTTGCCTCTTCGACTCCGGGAGCACAGAGAGGTAGGTAGGGGGTAGAGTGGAGTGGTGTGGAGAGTGGGCTGGAACCATCGGGAGATTTGGGGCATTGTTGGACACCCGTGACACATTACAAACCCTTGGCCACAAGCAGTATGATGCCTCTGTCGCTTTCCTCTGCACTGAGCCCCGACCTCCGAACCCTTGTTCCATGTCTTCAGGCATCACCGCCCCCCCCCCCCCCCCCCCCACCCCCCCCGCAGCACTTACCCACTCTCTGGCCATGGACATGTCCCCGGACCTGTCTTCCATCCCTGGGTGTTCAGATGTTAGCTGCTGCATGTGTGATGTTGCCTCCTGCAGTGTTCAAGTATAGTGTCTGCGGTGAATGTATTATATTAATAATCCACCATTTGTATCTGTGCTATGCTGTTGCCCTTGTGGGCTCCACCTATGGGCCATTGCATGGCATTATCCATAAGGTAACATGTTGGGGCCTGTATGGGCCCCGCCCATGGCTCCTCACCTTGAAAGGAGGTATAAAGAGCAGTCGACCTGTTAGATCAGTCGCAGGCTGGCACTGTTCTAGTTGATTAAAGCAACAGTTTATTTCTACTCTTGGCTTGAGTGAATTGATGGTCGCATCAGTGTCCATGCATCAAGGTGTGATTGGGATGCTAGTCAATGACTCCCACATGCTATATGGCCCGCCCACCCACGGGGATGCACTTGGTCTTGTGAAGTGCTCACTTAATCATGATTGCCAATTCCCTATTAGCGATAACCTTAAACTGCAAGACTGGAGGCCTCGGCAGACGTCGGGGGTTATGGGTGGTTGGTGGGGCAGACGGGCAGAGGCTATTGTTGCCACCGGAATGGGTGCACATGATTCAGGGATTGGCATGGTGGTACTGCATGCCCCCCACGGTGCCTCCCCCACCTCTTCCCCCTTTCGCATGGTGGCCCACCCCTGCGGAGGGTGCCCTCCCAGCCGAGGGTACTCCATCCTCCACCGAACACTGGGTCAGCAAGCTCAGCGCCCTCGGGCTCTTTACCTGTGAGCGATGATGTCTACTCACCTCCTCGGCTCTCCGCAGAAGCCCTTCCACCAGGTTCACGTTTTAGAAAGGAGCATTAATCGGTGCCAAAGTGACCACTTATAATAATCTTTATGGGCACAAGCAGACTTATATTAACATTGCAATGAAGTTACAGCGAACAGCCCCTAGTCGCCACATTCCGGCGCCTGTTTGGGTACACAGAGGGAGAATTCAGAATGTCCAAATTACCTAACAGCACGTTTTTGGGGACTTGTGGGAGGAAACCGGAGCACCCGGAGGAAACCCACGCAGACACGGGGAGAACGTGCAGACTCCGCACAGACAGTGACCCAGCGGGGAATCGAATGGGACCCTGGCGCTGTGAAGCCATGGCGCTGACCCCTATGATACCGTGCTGCCCGACTTGTTGGGGAGGTCAGTGAATCACAGGAGGCTGTTTGATATGGGGTCGCTCCCATGAATCGTATGGAAATGGGGTTGAATTGGTGATAATCAGTTTTTCGCCACGCTATGGCAAAATCACGATTTCACCAATGGGAGTGTGCCTGTTGATTCCCAAACTGTTTGTTTGCCTGGCGCCGTTCTCCTTTTCGGCTTCTCCCGCTATTCACCGGCTCATTTTGCTTGAGCAAAATTGCAACGAGGCCTGAGAATCGCATCCCTTAACTCTATGCTCGACTGGTCATTAACACCTTTACTGATCGAAAAAATATCTTTCTATTCAGCCTCATAATCCGATACACCTTTATCAGGTCACCTCTCAACCTTCGCTGCTCCAAGGCAAGCAGCCCCAGCCTATCCAATCTTTCCTCATAGCTTAGACCTTCCAGCCCTGGCAACATCCTCAGAAATCTTCTCTGCACCCTCCTCAGTGCAACCACATCCTTCCTATAATGTGGTGACCAGAACTGCATGCAATACTCAAGTTGTGGCCTTACCAGCTTTTTGTACAGTTCCAGCGTAACCTCTCTGCTCTTGTATTCTATGCATTGGCTAACAAAGGCAAGTATTACTATGCCTTCTTAACATCCTATTATTCCATTGCTTATATTGTTGTACCTTCTAGACCACAGTGTGTCTTTAACCCATACAAGATGGACCAATGACCACAAGTTGCCTAATACAAGAATTCTTTATTTCATACACACAAAGTTAATGTTAATCGATCACACACATGCAAGTTAAACTCTAAGCTCTAAGACCTTGGGCGGGATTTTCCCTTCTGGGACTAAGCCCCCACGCCGACGGAAAAACCGGCGCCAACCACTCCGGCATCAACAGCCCCCGAAAGTGAGGAATTTGCCAGGTTTTCGAGGGCTAGTTTGACGGCGGAGTGGTAGGCACCGCTCCGGCCGGCGGCGAAGGGCCGGCGCGGGTTCGCGCATGCGCAGAACAGCCGGCATATTTCAGCACATGCGCGGGGGTTCTCTTCTCTGCGCCGGCCCCCGGGCAATATGGCGGAGCCCGACAGGGGCTCGGCGCGGTGGAAAGAAGGCCCCCCACGGAAACAGCCCGCCCGCAGGATCGGTAGGCCCTGATCTCGGGTCAGGCCACCGTGGGGGCCCCCCCGGGGTTGGATCCCCCCGCGCACCCCCCCCCCCCCACCCCCAGGACCGCCCCCCGCACATTTACCTGCCAGGTCCCGCCGTGCGTGAGGTGAGTAATTCACGCCGGCGGGAATCGCCGAGGGGTCGCCGTCAACGGCCCCGAACCGCGTGGCTGAATCCCACTGGACCCCAGAAAACGGCGCTGGAGAATAAGGCAGCTGGCGGCGGGGCAGGATTCGCGGTTCCTCCCGGAGATTCTCCGACCTGGCGGGGGGTCGGAGAATCCCGGCCAAACTTTACTTAACTTCCAGGTGACAGGCAAGTACAGAGCAGATATGGCCTTATCTGGGATCCGTTGTCTGGCAGTGTTGGAAGCATGTTGTTGGTCGTCTGTGTCCTCGGCTCTGGTCCCTCTGTGGATGGTCTTCTTCTTGGCTGGTGAAGGGGTCACCGTTATTGTTGGCTGTCGAAAGCTTCAGTCGAGAGAGCGAGTGGTGGGCTGCGCAGCACCTTTTATCACTTGAAAGTTTTGTGCAGTTTTGGACGGTCCCAGATAGATGTCAATCGATCCCAACCAATTAAAGGTTGCCACCTTGATTGTGGGGCGGGTCCCGGTCAGCCATGGCCATTAGTGTCCTATGCACATTGCCGTCCCAAATAAGTAAAACAGACGCCACCAAATCTGCCACTTATTGTCAGTTTCTACCTGCTGCCCATTGTCCTGGGATGGCCTTTTAATGGCCATTTTCCTGTGTTACTTTCTGCAAAGTCTTTTTGTATATCTGCAAGCTGCAGCCTGCCTGTATCTGTCTTTGACCATTTTCCTAGCAATCTTTGTGGGCGGCCATTTAAGGTGGCCACAATTTGTGCCAGGTTTCTTTTCACTGGATTGGCCATGTTGTTCATATGGACGATTACCACATCACAAAGACAATATTTTACAGCAAACTGAGCATGGAACCTACATGAGAGGACAGCCCAAGCTCAGATACTAAGACATTCTGAAATCCAAATACAAATCTGAACAATTCTACATGGAGAGGTGTGGTAGTCACCACTAGTAGTATATTACATGTATTACGGCACTGCCCGTATATTAGAGGTACGTGGGTAAATCCCTGCCTGCTGGCTACGCCCAGTAGGCGGTGTATAAATGTGTGTGCTCGCCGGTGCTGCAGCCATTCTGGTGGCAGCTACAGGAGGCACAACCTCTTTGCTCAATAAAGCCTCGATTATTCCACTACTCTCGTCTTTGTGGTAATTGGTAGTGCATCAATTTATTGAGCAAGATTTTTAAAACGATCGATCTCCGCATCAAGCCTGATCGCCTGCAGCTGAGCCCTCAAGCAGCCAACGCTACGTCCGCCTTTGACCACTGGCTAGCCTGCTTCGAAAGCTACCTCCGAACAGCTGCTGAGGAACCCTCGGACTCGCAGAAGCTCCAAGTCCTCTATTCACGGGTGAGCCCTGACATTTTTCCTCTCATCTGGGATGCGCCAACCTACTCCGAAGCAATGGACCTCGACAAACGGGATGGTCTACACCTGGACCAGAGGGGTACCAATATCCTGGGGGGGAACTTTGCTAATGCTCTTCGGGAGGGTTTAAACTAGTTCAGCAGGGGCATGGGAACCTGAATTGTAGCTCCAGTATACAGGAGGTTGAGAGTAATGAGGTCATGAGTAAGGTTTCAAAGTTGCAGGAGTGTACCGGCAGGCAGGAAGGTGGTTTAAAGTGTGTCTTCTTCAATGCCAGGAGCATCCGGAATAAGATGGGTGAACTTGCGGCATGGGTTGGTACCTGGGACTTCGATGTTGTGGCCATTTTGGAGACATGGATAGAGCAGGGACAGGAATGGTTGTTGCAGGTGCCGGGGTTTAGATATTTCAGTAAGCTCAGGGAAGGTTGTAAAAGAGGGGGAGTGGTGGCATTGTTAGTCAAATACAGTATTATGGTGGCAGGAAGGACGTTTGATGAGGACTTGTCAACTGAGGTAGCATGGGCTGAGGTTAGAAACAGGAAAGGAGAGGTCACTCTGTTAGGGGTTTTCTACAGGCCTCTGAAAAGTTCCAGAGATGTAGAGGAAAGGATTGCAAAGATGATTCTGGATAGGAGCGAAAGCAACAGGATAGTTGTTATGGGGGATTTTAACTTTACAAATATTGACTGGAAACGCTATAGTTCGAGTACTTTAGATGGGTCCGTTTTTGTCCAATGTGTCCAGGAGGGTTTCTTGACACAGCATATAGATAGGCCAACGAGAGGCGAGGCCATATTGGATTTGGTACTGGGTAATGAACCAGGACAGGTGTTAGATTTGGAAGTAGGTGAGCACTTTGGTGTTAGTGACCACAATTCGATTACCTTTACTTTAGTGATGGAAAGGAATAGGTATATACCGCAGGGCAAGATTTATATCTGTGGGAAAGGCAATTATGAAGCGATGAGGCAAGACTTAGGATGCATCGGATGGAGAGGAAAACTGCAGGGGATGGGCACAATGGAAATGTGGAGTTTGTTCAAGGAACAGCTACTGCCTGTCCTTGATAAGTATGTACCTTTCAGGCAGGGAGGAAGTGGTCAAGCAAGGGAACCGTGGTTTACTAAAGCAGTCAAAACACTTGTCAAGAGGAAGAAGGAGGCTTATGTAAAGATGAGACATGAAGGTTCAGTTCGGGCACTCGAGAGTTACAAATTAGCTAGGAAGGACCTAAAGAGAGATCTAAGAAGAGCCAAGAGGGGACGTGAGACGTCTTTGGCATGTAGGATCAAGGATAACCCTAAAGCTTTCTATAGATATGTCATGAATGAAAGAATGACTAGGGTAAGAGTAGGGCCAGTCAAGGACAGTAGCGGGAAGTTGTGCGTGGAGTCCGAGGAGATAGGAGAGGTGCTAAATGAATATTTTTCGTCAGTATTCACACAGGAAAAAGATAATGTTGTTGAGGACAATACTGAGATTCAGGCTACTAGACTAGAAGGGCTTGAGGTTCATAAGGAGGAGGTGTTAGCAATTCCGGAAAGTGTGAAAATAGATAAGTCACCTGGGCCGGATGGGATTTATCCTTGGATTCTCTGGGAAGATCGGGAGGAAATTGCTGAGCCTTTGGCTTTGATCTTTAAGTCTTTTTGTCTACAGGAATAGTGCCAGAAGACTGGAGGATAGCAAATGTTGTCCCCTTGTTCAAGAAGGGGAGTATAGACAACCCCGGTAACCATAGACCAGTGAGTCTTACTTGTGTTGTGGGCAAAATCTTGGAAAGGTTTATATGAGATAGGATGTATAATCATCTGGAAAGGAATAATTTGATTAGAGATAGTCAAAACGTTTTGTGAAGGGTAGGTCGTGCCTCACAAGCCTTATTGAGTTATTTGAGAAGGTGACCAAACAGGTGGATGAGGGTAAAGCAGTTGATGTGGTGTATATGGATTTCAGTAAAGCGTTTGATAAGGTTCCCCACGGTAGGCTACTGCAGAAAATACGGAGGTATGGGATTCAGGGTGATTTAGAAGTTTGGATCAGAAATTGGCTAGCTGGAAGAAGACAAAGGGTGGTGGTTGATGGGAAATGTTCAGACTGGAGTCCAATTACTAGTGGTGTACCACAAGGATGTGTTTTGGGGCCACTGCCCCAATGTTACAAGTTACAGAGGGACATAGATAAGCTGCAGTGCTGGACTGAGAGGTGACAAATGGAGTTTAATGCAGAAAAGTGTGAGGTGATTCATTTTGGAAGGAATAACAGGAAGACAGAGTACTGGGCTAATGGTAAGATTCTTGGCAGTGTGGATGAGCAGAGAGATCTCGCTGTCCATGTACATAGATCCCTGAAAGTTGCCACCCAGGTTGAGAGGGTTGTTAAGAAGGCGTACGGTGTGTTAGCTTTTATTGGCAGAGGGATTGAGTTTCGAAGCCATGAGGTCATGTTGCAGCTGTACAAAACTCTGGTGCGGCCGCATTTGGAGTATTGCGTGCAATTCTGGTCGCCGCATTATAGGAAGGATGTGGAAGCATTGGAACGGATGCAGAGGAGATTTACCAGAATGTTGCCTGGTATGGAAGGAAGATCTTAAGAGGAAAGGCTGAGGGACTTGAGGCTGTTTTTGTTAGAGAGAAGAAGATTAAGAGGTGACTTAATTGAGGCATACAAGATGATCAGAGGATTGGATAGGGTGGACAGTGAGAGCCTTTTTCCTCGGATGGTGATGTCTAGCACGAGGGGACATAGCTTCAAATTGAGGGGAGATAGATATAGGACAGATGTCAGAGGTAGGTTCTTTACTCAGAGAGTAGTAAGGGCGTGGAATGCCCTGCCTGCAACAGTAGTGCACTCGCCAACACTAAGGGCATTCAAATGGTCATTGGATAGACATATGGATGATAAGGGAATAGTGTAGATGGGCTTTAGAGTGGTTTCACAGGTCGGCGCAACATCACGGGCCGAAGGGCCTGTACTGCGCTGTAATGTTAAATGTTCTATGAAAGGACATTACGTTCGACCAGTCAATCAGGTATGCACCAGGCACCTCCTGGCCACGAGACAGCAACTTCCCGGGGAGTCTCTGGACGATTTCTGACGTGCCCTGCACATCCTAGGTAGGAACTGCGACTGCCAGGCAGTTTCGGCAGTCCATCGCTCCGAACCTTTAATTCGAGACTCTTACGTTACGGGCATGAAGTCTGTGTATCTCCGCCAGCAGCTACTAGAAGGGGGTACGCTAGATCTTGCGGGAACTAGGCAGCTCGCTAATTCGTTAGAAGTGGGCTTCTGTAACGTCCAGTCCTACGCCCCTGACCGCGCGGCACCCTCGTGGGCATCGTGGGCCCCACCAGCTGCCGACTCCAGCTCACCGCAGGCCTGCGCCGCGCGGCAGCCAGCCAACTCTGGGGGGCCCAAGTGCTATTTTTGTGGGCAAAACAAACACCCCAGGCAGCGCTGCCCGGCGCAGAGCGCGACCTGCAACGGCTGTGGGCAGAAGGGACACTTTGTTTCTGTTTGCCAGGCTCGTCGGTCGCCACTGTTTCCAGGCCCGTCGTTCCTATACCCCCCATGCGCTACCCGGGGCATTTTCCCCTTCGCAAACTACGTGCGGCCCTTGGGCGCCGCCATCTTCTTCACCGGAAGCCACATGTGGCCCGTGGGCACCGCCATCTTTGATGCCGCCCGCCATGTGCGCCCCATGGGCGTCGCCATCTTCGGCGCCATTTTGGACGGCGCCTCAGGACCTATGCTCGGCTGGCCGTTCATCGCCTGCTGCTGCCTCCACCACTGCTGACCAGCCCGGGACCTCTCAGCATCTGCCGCAGCTCGCCTCTATCACCCTGGATCAGTCCCGGCCCCGCAACCTCGCGGCTGCGACAACAACGGTGATGATCGATGGGCTCGAGACGACCTGCCTTTTTGACTCAGGGAGCACAGAGAGCTTATACACCCCACTACGGTAAGGCGCTGCTCCCTCTCTGTACACCCCGTCACCCAGAAAATCTCCCTGGCCTCCGGATCCCATTCTGTGGAAATCCGGGGGTACTGCATCGTGACCCTCACCGTCCAAGGCATAGAGTTCAGCAACTTCCGGCTCTACGTCCTCCCCCACCTCTGCACTGCCCTGTTACTCGGCCTGGACTTTCAGTACCATCTCCAAAGCCTAACCTTAAAATTTGGCGGACCCCTACCCCCCCCTGACCGTCTGCGGCCTCATGACCCTTAACGTCGATCCACCTTTCCTGTTTGTGAACCTCACACGGGACTGCAAGCCCGTCACCACTAGGAGCAGACGGTACAGTGCCCAGGACAGGACCTTCATCAGGTCGGAGGTCCAACGGCTTCTGCGGGAAGGGGTCATTGAGGCCAGTAACAGCCCCTGGAGAGCTCAAGTGGTAGTAGGAAAGACTGGGGAGAAGCACAGGATGGTCATTGACTACAGTCAGACCATCAATCGGTACACGCAGCTCGACGCGTACCCCCTCCCACGCATATCTGACATGGTCAATCAGATTGCGCAGTATCGAGTCTTTTCCACAGTGACCTGAAGTTCGTCTACCACCAGCTCCCCATCCACTCGGAGGACGGCCAATACACTGCGTTCGAAGCAGGTGGCCGCCTCTATCACTTCCTCAGGGTTCCTTTCGGCGTCACTAATGGGGTCTCGGTCTTCCAGCAAGAGATGGACCGAATGGTTGACCGGTACGAACTGCGGGCCACCTTCCCGTACCTAGATAACGTCACCATCTGCGGCCACGATCAGTAGGAACACGACGCAAACCTCCAAAAATTCCTCCAGACCGCCAAACTCCTTAACCTCACATACAATAAGGAGAAATGCGTGTTCCGCACCAACCGCTTAGCCATCCTTGGCTATATCGTGGAAAATTTTGTCCTAGGGCCCAACCCCGACCGCATGCGCCCCTTCATGGAACTCCCACACCCCCACTGCCGCAAGGCCCTGAAACGATGCCTGGGGTTTTTCTCCTACTATGCCCAGTGGGTCCATAATTATGCGGACAAGGCCCGCCCGCTCATTCAGTCCACAGTTTTTCCCCTGGCGGCTGAGGCCCGCCAAGGCAGACATCGGCAAGGCCACAATGCACACGATCGACGAGTCCCTCCTCTTCCAGGTGGAGAGCGATGCATCGGACGTAGCTCTGGCCGCCATCCTCAACCAGGCTGGCAGGCCAGTGGCCTTCTTTCCCGCACCCTCCATGCCTCCGAAATTCGGCACTCCTCTGTCGAAAAGGAGGACCAAGCCATTGTGGAAGCTGTGCGGCATTGGAAGCATTACCTGGCCGGCAGGAGATTCACAATCCTCACTGACCAACGGTCGGTTGCCTTCATGTTTAATAATACACAGTGGGGCAAGATCAAAAACGACAAGATGTTGAGGTGGAGGATCAAACTCTCCACCTATAACTATAAGATCTTGTATCGCCCGGGGAAGCTCAATGAGCCCCGATGCCCTATCCCGCGGTACATGTGCCAGCGCACAAGTGGACTGACTCTGGGCTCTCCACTATGACTTCTGCCACCCGGGGGTCACCCGGTTCTTCCATTTCATCAAGGCCCACAACCTGCCCTACTCCATTGAGGAGGTCAGGACCGTCACCAGAAACTGCCAAGTCTGAGCAGAATGCAAGCCGCACTTCTACCGGCCAGTTCGAGCGCACCTGGTGAAGGCCTCCCGCCGCTTTGAACGCCTCAGCATGGACTTCAACACGTACTTTCTGAACGTGATTGATGAGTACTCCCGGTTCCCTTTCGCCATCCCATGCCCCGATATGACTTCTGCCACGGTAATCAAAGCCCTGCACAGCATCTTCACTCTGTTCGATTTCCCCACCTACATCCACAGTGATCGGGGATCCTCTTTCATGAGTGATGAGCTGCGTCAGTTCCTGCTCAGCAAGGGCATTGCCTCGAGCAGGACGACCAGCTACAACCCCCGGGGAAACGGACAGATGGAGAGGGGGAACGGGGCGGTCTGGAAGGCCATCCTGCTGGCCCTGCGGTCTAAAAATCTCCCGGCCTCCCGCTGGCGGGAGGTCCTCCCCGACGCGCTCCACTACATCCGATCGCTCCTCTGCACCGCGACTAACGAGACCCCTCACAAATGTGTGTTTGCCTTCCCCAGGAAGTCCACCTCCGGGGTCTCGCTCCCAACATGGCTGACAGTTCCTGGACCCGTCCTCCTTCAGAAGCATGTGCTGACCCATAAGTCGTACCCCTTGGTCGAAAAAGTCCACCTCCTACATGCGAACCGGCAGTACGCCTACGTGGCACACCCCGACGGGCGCCAGGACACAGTCTCCCTCCGGGACCTGGCACCCGCTGGATCCCCACCCACGACCGCCGACCTGACACCACCCACCACCCCCCCCCCTCCGGTTGACTCATTCACCCCTGCGCCACTCACCCTCCCTCCAGCGAACCTCACCGCAGCCCCCTCCCCAGTAAGATCGGTCCTCCCACTGGTTCCATTCAGGGGTGACGAAGACGAGGACCACACGCTCCTAAAGTCGCAGGTGAACAAGTCGGCGCCCACATCACCACCAGGGCTGAGGCGATCGCAGAGGAGGGTCAAAGCCCCCGACAGACGTAACTTGTAATGTTTTCCACCACCCCCGCTGGACTCTTTTTTTTAATAGGGGGTGGACGTGGTAGTCACCACTAGTAGTATATTACATGTTTACGCCACTGCCCGTATAGTAGAGGGACATGGGTAAATCCCTGCCTGCTGGCTCCGCCCAGTAGGTGGCGTATAAATGTGTGTGCTCACCGGTGCTGCAGCCATTCTGGTTCCAGCTACAGGAGGCACAACATCTTTGCTCAATGAAGCCTTGATTATTCCACTACTCTCTTTGTGGTAATTGACAGTGCATCAAGAGGTAATATATATAAAATATTAGAATCATTATAGGGAAGAAGGCCATTTCGAGCATTGTGTCGATGAGAACTCTCCAAAGGAAGCAATTCACAGGTCCCTCTCCCACAATCTCCCAACATTCCTGTATATTCCACTTATCCCAATATTTAAAAAATGTAGAAAATATTCTTGCACAGAAGGAAGCCACATTGCCCATCGTGTCTGCACTGGCGGCAAAGCAAGCCATCCAGCCCAATCCCATTTTCCAGTACTTTGCCCATACCCCTGGGGGTTATGGGACCCCAGGAGCATGGCCAGGCACATTTTAAGTGAGTCTGAGGCTTTTAACTCTACTACCCTTTCAGACAGTGAGTTTTACACCCTTTACCACCCTCTGGTGAAAAACTATTTCCTCATTCCCCCCCCTTTAATCCTTCAACCAATCACTTTAAATCTGTGCCTCCTAGATTTTTTTTTATGATGGCCCCATGTGGGCTCTGCCTAGCCTTATGGTTCCTCCTAATGTGCTCCTTCCTATTGCAGGCACAACATGTAGCTTCCCTAAATCTAGCGCTTTCTTTGGGATAATCTCCCCACACCAGTACTATTCTTTAAGCTCCTGGTTTGCAGATTAAATTTCTCGTATCTCTGCACTCTCTTCTGCTCAGAGCCTCTATGCTCATTACTTTCTGCACCCTTCATCTTTGGCGGCACGAATACCAGTGGCTTCCCGCCAAACCTGGGAGACCTCCTACGCTTGCACGCTCTGTAATTCCATCGCACCCCTCTTGGCACCTTCTGTGGTAAACCACGTTATTGTCTTATATTCACTGTGCTGTATTGTACATGCCTGGGCTTGTCCAGGCTGGCTCCGCCTGTGGCTCCTCCCCTCAGGCTTCTGTGTAAAAGTGGCAAGTCTCCGCCTCTGGACCCAGTTCGGGTCCAGAGGCAGGAGGCTTGCTATTTAGTGTATTAAAGCCTCAGTTACGTTTATCAGTCATCGTCTATTATTGATGGTGTATCACCTTCCATAGTCTTGGCGACCTCTAATGCCTTCTTCAAGGTAATCTCTGCCAACAATTATTTTTGTATGGTCGCGTCGTTAGCACCAAAGACCAGACTGTCCCTCAACATGTCGGGTGGGATTCTCTTGTCCCCTGGCTGCATGTTTCTCAGCGGGAAAAGTGAATCCCAACGGCTGGATAATTCCGGCCATCATTTATTGCAGACCTGAACTTGGATTCTTCAGCCGTTTGTTTTAGGTGAACCACGAACACTGCGATCTGGGGCTCGTGTTGTTGAAGTAAACTTGTAATGCTGCACTATTATCGAAGGCTTCGGGTGATAATGACCCATGATTAATTCCACTAACTCCTCAAATGCCTGGGATTCGGGGCATCTGGAGGTGTCAAATTCCTAATCATGTTGTAAGGGGGAGCCCTGCAGTTCAGTGGTGGAATTATCCACTGTTTTTCCTCCCCCCGATTTCATTTGCCTTGAAAAGGTAACGGAGACACTCTGCGTATAGCAACCAATGCTCCATCTGGGGGTTGAATGGTTCTAGTTTACCCAAAAGGGGCATTGTCACTCACAGATTGTGGAACAAGTTTGCTTTGATGGAGAAGTTTTCACATGAGGTCTGCTGTCCTGATTTACGTAACAGCGGGAAGGCATTCCGGTTGATCCCCATCGTCAATGTAATATCCTGACAGACGGACAACCACCAGATGGATTAACAAATGAACGATTTATTAACGTAAGAAATTATGTACAGAGAGTGAGATGAAATCGACCACATTCCAAGACTCCAAACTCCAAACTTACTGGGAACCCTTGCTCCACTCAGTGTCCGCACGCTCCGGCTCTGGCCAATTGGTTCACATTATCATACTGTCTGAGGCAAAGGTTGATGACCTGAAGCATATGGGTGGCATGGTAGCACAGTGTTTAGCACTGTTGCCTCACAGCTCTAGGGTCCCAGGTTCGACTCCCGGCTTGGGTCACTGTCTGCGTAGGTTTCCTCTGGGTGCTCCAGTTTCCTCCCACGAGTCCCGAAAGACATGCTGTCCAGTGAATTGGACATTCTGAATTCTCCCTCTATTTACCTGAACAGGCGCCGGAATGTGTCGACTAGGGGCTTTTCACAGTAAATTCATTGCAGTGTTAATGTAAGCCTACTTGTGATAAGAAGGATTATTATTATAACTCTGTTTCTCTTCCCACAAAGGCTGCCAAACATGCCAAATATTTCAAGCATTTTCTATTTTTATTGCTATTGCCACTCTGTTAAGCAGATTCATCCAATTCTGTGTGTATAGCCCACGGTGACTAAAATACAGGCCAGAAGCACCTTTTCTGTGGCTATTGAAGCTATTTTCAGAATACCTAAACAGGAGCCTTCTCTGAAATGGAACTGAGAATTCTGGATATATATGACACTGAGCATCAGGAAGATATAAGATGGTTGCTGTTTCATATAGCGAGCCTTCATCGCAACACTGGTTCTCCGTAAATATCTGAAATCCTTTCTGCTTTCATAACATGTCTACCATTTGCTATCATTCTTTTTGCACCAAACACGCATATTTCATTCCAGGCAATTTGCATGGCATTTCCACACTCTAGCACAGTAATTTACAACCAATCAGAGGTTAAGCTATCCAGTGGAGTGTAACATGTAAAATGTAAATTAGATTCTGACAATTGAAGATCATTCATTTGACCTTTCTTAGCATCTGTGAATTGATTTCCACTGACATTGCATAAAAATGAGCCCAATTTTAGGAAGCAGGGGCATCATATGGCAGCAAAATGGAATGATAACAGAATTTACAGAATGGAAATGAACCATTCCAGCAAATTAGTTCATGTCAGTGTTTCTTCTCCATATAAGCCTCCATGTAGCTCAATTTGCAAAACCTTCTATTACTGTCTCCCTCTTAGAATTATCCAGCATCCCCTTCAAAACATCAATGTCATTTGCCTCAATCACTCGATTTGACAGTAACTTTCACAAACTCATCACTGTCTGGATAAAGATGTTTCTCCTGAATTCCTCATTAGGTTTATTATTGACATTTATTATTTTTACATCCCCTAGTTTTGAGCACCCCCCAAAGTGGAGACACTACTATGCCATCAAACCCCTTCATAATTTTAAAGATCCCGATTATCCCTCAGCCTTCTCTTTCTGATGAAAAGAGCCCCAACCTATTCAAACTTTTCACTTAGATGTAACCTCTGAATTCTTGCGTCAGCCTTCTAAATCTTCCCGCACCTTCTCCAGTGTCCCGGCACACTTCTTATACTACAGAGACCAGAACTGTTCACAAATAATGAAGATAGACTAAATAACACTCCGAGGGTGTGGAAACCTAAACTAACGCTTCCCATCCCTCGCCCAGGAGTTCAAACATAGGTTACTTTCATCCCGAAGTCTGGGAAATCTCAATGAGACTGCGGACCTCAACAACATAAGTCCGTGTTTGATTTACGAAGATAAAGGACGAGGCAAGTTAGATGGGATAAATACCCATTTCTAGTGCTGGTTGTGTTTTACATTCGCACAGCCATCACAACATAATGAACTGAGCAGCTTAACGCCTTGCGAAGCATTGAGCAGCCGAAAGGGAAAACAGGAACACAAAAAAAAAAGGTTTGAGGTGGATTGAAAAGCAGCAGAAGGCAACGTTCCAGGAAAAAAAACTGGAGCAAGCACCAAATGGGCCCTGGAACGAAAGGGGAAACATGCTGGATCCCTGATTATGTAGTCACTCGTGCATAATTTACCTGAACAAGGAAATGGGAAGCGCTTGCGATGGGATATCTCGAACACCAGCAAATCTGTGTGAGGCGTTATTCCCTTGGGGCAAGCTTCAAAATGAGATGAGTGTGTGCACTGCTTTAAGGAAGCATTAAGCAACTGGGATTAGGCACCTATTCAAAGTTAGGATAATGAAAAAAAAAGTAATTAAATATTTAGAGCTGCCCAGCTGCAGATAGATTGAGCCATCTTCAGTAGCTCTGAGGCAACTTGAAGGTTTGGTCTCCCAGCATCTTGTCACTGTAATTCAATAGGTTATACATCTTTCTGCTCCAGCAGACTCTGTAATTATTTTGTCTGGTTTGTAAATGAAGCAGAGGCGGCTGTAATGTTTGTATATGAAACAAGACAATGGTTTTAAAGGGCTGTCATGCAGAGAGGAAATGCGAATTAACTCAACATGCCTCAACTTTACTATCAACTGATTTAGATCTTCTGCGATCGGATTGAAAATATTATAGGAAAGCAGATTGGACCAGAGCAGACTTTTCTGCTCAGAATGTTCCGTTTGTTCATTCTGCTCTAATTAATTCAAGAGAAATGTAAGGAAAAGGGCGTAAGGAGTTCCCATCAATAAGATCTGAAACTTTGACTGAAAATAAAAGGCGGCCTGTACCTTGGGAATGCTACATCGAGATATTTAATAAAAGAGCAAGACTTTCATTGAAATAGCACCTTTCATCGCTCAGCACTGTACAGCCAATGAAATGCATTCGAAACGTAGTCACTGTTGTGATGTGAGAAACCCGGCAGCCATTTTGAGCACAGCAAATTCCACAAACAGCAAAGTGCGAATGATCGGTGTCATAATATACACATCACTATATGATGGTGCAGAGACACACACTGACTGACACACTGCAAGACCAATTAACACAGCAGCCAATCACCAGTTAGGGCATGGTCACTATAAAGACAGAGGGCACTAGTTTCCCTGTTCATTCGGGATGCAACCTCTGAGAGAGACAGAGCCCGCAGTCAGTAGCACAAACATCCACCATGTGCTAGCAGTATAGGCTGGTCAGGTTAGGCATAGGTCTTCAGTCAATCTAATATAGTGTCGACCCACAGTGCAAGTATGTTTAACAACTCTTAGTTAAATAAAATAGAGTTGTACTATTACAAGTGTTGGTAGCCTGTCTATGTTACTGCTAAGGTAAACGCAGTCTCCACAGATTCAGAGTACCCAACACATCATGGTACCAGTATGTGATGTTAGAGTTTAATAGACCTACCTTCAAGTGATCTGCCTTCGACCAGCAATCAGCCATCCGGTAGTATGGGCAGTGTCCGCCCTCCCCCGATGCTCCGCATCACCGGCAATCTCGGTGCGAACTGGAAAATCTTTAAACAACGATTCCAGCTGTACCTCGAAGTTACAGACGTGCAAGCTGCTTCAGACGCCAGGAAGATTGCTCTCTTCCTTTCCACGGCCGGGGACCATGCCATCCATATCTTCAACTCTCTCACTTTCGCTGAAGGTGAAGACAAGTCCAAGTTTAAGACAGTCCTGCTCAAATTCGACAGTCACTGTGACATCGAGGTAAATGAAAGTTTTGAGCGCTATGTCTTTCAACAGCATCTGCAGGGTAAGGATGAACCTTTTCAATATTTCCTCACCCACCTTCGCATCCTCGCGCAGTCCTGTAATTACGGCTCCACCTCCGACTCGATGAACCGAGGCCAGATCGTTTTCGGTGTGCAATCGGACCCCCTATGCCAGCAGTTCCTCAAGGTTAAACAGCTCGCCCTTGCGATAGCCATCAAGACCTGCATGAACATGCCACTAACCAATACTCGCACATTCAAGCGGCTGAAACGGCGCGGCAAGGCCCCCACGAGGCAGAGCTGGTGCAAGCCATTAAACAACTCCAGGGCCTAAGCCTGGATGAGGGCGGCCATTTTGCGCGCTTTTTGCGGGCTCCCGCGCATGCGCGCACTGACCGAGGGGACGGCGAGGCCGAAGATCGCACTGCGCAAGCGCGCACTACGTACGACCGCACTGCGCATGCGTGGTGGCGTACCGAACGTTCTGACGTCACGACGTGCGGCAACTGTGGCTCTGCCCACTTAAAGCAGCAATGTCCTGCTAAATCCAATGTGGGAAGCTTAGCCACTATGCAGCCCTATTCAGGTCTGCTCAACCTACTACCTCTTGTCGCTCCAACCAGCCACGCAGGGATGTCCGAACCATCCAGCCACCGGTCACCGATTCCGACTCGGACTTGATTTCGGACCTTGACACCGAGGACCCTAAAGCACCATTTCGGATGGGCATGATCACCAAGCACAAGATGCTCCAGAAGACAAAAGCCAAGTCTCTCCCAATATTCAGCATTGATCCAGATGACGAGTGGTGTGCCACCCTCACGGTCAACCGATCCCGCATCCGATTTCGCCTGGTCACCGGCGCTTCAGCCAACCTCAGTAACATGTCAAGCCTACCATCCTGCCATCCGCCTGCCAGCTTCTGGACTATAATGGTAATGCCATTGCTGCCAGTGGCTCTTGCCAGCTTGAAGTGTCGCACCGGTCATTAAAGGCTAACCTGCCATTCGAAATAGTGGGATCCACTAAAGCCTCCCTGCTTGGTGCTCAGGCATGCAAACTTCTAAACCTTGTCTAAAGGGTTCACTCCCTGTCACCCGCTGACGCTTCCGCATCTCAGGACGCTGACGTTCGGACACAGCTCAGCGCCACCATCACCCGATACCATGGTGTATTCGGGGGCATGGGTACACTCCCATACACTTATAAAATCTTGTTAAAACCAAATGCCACACCTGTGGTGCATGCACCTCGCAGGGTACCAGCACCCCTCAAGGACCGCCTCAAGCAGCAGCTGCAGGACCTCCAGGACCAGGGCGTAATTTCGAAAGTTACAGAACCGACTGACTGGGTCAGCTCTATGGTGTGCGTGAAAAAACCATCCGGCGAATTACGCATATGTATTGATCTCAAGGACCTCAACTGCAATACTATCCCATTCCAAAGCGCGAAGAACTCACCTGCGAGATGGCTTGAGCCAAATTTTTCAACAAGCAAGACGCATCTAAGGGGTTCTGGTAGATCCAACTTGACGCATCCCTTCGGAAGCTCTGCACCTTTAACACCGCATTTGGCTGGTATTGCTACAACCGGATGTCATTTGGCATCATCTCTGCATCGGAGGTTGCTCCCCAGTGTACAGAACGGGGTTATGTGCGGCACTGCAGGTGCCGGGAAACACGTGGCCAAGCGCGCTCGCAAGGGGACCTTGTTCCCATTTTGTTAAATCGTGCGCACTGGGTGGGATTTTCCAGTTCCGTCATGGTGGACAGGATAGGAAAAGGTGGAGAACAGCCAAAAGTAATTTTCCTGCTGGCCTAAAAGCAATTAGCAATTTTCCACTCCCGACGTTCATGGCAGGTCAGGTGACCCACCGCATCGTGTTGGGAACTGAATTTGAATGCATTTGAATATCATGAATACTCATTAAAAAGACAGCTTGTTAGAATCACCCCACCACTCCAGATGAAATGCCACACAGGTGGCCAATCAAATTGCCGTGATTCACGACCGACTAATTGATGCACACCTGGCGAGCACCACTTCAGCCATGACAACAAATTATCTTCGCCTGCCTTTCATTGCGCTGCACTCATAACTGCGCCAAGGCTGCGGAGGCAAGACCAGCGGGAATGGTAGGCCGGGTCAGAGCCAGCCAAGGTTTAGCATGAGAGACCAGTGGGAAGGCAGAGGGGGTGGAACAGGGTGGAAGTTGTTGGAGGGCAAAGGCTTGACTAGGAGGAGGCGGTGAGGCAAGATAGAAGCAAGGGGAGGTGTTGGAGGGTAAAGACGTGACTGAGGTGGGGAATAACTGGTGAAGAGAGCACAGAGGCACATACCGAGGGGGGGGATGACTGGGAATGAGAACATTGACAGGGGCTAGGGGAATTAATCAGAGCCAGAAAGTAGAGCTGGTTTGGGGAAAGGGGAACAGGTAATGGGGAGGGGGTTGGTGGTCTATAATTCACAGTGCAATGGACCTCAAGATGGGGACGGGTCAGGTCTACAGAGGGCTTCAGGACATCAGCAGCAACGGTTCATGTGGACAGGGATATCAATGGTTAAAATGATGGAATTAAAGATTAGAGGAGGAGGAGGGAGAGTGACAGGAGGAAGGGAAACCTGACTATGCTGCTCCCCCAACACAATGTGGGGGATTTGACAGTAATGGGTACTTGTAGATTCTCTGGTTGAAATACCTCAGCACCACCATTTATCAAACTGATCCGATGACGCAGCACAAAAACAAGCTCTGAAAAATTGCCAGGGAAGGGCGCTCAAGGCTTCTGGGTTGAGTGATGGGGTGGCCATCTAATTTCCCCCTCCAAAGCGGCGTAGTCTCCGAGTATGGTGCACCATGTATCGACAGCCTCAGGACATTGCCAGAGGCCCGACCCCCGATGCTCCGCCCCAGACCAGCCGAGTTCCCGACGGAATGGGACACGTGTGGTCTCGCCCGTCGAGAACTCAGCGTGGCGGCTGAGGACTCAGCCCAGCGCCGCCACAGTCGGGGCAGGGCCGATCCGCGGGCAGGGGGACGACATTATTCAGGGCTGGGGGCACTGAGGTGGGGCAGTCCGGGGCGCCCGGGCAGGCCGAGAAGGAGGACAATTTTGTGGGCTGGGTCCGCGAGCAGCCTCAGCCATGAAGCACGGCGCGGCCGTTGCAGGCGGCCGCAGTGCGCAGCCACAGGCCTGGCAATTCTCCGGGGCATATCGGCAGCTAGAGCTGGGTGCTCTACGCTGCCGCCCTGCTAGCCCCCAGCATAACGGGGAAGCGGTGGCCGTTTTGCCGCAGTTTTCCTGGTGTAAAACGCCACTGTTCCCACGCCGGCATGGGGACATAACCACAGAATTGGAAAAACCAGCCCTCTTTGTCTCTCTCACGGGAAATCCTGTGTGCCACAAGTAACCAACCGAAAGAGGGTCACTGGCCAAAATGTATCTGCCTTATGTCCCTTTAACCTCTAAACCTTGTAGTTGAGAGTTTAAGAGTGTGAAGTCCCCCTGTGGTGACTCGAGTCAATACACTGGAGACTTACAGCAACAACTAAAAGGGGTTTATTAGCAATAGGCAAAGGCAACAATATAGAGGCACAGAGCAATAGTCTTGACTCTCCAGCTCCGGGGTCCACACTGCCCACGCCCCTTTTCCCAGGGCCTGGTGCTTTCTCGTACAGTCCGCCCTCTTAAAGAGACTATGCTAACACATCCTGCCATCTTAAGTCCCTTAATACAATTTACAAGTAAGATATTTGCAATTGCTACATACAAGGCCAAGAGTCCAAAGGGAAAAGAGTTTTCCACAGAGCCAGTCTGCCCAGGGAACTTCAAGTTCTCATGGACCTCCTCTGTTCCCCAGCTGGCCCTATCCTCTCCAAGCTAGTCTTGTTGCCAGCAGGAGGGGATGGTGAAGGTGACTCCATATTCTAGGTGGGGCTGCTCGCCTCACCAGCTCCCCCCTCGATTGCCAGCGACTCTAAAATTCCCGGCTTCCTATGCTCTGGAACAGCCACAGGAGCTCCGCCGACATTATTTAGGACCTGGAATGAGGGTTACCATCCCCTGCCTGCTCACATGGTCAACATTCAGTCCTGCCATTGACATTGACCACATACGATTTAAGTTCTCAATGGGACACGGTCCAACCTGCCAACCACAGTGGGCCCCGAGGCAAAATTCCAAACCAGAACCAGGTGCCCACCTGGGTGATCTATCACCTTTCTGTGAAGTACGTTGATTTTTCTGGGCGGGCTGATGTGTCTCCACTTCCCCACCAAGTTTGGAAATATCAAGTCCAAACGGGTTGTCAGGCGATGGTCCATATGCAAATCAGCCGGCGTAACCCTTGTGGTAATGTGGGGGGGGGGGGTCACGTTCTCGGACAATATGAATTTGGCCAGCCGATGGCACAATGGCCGGTCTGATTGCTTCCTCATGGCATTCTTAAAAGTCAGTATGGCCTGTTCCGCCAACCCGATACAGAGCCGTCCTGGTATACTGGATTTTGTTTGTCTGAAAAAGCATTGGAAATCATCGTCCCCAGTAAAAAGGGTACAATTATCTGATACATTGGCTTCTGGTTGGCCATTTATGGTGAATGCCCGGTGTGAGGTATCCACAGTAGCTGCCGAAGTCGTAGTTCCCATTTCTTGTATGGATAGGCATTTGTGGTCGACATACACTCTGGTCGCTGGGCAGCCAGGCCACTCCCAGGGATGGCGATTGGCCAAGGGAGGTAATGATTGTTGAGACAGGCAGGGAATGCATTGCTGCACTATTTCCTCAAAAGCTTTATCGATTCCCTGCCGCCAATTATAACTGCGAACCTGCACCTTTGTCTTTGTTTGGCGGAGGTGAGCGCTGTGTAATTCTTGTAAGTGGGGTTCACTGACAAGTGATGCAGACAAGTGAGATGAGGTGGAAGAAGATGGGTAAATGAGGAGATAGGGAGTGAAAGAAGACAGGCTGGCACGGTAGCACAGTGGTTAGCACTGTTGCTTCACAGTGCCAGGGTCCCAAGTTTGATTCCCGGCTTGGGTCCCTGTCTGTGTGGAATCTGCACGTTCTCCCCGTGTCTGCGTGGGTTTCCTCCGGGTGCTCCGCTTTCCTCCCACAAGTCCCAAAAGACGTGCTGTTAGGTGAATTGGACATTCTGAATTCTCCCTCAGTGTACCCGAACAGGCGCTGGAATATGGCAACTAGCGGCTTTTCACAGTAACTGTATTGCAGTGTTAATGTAAGCCTACTTGGGACAATAAAGATTATTTTTATAAAAATGGAAGAAGGGGTGGTGGAGAGGTGGGTATGGGATTGGGGACGGGTGGAGGTTGAGGATGGAAGTGTAAAGGGCTGAGGTGGATGGTTGGCGAAGTATCGGAGAGATTATGGGTGTTAAAAGGTGCTGGGAATGGGAAGAGATAGGAAAGGCGATGGGAGGAAACTGCTAGAAAGAAGAACGGCGAGGGAGTGATGGATGCAATAATCTAGTGGAAGAGAGGCAGAAACAAGGAGTAAATCAAGCATTAAGTGGGTAGACAGAAAGCATGGAAATTATGGGCGTGGTCCTCTGACCACGCTGCGCTGGGAAAGCATCTTGCCGCAGCACCGCGTGGCCGTTTAAATCCGAGATATTCTGTTTTGGGGCCCTCGGAGATCGGGATGCCATTTAAAAATAATGCCCCGAAATCTTGCTACAATGGGGAGTTCTGGCGAGCGGAGTTCCCCACGCCGCGCATTCCCCGTTCAGGTTCCTTCTTCGAAGTGAGTCGTGTTGAATAGCTATGTGTTTCTCCGCACTGCGAGTGCCGGGTTACTTGCGGATAAACGCACTCGCTTGGGGACTTTGTTCCCTTTTGGGAAGATCACGCCCCATGTCTGCGTGCAGAGATGTGTAGGGTTAGGAGGGGGCTTGTCCTCATCTATGGTCCTAATGCTAACAGTGAATATGAAACAGAGCTGGATCTGGTGATGTTGTTCCATTCTTCAATTGGTCTTCTTCATTCACATAATTTTGCACTACGGGAACAACCAATGGGACAATTGGGCTACCTTTCAATGTCACTGAGGTATAGCATTGGCTGTTCCTGCCTGATTTTGCTTTTCATCAGGGAGGTGGATAAGACATGGTTGATCCGCTAACATCAGACTTCTGCCCCTGCCAAAGCTGAAAGTTACTGAAGTGTTGGGTACTCTGCTACACAGACGAACCAACACGGTTGCGAATGGTACAACTCAGTTTTATTTCAAACATCTATTTACAGTGGTAAACTGTTTACTGAGGTTCGATCATAACCCTTGAATCTGTGGACCTATTCCTAATTCTATCTTGTAGTGGCACTCAGCACATGGTGGATGTCTGAGTGGCTTGCTATGAGCTCTGTGCCCTGATCTGTCTCCTGCTCGAGTGCCCAGGAAGTGTTGTGTTCCCTGTTTTGTACTGTGTATGCTCTTGCCTGTGATTGGCTGTCGTGTTGTGTGTGTGTTGATTGGTCCGTTGATCTGTCCATCAGTACGTATGTATGTATGTGCTATGATGTTTATCTGAATATCATGACAGTTACCTCCAAACAGATCGCAGGGTCTTATCACAAATCAAAAGCCATTCCCTTTGTAGTGATCTCTGTATGTGCATGTACATAAGGGGTTAATGTGTAATCAGTAGCACCAGATGATCACTAGAGGGCTGGACCAACAGGAGTATAAAAGAAACCACATTGGGGCTCTCTCTCTCTCTCTCTTGGATGGACTGTGACCAGGACAGGAGTATCAGATTAGCTCAGATGGTTAGTGTAGTCAAGCATAGTTACTGTAGTTAGATCTTGTTGACCTTATCACTAGTATCAATGTTAAAGTGAAGAACTCACGCAATTATTGTTATAGTTACTCAATAAACCTTTTGTTACTCCTGGACGAGTTTGAGTCTTCTTCATCGAGATTCAGAAGACCTTATCAGTAACCAAGGCTTGAGTAACACATATTACACTCCATAGTATATCAAAACACACAGAGAAGTGGAATAAAAGATAATACAGGAGCGGAATAAAAGACCCTTCTCTTTAAATACTGCAGGATGGGCTGCATGCTCTGGAAGTATTTTTCGAGCAAGCTACCTGTGATATATGTTGTGAAATTTCATGGGAAATTCTACTACCTTAAAGGCACTAAATTAAAGACAGTTGTTGTTTCAGTTATGAATAAATATTATTCAGTTGTTTAACAAAATCCCCATGTAAATGCTGTCATCTGCCATCTATTTTGCCCCATTTAGTGCCTTGAATGAATCTGCCCCTGATTGTATCCTTAATAGATACCTGCTCCTTGCCTTCCAGTTACACAGTGTCACCTTTCAGTTCTATACTGTTTTCTGCTCAGGTTTCTTTCTGGGTTTGGTGGTTATGTCCTGCCGGCAGTAAGGCCAAAGTATGACTGTGGAACATTGCAAAGGTAGCCCCAACCCCTACCAGTATACAATTACACAGCATATTGGAATGGAATCCAGCATGCTCACTTTACATAAACAACCTGATGAACAGGTTGTGGTAGTATGTATTGGGGGTCATGTGGGACTGGAAGCCCTAATGTCATTGGCTGACAGATCCCGGGTCCTGGTTGGCCGTTGACCTCATGCTCCGCCCTGAAGGCGAAGTATAAGAAGCCGGTGCCTTCCCCCACAGGCCAGTTTACTATCGGGCTGCTGGGGAACAGACACGCTTAATAAAGCCTCATCGACTTCACTCTATTCGTCTCACGGAGTCTTTGTGTGCTACAATTTATTAAGCGTGCCTAAAAAGGACTATGGAGCTCAGGATCATTCCAGAATGCCTGAGGATCAGCCCCCACGCAGTGAATGCGGCAGCAGCCTTCAAACACTGGCAGACTTGCTTCGAGGCCTACATCAGATCGACCACAGGCCGAGTCTCAGACGAACTAAAACTGCAGGTCCTGCACTCGAGGGTGAGCACGGAGATTTTCACCCTCATTGAAGACACCGACGATTTCCAGACGGCGTTCACAGCACTGAGAAATCTCTACGTTCGCCCAGTTAACCAAATCTACGCTCGCTACCAGCTCGCGACAAGACGGCAAGCTCCCGGAGAATCGATGGACGAGTTCTACGCCGCGCTGCTGATTTTGGGACGAGCCTGCAGCTGCCCGTCGGTGAATGCAAACGAACGGACATGTTAATGCGCGACGCTTTTGTGGCAGGTATGCAATCCTCCCAAATCCGCCAAAGACTTCTAGAAAAAGAGTCGCTAGGACTCTCAGAGGCACGGGCCCTGGCAGCCTCCCTGGACGTAGCCGCGCGTAATACCCGCGCCTACGGCCCCGACCGCGCGGCAGGCCATTGGGCCCCGTACATACCCGTCGCGGCAAACCCCCTACCCCCTCCCCCCCGGACACCCCACAGGCTTGCGCAGTCCAAACGCCGAGTCACACCGGGGGCGCCCGCTGTTATTTCTGCGGCCAGGCGAAGCACCCCCGACAACGCTGTCCCGCGCAGCCATCTGCAAAAGCTGCGGGAAAAAGGGCCACTATGCGGTGGTGTGCCGATCCCGCGAGGTCGCCGCCGTCCCGGGGCCACAGGGAGCCCTACAGGCAGTCTATGCCTCCCAACCCCCCCAGCACGCCATGTGCGACCCGCAGACGCCGCCATTTTGGGTCCCGACCACCGCGGTCCCGGGAGAACTGGGAGCCCTGCACGCCGCCTACGCTCCCCAACCCCCCTCCCCGCAGTCCATGTACGACCCGCCGCCGGCGCTCCCGATTTGGGTGCCGGCCAACACTCTCCACGGAGAGGAAGGGGTTTTTCGCGTCCCGAACGCCACCCTCACCCCCGTCCCGCGCCCCACGCCTGACCCGCCGGCGCAACCTACCTGGACCCCGACCACCGCTGTCCCCGGCGAGGGAGCTCCGTACGATCCCAGCGCTCGCGGCCCCACGACTGACCCGCCGGCGCCGCCGGCCTGAGCCCCGACCACCGCTGTCCCTGGCGAGGGAGCTCCGCGCGGTCCCAGCGCTCGCGGCCCCACGACTGACCCGCCGGCGCAACCTACCTGGACCCCGACCACCGCTGTCCCCGGCGAGGGAGCTCCGCACGGTCCCAGCGCTCGCGGCCCCACGACTGACCCGCCGGCGCCGCCGACCTGGGCCCCGACCACCGCTGTCCCCGGCGAGGGAGCTCCGCGCGGTCCTAGCGCCCGCGGCCCTTGCGCTCGCAGTGAAGGAACTCCGCGCGGTCCTAGCGCCCGCGGCCCTGGCGCTCGCAGTGCAGGAACTCCACGCGGTCCTAGCGCTCCCAGACCCCCCAGCACACCAGGTGCTACCCGCAGACGCCGCCATTTTGGGTCCTGACCACCACGAGGGGAGGAGGGACGCCGCCATCTTGGACCGCCCCCGACCTGTACGACGCATGGGGGCGGCCATTTTGTCCACCCCCGACGCCATCTTGTGACCCCTCAGCCACGTGCGATGTATGGGGGTGGCCATTTTGTCCAACCCCGACGCCATCTTGGATGGCAACAACGGACTCCACCCCACTACTACAACCACGGCTCGCTTCGGTTACGCTCGATCAGGCTCGGCCCCGGACTCTCCAGACGACGACGACAATGGTCCTAATTAACGGCCACGAGACGCCATGCCTAGTCGACTCCGGGAGCACGGAAAGTTTTATACATCCCGACACGGTAAGACGCTGTTCCTTAACTACCTACCCCAGCGCACAAAAGATTTGCCTAGCTGCAGGATCCCACTCCGTACAGATCCAGGGATTCTGCATAGTTACCCTAACGGTACAGGGGAGGGAATTCAAAAACTACAAACTTAACGTCCTTCCCCAACTCTGTGCCCCCACCTTGCTGGGCTTAGATTTTCAATGTAACCTACAGAGTCTTACGTTTAAATTCGGCGGCCCCATACCCCCACTCACTATCTGCGGCCTCGCCACCCTCAAGGTGCAACCCCCGTCCTTGTTTGCGAACCTCACCCCGGATTGCAAACCCGTCGCCACTGGGAGCAGACGGTACAGCGCCCAGGACCGGACCTTCATTCGCTCCGAAGTCCAGCGGCTACTAAAGGAGGGCACAATCCAGGCCAGCAATAGTCCCTGGAGAGCGCAGGTGGTATTAGTGAAGACAGGGGAGAAACAAAGGATGGTCATTGACTATAGCCAGACCATCAACAGGTACACACAACTAGACGCGTACCCTCTCCCCCGCATATCCGACATGGTCAATCGAATTGCCCAGTATAAAGTCTTCTCCACCGTGGACCTCAAGTCCGCCTACCATCAGCTCCCCATCCGCCCAAGTGACCGCAAGTACACAGCCTTCGAGGCAGACGGGCGATTATACCATTTCCTACGGGTCCCTTTTGGCGTCACAAACGGGGTCTCGGTCTTCCAACGGGAGATGGACCGAATGGTTGATCAACATGGGTTACGGGCCACGTTCCCGTACCTCGACAATGTAACCATCTGCGGCCACGATCAGCAGGACCACGACGCCAACCTCCAAAAATTCCTCCAGACCGCCAAAGCCTTGAACCTCACGTACAACGAGGACAAGTGCGTTTTTAGCACCGATCGGCTAGCCATTCTGGGCTACATAGTGCGCAATGGGATAATAGGCCCCGACCCCGAACGTATGCGCGCACTCATGGAATTTTCCCTCCCGCACTGCCCAAAAGCCCTGAAACGCTGCCTGGGGTTCTTTTCGTACTACGCCCAATGGGTCCCCCAGTACGCAGACAAGGCCCGCCCCCTAATACAGACCACGACTTTCCCTCTGTCGACAGAGGCTTGCCAGGCCTTCAGCCGCATCAAAGCGGACATCGCAAAGGCCACGATGCGCGCCATCGACGAGTCCCTCCCCTTCCAGGTCGAGAGCGACGCCTCTGACGTAGCTCTAGCGGCTACCCTTAACCAAACGGGCAGACCCGTGGCCTTCTTCTCCCGAACCCTCCACGCCTCAGAAATCCGCCACTCCTCAGTGGAAAAGGAAGCCCAAGCCATAGTGGAAGCTGTGCGACATTGGAGGCATTACCTGGCCGGCAGGAGATTCACTCTCCTCACTGACCAACGGTCGGTAGCCTTCATGTTCGATAATGCACAGCGGGGCAAGATTAAAAATGACAAGATCTTAAGGTGGAGGATCGAGCTCTCCACCTTCAACTATGAGATCTTGTACCGGCCCGGAAAGCTGAACGAGCCGTCCGATGCCCTATCCCGCGGCACATGTGCCAATGCACAAATTGACCGCCTCCAAGCCCTCCACGAGGACCTCTGCCACCCGGGGGTCACTCGGTTTTACCACTTCATCAAGTCCCTCAATCTCCCATACTCTTTAGAGGAGGTCCGTACAGTCACAAGGGACTGCCACATCTGCGCAGAATGCAAACCGCATTTTTTCAGGCCAGATGGAGCGCACCTGATTAAGGCTTCCCGCCCCTTTGAACGCCTCAGTCTTGATTTCAAAGGGCCCCTCCCCTCCACCGACCGCAACGCGTATTTCCTTAATGTAGTGGACGAATACTCCCGCTTCCCTTTTGCCATTCCCTGCTCCGACATGACCGCGGCCACAGTCATTAAAGCCCTGAACAGCATCTTCACGCTGTTCGGTTACCCCGCATACGTCCACAGCGACAGGGGGTCCTCTTTCATGAGTGACGAGCTGCGCCAGTTCCTGCTCAGCAAGGGCATAGCTTCAAGCAGGACGACCAGCTACAACCCCCGGGGGAACGGGCAAGTAGAAAGGGAGAACGGCACGGTCTGGAAGGCCGTCCTACTGGCCCTACGGTCCAGGGATCTCCCAGTTTCACGGTGGCAGGAGGTCCTCCCGGACGCTCTCCATTCCATCCGGTCGTTATTATGTACAAGCACTAATAAAACGCCTCACGAGCGTCTCCTGGTCTTCCCTAGGAGGTCCTCCTCTGGAACGTCGCTGCCGACCTGGCTGGCGGCCCCAGGACCCATCCTGCTCCGAAAGCACGTGCGGGCACATAAGGCGGACCCGTTGGTCGAAAGGGTTCACCTCCTCCACGCAAACCCCCAGTACGCCTACGTGGAGTACCCCGACGGCCGACAGGACGCGGTCTCCCTGCGGGATCTGGCGCCCGCCGGCACTACGCACACCCCCCCGACACCATCAACCCAACCGCCCCCTTCCTGCCACCGCCGCACCCCGCGACCGCCCCCTTCCCAGGAGGATCAGTCCCCCTCCCCTTTGCACCGACAGCTGAAACCGTGCGGCTCCCGGAGGCGACACCACTGGTACAAGCACCACCACCACCGCCGGGGCCGAGGCGATCGACACGGACGACCAGACCGCCCGACCGACTCGTGGCGTCGATGTAAAAGAAAGATGGACTGTCCAATGAACATTTTGTTTTTCCTATACCCTCTGTAAATAGTTGTAACAGGACAATACTGTCCAATACTGTACTACCATGTAACTGTTCTATCCTCCCAGGACCAGCCCTGTAAACCCTTACCACCATACGAAGTATCACCCCGCCGGGTTCATTTTTGACAAGGGGTGAATGTGGTAGTATGTATTGGGGGTCATGTGGGACTGGAAGCCCTAATGTCATTGGCTGACAGATCCCGGGTCCTGGTTGGCCGTTGACCTCATGCTCCGCCCTGAGGCAAAGTATAAGAAGCCGGTGCCTTCCCCCGCAGGCCAGTTTACTATCGGGCTGCTGGGGAACAGACACTCTTAATAAAGCCTCATCGACTTCACTCTATTCGTCTCACGGAGTCTTTGTGCGCTACACAGGTTACCCCAAAAACGCTTTTTACTTGTGCAGTGTGTCCAAAAGTCTGCCGAGCTTTAGCATCTCCTCCGCAGGGAATGTGAAACTCATGTTTCATTCACAAGTTCATCCATCAGAGTTTTATTTTAATAAACATTTTATTGAGGTATTTTTGGTATAGTAACAACAAAATAAACAATGTACATGAGCCATAAACATAGTGCAAAAGCCATTTACCTTTCATACAGGTCCCACCCTTATTAACCCCCTACTCTAATCTAAACTACCCCCCACCCCCCTCCCCGTCTTCTGACGATTAATTTTCCGCGAAGAAGTCGACGAACGGTTGCCACCTCCAGGTGAACCCTAACATTGACCCTCTCAAGGCGAACTTGATTTTCTCCAAACAGAGAAAGCTAGCCATGTCCGATAGCCAAGTCTCCGACTTAGGGGGGCTTGAGTCCCTCCATGCTAATAGTATCCGACTCCGGGCTACCAGGGAAGCAAAGGTCAGAACGTCTGCCTCTTTCTCCTCCCGGATTCCCGGGTCTTCTGACACCCCGAAAATCGCCACCTCTGGACTCAGCGCCACCCTTGTTTTTAACACCGTGGACATGATGTCCGCAAACCCCTGCCAAAATCCCCTAAGCTTTGGACATGTCCAAAACAAATGGACATGGTTCGCCCGTTCTCCCGCACATTTTGCGCACCTGTCCTCCACCCCAAAGAATCTGCTCATCCGGGCCACTGTCATGTGAGCCCAGTGAACAACCTTAAATTGTATCAGGCTGAGCCTGGCACATGTTGCAGACGTGTTGACTCTACTCAATGACCTGCCCATAGACCATCCTCTATCTCACCTCCTAGCTCCTCCTCCTACTTGCGCTTCAGCTCCTCGGTCTGCGTTTCCTCCGACCCCATAAGCTCCTTATAAATGTCCGAGACGCTCCCTTGCCCTATCCACCCTCTGGAAACTACCCTGTCCTGAATCCCCCTTAGCGGTAGAAGCGGGAATGTTGACACCTGTTTATGAAGGAAGTCCCGCACCTGCAGATATCTGAATTTGATTCCCCTTGCCAACCCAAACTTTTTCTCCAATGCCCTTATACTCGGAAAGCTCCCCTCGATGAACATATCCCCCATCCTCTCAATCCCCGCTCTCCGCCATAACCAGAACCCCCCGTCCATACTCACCGGGGCAAACCGGTGATTATCACAGATTGGGGCCCAGACCGAAGATCCCACTGCTCCCACATGCCTCCTCCATTGGCCCCAACCTCTCAGGGCCGCCACTACCACTGGACTGGTGGAGTACTGTGCCAGCGGGAACGGCAGAGTCAGTTACCAACGCCCCCAGACTGTTGCCCTTACATGAAGGCGCCTCCATACACACCCATGCCGACCCCTCCCCCACCACCCACTTCCTGATCACGGCTATATTGGCCGCCCAGTAATAGATGCTAAAATTTGGCAGCGCCAGCCCGCCCTCTCCCCGACTCCGCTCAAGCATTACCTTCCTTACTCGCGGGGTCTTGCCCGCCCAGACAAAGCCTGTGATCCCTCTGTTGACCCATTTAAAAAAGGACCACGGAATAAAGATGGGGAGACACTGAAATACAAATAGAAATCTCGGGAGGACCGTCATCTTCACCGTTTGCACCCTCCCAGCCACAGACAACGGAAGCGCGTCCCATCTCCGAAAATCGTCCTTCATTTGGTCCACCAGCCGGGCCAGATTCAATTTATGCAGCTGGTCCCATTCCCGCGCCATTTGAATGCCGAGGTACCTAAAGCTTCCCTCTACTAACCTAAACGGCAGCTCTCCCAGTCGCCTTTCCTGTCCCCTCGCCTGGACCACAAACATCTCACTCTTTTCCATATTAAGCTTATATCCCGAAAACCGGCCAAATTCCCCTAGAATCCTCATGATTTCTTCCATCCCCTCCATTGGGTCCGAAACGTACAGAAGCAGGTCGTCCGCAGAGAGCGAAACCCTGTGCTCCAGCCCCCCCCCCCCCCCCCCCCCCCCCAGACCAGTCCTCTCCAGCCCCTCGAGGCTCTCAGAGCAATTGCCAACGGCTCTATAGCCAGCGCAAACAACAGTGGGGAGAGGGGGCATTCCTGTCTCGTCCCCTGGTGCAGTCTAAAATAGTCCGATGTTGTCCTATTCATCCGTACACTTGCCACAGGAGACTGATACAGTAACCTGACCCAGTCAATAAAGCCCCGCCCGAATCCAAACCATCTCAGTATCTCCCACAGATAATCCCATTCTACCCGATCAAAAGCCTTTTCTGCATCCATTGCGATCACTACCTCCACCTCCCTACCTTCCGGGGGCATCATGATCACATTTAACAGCCTTCTTACATTGGGCACCAACTGCCTGCCCTTAACAAACCCCGTCTGGTCCTCCCCAATAATGTCCGAAACACAATCCTCGATCCTGGAAGACAAGGTTTTGACCAGCAACTTGACATCTACATTCAACAGGGAGATCGGTCTGTCGGACTCACACAGCTCCGGGTTTTTGTCCCGCTTAAGAATCAGCGAAATCGTTGCCTGTGACATCATCGGAGGCAGCATCCCTCTTTCCCTTGTCTCATTGAACATCCTCATCAACACCAGCCCCAATATCCCAGAGAACTTTTTATAAAACTCCACTGGTTACCCGTCCGGACCCAGGGCCTTACCCGCCTGCATAGCCTTCAAGCCCTCCACTATCTCTTCCAGCACGATTGGGGCCCACAGCCCTTCTACCAGCTTCCCGTCCACCTTTGGAAAATTCAGCCCCTCCAAGAAGTGCCTCATCCCCTCCGGCCCCATAGGGGGTTCTGACCTGTACAGCCTGCTGTAGAAATCCCTAAACGCCTTATTCACCCATACTGAATCACCAACCAGGTTCCCATCTCCATCCTTTACTTTCCCTATCTCCCTAGCTGCCTTCCTCTTCCAAAGCTGCTGTGCAAGCATTCTGCTGGCCTTCTCTCCATGTTCATAGATCGCCCCCCTCGTCTTTCTCAGCTGCTGTGGTTAACAAGCCGGACTCCGTCTGTAGCCTCCGCCGTTCCCTTAAAAGCCCTGCCTCTGGGGTCTCCTCATACATCCTATCGATCTGTAATATCTCCTTAACCAGTCAGTCCTTCTCTGCCCTGTCCCTCTTCTCCCTATGGGCCCGGATCGAGATCAGCTCCCCCCTGACCACCGCCTTCAGTGCTTCCCACACCACAGGTGCTGAAATTTCCCCCGTGTCGTTGACCTGCAGGTAGCTCTGAATACATTTCCTCAGCCGCTCACACACCCCTTGATCCGCCAAAAGTCCCACATCCAACCTCCAGTGCGGGCACTGGTTACTGTCTTTACTAATCTGCAGGTCAACCCAATGCGGAGCATGGTCTGAGATTGTAATTGCCGAGTAGGCCCGTGTCCACCACCCCAGCCAGCAAGGCCCTGCTCAAAATAAAGAAATAAATCTGAGAGTACACTTTATGCACGTGTGAGTGGAAGGAGAACTCCTTAAGACCATAAGACCATAAGACATAGGAGTGGAAGTAAGGCCATTCGGCCCATCGAGTCCACTCCACCATTCAATCATGGCTGATTTCAACTCCATTTACCCGCTCTCTCTCCATAGCCCTTAATTCCTCGGGAAATCAAGAATTTATCAACTTCTGTCTTAAAGAAACTCAACGTCCCGGCCTCCACCGCCCTCTGTGGCAATGAATTCCACAGACCCACCACTCTCTGGCTGAAGACATTTCTCTTCATCTCTGTTCTAAAGTGACTCCCTTTTATTCTAAGGCTGTGCCCCCGGGCCCTAGTCTCCCCTGCTAATGGAAACAACTTCCCTACATCCACCCTATCTAAGCCATTCATTATCTTGTAAGTTTCTATTAGATCTCCCCTCAACCTCCTAAACTCCAATGAGTATAATCCCAGGATCCTCAGACGTTCATCGTATGTTAGGCCTACCATTCCTGGGATCATCCGTGTGAATCTCCGCTGGACCCGCTCCAGTGCCAGTATGTCCTTCCTGAGGTGTGGGGCCCAAAATTGCTCACAGTATTCTAAATGGGGCCTAACTAATGCTTTATAAAGCTTCAGAAGTACATCCCTGCTTTTATATTCCAAGCCTCTTGAGATGAATGACAACATTGCATTTGCTTTCTTAATTACGGACTCAACCTGCAAGTTTACCTTTAGAGAATCCTGGACTAGGTCTCCCAAGTCCCTTTGCACTTCAGCATTCTGAATTTTGTCACCGTTTAGAAAATAGTCCACGCCTCTATTCTTTTTTCCAAAGTGCAAGACCTCGCACTTGCCCACGTTGAATTTCATCAGCCATTTCTTGGACCACTCTCCTAAACTGTCTAAATCTTTCTGCAGCCTCCCCACCTCCTCCATACTACCTGCCCCTCCACCTATCTTTGTATCATCGGCAAACTTAGCCAGAATGCCCTCAGTCCCGTCATCTAGAATGTTAATATATAAAGAGAACAGCTGTGGCCCCAACACTGAACCCTGCGGGACCCTCGGCTGCCCAAATCTCCATGGATCCCCCCCCACCTGCTCCATGAACCCTCTTAGTTCCTTTGCCATTGCTGGCACCCTGCCCGTTTTCGAGCTTGACCGGTCCAAGCCAGGGTCCATAACTGTGTTGAAGTCCTCTCCCATGACCAACCTGTGCGAGTCCAGGTCCAGTATCTTCCCCAGCATCCTCTTTATAAACTCCACATCATCCCAATTTGGCGCATACACATTTACTAATACCACCTGCACCCTCTCGAGCTTCCCACTGACCATAATGTACCGACCTCCCACGTCCGAGACTATTCTACCCGCCACAAACACCACCCACTTGTTGATCAGGGTCGCGACCCCTCTAGTCTTTGAATCTAGTCCCGAGTGAAAGACATAACTGACCCAACCTTTCCTTAGTCTCACCTGGTCCGTTACTCTAAGGTGCGTCTCCTGCAACATTACCACGTCCGCCTTCAGTTCCTTAAGATGCGCGAACACACGTGCCCTTTTGACTGGCCCATTTAACCCTTGAACATTCCAGGTGATCAGCCTAGTTGGGGGGTTCATTGCCCCCCCCCCCCCCCCCCTGCCGATCAGCCATCCCCTTTTTCAGGCCCGCCTCCAGCCCATGCTCCGTGCCTCGATCCGTCCATCCCAGGCAGCCCCCGCCCCCAATCTCCTCTCTGTCCCTCAGCCTAAGTCCCTCCCTAATCAGCAGAACATTCACGCCCCCCCTAGTAACAACACCCTGTAACCCAACCCCTTTACTAAACCAAACATATGCACCCCTCCCACTGTGCTTCCGAGACCTAGCTCACTCAGCTTGGTGGCCCCCATCCCCGGCGCCAGATAGACTCCCACCTATTGTTCCCTCCCCACCCTCCCACCTGCTCATACAAACAAATTCCAACATCAAACAATCGCCACACAATTGCCCAACAGAAAAACACCAAGATCAAAACAAGCACCCCTCCATCCCCCAACAGTGCAAATGAAAACATTAACTCACTCAGCTCTACCGCTGGTTCCAAATCAATGCAAACGGCATCACAAACATCTTCCATGAAATGCAAAATGAGAAACTTTTTACAAAAACAGAGAAACAAAAGAAAAAACAAAAACATGAACGTTGCAGCCAAGTTCAAAAGTTCTCAATCCATCACCAGCTCTTTAATTTTCGCAAAGTCCAACGCGTCCTCAGGCGACTCGAAGTAGAAGTGCTGATCCTCATGCGTGACCCAGAGGCGGTCTGGGTATAACAGTCCAAACTTCACCTTTTTCTTAAAAAGGATCGACCTGATCTGGTTGAAGCCTGCTCTCCTCCTGGCCACTTCTACACTCAGGTCCCTGGTAAACCCGCAGGATGCTATTGTCCCATTTACAGCTCTGTGTCTGCTTGGCCCACTGAAGAATGCGTTCCTTATCCGAGAACCTGTGAAATCTCACCACCATAGCCCTCGGGGCTCCCCCATTCGCGGCTTCCTCGCGAGTGCTCTGTGAGCCCTATTCACCTCCAAGGGCCGGGAGAATGCCCCCATCCCCCAGCAGCTTCACAAACATGTCTGCGATGTATGCCCCAGCGTCCGTTCCTGTGGACCCCTCCGGGAGCCCGACGATTCTTAGGTTCTGCCGGCGGGACCTATTCTCCAGGTCCTCCACCTTCTCCAGGAGCTTCTTATGCTCGTCCCTCAGCATCCCCACCTCCAGCTCCACCACAGTCTGATGTTCCTCCTGCTCAGTCAGTGCCTTCTCCACCTTCTGGATCGCCCGATCCTGGGTGTCCAATCTATGGCTCCCCACCGCTCAATCGACTGCTTATCGGGTCCAAGCAGTCCTGTTTCTGCATAGCAAAGCTTTCCTGAATGACTTGCATCAGCTGTTCCATAGACTGCTTGGTCGACAAGCCAGAGGTCTGAACCTCTGCCATGCTGTCTTCTGTTGCAGCTACAACAAGCCTTCTCTATCTTTTTGTTTCTGCCCTTACGAATGCTTCTCGTCCTTCTCTCCATGCACCGAAGTGGGAATTCAGTAAACAATTACCACTAACATCTGTTTTACAATTCAAGTCCGGTAGAAAAACGGGGGAAAAGTCCAAAAGTCCGACCAGAGCGGGAGCGGACTTATTCCTTCTTAGTCACCACCGGAAGTCTCCATCCATCAGAGTTTTAGTGCAATGTCACAGTCTAGAACCAGTACAGGGAAACATTTTAAAATGTGATACTTGCTCATGTAGCCTACCAGCCCTGGAGCCCACAATGATCTCTAATTGCCATGTAATTTTATTTCCTTGACTTTTATCGCTCCTGGAGATTTATTTCCCCATAATTGCACATGGATTCTTTTGACGGTTAATGTAAAACCTACAGTAGGAATTACTCTCATTGCCACTGTCTGTCAAAAGTGTAAATGCTTCCTGAGACCTGAGGTAATATCAGCTCAGTGTCTTTGGCAAGTACTGTGCAAAAGTTGCCACAGATTATGGTGCAGTAATGCACAATTTGTCCATCAGAATGCACTTCACCGAGCTCCAAGTAATGCAAGGGTATTCACTTTCTCTTTTTATCTTGGCTGTACCAAACCCTGCTGTGACAAATATCCTTAGGACTATAAGTCAGGGAAAAAAATGAATAGGAAGAGTATTGTTATTGGAATTATAAACAGTCAGGTTTGTTCTGACTATCCTCTATAACCCCTTTGATATGTTCATGTGTCAGAGGATGCATGTGGGGGAGCTTAATTATATTATTTCAAAAGCAAAAGGAGGCCCCTACCCCGGCAGTTCTGAATACTTTGTTCATCACAAAGCAACAGGTTCTTTTTATATCCAAGTGTATCCAAGTGCTCCATTTTCATAAGTCACTGGCATTCAAAATATTTGGCAGAGCGATTCTTAAAACATGCTGAAGAGGTACAAAATATCATTAATGTCACATTTCCTTACGTTACGAACCTCTAATGGTGTAGAGAGGGCTAAAATTATTATCAGGTTCTTAACCAGAAGGAGTCATAGCAACCTGTACCCAATGTTAAATTTCCCTGGATTGTGGATTAATCTTCAAGGACAAAGGGTGTGCGGTTATGACATAATTGGACTTCAGAATCCTTGAGTCACACATGGTTTCTCCCTCAGACCCAGATCATTTCTCTTTGTCGCCCTTGGAGATGAGGCCTTGCATGGAAGATTGGATTGCAATGCTGTCACGGCAGATTGACCTTGAGCCGCTGTCTCTCATTTGTGCTCTTTCTGTAAACTCCAGGAGAGAACTGACTCAAGTTTTTTATTCTTAAAGTGTGAAGTGAAACTGTTGTGGAACATTTCAAAAATAATCTGCACACATATGTTGTGCGATAAAGAGGGACTGAGTTGATTAAAGAATCACGAAAAGGTTTATTCTGAAATATAATGGCTAAATATGTCTGGTTTGTCTTCCTTTAATTGCAGTTCCTGGACATCTTCCCAAACTGTAGGCCACGAGCAGAAAGTTTGGGATTGTGAGCTCTGAGGCCCCTGTGGCCTTTAAAACCCCGGCGGGGGTGGGTGGTTTCTAATGGTGAGCGTGGCCTAACGACAAGCCTGATTCCTGCCGCAGAAAATTGGGTATTTTGAAAAAGCAATTCCTGCAGTTTAAACACTTCCTACCATGCTCAACCTCACTCCTCGAATTTTCGTCCTGCAGTCACTAAAGATTTGGGACATTAAAATGAGGGTCACACCTGGAAAATGTTTGGGAAGTGCTAGCTGTCCTACACTTTAGGATGAGACACTAAGCTGAGGCCCTGTCAGCTGTTTCATTGTATATAAAACATCCCACGACACTATTCAAAGGACAGGGAAGTGCTGTGCCAATATAGAGTCAATATCGCCCCCAAAAAATCATCTTGCCAGGCCTCTTCATGGAATGTTTGCCGTGCACAGATTTGTTGCCGTGTTTCTCTGCACCAGTGACCACAGTTCAAAAGTACCTAATTGGCTCCAAGTGCCTTGGGATCTTCTGAGCTCTTAAATAGTGCCATATCAAAACAGATCCATTCCCAATCTCATCATTCTTTTGATGCAATGTTGTGGCTCAGTCGTAGCACTCTCACTCCTAAGTCAGGAAGTTGTGGGTTCAAGTCCCATTCAAGTCCCATTAATGGGCAGCACGGTAGCACAAGTGATCAGCACTGTGGCTTCACAGCACCAGGGTCCCAGGTTCAATTCCCTGCTGGGTCACTGTCTGTGTGGAGTCTGTACGTTCTCCCCGTGTCTGCGTGGGTTTCCTCCGGGTGCTCTGGTTTCCTTTCACAGTCCAAAGACGTGCAGGTTAGGTGGATTGGCCATAATTAAATTGCCCTTAGTGACCAAAAAGGTTAGGAGGGGTTATTGGGTTACGGGGATAGGGTGGAAGTGAGGGCTTAAGTGGGTCGGTGCAGACTCGATGGGCCGAATGGCCTCCTTCTGCACTGTATGTTCTATTTATGAACTTGGGTGCAAAGCTGTTGACACTCCAATGCAGAACTGAGGGAGTGGTGCACTATCAGAGATTTTGGGTTGCATTCTCCGTCCCGGCGTGCCAGATATCTGGTGCGACACGCCGGCGGGATGTTCCATTTTGCCGGTTGGTCAATGGGGTTTCCAATTGTGGGCAGCCCCATGCCATCGGGAAACCCCGGGCTGCCGGCAAAATGAAGCATCCTGACGCCGGAGAACCAGCCCGTTACCTCTCCAGTGCGTTGTTAAACTGAGGCTGTCCCTCCCTCGCTCAGGGGTGTGGAAGATCTCATGTTACTATTTCGAAGAAGAGCAGGGGGAGTTAGCCCTGAAGTTCTGACCAATATTTATCGCTCAGCCAACATCCCAAAGGGTAGGATTTCTTAGGTAACAGGACCGAAAAAGATCAGCAAGCAATGCAGTCCCTCAAATATTTGATACTCCTGTGGCATTAATTACCTGAGACTTCTGCCCCTTATTTGCCTCGTCATACCGCTCATACAGAGCCACAGCTTGTAGATCTCAGTGTCATTATCAACACCTTCATACCTCAAAGACTATTTCTGTACTGATGATAACAGATACACTCTAAGAAATGACTCAATGTACTTATGTTTGTTGTTTATCGTGGTTTAATTAAAAATAAATGTCTTTTAGCTTTACAAGGGGGGAAAGATATATTATGCAATTGTTCAATAGTTTTCTTATGTTTATTTGTTGACTCTTCTCTATTCGATATGTTGTTAATCAGGCCTGGGTGTGGCAGAGGGAAACTGAAACTAAACCAAAGCAAGAGAATGGAGACCTGAGTGTGCAGGCACTTTGGAAGGAAGGTAAATAAAACACATAAGACAGTGGTGTGTCATCCCTGCATACCTCCTTCAGAGAGGCCAGCCCGCCGATCGGTGGGCACTGATCGCGGGCCAGAACCCTTTTGAGCACCCCCCCGGTGCAGGATCAGTCATGCTAAATTGCTCTTAGTGTCCAAACAAAAAGGTTAGGTGAGGCTACTGGGTAACGGGGATGGGATGGAGGTGTGGGCTTTGGTCGGGTGCTCTTTCCAAGGGCCAGTGCAGACCCAATGGGCCGAATGGCCTCCTTCTGCACTGTAAATTCTATGATTCTATGTACTATTTTGGAATGTGAAGTTTGGGGCAGTTGTCGACTTTGTGCGACACTGGATAACAGGCAACCAATAGCCCATCTTCCATCTCTTCTAATTTTCTGTTCATCTGGAGACCAGACCCAAGCACGAAGGACAGAAATCTCAAGAACAACTGCTAAAAAGCAACTTGAAAAGAATGAACAAGATTGATACCAGTCAGTTATCGAAGAATAAAACTAGTTATTAAAATTGTGATATTTTATTATTTGATTTGCTTCCTTGGAAAATATATCGCTATTGAATCATCACTAATCACTTGTTTATAATTCATTTAATATTTCTTTTCATAGTTCAAACTTTTAAGTCTTTTGAAAACCAGGATCTGGGGCGTCATTCTCCGACCCCCCCAGCGGGTCGGAGAATGGCCGTTGGCCGCCGTGAATCCCGCCCCCGCCGGTTGCCGAAATCTCCGAAGGGCGAAAAGTCGGCGGGGCGTTAATGGCGCCGCAGACGTCGGAGAATGGCACGGGTGTGCGCAAGGCAGCCGATTTTGGGCCTGCCGATATTCTCCCTTCCGGATGGGCCGAAGTCCCGTCGACGTGATGACCGGTCACGTCGACGTAAATCAAACCTCCTTTTCATCGGCGTGAACCTGTGCTCCAGGTTCACGCCGACCAGCGTGGAGGTGAGTGACGGCCTGGGGGGTTGGCCGCTGGGCAGGCGATGGCGTGGCCGCAGTCTGAATGTGTGGGGAGAGGTGTGTCGAGGGTTGTGTGCGGCGGGGGGGCGGGGGGGTGGGGTGGGGGTGGTTAGAGTGGGCTGGGCTCCGGGGGAGTGCCGGGAGGGGGGTCCGTGCCGGGGAGGAGGATGGGGGGTCCGTGCCGGGGAGGAGGATGGGAGGTCCGTGCCGGGGAGGGGGATGGGGGGTCCGTGCTGGGGAGGAGGATGGGGGGTTCGTGCCGGGGAGGAGGATGGGAGGTCCGTGCCGGGGAGGGGATGGGGGGTCCGTGCCGGGGAGGGGGATGGGGGGTCCGTGCCGGGGAGGGGGATGGGGGGGGGGGTCCGTGCCGGGGAGGGCGGTGGGGGGGTCTGTGCCGGGGAGGAGGATGGGAGGTCCGTGCCGGGGAGGGGGATGGGGGGGTCCGTGCCGGGGAGGAGGATGGGAGGTCCGTGCCGGGGAGGGGGATGGGGGGGTCCGTGCCGGGGAGGAGGATGGGGGGGTCCGTGCCGGGGAGGGGGATGGGAGGGTCTGTGCCGGAGAGGAGGATGGGAGGTCCGTGCCGGGGAGGGGGATGGGGGGGTCCGTGCCAGGGAGGAGGATGGGGGGTCCGTGCCGGGGAGGAGGATGGGAGGTCTGTGCCGGGGAGGGGGATGGGGGGGTCCGTGCCGGGGAGGGGGATGGGGGGGTCCGTGCCGGGGAAGAGGATGGGGGGTCCGTGCCGGGGAGGAGGATGGGAGGTCCGTGCCGGGGAGGGGGATGGGAGGGTCTGTGCCGGGGAGGAGGATGGGGGGGGGGGGTCCGTGCCGGGGAGGGGGATGGGGGGGGGGTCCGTGCCAGGGAGGGGGATGCGAGGGCAAGTGAGTTGGTCCACCTGGCCAGGTGCCAGCCTCCAACAGTTGGACCCTGGCTGGGGGGAGGAGGGGATATGGGCAATGATGACATGTCGTCGTTCCCCCCCCCCCCCACCCCCCCCCCCCCCCCCCCCCACCCCCCCCCCCCCCCCACCAGGCCGTCATGTTTTCCGAACATCCAGCGATGTTGGCCGCTGTGGCGGCAGCCGGTAATGTCTTTGTTGCCCTGGATGAGGAGGAGGAGGAGGAGCGTGCCAGAGAGGCGGCGCAGGCGGCAGCCGCCCAGGCTTGAGGGACACCTGACCGACAGGATGAGGAGGGGGAGGAGGACGTCGGGGGCCCCACGGCAACGGAGGCACCCCGAGGGCGCCCCGTGTGTACCGGTACCGGCAGTCATACCAGGACCTCACGGACCGGGAATGCAGGAGGAGACTCCGGATGATGCGGGAAACCGTGGCACACATCTGCCACCTGCTGGAACACCCGTCACCGCGTGGCACTGGCGGGGGACACCCTCTCCCCGTGTCTGTCAAGGTTACGGTGGCCCTGAACGTTTATGCAACGGGGTCATTCCAGGCACTGAGTGGGGACCTGTTCGGCATATCGCAGACATCGGTGCATCAGTGCATCCGGGCAGTGACAGATGCCCTATATGTCATGGCGCACCGCTACATCCGCTTCCCTGTGGACCGGGCCAGCCAAGATGTCCGGGCCGTGGGCTTCTCTGCCGTGGCCGGATTCCCCATGGTCCAGGGCGCGATTGATGGGATGCACGTCGCCGTGCGGCCACCTGCAGATAATAGGGCCGTGTTCACCAATAGGAAGGGGACCAATTCGATGAACATACAGGTGGTCTGCGACCACCACATGATGATCCTGCACGTCTGCGCCCGTTACCCAGGCAGTGTACACGACTCATACATGTTGTCGCGGTCATCCATCCCCGGCATGTACGAGGGACGCCATTCCCGGCTGAGGGGCTGGTTGCTGGGCGACAGGGGCTACCCATTGCGATCGTGGCTGATGACGCCTATACCGAGGCCACGCAATGAGGCGGAGAACCGTTACAATGATGCCCATGTAGCGACAAGGGGAGTGATAGAGCGGTGCTTTGGCGTGCTGAAGATGCGTTTCAGGTGCCTGGACCTCTCTGGGGGCGCCCTCCAGTATCGGTCAGATAGGGTCGGCCGCAGCATTGTGGTGTGCTGCGTCCTGCACAACATAGCCCAGCAGAGGGGCGATGTGCCGCAGGCATAGGAGGGCGGAGTGGAGGAGCAGCAGGAAGAGGCGCAATCCTCCCCAGATGAGGGGGATGGGGGCAATGGTCAGGGCAGACGGGGTAGACACAGGCGGGTGGCTGTCCACCGTTACCGGCTGGCCCAGCGGGCACGGGACAGACTGATAGCCGCCCGCTTCACTGACTAGATGGGCGTGGGAATCGGGTAGTATGGCCGCAGACCGCACACCATGGCAACAGCCGACCACCTACACCCCCACCCATCCACCCACCCAGCACCCTCACCCCCCTCCCATACTCCACCCACCCCACCCGCATGCACACCACCCCCCCCATTGCTGATTCACCTGTGGCACAATGGCCGGGCTCACACAGTTGCGGGTGGACGCGTGTCTATTGCAGGCCATGGAGGATGATGACAACCCGCCCTGTGATGAGCTCCTTGCTCCACATCGTTGGACTATGTCTGACCCATGGCCACAGTACCACCATCCACCCGGACCATCCCTGCATGCGGCTGTGACACTGCAGCGCACGGTCCCGTCCTCTGCCCGGGGGGATGTTGATGGCGGCCCAGGGGAAAGGGGGCAGGTCCCTGGGATTCATGTCGCATTACATTCATCCCCCACCATCTGGCCTGCAAAATCCTACCAACTGTCCTGGCTTGATACAATTCACACCTCTTTAACCTGGGGTTACCCCATCTCTGGATCTGTAAAGATTTAATCACCTGCGAATGGTCGCATTCCTAGCATTGTTTGGCATCTTTGAATTTGTCTATATCTGTGTTTCTGGAACATACCTCTTCATTCACCTGAGGAAGGAGCAGCGCTCTGAAAGCTCGTGACATCGAAACAAACCTGTTGGACTTTAACCTGGTGTTGTAAGACTTCGTACTGTGCGTTGTTGCGTTGTTGCGCGTCAAACGAACCATTGTTTGCAGCAAACTACCCTGTCTTCAGAACAGTGACCACGACACCACACAACCCTGCCATGGCAATCTCTGCAAGACGTGCCAGATCATTGATATGGATACCACTATTACACGTGAGAACACCACCCACCAGGTACGCGGTACGTACTCGTGCGACTCGGCCAACGTTGTCTACCTCATACGCTGCAGGAAAGGATGTCCTGAAGCGTGGTACATTGGCGAGACCATGCAGCGCTGCGACAACGAATGAACGGACATCGCGCAACAATCACCAGGCAGGAATGTTCCCTTCCAGTCGGAGAACACTTCGTCAGTCAAGGGCATTCAGCCTCTGATCTCCGGGTAAGCGTTCTCCAAGGCGGCCTTCAGGACGCGCAACAACGCAGAATTGCCGAGCAGAAACTTATAGCCAAGTTCCGCACACATGAGTGCGGCCTCAACCGGGACCTGGGATTCATGTCACATTACATTCATCCCCCACCATCTGGCCTGCAAAATCCTACCAACTGTCCTGGCTTGACACAATTCACACCTCTTTAACCTGGGGTTACCCCATCTCTGGAACTGTAAAGATTTAATCACCTGCTAATGCTCGCATTCCAAGCATTGTTTGGCATCTTTGAATTTGTCTATATATGTGTTTCTGGAACATACCTCCTCATTCACCTGAGGAAGGAGCAGCGCTCCGAAAGCTAGTGACATCGAAACAAACCTGTTGGACTTTAACCTGGTGTTGTAAGACTTCGTACTGTGCTCACCCCAGTCCAACGCCAGCATCTCCACATCAAATTTACTCAGTGTCTAATTGTTTGGCCTTATGGGCCCTTTGACTACGTCTACGTGGTTCCCCAGACGGTACAGCAGAACTGGAGGTGGACTCCTGTGATTCCTGCCCTCTGACACAGGATCCCTTTGGCGGCCGTTTCCTGGGGTGTCCTGGCCTAGATGGGCCAGGCTGCGGCCCGGGCGACTGGGATGGCGAGCTGCCAGCCTGTCCTGCCCGTTGCCCACCCGATGCACCTGGGACGGAAGGGGGGGAGTCCGAGGTGTCGCGGTGTTCCGGGACCTCCCCTACAGGGGGAGCCGGGACGGACCACACCACCTCCTCCTCCCTCGGGGTGCCCGATGGCCCCCAGGCCTCTACATGGGTGTGGGATGCGAACGGACTGGCCATCCGACGCCCCCCCGACATCTGGCGCTGCCAGTCCTGGAGGCCCGTGCTGGTATCGACAGGGGTCTGCAGGTTTGCAGCCATGGAGCCCAGGGGTTTGGCAAACCCTGTCTGTGACTGTGCAACGCCGGCTCGCACATGGCCACTGGCGCCGATGCCCTCAGCGATGGCCTGCTGAGACTGGGCCATGGCCTGCAGAGACTGGGCTATGGCCTGCTGAGACTGGGCTATGGCCTGCTGAGACTGGGCCATGGCGTTGAGCGCCTCTGCCATCTGGCGCTGGCACTGGCTCATGGCCTCCTGTGAGAGGGCAGCCATGTCCTGGGCCACAGACGCCGCCTGCACGGAAAGCCCCAGGCCTCACAAACCGTTCCCCATGTCTGACACCATCGCACCCATTGCCTCCACCGCGGACGCCACCCGTGCGGTGTCGGCCTGGGTGGCACGCATGACCGGGACCACTCCCAGCTCCTGGACGCGGGTGGACTCTTCCACCTGCGACTGCAGCCGCCGCAAGCCGGCCGTCACCCTCTTCGCTCGTCTCCGGGTCGGTGGTTGCATCGGATCTATGTGTGGGTGTGGTAACTCCAGGAACCCGGGATCCATCTGGGCGGCAGATGTTCGCTTGGGCTGGGCTGCCCTCCGACCGCCCGGCCCCTCTGCTGCTCCTACCTCCACCTGCTGTACCGGGACGGCTGTGTTGTGCGCACCAGTGAGTGTACCAGACGCCTCATCACTAAAGTGCCCAACCGAGGCGAGTGTTTCTGCGATGGTGGAGGGTGTTGGTGACAGCAGTGGCGTTGTGTCGTGCTCTTCGTCCCACTCTGAGTCCATGGCACTTTGGGGTGGGGGTTCGTCTCCACCCATCCACTCTGAGTCACTGTCCGGTATTTTGTCTTCCTGGGTAGTGCTGTCCCGGGTAGGGGTGTCCCGGGTAGGGGTATCCTGGGTAGTGGTGTCCTGGGTAGTGGTGACCTGGGTAGTGGTGTCCTGGGTAGTGGTGTCCTGGCTCGGCTGTGACGGGGGCCTGTGGCTGCCCCTCTCGTCGCTGGGTGGCACACGCCTGCGTCGTCGCACCCGCACGTGACGGGGGCGTCGTCTCCCTGTTGCTCCAGTCTCTCCGTCTCCCGTGGTCTCCAAGGGACATCCTGCAAGCGTTGCATGCCAGAGGGTCCGGGTCTCTCCGTCTCTCGTGGTGTGCGAGGGGCATCCTGCGGGCGTCGCATGATGGAGGGTCCGGGTCTCTCCGTCTCCCGTGGTATGCGAGGGGCATCCTGCGGGCGTCGCATGCCGGAGGGTCCGGGTCTCTCCGTCTCCCGTGGTGTGCGAGGGGCATCCTGCAGGCGTCGCATGCCGGAGGGTCCAGGTCTCTCCGTCTCCCGTGGCCTCCGAGGGGCATCCTGCGGCGGACTGCATCTGCGGGGATGGGTGCCTCGACGTTTGCTCCTGCGATACACAATGAAGCATGCATGGTTAGACACGCAGGCAGTGATCAGGTGATATGGGGGAGGGGGATATAGGGGAGGGGGGATATGGAGACGGGCTGTCGGTGGCTCACTCGCTAGTACGCCCCCGACCTCTGCATCAGCAACCTCCCGGTCGTCAGGTCCGCCAGCCAGTTCCAGGGCCCTTTCCTCGTGTTCGATCAGTGGCCTCTCATTAGCGGGGCCTCCTCCAGTCCTCACATGCTCCCTGGTGTTGTGTGCGCGTTTCTCCTGTGGCGGGGGGGGGGGGGGGGGGGAGGGGGGGGAGGGGGGGGGTGGCAGGGGTAAAAGGCAACAGTGTTAGACAGGTATATGAATGCACGCCATCGGTTGCGCGTGTATTGCAGAGGTTAAGGTTAGGGCTGGATTCACTTGGGGATATGGGGGATATGGGGGAGGGGGGAAATGGGGGATATGGGGGAGGGGGGATATGGGGAGGGCGGGATATGGGGAGGGTGGATATGTGGGAGGGGGGATATGGGGAGGGGGATATGGGGAGGGCGGATATCGGGGATATGGGGAGGGGGATATGGAGGATATGGGGAGGGGGATAAGGGGGATATGGGGGGTGGGGGATATGGGGAGGGGGGATATGGAGGAGGGGGATATGGGGCAGGGGGGATATGGGGAGGGGGATATGGGGGAGGGGGGATATGGGGGATATGGGGGAGGGGGGATATGGGGGAGGGGGGATATGGGGGATATGGGGGAGGGGGGATATGGGGAGGGGGATATGGGGGATATGGGGGAGGGGGGATACGGAGGATATGGGGAGGGGGGATATGGGGATATGGGGGAGGGGGGATATGGGGAGGGGGGATATGGTGGAGGGGGGATATGGGGGAGGGGGATATGGGGAGGGGGGATATGGGCAAGGGGGGATATGGGGGAGGGGGGATATGGGGGAGGGAGGATATGGGGGAGGGGGATATGGGGGAGGGGGGATATGGGGAGGCGGGATATGGGGGAGGGGGGATATGGGGGAGGGGGGACGTGGGGTATATGGGGAGGGGGGATATGGGGGATATGGAGAGGGGGGATATGGGGGAGGGGGGATATGGGGGAGGGAGGATATGGGGGAGGGGGGATATGGGGGATATGGGCAAGGGGGGATATGGGGGAGGGGGGGATATGGGGGAGGGGGGGTTATGGGGGAATGGGGGATATGGATATCCGGCGGGGCGAGGCTCACCCTGCCTGCTCTGACAAGGTCGTTCACCTTCTTGTGGCACTGGGTGCCTGTCCGTGGTGTCAGGGCTGCAGCGGTGACGGCCTCTGCCACCTCCCTCCACAGTCGCCGGCTGTGGCGTGGGGCAACTCTGCGGCCGTGCCCGGGATACAGGGCCTCCCTCCTATGCTCCACTGCGTCCAGGTGCGCCTCCACATCCCGTGACTGGAACCTCAGGGCTGAGCGGCGGCCAGCCATCCAGTCGGGTGTTCCGGTCGTGTGTTCCGGTCGGGTGGGGGGGAGCAGCGCGTCGTTATGAGACGTCACGCTGTGCGGCGTGTATGACGCTGCACGACGTGAACCACGTGAGCAAGCGCGGATCCCGTCACGTCGCTGCTAGCCCTTTTCGGGCCGGAGACTTCGCGACGATTTTTCCGCCGTGACGCAAGTCGGAGTTGCGCCGTTTTTGCGCCGATCGGCGGACTTTCCGCCGATAACGGAGAATTTCGCCCCTGGAGTGAGGAGTAGGATAATTCAGCATCTGAAAGCAATGACCAAATAAGCTGTGCTGTTTCCCCACCCAGGCCTGTTACTAAAAGCTTACATAGGGCTCAGGGTCAGGGTAAAGAGGTTTCTGGAGTTGGCAGTCATTCATAAGTATTATCCAAGATATGAGGGCCATGTGAGTCTGAGGCAGAGTGATTTGAAAGGACCCAAAAGTGTAATAGCCACAAATATGCACAAATGGAGATTGGCCCTCTGAGTGATAGCAGTTCAGGATAGCAGCCAGAGGATGTATGACAGGGATTGGCTTTCTGAAGATGGCTGCAGATGACTTGCTCCAGGAAAGTATACAGTTGAGGCTTATGCGTTCTGGAGCAAATAGTGCTTTTTTGGGAGGAGGTGGCCAAGCAAATCATTGCAATCTGCAATGCCCCAACATTATGGAAGGAGATGTGAAATAAAAATCTGGATTGGAGAGAATTGTCCATGTGAATATAATATATTTTCAGTATACAGCCTTGGGATGAGTACCGGCAGGATTTCACTTTCAACTCTGCTGTTTCGCTGAGGTAGCACACATAGCCCTTAGGGTTGATCCCTGTATGTACATGTCTGTGTTGCTGCAAGGTCTATTTTGTTATTGACCTAGAAATATTCTCTAAGGTCACACATAAATCTTGCCAGCTGCGTAGCAATGGAATCACACGGGGCGCCATGTAGCCATTGGTCATTGAGTGATTCTGCCTGTGTTCCTTCAAATTGCCACGTAAGTAAGTTTTTTATTTGCGAAGCGAGAAAGGCCACGTACAACAGATGAGACCAAATGTGGACTGACAGCACTGAGAAGAGTGCCTTCAGAATACCCACGGGCCACAGGGGACTCTGGGATTTGATTGTCAAAAGAAGTTGCAAGGGCACGAATTATGTTTATGGGCATAACTGTTGTGTAAAGATATGACTGCATCTGTCGAGTGTTCAGCGAGTATCTGCGCTGAGGGTGCCTCTGGAGACTGGTTGGCTTTCAGTGAAAAGGCAGGAGCTGTTTGAAATCTTGTTTTCTGATTGAGAATTGAGGCCTGTGCAACTTGATAAGAGCATTTCCAAATATCTACATAATGCAGTCAGATGTTTCTCTCCTGCAGAATCCATTCCATGAATATTTCACCAACTTGCCAGTAAGATATTGGGATGTAACGATTTCTGGAATTTTATGTGGGAGGCAGCATCCCCACTGCACTCCCACTTAAAAGGTTGGGGCGAGTCCACTCTGCTTGGTTTCATGGTCACCCTGCAGCCATTTAGCGACCAACGGGGTGAAGGCCGGACTTCCGTTCCCATTTGTGGGCAGCACGGTAGCATTGTGGATAGCACAATTGCTTCACAGCTCCAGGGTCCCAGGTTTGATTCCCGGCTTGGGTCACTGTCTGTGCGGAGTCTGCACATCCTCCCCGTGTGTGCGTGGGTTTTCCTCCGGGTGCTCCGGTTTCCTCCCACAGTCCAAAGATGTGCGGGTTAGGTGGATTGGCCATGCTAAATTGCCCATAGTGTCCAAAATTGCCCTTAGTGTTGGGTGGGGTTACTGGGTTATGGGGATAGGGTGGAGGTGTGGACCTTGGGTGGGGTGCTCTTTCTAAGAGCCGGTGCAGACTCGATGGGCCGAATGGCCTCCTTCTGCACTGTAAATTCTATGATTCTATGATCAGGGAGGAAGTTACAACTAATCTGAGAACTGCCAGTAGCTCTTTAGCCCCAGAAGCACCAGCAGGAGCAATGGCTGCTACTCGGATATCAGACAGTCCCCTCTGAAGAGGTGCCACAGATCAGGACCTTAAGCTAAATCCAAGGTTTCACTGCGGCCAGGTTGGCAGGCCCCTGTGAGGAGGGTGGTGTGGTGATATGTCTGTGGGAAATATCATAGATGGACGGTTTGCGACCTCTAACCAGTAGGTGGCAGTGCAGCAACAACTTGCAGTCTCAAGATTGTTGCCATGAGACCAGGGGCGCCCATATAAGTGGAGCCACATCTGTCCATCAGCAGATGGTTGTAGGAAATGGTAGTAAAACATACAGGTAAACAGTTATGCTAGGTGTAGTTCCAGAGGAGTACAAAGAAACTCCATGATAACTTGCTCTGTAATAGAAAGCGATCTTACCAAATGTGATTCAATAAAGATCCTGGTTTGGACAAGTCAAGGTGTTTGGTGGATTCCTATGCAAGGCATAGAAGACCAAACACAACAGGTGATGTATTGGTGCGGTGAGGGACTGTCATTATCAGGCTGCGGGGAGAGAAAGGGGGATTACTTTTGGAGTCCAAAACAGGAGGCCCAGCCTGGAACAAAGCTGCCAGGACACTTCGCTTGTTATCAGGTTCTTGAATTACATAATTCACCCCTTTCATCAATGTTTAAAGTCCTGGGTAGAGAGGAATGTAATGGGTAAGAAACCAGCTTGTTGGGAGGTAGGAATTATATTGTATGTCGACTGTAAAGAGTGGAGCGATGGGGATTTTTGGAACATGAGTTCTTCTCACCATGGTCGTCCTTATGCCCCAATGCAAGGAGCTTGGAAGCTTTCAGAAGCTGGGGGTTCTTTTTCATTTTTTAAAAAAATTTCCAATTAAGGTGTTGTCTTTTTTACTTGCTATAAATATGGCAGTCAATAAGGTTGCCCTTCTTTTATCTAGATAGTGATATGATATGCTCTCAGAGTCGCCAGGTATCAAATGATACCGCCACAAGGTTCCACCGGATATCGATCAAAGATCCAAACAACCAGTTAGTTAGTTCAAGATCAATGGTACTTTATTTACACACAAGATTAACTTACACATGCAGCATAAACACTATGAGCTAAACTACACCTAACAACTATGACAACCTGTACTTAACTTCAGGCACCCGGCTTAGGTCAGAGGAACAGTGGCCTTTGTTTGAATCTGGATCGGCTGGATCTGGAGAAGTAACTGTGGTTCGGCTAGGATAATCCGTCTGGTAGTGAGCGTTGAACTTGAACTTGCTTCTGGTCGTGGTGCTGCAGTTGGAGATGGACGTTGCCGGAACACCAGGTCCAAAAGAGATCGAACACATGGTAGTGTCTCTCATTATCCTTGGGGAGTTGCGCGCTCTTTTGGGCGGTCCTGAGGTTTGGACCCAATTAATTGGGCAGTCCTCGATCACTGCCTTTGATCTGAGCCAATAAAGGGGAGGGGGTGCCTTGATGGCTGAGCATGTCCTAAGCGGTCATTTACCTTGCTGTTTATGCTTCCTGAGTAAAGGGAGTGGCGCCGAAATGTCTGGGCTTGTATCGGTTACCTGAGTATCAATCCTTTGTCTAACGGAGATGGACCATTAAATACTAATCGGTTGGGGCTTTCGATGCTGTCTGGATTCTCTGCTCACGAACATACATGCAGGCTCTGTGCCTGCCTGAATCTTATATTGTCCATATTTCCCTTTAGGCTTTGCAAACGTCCATGTTTCTTGTTAAAATGGCCATCCCGGATGGCTACAGTCTGTCCTCTTGATCCGAAACACGAAGCGTGATGGATCACACTACTGAATCTCCTTCTGTTCTCTGCTGTGCCGGGTACCCTTAATCAAGGACAGGTTCTATCGTACTCTGTCCTATGGATTGGACCATTTACCTAAGTTTTCTTTTACATCACACATCTATAAAAATTCTAAGGGGGCACTATCACATTCAATCATACATTTCAACTTCTTTACACAAACAGGGGAACGTCTAACTGTCCTTATCTAAACTACACTTATGCTGTCAGCTAATAACCAAAAGAACTTATAGTACAGTACAAAATAAACAATAGCAGCATTGCATTTCTCCTTAACATTTATGCCATTTACAGAGAAAGTAACTTGTCTTGAAAACCGCGGAATTTATTATGCAGAAAAAGGGTTCGTAAAGAATGTGGGGTCTGTTGAAGTCCTAAAAAAGGGGCTCTGAGTGTGTATTCTGGGGAGCGGGAGGCTCTCCTTCGCCATTTCTAAAGTCTATGTGTCTGGACGACACTGCAAAGTATTGCTGTAATCAATAGGGCTTCTACCGTGTAAGAAAGGGAATACCACTTTATGATGTTTTTGCACCATGTTGGGGTATCAGTGGCTGTTTCTATGTGTGGCGTAGTGTCCGGGCTAGGGGTATCGTGTTGGGTGGTCATGTTCAGGGCCTGTGTGGTTTAGGATAAAGGGGCTGATAACGCGCGCAACTGTAGTGATCCAACTACAATCATGATGCAGGTCATCAGGTCCATTTTCATTTTGTCTTTGCCTTCCTCTGTCTTCTGGTATATTCGTATCTTCCTGGGGGTACAAGCATAATATCTGTTCTTATCTTGTTGTTTAATATCTCATTTGTCTGTCTGTTTCTCCTTAACATCAATTTCCTGTTTAGAATTGTCACCACATGTGACTCCCTCATTTTTTTTTTAAACCAACCATTTGGGAGACAAGACATCCGAGAAAGAAATTCTGTCACAGTGCGAGAAATCTCGCAGCCTATGTTCGATGCGCTGAGTGGGACAATTTCTCCGTCCAGTGTTGAGGTAGTTTTTTTTTCTAGCAGCAAATTTGTCTCAACCAAGTGTTTGAACATGTAAATAGCAGGTGGGGGTTAGCGACCGAAGGGTCACCGGAAAGCAACAAAAATTGTGGCAAGGTGTATTCTTTAAGCCACACTATGAAAAGAACAGTAAAAGAGTTTCGGAAAGAACTTTCCGAACGGGGTGCGTATGAGCCGCGGCAGGGCAAGAATGGGTGGAATCCCCAGATAGGGTGGTGATCAGTGCCGTTGCTCCACTACCCGAGCTTGGCTGACCAAATACATAGGGGGTCCTCAGGCAGGGCGAGGATCAGTGCCGTTACTCCACTGCCTGGGTGACCTTACAGAACAGAAAGAATTTGAATATATATGGACTTCAGACAAACTTGTTCCTTTAACTACCATGTGGCGTCAAAAGGGTAGTTATGACTGCATCAAGAGATTTGGAATGAGATCGAATCACAAAGTCGTACAAGAGACAAACATTCAACATAAAAAGCAAACTAAAATAAAAACGGGCAGGCTCCATCAGAGAATAGGACACTGTAAATCTCAATCGGTTCCTTTCTCTCCTCATCTGGACACCTCAGGGTTCCATTCCAAAAAGGGTCGTAAAGGGGTCAGCATGGTGGGAGTCAGACTCTGAGTCATCACCATCTCCCGGTTGCCAAACTCATGACTGGCGTTTCTGTGCCAAGGCGGCATGGGCCGATGTGGGATCCATTTTGTCATTTCTTATCAGCCGATAAGAATTGTCGTGGTGCCATTGTTTCTTATCCTGTGGGGCAGTAGGGGCAAGGGGGGGGGGTCGCTATCGTCTGCCGTTGGATCAGGTTCTGGTGGTGGCAAATAAATGGTCTCTGAGGGGCCGAACATATCGTGGTCGGTGTCACTGGGGCTGTAGTGACTGGGGCCTGGTCTGTTTTGCCATTGGTCGGGGATTTCAAGTACGTCTGTGGTGCTTTTGCTGTCGCTATCGCTATCGCTAACGGCCGAATCAAGTGTGAGGCGGAAACTCATCTCTGGGGGCGGAGTCAAGGTCGTGTCTGTGGACGTGCTGTCCTGGCTGGGGAAGGTTGGATTCGGTTGCCAGTGGGCGGGTCTTCGTTGTCTGCTATTGCCAGTGAAATGTGGTGTGAGTGGCTGCACTGAGTTCCATAAACCTTAAGTTGGTTTATATGAAACCATCCTGACTTTCCATTTGGATATGTAATCTCATAAACTGAGGGGCTTACTTTGTCAAAAATTGAGTAGGGTCCTGCAAATTTGGGGGAGAGGAATGAACTCGGATTGTACAGGGAGACCATAACTTGCTGTCTGACTGTATACTCTACCGGCTGTACTGTTTTATCAAAGCAGGCCTTACTCTGCTTTTTCCTAGTGCCTTGTTGAACAGCTGTAGCGAGCTGTGCTGCTTTAATATTTTCCATTATTTGTTGGGCCGCTTTTTCGTGGGTAAGGGCGGTGACTGTGAGGTTGGCCAAATCAAGTTCAAATAAATACTCGGTACCCTTCATGGGTCGTCCCGTCATGAGGGCGTGGGGGTGTAGCCTGTTGAACTCGACACCGTGTTTCTAATAAACATCAGTGCAAATGCGAGAGCTGTGTCCCATGTCGAATTGTGCTGTTGCACCATCTTCCTAAGTGTTGCCTTTAGGATTCGGTTCATGCGTTCCACAATGCCGCTGGATTGTGGGTGATAGGCAATGTGAAACTTCTGTTTAATTCTGAAAATTGTTAGGACGTTTTTCATTACACTCCCTGTAAAGTGCGAACCTTGGCCTGTCTCAATACTGCGGGGGAGTCCCCATCAAGTAAATATCTGCTGGGTTAGAATTTTTACTGTCGCTTTAGCTGTGTTTGTCCTGGAAGGAAATGCTTCCACCCATTTTGTGAAGGTGTCGATCACGACCAACACATATTTAAATACATTTCTGCACAGGGGGAGGGGACCAATGTAATCTAATTGTAAGTTCGTCCATGGGCAATTAACAGGGCGGGTGTGTCTTAGCTGACCTTTCTTTGCGTATCTGTTTGGGTTGTTCTGGGCGCAAATTAAACAATTTTCAATGTAGTGGGTCACATCAGTTTTTAAATCGGGCCACCAGCAGAAAGGTCTGAGGTGGGCAAGGGTGGATGCTATCCGTTGGTGTCCGTCATGGAATTGACAAATAATCTGATTCCTGTCCTGAGTGGGGAACCACATAAATACCATTCTTTAATATGATTCCGTTGTGTACCGTTAAAGTGTATTTGAACCTATCATACGGAACTGGGAAGTCTACTTTGAAAATTTCCTTAAGCGTGTCATCTTCCTTTTGTGCCTGTGCCAAATCTTGAATATTGGTCTGTGAGACCTGGACAGTGTGTACTGGGGCACTCTCGGGGGGTTGCCAAAAGTGACCATGTCTTGAGCCTGCTTTTGCTAGGGCGTCTGCTTTTACGTTACCATTTGCAGAGGAACGATGATGGCTTCTAACCTTTATGATTCCATATTTGCGATCTTTAGCTTCTTTGAGAATGTGCTTTAGTAATGGCGCTGAGGGTAGGGGTTTACCGTCGGCAGATATAAAACCTCTAGATTCCCACAGGGGCAGGAATTCCGTCAAGCTGTTGCAAACATATAAACTGTCCGAATATATGTCTGCTGGGGTCGGGAACGAATCACAATGTAAGCAATGGCTGCTAACTCGGCTGCCTGCGAACCTAAATGTCCAGGCAACTTTAATGAGATTTCCTCTAATGCGTGTCCTTGCGTGTCCTCTACATAAATGCCACATCCTGTAATCCTTTTTCCATTTAGAATGAAATTCTACATAAATTTTTAGAGCTTTATCTGTGGGTTGGGTTGTCTGTGGTCTGATGCCTGTCTTTTTCGGTAATGATTTGGGAATGAAGGGTCCTGTGTTGTGCTTGGCTGCAACGATTTCACACTCATCTGGGGTTCCTGCATATTGCAGATTATCGGCCAGAAACATGTGCGTCTTTGTCCCCTTTACTGTGATGTCACGTCCTTGTAGGAGTAGGGTCCAGCGCGCTGCTCTAATTTGGCTTACTGTACTGTCTTTTAGCCTACCATCTAACAGTAGCTGCGTCAGGGTGTGCTCGGTCAAAATGATTATGGGGTTGTGTCCTGTCATGCACAAGAAGTACTGAAGAGCCCAAAAAACTGCAAGCAAGTGCCTTTCGCAGGCAGAAATTCCTTGTTCTACCGTATCTAAAATTCGTGAGGCATAGGCTATGGGTCCTAAATGATGCCTTTCCTAGAGAAGTACGGCCGAAAGAGTTCGGTCGGTGGTCGCTACCTCTATTGCGTATGGGGAGTGTGGGTCTGGTGCCTGCAAAGCGGGAGCTGTACTTAGGGCGCGTTTCAATGCATCTACGGCATCCATGTGCTGTGGAAGCCATTTGCATGGAGTCTGTTTCTTAAGGAGTTCGGAAAGTGGGGCTGCCTTTGTGGCAAAACCGTCTATATGGTTCCTGCAGTAACCGACCAATCCTAAAAATGACCGGAGTGCTGTAACATTATGGGGCAAGGGCAATTTTACAATGGAATTAATATGTTTTTGCTCTGTCTCACGCTTACCATGCATTATGACTGTATCTAAATAAGTGACCTTTTCTTGGAGAATTTGGGCTTTTTTGGGGTTCATTTTACATCCAATTTCTTTCAGACCTAATAGTTCAGAAAGAAGTGAAATGTGCTCTTCCTTGGTGTCAGTCTGTAGGAGCAAATCGTCCACATACTGAATGAGGCATTCGGGTCGGGAAAATTTTGATAATCCATGAGCAAATTGTTTGTGAGAAATGGATGTGGAGTTGTGGAAGCCTTGTGGAAGGCATGTCCATGTGTACTGCTGTCCCTGGAAGGTGAATGCAAATTTGTACTGGCATTTTTTATCCAATGGAATGGACCAAAAGCCATTGCTAATGTCCAGAACCGTGAAAGAATTTGACTGTAGTCCCTGCTTTAACATGGTCTCGGGACTCGTGGCAACGGTGGGGGCTGCTAACAGAGTTACTTTGTTTAATTCTCTATAATGATGGTCAGTCGCCATGAACCATCTGGTTTTCTTACGGGCCAATCAGGGCATTGTTCGTTGAGGCCACGGGCCGAATTACACCTTGATCCAATAAACTTTGAATTACCTTAGCTATTTCTCCCTCGGCTTGCTGTGGAAAACCGTATTGTTTCTGGGGCTTGGGATCAGGACCTGTAATGGTGACTATTCCTGGAATTTTACCGCAATCACGCTTGTGCTGGGCAAAAGATGTTTTGTGTGTCTTCAAGACTTCCCTAACTGTTTTGTCCGTGGTAATGGTTTGTGGATCAAACCAGTAATCTCCCACTGAGCTAATCCTGTGTTCGTAGTCTCCCACTGTGAGCGTGGCGGGGGCTCATGCTGATCTCGCCATTTTCCACACACACTTATTTACGGGGTCAAAAGAAAGGTTGTGTGAGCTCATGAAATCTATCCCCAAGATGTGCTCTGCTGTCTGGGGTAAATCTACCAAAACGACTGAGTGCTTGGTCCTAATGTTACCGATCTGAATATCCACAGGGGGTGTAATGTGTCCCTGCTGGAGGTGTCCTGTAAATCCACTAAGAGTGATAGTGTCTGTAGTGGGCCATATATCTCGCTGGTACATCGTGGAGGAGTTTAACGTGGTTCGGGACCCTCCTCTGTCCCAAAGGAACTCTACGGGGTGTCCCCAGACTGTGCCTGTGATTACCGGTCTTCCGGACTTGTCCCAAAGTGTGTCTCAGACCCAAGTTGGGGAGTCCGAACACCGTCGATCAGTGCCATTTATGGCCAAATTGTCTGAACGGGCACTAACACTGTGGATAGGCCTGCCATTGTTTCTATGTGGGGCATTTGCGTGCTGATTCCGTTGCTGTTTCGGGGGGGCATTGCATTCTCAGGCGTAATGTCCCTCTTGTCCTCAATTGAAGTCTCCCTGCATTTTAGGGTGCTGCGTGTTATTACCCATGCGGGGTCTTGTTGTGTCCTTACTCGATTCATGTTTGCTTCTACCTTCTCCTGCTCTGCCTTTTTATGTAGGGATTGTTCCCAACCTCTAGATAGTCTCTTCAGAACCCAGACTTCATTGTGTGCCGGGTCTGAGGGGTCATAGTTTGCACATGCTTTTTGTCCTGCCTCTGTGGCGTGGGAGACTAAAATACGGGTCCTTTTGGCCGTATTGTCTGCAGTTAAATGGGCGCGGGCTAAATCTCCAAATACTGCTGTGAAGTGTATCCAGAGGCGTCCAGCAAACGCTGTTGGATGCTTTCCTTTCTTCTGCCTACATCAGTTGAGAACTTCTACCGGATCTCCTCTATTATAACCAATTGCATCTAGGATGGCTGTTTTCATATCCTGGAGACTACCTCCTCCGACATTTTGTGGGTCGGGAAGGGCTGAGCTAACAGCCGGGTCAAGGCTCATTACTATGAGTTTCACTTCTTCCTGTTCATCCAGACCGTACATGACTGTCTGTTGTATAACTCGCTCAAAGAAATGGTGTGGGTCTGATGTGGGGTGAAAGGTTTCTATTTTATCGCGGGCATCCCTTAACTGGGTGATGGTTAGTGGGGTGGTGTACGCAAAATCGGGTTGGTCTTCTGTCGGTACTCTGCGCTGCGTGGTGACTGGATTCATAGGGTTGGGTGCTGACTGTGCAGTCGCTGGTGCGGGTGTTTTCCTTTTCGGGGTCTCGGGGGCTCTATTCTGAATCTCTGTTCCGTTTACATGCCGATGGGTAGTTTCATTAAGTTCCTGACAATCGGGGCCATCTTCCTGATCTAAATTTGGTCCAAAGGTGTCTCTGAACCCATTCTGAACGGAGAGCAGTGATTGCAATCATGCAATTTGCTGCCTGCATTTGGCATGGTCTACCGAACTCTGCCGTGGTGGAACTGTGGAGTGCTCGTAGGGCTGCCTTTAAGTCCTCGCATATCTTTTTCAATTGTTCTACTTGGTGTTCTGTTTCCGCTCTTACCGAGACCGTGCGTTGCATGTCTTGGTCGACCTTATCATACTGTGACTGTAAGCTACTTAGGTGAGCGAGACAAGATTGGCGTGCCCATTTGACATCAGCCATCTCCTTGTCCTTCGCCGCTAGCTGCTCTCGGAGTTGCTCATTTACTTTTTCGCATTCACTAACGTCTCCCTCATTCCTTTTCTCTTTCTCTTCAAGCTGTCTGCGGAGCGTCCTCACGACCTCCTCTGTGCCTCACAATTGTGCCAAACAGGGCACGATTGCCACCGACTTACGAACTCTACCTAAACTCTTTTTATGAATCTCAGTCAGGTTGTCCCACCAAGTTTGTCCTATATCACCAGGACCTGTCTCTTCATTTGCACAAAACTCAGAACATAGGGGCCGCCCTTTCCCCTTTAGGTACTTCCTAATTTCCTCTTCCCATATGGGACACTGCTCTGCTCTGTTGGTCACTGCAACCGCGGGTTCCTGTGGGTACATAAGGCATTCCATTGCCTTCATTGCCATCTCTACCATAATCTCTGTATTTCTACCGTGAATTTGGGACAGGGGGGAATAAAGCGGTGATGTAAACAACGGGTACGGCTTAAGCTATTTTCCGGTTCACACAACTCCCAAAAGTTTTAGGCAACAAAATCTATCGCGTTTACCTTATGTCCCTGTTAGTACGCATGCAAATTACTACACACTTCCGAATCTTGGAGGTTTGATCGATACTGGCCTTACGCTTGTGGTTTCTTTTACTTTTCCAATTTGGATTTCTAATTCAAACGTTTTGTGGGTTCTCTCGGAGTGACACAGTCACTTCTGGGTCAAGTCCCGTCAGAGGTTGCCAATAAAATTGCCTTTATTACTTGCTATAAATATGTCAGTCAATAAGGTTGCCCTTCTTTTATCTAGATAGTGATATGATATGCTCTCAGAGTCGCCAGGTATCAAATGATACCGCCACAAGGTTCAACCGGGTATCGATCAAAGAGCTAAACAACCAGTTAGTTAGTTCAAGATCAATGGTACTTTATTTACACACAAGATTAACTTACACATGCAGCATAAACACTATGAGCTAAACTACACCTAACAACTATGACAACCTGTACTTAACTTCAGGCATCTGGCTTAGGTCAGAGGAATAGTGGCCTTTGTTCGACTCTGGATCAGCTGGATCTGGAGCAGTAACTGCGGTTACTTCTGCCGAAATGTGTGGGCTTGTATCAGTTACCTGAGTATCAATCCTTCATCTTATGGAGATGGGCCATTAAATGATAATCGGTTGGGGGTTTCGATGCTGTCTGGATTCTCTGCTCACGAATATACATGCAGGCTCTGTGTCTGCCTGAATCTTACATTGTCCATATTTCCCGTTAGGCTTTGCGAACGTCCATGTTTCTTGTTGTAAGTGGCCATCCCAGGTGGCTACAAGGGGTAATTTAAGCACTGCCAATCCACCCTGCACATCTTTAGGCTGTGGGGGTGAGACCCACGCAGACACAAGTGGGAATGTGCAAACTCCACACAGTCAGTGACCCGAGGCTGTGATCAACCTCGGATCCTCGGCGCTGTGAGGCAGCAGTGCTAACCACTGAGCCACCGTGCTGCCCAGGCTGTGAGGTTATTAGGGAACTGGAAAATTGGGTCTGATTCTCCAGCCTCATTATGCTCTCGCTCAATCGTTACGAGGCTGGCGAATAGCGGTGTACGTCATTGACCTTTTTTCGGCACTGAAGGACAGTCCTGCTGGACACTCTCCCCGAGCTGACAGCTGCTGCCACCTCCTGCCAGGCGGCACTGGTTGCCGTGTGGCTGACTCTCCGAGGCCCTCGGGGGAATAGGACATCCCTCCTGACCTTCACAGAGTCTAGCGGTCTCCCCAGTTCAGCATCTCCAAATCTTGGGACTGGTCTCCAGGTTGCCATTGTTGCGAGCTGCCTGGGGTTGGCTGATCAAGTGCAGCTTAAGTGCTGCTCAACCTTGTTCGCAGAGGGCTGGCGAACGCAGTCCCAGTGAATCAGCTGGTAAGCCTTCTATTCACTGCTCCTTGAGTACACGACCTTCAACCCAGGAAAGTTGACTGCTGCGATCATTAGGGTAGAATCGCTGCCTGGTCCTTTTGGAAGTTCAGTTAACCGATGGATCTTTATGAAATATTAATGATGAGATTGTGAGGTCAATAGCATTCGTTCAAAGTGGCCTAGCCCAGAGAGAAAGAGGCAGAGTAGAAATTCCAGTACAGCAGCTGAAAGGGCCAAGGCAGCCATGTTGTGTTTACAACAATGCGGATCACTTTCCTCCAGGTAGGCCTTTGAATCAACTTTCTTTGCTGTGGTACCTGATGAGTTGGGGAAAATGTGGCTCAATAAGTCTCATTGGAATAGCTGCCGTTCCAGTTACATGTTTGTTGAGGATGCCCCAGGGAATTCTGAGGCAGAAGATGTAAGAACGAAGTGGGAAAGCAAGCTTAGAGTCCCAGTAGTCTAAATATTCTTGCATTAATACCACTCACCTTGAAATGGACCGATATTCATCAGAGAAATACAATACAATGCATGCGATTGAATTGAAGATAGCAATTTCATCTTTGTGCACATCTAACAGTTTCTTGTTGCATGTTTTTGCTGGAACCTCCGGCCCAATAATTTATTTCCAATTCCTCACGATAATCACACTTAATAACATTTCAAATTCCTTCACTAATTACAAATTCCTCATTTTTCCTATAATCTCTCAATGCTGCTCAGGTCATTTCCAACATTGCCTGAATAAATTTATCACTCAGCAAACCTCGAATAATCCAGATCACATTCTTTACCATTGATTGCTTTAAATGGTAATACCACCTTCGATCCCAAATACTATAATATTGACGATAAAAATTGTTGGAAGGCAAGGCTGGTTGAAGAGCATGGGAGAACTGTCTGGAATTGTTTCTTGGCAGAGATTGCAACCTATTATGACCATTTACAGAAAACTTGTTTTGAGGATTCAGAGTGAAGGGAATGTTTTGCATCCATAAAACGTCGACAAGAATGGATAACCCACAGAGCAATTTCTCCATCTCACACATTTCGTAATGGTGATGCAACCCAACACTCCAATTTCTCTCACTGTTATAGTAAAACATTTTGGAATGAGTTTAATCTTTTCTTGACTGCACCAATTTCAAGATTCTGCAAAATTTTGAACTTGGGGATATAATTTGCAGCTTTTGATCAAATGAATGCTATATGAAACAGATTGCTATTAATCTTCTCACACAGTTGGGTAAATTCCATATTCATGAAGCTAAAATTCTTAACTGTAACCTAACTGGAATTTTTTTGTCGTAAATAGGCATGTTTCATGCAAGCTTTCATGAAGATTAATATCTTACATACCTTTAAAACTTAAAATTGCTTCAATTCCTTAATCACCAATAAACTATTTCTCTTAACTCTTTCAAGGCTCCATGACATGTTAGGGATTGAAGCTCCTTGCCAATTATCTCGGTTTAGCATTGTAATATTTGTGTCCAGTAGTCACCTCCCAGTTTTTTTTCAAAATTGATAAACAAAGCCCATTTTTTAATGAAAAAGGAGGGAGCAGACAAAGCCTGATGCGTGACTGGTGCATGAATTAGTGTGATGGCAAACCAAATGAGGCACATCCCACCAAGGCAAATGAGATCTGACTCAATGTATGATGTGGAAGCCAATGAAATGTGACTGAGTGAGGAAAGATGATGGGCGGGATTCTCCGTTGGCTGATGCCGAAATTGAGAAATGCGATTGTGCGGAGAATAGGTTCTGACGCTAATATCGCGGCAGGCGCCAATTTGACACCAAGTCGCAATTCTCTGTCACCTCGACAATGCGGTCCAGAATGCACATACAGTAAACACTATTTGCATTTATTAGCGGGCCCGACCCGGTAATCTCCAGGGACTTCAGGATGCTCCGCTTCCGACGGGCCGAGTTCCCGACTTCACTTCACTTGTGCTTTTAAAAATTGTGAAACCGCCGTCATGGTTGCTGAGGGAGAAAGAGGGGGTACGGAAAATATCCAACATCACCATAGTTTGCAGACAGTTGTGCAAGTGGCCGAGGGGCTTCTGCCAGGGCCGGGAGGAGTCGCAGGAGGTGGCCAAGAGGTGAGCTGTGGGGTCGGGGTGGACGGGCATGGAACACATTGACCCGGCCGGCAAGGCAGCCATGCAGCTGTGCACAAGTGAACCTCGCCGTCGGGAACTCGTCCCATTGGAGGCGGAGCATCGTGGAGGCCCCGGAGATTACCGGAGGTTGGGCCCGCAAATTGCCTGTAAGTGGCGTTTACTGAACGTGCGTTCTGGACTACATTGACGCCCCTGTCGAGGTGACGGAGAATTGCGATTTGGCGTCAAATCGACGCCCGCCGTGATTTTAGCATCAGAACCTATTCTCTGCCCAATCGCCTTAGTCTCAGAAATGTACAAACCGGTCCGTGGGACCCATTATGGGTACTTGAGTTATTGATAGAAGACGGTCAGAAATTGGGTGCCATATGCATCGACAATCTATCTCACGCGTGTTGATATCGCATGGGACATTTCACTGGATCATTCTTTATAATATTGATTTTTTTTCTCAGTGTTTTTTTTTTACTGAAGAAAGAGCTAGTTATTGAAGAGTTGAATCAAGTAAAGTTGCAATTTATTGTGAAAGAATCAAAGACAAATGAAATCTGAAAGAGTCCCATGACTGAGGTATTTGAGTTCATGTTACAGGGAGGCTTGTCATGCAGTTATGTAAGGTTATTGGAAGGTCAGGTTCTCAACAATTATAAGCCCCCAATCATTGAGCTAAACCTCTGAGTAGTTTTGATTGTTGCCTCCTTTTAAAAATTCCATACCTGGTTGTAACTTCGCAATATCAGCTTTTGCACAAGATTTCATGGTTGCCTTTCTCTGTATTATAGGTAATTTGAACATAAGAACTTAAGGAGAAAGAGTAGGAGTAGGCCTCCACACGCACATGCACCTTAATATTTATTATATAAACACACACAATACAAACAAAAAATGGGGGGAGATGTCATAATATACATCTATGTATATAATGGAGTGCAGACAGGCAGTGATTGACACACAGGATGACCAGTAAGCACACAGAACAGAGCAGCCAATCACCAGACAGGGCACGACCACTATAAAGCCAGAGGGCACCAGTTTTCCCGCTCTCTCAGGACCCAGCCTCTGAGACAGTCAGAGTTAGTGAGCTGGCCAGTGCAAACACCATGTGGTAGCTAGTAAGTCTGGTTAGGCTAGTATCAGGTCTCCAGTCAAGTCAACATAGTGTCAACCCACAGTTGAACATGTATAATAGTTTAGATGTTAAATAAAATCGTTTTGCATCTTATCAAGTGTTGGAAGTCTGTCTCTCGCTACACTGCATGAAGTGCAGTCCTCATCGGCCCAGCCTACCCAACACATCACAGCCCTTGGAAAGAGCATCCCACTCAAGCCCACAGCCCCACACCATCACCGTCACCCAGTAACCCGACCTAACCTTTTTGGACATAAGGGCAATTTATCATGGCCAATCCACCTAACCTGCACATCTTTGAACTGTGGGAGGAAACCGGAGCACCTGGAGGAAACCCACGCAGACACGGGGAGAAAGTGCTGACGCCGCTTAGACAGTGAGCTGGAGCTGTGAAGCAACTGTGCTAACTGTCATAATATACACATCAGTATATGATGGTGCAGAGGCACAGACTGACTGACACACTGCAAGACCAATCAACACACACAACACAGCAGCCAATCACCAGTTAGGGCACGGTCACTATAAAGACAGAGGGCACTAGTTTTCCCGCTCATTCGGGATGCAGCCTCTGAGACAGACAGAGCCCGCAGTCAGTAGCACAAACATCCACCATGTGCTAGCAGTATAGGCTGGTCAGGTTAGGCATAGGTCTTCAGTCAATCTAACATAGTGTCGACCCACAGTGCAAGTATGTTTAACAGCTCTTAGTTAAATAAAATAGAGTTGCACTATTACAAGTGTTGGTAGCCTGTCTATGCTACTGCTAAGGTAAACACAGTCTCCACAGATCCAGAGTACCCAACACATCATGGCACCAGTATGTGATGTTAGAGTTTAATAGACCTACCTTCAAGTGATCTGCCTTCGACCAGCAATCAGCCATCCGGTAGTATGGGCAGCGTCCGCCCTCCTCCGCCACTCCGCATCACCGGCAACCTTGGTGCGAACTGGAAAATCTTTGAACAACGATTCCAGCTATACCTCGAAGGTACAGACCTGGAAGCTGCTTCAGACGCCAGGAAGATTGCTCTCTTCCTCTCCACGGCCGGGGACCACGCCATCCATATCTTCAACTCTCTCACTTTCGCTGAAGGTGAAGACAAGTCCAAGTTTAAGACAGTCCTGCTCAAATTCGATAGTCACTGTGACATCGAGGTAAATGAAAGTTTTGAGCGCTATGTCTTTCAACAGCATCTGCAGGGTAAGGATGAACCTTTTCAATCTTTCCTCACCCACCTTCGCATCCTCGCGCAGTCCTGGAATTACGGCTCCACCTCCGACTCGATGATCCGTGGAGAGAGACAGAGCCCGCAGTCAGTAGCACAAACATCCACCATGTGCTAGCAGTATAGGCTGGTCAGGTTAGGCATAGGTCTTCAGTCAATCTAACATAGTGTCGACCCACAGTGCAAGTATGTTTAACAGCTCTTAGTTAAATAAAATAGAGTTGTACTATTACAAGGGTTGGTAGCCTGTCTATGCTACTGCTAAGGTAAACGCAGTCTCCACAGATCCAGCGTACCCAACACATCACTAACCACTGTGCTACCATGATGCCCGTGGTAGCTAGAGATTCATAACTCTGCATAACGGCTCCCTAATTTACTTCAGGTTTGGTTATCCCGCAGAATATAACAAATATTTGTTGCAATGGCTTATAGCTGCCTCTCTGCAGTCTCCTCAGAAGCAACCTGAGGTCGTAACCTGTGGCTGGTCATTTTGTTATGCACTGGTGCTGATGAAGCCAACAGCTTTCAGCCCATCTGTTCATTCAGGCCCCAGGGATGACCTCCACTCCTGGGATAAAACACAGGGGGGAGGAAAAAACCCAACGTTAGTAACTGTTTTCTTAAGCACTTGCACTTTGTGCAGGAATTGTGGCAGCACCTTTCATTCTCTGTTGTAGCAGTAAGAGGTGGTTTCCCTCGAACCACTTTGTGCTGGTAGTCACTTCCTGTCACAACATGACCTGAAGCCTGGAGCCTCCGAACTGGAATTTGTGTTGTGAGGAAATCGTTCAAGCACGCTGCTGAGAACCTTCCACGTCATGATGCAACGCAAGCTCATGAAATCAAGCAGAATAGCAAAAGGTTTTAAAGAACACTTCAAAAAAATTGCTTGAAAGAATTAAAGAAAATATAAAGTCAGAAAAAGCCGTGGCTGCAAGGCAAGAAATGAGGCAAGAGTTTTCAAATGTATGTGCATGAGACCCAGCAATGCCCAAATGTCACAGCTCAGATAAAGTGGTACAGGTAAGGGATGGGCCCAGGAAGTCCAGAAAACCATGGATCTCAAGGGATACACAGGATTGGTTCCCGTATTCCCATAACAGCCTTCCCGAACAGGCGCCGGAATGTGGCGACTAGGGGCTTTTCACAGTAACTTCATTTGAAGCCTACTTGTGACAATAAGCGATTTTCATTTCATTTTCATTTCATTTCATTGAAGAAATAAGGAGACTTATGGCAGATGCAGGGGGTTCAAAACAGTGCAAGCTCTAGAGGTGTTTCGAAAGTGCAGAGGGGTACTAAACAAAGAAATTAGGAGAGCGGAGAGGGGGCATGAAAAAATATTGGCGGGCAAATTAAAGGCAAATCCCAAGGTACTTAATTCAGTATATTAAGGGCATGAAGGCTGAGAGGTACCTGATCAGGTTGTACGAAATGATGAAGGTTCATAGATAGGGTGGACAGGAAAGATCTTTACTCATTAGTAGAGGGGTCAGTAACCTGGGGGCACAGATTTAAGGTAAGGGGAAGGAGATTAAGAGGGGATTTCAGGCAAGAACCCTCACAACATTCAAAATGCATTTAGATGGGCAGTTGAAATGTCATACCATGCAAGGCTACGGATCAAATGCTGGAAAATGGGATTAGAATAGGTCTGCATGGACTTCCGTAAGTCTTTTGACGAGGTTATGGCCGGCGTAGACACGATGGACAAAAGGGCCTCTTTATATGCTGTAAAACTATATTACTCTAGGAAGGAGAGAGCAAAGTCTTACCAGTGTGTTCATGGAAGCACAGTGATTAGCACTGTTGCTTCACAGCACCATGGACCCCAGTTCGATTCCCGGCTTGGGTCACTGTCTGTGCGGAGTCTGCACGTTCATTCTCCCCGTGTCTGCGTGGGTTTCCTCCTGGTGCTCCGGTTTCCTCCCACAAGTCCCGAAAGACATGCTTGATAGGTGAATTGGAAATTCTGAATTCTCCCTCTTTGTACCCGAACAGGCGCTGGAATATGGCGACTAGGGGACTTTCACAGTAACTTCATTGCAGTGTTAATGTAAGCCCACTTGTGACAATAATAAAGATTTTTATTATTATGCTGCAAACATGATTGATTTGGATAGGATATGTGATCAATGGTAGAATGACAGGATTGTTAGGGGACATAAACAAACACAACAGGCGGGATTTTCCGCCGTCAAGCTGGCAAAATGTTACGATCCCACCGACGGCACCCCCCCCGCCCCCGCCGCAGACATCGTGGTCGTGAGGGGTGCGTTCAATGGGAAACCCTGCTGAAAATGGTGGGGCAAGAAGATCCCTCTGCCGGCCTCTGGTGAGCTGCCCTCTGCCGCCACAGAACATGCAGTAGAGGAGGAGGAAAGTCCGGTCCAATATTTACATTTATCAGCAGCATTAACATATCGAGGTGCCTAACAATGACATGAGGGAGAAAAATAATAATATAATAATCTTTATTGTCACAAGTAGGCTTACTGCAATGAAGTTACTGTGAAAATCCCCTAGTCTCCACATTCCGGTGCCTGTTCGGGTACACAAAGGGACAATTCAGAATGTCCAAATTACTCAACAGCACGTCTTTCGGGACTTGTGGGAGGAAACCGGAACAAACCCACGCAGACGCGGGGAGAACGTGCAGACTCCACACAGACAGTGACCCAGCCAGGCATCAAACCTGGGACCCTGGCGTGTGAAGCAACAGTGCTAACCACTGTGCAGCCATACCAGCCCAAACCAAACAGGAAGATAGAAGTAACAGGCGGGTTCACCATATAGTCAAAGAGATGGGTTTGCTCGAGGATGTTGTGGATGAAAGGAAGGCAGAGAAACAAAGGGATCAAAGAAATAAATTGAAGAGCATGGGACTGGGATAGCTGGGTGCATGGTTGCTAAGAGGGGATTAAGCCAGGTGCAGCAGCGTCAAAGTTTGCAAAGCGGCACAGAGAAAGAAATGATTGAGTTCCCCCTCAAAAACAGCATTCTGCAGATTCAAATGTAAAAAGCAATAAAATGCTGTGATATGTAGGGCATTGGGAAGCTTTCCTGCAGAAAAGGGAAATAAAATGAAGGTCAGTGTGGACTGATTCCAGATCTTAAAAGTGTTGCTTGTTGCAGGGGAAGCAGAAAATGTGCAAGTTTATAGAAAATCACTGGTACAAAAGTTCATAGAATCCATAGCAGTTCATAGAATCCCTACGGTGCAGAAGGAGGCCATTCGGCCCATCGAGTCTGCTCCTACCCTTCGAATGAGCAATCTACCCATATCCACTCATCTAACCACCCCTCCCTAGCCCTGTATCCCCATACCCTAACCTTCACATCCAGAGACACTAAGGGGCAATTTAGCATGGTCAATCCACCTAACCCAAACATCTTTAGACTGTGGGAGGAAACCGGAGCACCTGGAGGAAACCCACACAGACGCGGGAAGAATGTACAAACTCCACACAGGCAGTCCTGGCGCTGTGAGGCAGCAATGCTAACCACTATGCCACCATGCCACCCTTCACAATGCCAGAGCAAACCGGAGTTTACCCTTTATCGAACGTGCTTGGCCTATCCTGAGTTGCTAAGGGAAGGTCTCGGTTTGTCAGCTGAAAGAAGCAGAATGCAGCCAAAAGTAATAAAAAGTTAACACAATCTGATTATGGACACCCAGAACACCAAGAAGGCACTGGGGAATATTGCCTGAAATGTAGAAAAGTAGATATTTTATAATTATTTGATTAATTTACATATTTCCCAAGATATCTTTGTGTTAGATACAGACTAGACAAACTCAGAGCTGCGAGAGATTCATGGGATAATTAAAAGTATTCTGGGAGGTAAGGGATCTGGGAATTCTAAGTTTATGATGGGATTTTTAAAGTACTTTATGCAGACTATGCAAGCATTTAAGTTCCTGAAAGACCACAGCATCATGTCAGATATACCTTCCTTCATTATTTTGCGAAGAGCACAGTACAGCAAATTAAAATGACATTGTAAGGCCTTTTTGCATCATGTAAGCATTGTTGCCTCATCTGAATGAGAATGATGGTGCATCTCTTCCAAATTTTCTTCCTCCTCAACGGCAAAATTAAGTCAACATAGCAATCAATTGGATAATGCTAATGCTAAACTTCCATCGGCTGTAGAAATTGTCCTCTTTTGCGGCTATGAATCAAATTACAGTAAAATAATTTCTCCAAACTCCAGACATGACCTGAGAGAGAAAATACGACCAAGAGTATTCTTGATGGATCAAGTACGATTTGTGAAATAATTTAATAAATGGGAGCAGGTGTGGACCATTCGACCCATCAAACCTGCTCCACCATTCAGTAAGATCATGGCTGATTTTCTACCACAAGTCCAATTTTTGCCCTATCCCCATAATTTCTGATTTCCTTATTGTCCAAAAATCCATCGATCTCAGTCTTGAATATACTCAACAAGTGACCATCGTCAGTGCTGTGGGGTTGACAAAACATGATTAAATAAATTTCTCTTCATTTAATTCCAAATGGCTGGCCTCTTTATCCTGAAACAGTGGTTATGACTGGATAGAGAAGGAGTAAACTGGCTCCCCTTTATTTAGCCCCCTTGGTTAGTCACAACAAAGGATTTTTATTAAATTTCATTTCAAGCCAACTTTTCAAATGGGGCCAATCAAACTGGGTTTTCTTGAGTCAGAAAAAGAGTAAGTTGATTTGTTACTAAACCCGAGAAAAATAATACAAGATGTTATCACACACATAAACACACACACACACACACATCTCAGAAGTAAGAAAAGTTGGAATCCAAATAAAAGTTAAAAGAATAAATGATTAAGTTCTTTGTCCTTGAAGCGTGAATGACCATCTGAAATTATTTGGTTTCCTTAATGATCCTGGAGCTGAATTGAAGCTTGGGTAACTGCACTTAGATGGAGACAATCTTATCTTCTGAGATCGAGAAAGAGAGACAGAGAAATTCCTTACTGCTTCCTTCAACAGTGTGTCCAGATGGCTTTGATTACTTCTCTTTGTTTCTGGCTTGACAAAACCTATTCTTAACCTTGCTGTCTCTATATTCCAAGAAGGACTTTGAGGAACATGTTTTGCAGTAATTGTTGTTGAACGAGTAATCACATTTTTGATCTTTCATCTCAGAAGCTTTTGACACATTTCAAGACATTAGAAGCCAACAGGAGATTGGGTTATTTTGTCCTCCACATGGTGTTTTGAATGCTTGTTGAGTTTCTGGCTGGTTAGCAGTTCCCATTGGCTTGAAGGAATCATGTTGATTAAAGTCCAGCACTTTGTATTTTTAACACCTTCTTTTCAAGAGTTCCTTTTTGAATTGGGCCTTGACACACCAATCCTTTCATCCCAGCGTTTTCCCAGAGTGGAAAAGGTCCAAAGGGATCAGGGATTATGGGGAGAAGGCAGGAGAATTGGGATGAGAAAAATATCAGCCATGATTGAATGGCGGAGCAGACTCAATGGGCCGAGTGGTCAAATTCTGCTTTGATGTCTTATGGTCTTTTGGTTTTATGGAAGAATCAGTTACTAGGGCATATAGGTTGAAGGTGCAAGGTTGAAAGGAGATGTATGATGAAAGTTTTTACACAGAGGGTTGTGGGAGCCTGGAACTCGCTGCCGCGGGAGGTGGTGGAAGCAGATACGATAGTGACTTTTCAGGGGCATCTTGACAAATACATGAATGGGATGGGAATAGATGGATATGGTCCCCTGAAGGGTAGTGGGCTTTAGTTCAGATGGGAAGTATGATCGGTGTACGCTTGGAGGTCCGAAGGGCCTAATCCTGTGCTGTACTTTTTTTGTTCTTTGTTCAATAAAGTGAACCTTTTTGAACCCCGACTAAGTCATGTCTCTATCTTTCCTTAGGTTAGAAGATCAAAACTGTACACAGTCTTCAGCTGCAGTCTCACAATATAATTGCAGCAAGACTACCTTACTCTTATACTCCAATCTCCTTTCAATAAAGATTTTGGTTTGCTGATTGTCTGTTGTGACTGCATGTTAATTTTGTGTAACTTGAGCACAAAGACACTAGAACCTTTTCATAGGATCATAGAATTTACAGTGCAGAATTCGGCCCATCGAGTCTGCACCGGCCCTTACAAAGAGCACCCTACTCAAGCCCAGTCTCTACCCTATCCCCGTAACCCAGTAACCCCCACTTAACCTTTTTTTTTTAACACTAAGGGCAATTTAGCATGGCCCATCCACCTAACCTGCGCATTTTTGGACTGTAGGAGGAAACCAGAGCACCCGGAGGAAACCCACACAGACACGGGGAGAACGTGCAGACTCCGCACAGACAGTGACCCAAGCCGGGAATCAAACCTGGGAACCTGGAGCTATGAAGAAACTGTGCTAACCACTATTCTACCGTGTTGCATAGCAATACTTAGTGGCCAACGTTATTTTAAAATATTCTGCCTTTCCAATCTTTCTATCAAAGTGATAATTTCCTATTTCCCCGCGTTATACTCTGCTTGCCCACATCCATCCCTCTGCAGACTCTTTGGGCAGGACCTTCTCCACTTGAAACATTTTCAGACTATTTCTGGGTCTCAACCCTGCTGGTTGGTGTGTGCATTCATCCTCCTGGTGTGATAGTCAGGGAGGCAGCAATTAACAGTGGAATCGATGAATTGGTCAGAAACTGCAGTTGGATTTAGATATAATTGGTTATATTTTCTAGCTTTGTTTACCTTCCACCTGAACAAAGTTTCACATGATGAAAAATTTAAATTATAGGGACAAAATACAGCAACAAACGCATTGTGTTATTTATTGATACATTTTTCCGAGGATTTTAGTTGCTACTCTTTCACAGAATGTGGGTATTGCTGGTGTGGTGATGTGTATCAATGAAAATACATGTAGGCTAGCTAGATACTAGAGGGAGTACCAGAAACATCACACACACACACTCAACCAATAGATCAGTTAGATAGGACACGGCCAATGGACATTCACGATACACACAGAGGTGACATGACCACAAGAGAGCATTACACCAACCCATATATAAAGGACACCACACATATGATCTGCCTCTTTCCAGTGGAGACAGTCAGGGAGTAGAGACACAGGGTTGATTCAATATTACACCCACCACGTGGATTGCAGCAACTGGTTAGTCAGTCTGGGTAGCTATAGTAGGATTAGCAGTAGTGTCGAACCCGAGTAATAGAAGTGTAAATAGTTTAATAAACATGTTGAAGTTATCTCCATGTCTGAACCTTCCTTTGTCAAGTGCACCACAAGGAAGCCGCTTATGTTACACCTAGAACATAACAAATTAGCTGGCAGGGCCATCTCATTGATGTGTCGACCCCTAATTGCCCTTGAGAAGTTTTAGGGAGCCATCTTCTTGAACTATTGAGGCAGTTAGATTCTACCTCATTGGAGATGGTCATTGTCAGCAACATTCATGCAACACGATCAACCCAACCGTGAGTGTTGCCCAGCTCAAACTGCTTCATTAATTGAGGAGTTGTGGCTGGAATTGCGCTCTGTGCAGAGGTGGTAAACATCCCCATGCCTGAAAATATGATGAAGTTGGTGTTGCAGCGGCCGAAGTTACTGGCCTACTCAGCACAAATATTTTCAAGGCAAGGACAGAGTGTGTGTTCAGTTCAGTAAGAAGCACAATAAGATCAAACTCAAATCACCCTTAACAATCAGTAATTCAATATTACAATTAAATCCACTGATCCAGTTAATGCTTCAACGCTGAAGCTGCCTGAAGTGTGGAGATAAGATGATGAATTCGATTGGCAGCACTGAAGGTCATCGGGAATAAGAGAAGAACAGCTAAGGAGCTGAAGTTGAGGTTTAGGTTTTTCACTTGTGCGCAATTTTGAACTGTCAGGAGTGATGAAATGATTGGCATTTGAATCTGAACATCTCAAAACTATTACTAAGACTGATGGGTGCATCTTGGCAACACAGGAATGTTATTCCTTCTTTAATGTGGTCTCGGTACTCTGCTGAGTTTCTGGCGCCAGTACTTAGTCTGTAGGGGAGTCAACTCTGCAGGATTGGCTAGAATCGTCCAGGAATTGAAGGTCCATCTCCAGGACCCAGTTGTATGCAACCTTGGAGAGAAATCATCGGGACATTAAAAAATATATTTTTTTGTCATTTTCTTTGGAAATTTCTCTTTACCAGATTTGAAGATATTGAAATGGGAAAAGCCTGTTTGTTTCACAGTCAAGCATCGGCCAAGTGAGTCCTGAGTCTCTTTGATTTTCAATTGGCGTGGATAGGTAGTGCATCACAAGGGCAGATATGGTGGCTGACTAATGGCTGGAGCATGAGGGCGGTTCATGTGATGAAACCTCCAGGAATACATTTCATCAGAGTTGCCAACCCTATTAGTCTGACACACACTGTTAGGTAATTAGGAAATTTGGGGCAGCACGTGAGCCTTGTGGATAGCACAATTGCTTCACAGCTCCAGGGTCCCAGATTTGATTCCGGCTTGGGTCACTGTCTGTGCGGAGTCTGCACGTTCTCCCCGTGTCTGCGTGGGTTTCCTCCGGGTGCTCCAGTTTCCTCCCACAGTCCAAAGATGTGCAGGTTAGGTGGATTGGCCATGATAAATTGCCCTTAGTGTCCAAAATTGCCCTTAGTGTTGGGTGGGGTTACTGTGTTATGGGGATAGGGTGGCGGTGTTGACCTTGGGTAGGGGGCTCTTTCCAAGAGCCTGTGCAGACTCGATGGGCCGAATAGCCTCCTTCTGCACTGTAAATTCTATGATAATCTATGATAATTCGGACATTCTGAATTCTCCCTCTGTGTACCCGAACAGGCGGCGGAATGTGGCTAGGGACTAGGGACTTTTCAGTCACTTCATTGCAGTGTTAATATAAGCCTACTTGTTATTACATAAGAAATGTAAATTCTGAAAAGAATAATATAAAGGGGGTCAATATTGTAAATTCCAATGCTTGTGTTGAAATAAATGGTGGTTTACAATTTTGATCATATTACTCCCATTTTATCGGCATATATGGACATCAAATATTTCAAAGTGGCAGCTGGCGTGCACAATTGCCTCATGCCAAAAGTGCTTCATATTGGATTAGCCTGTTCTGTAGCCATCCAGAGCATGAGCTGAGAGGATTTAAAATGCTGCATAATACAGTTGCTTTTGGGACGCTTTTGGAAAATCAGACTACCTCTGTGCCTGGTATCCTGGCAGCAGTCATGGCTCATGCATCCTGTGCCAGTCCTCCACACTGCCATCATGCCATCCATACCACCAGATTACAGATAGCAAGGGTTCAGACATAGGTCCTGATTTCTGGCTGCAAACTGGGCACAGACCCAGAAGATGGTGACAACAGGAGCCATGGTGCCACCAGGAATATCACTGAGCAGATCACTTTTATGCCTGTCCTTTTTGAAATCAGTACAGTTATCTCGGCATTCAAAGGGGAATGGAGTAATCTGTCACCTTCCAAGTGAATCTGACTGAAATTGCAGAAGATTGTTAGCTATATTGCACATGTCCATTGTGAAAGAAAGGAAAGGTACAGAAGGTAGATGTGTAACGTTTTAGTTGTGCATATAATTCCCCATTGCAAGAAGTTAAATAAGCTTATCACATGCTCCAAAAATATGCTACGTTACTGCTCCCATTCACATTTTCGATAAATGCTTAACAAAGTTGTTGGCAGTTGAATGCCGCAGCCTACTGTGGTCTTCCATCGCCCCAGGAAGATCCTGTGGAGGCACAGAATAGAACCAGTTCTCCGAATGCTTATCAGCGGTCGGCGGGAGGTTACAGTCAGATCAGCCATGATCTTATTGAGTGGCAGAGCAGATTCGAGGGGCCGAGTGGCCTACTCCTGCTCCTAATTCATAACTTTGTGTTGAGCAGCTGACGCAATCTGTTCATTAGTCTGAACATTGTCGGAAAGTTTGACAGTACAGCTTGGAAGGCAGACCTGCTCTGTAGGAGTTAGAGGCTGCGCAGTGTGTACTCATCATTGCACCATCCTACAAATCAACATTTATTTTAGTTCAAATTATACTGAGGGACAGGATATATGCACATCTGGCGGAAAATGGACTGGTTAACAACAGGCAACATGGTTTTGAACGGGGAAGGTCATGTCTCACCAACTAGATTGAGCTTTTTGAAGAGGTGACAAAGAAAATTGATGAGGGAAAGGCTGTGGATGTAATTTATCTGGACTTTAGAATGGCATTTGACAAGAGGCCCACATGGCAGACTGATACAAAAACTAAAATTACATGGGATTCGGAGTGGGCTGGCTAGATAGATACAGGGTAACAAAGGGTCATCTGGACTCAAAACTTTGCACTTTTCACTCCCTACAGATGCTGCCAGACCTGCTGAGATTTTCCAGCATTTTCTCTTTGATTTCAGATTCCAGCATCCATAGTAATTTGCTTTTATTCAGATAGATACAGAACTGGCTTGGTCACAGAAGGCAGACAGTAACAGTGGAAAGGTATTTTTCTGAATGGAGATCTGTAGCTGGGATCAGTACTGGGACCTCTGTTGTTTGTAGTATATTGTCATGTGACAGTAACTTTAAGAAATGGGTATTTTTTATAGAATAACTGTAAAAAATGGGTGTTTATTACTGCAGTGATGTCAGAAAGTGGGTGGTGCTTTACTTTGGTTTTTGAGCAGGCTGCTATAGAGTGAGGTTTTAGTTTTGTTTTCAGAGAGAGGCGCTGCAGTGAAAGCCAGCAGATGTGCATGGATCTCTCCACAAGCTAGAGTGTTCATTTGGGTGATTTCAAAGGAATAACTGCTCTCATTAGAGAATCTAAATCTGATCTCTGTGTTAAAAGGGTCTTTTGTCTTCTGGATGTTGTTTGGGAATTTATTTAGGATTACTTAGTGTTGTATTCTTTGGGGGTTGTATTTGAATTGATGGTTGCTAAGATGTTCACTGTATGTTTTAAAAAGGTTAACTTGAGTTCATAGAATAAACATTGTTTTGCTTAAAAAAATACTTTTCGATTTCTGCTGTACCACACCTGTAGAGTGGGCCATGTGCTCCCCATACTACAATCTATTAAAGGTTGTGGGTCAGGTGAACTCCATGATACACTTTGGGGTTCTCTAAACCCTGTCCCATAACAATGTATAAATGTTCTGGACGAAAATGTGGGTAGTTTGATTATTAATTTGCGGATGACACGAAGATTAGCGGAGTTGCTGATAGTGCCGAGGATTGTCCGAGGATACAACAGAAATGGCTGATGGAGTTTAATCCGGACAAATGCGAGGTGATGCATTTTGGAGGATCAAATCTCGGTATGAATTATGCTGTAAATGGCGAAACCCTTAGGAACATTAACATACAGTGGGATCTGGGCGTGCAGGTCCACAGTTCCCTAAAAGTGGCAACACAGGCGGCCAAGGTGATTAAGAAGGCGTACGGCATGCTTGCCTTCATCAGCTGGGGCACTGAAAACAGGAGTTGGGAAATCATGTTGCAGCTGTATAAAACCTTGGTTAGGCTGCATTTGGAGTATTGCGTGCAGTTCTGGTCAACACATTATCAGAAGTGTGTGGAAGCTTTGGAGAGAGTGCAAAGGAGGTTCACCAGGATGTTACCTGGCCTTGAGCTTGTTGGCTTTGAGGAAAGGTTGAACAAGCTAGGATTGTTTTCACTGGAAAGACGGAGGCTGAGGGGAGACCTGATAGAGGTCTACAAAGAGTCATCGGCAGGTCGGATAGTCAGAGGCTTTTTCTAAGGGTGAAAGTATCAATTACAAGGCGCACAGGCTCAAGATGAGAGGGGGAAAGTTTAAGGGAGAGTAGGGGTAAGAAAATTACTGCGGGGTAAGTTTTCCACGTAGATTAGTGGGAGCCTGGAACGTGCTGCCAGAGGATGTGGTGGAAGCAGGCACATTAGCAACATTTAAGAGGCATTTGGATGGATACAATAATAGGGAGAAAATAGAGGGATAAGGCCGAGTAAAGGCAGCAGGTTTTGTTTTTTGTTCGGGCATCATGATCAGCACAGGCTTGGAGGGCCGAAGGATCTGTTCCTGTGCTGTACTTTTCTTTATTCTTTGTTCTTTACCCAGATAGGCAAATACTCTTCTTGAATGAAAAGAGTTCGGGCTTAAAAAAATACCACAGTTTCAATTACCCACGTGAAGGATTCTGTAGCCATCTAAGATGGCCACCTGCAAAGGACCATGGGAATTATGGTCAACCCAGCACTCAGACAGATACAGAGCCTATGTGTATCTGAAACATAGGTAACCAGACCTATAGGAAACCCCTGCTCGTTTGCATTTTAATGACCCATTTTCCCAGGACAATAAAATTCCAATCAAGCAACCGGAGAGCCATAGACTGATCGGCGCTAATGCCCTTACACAGAAAGCGCAACTGCCAAGGTCAATGACCGCTAAGGACCCGCCCAGCCACCAAGGCACCCGCTCCTTTATTGGCCGATATCGAAGACAGTGATCAGAGCCCTGTCGAACTATTGAGTCCAAAATTAAGGACCGCCCCAAAGAGCGCAAAATCCCAGAGGGATAAAAGAGAGCACAGCGATGTGTCCCGTCTCTTTTGGATCCGGCCTGTGCCAACCCAATTGCAGCAGGATCAGCCAGCCAAGTTCAAGACCAACGATCGCTACCTGACGGATGAGCCCAGCAAAGACAGAGCCACTTTCTTCAAACCAGCCAAGTGAAATCCAGATAAAGGCCTTATCCATTTGCACAGTGCCGGTCGCCCTGAAGTTAAGTATAGGTTATTGTAGCTGATAGGTGTAGTTTAACTCATAGTAGATATTGTGTTTGCATGTCGAGATAACTCTTGTGTATGTAAATAAACCATCTTTTGGACTAACTAACTGGTTGTGTGGTCATTTGATCGATATAAGGGAAGGCTTGTGGTTCACCAACATTATTAATAGAGCAACAATTCCCAGCATATTTACCCTCTGGAGAAAGCCGTGACTCTGTTGGTTGGGTCGTGTGAACTGAATGACTGATGGTCACATTCCCAAAGACATGCGTTGTGGTGAGCTTGCTGTTGGCACAAGACCAACACGCCATCCACGGCTGCAACACAAGATTGAAGGCAAGTGAGGCCTCAAGTTGACTGGGATCAGAGTCAGTGCATGGGAAATCCTTGCCCCTGGATGGAATGCTGAGAGACAGGCAGTCAGGAAAGGGGAAGCAGAGGACAAAAGAAGATGGAAAAGAAGAGAACCGGGGAAGGAAAAAACATCAGTCAACCTGAGGCCAGTGCTAGTCAATCTGTACCAGTTGTGGAAGCGGCTGCCATCCATGGGTTGGCCTCCATAGTCACAACCTCTGCTCCAACTCAGTTTGTTGCTGTCTGCAAATCTAATCAGTTTGCTTTCAGCAAATGGGTATAAGTTGTCAACGTGGAATTGAACCATTTTTTCCCTTTTAAAATGTTGTTGTTGCATTGTGCAACACAGTAACTTCTCCCTTTTGGATTTTGCTTTGGTGAAGAATAATGTTCTTTCTCCTATTTTGTTTCTATTCCTACCAGGTAATTAATTGCAATGTCGAACCTCAAGAGGATGAGAGATTACGGACATATTTGGGAAAAAGAAATAGCTTAACAATCACAGAAAGAGAAAATAATGAGGGGCAGAATTTTACATTCCTGTGACTGGGGCATCGTAGGTCGGAAGGGAAGCTGCAAAACTGCTGTTGTGGCCGTCCCAATCGGCTCCAGCCCACCCCGGACCTCTCTGCAATTTTACGGTGGGACAGCTGAGACCTATAGGCTTCCCCCCCACCCTCCACCCACTTGCCCCAACCAGGTCCTTAAGTAGTCAATTAGGGCCACTTCCCACATAGCCTCAATTTTCTGTCTGGCGGGAGGAGTTCAGGGGAGGTTGGTGGGGAGGCCTGAAAAGTGACCCTGCTCAGGGCTCAGGTGGAATGGTTGGGGAGGGAAAGGCATCTCCATCAAAACACTCAAAGACCAAAGAACAAAGAGCAAAGAACAATACAGCACAGGAACAGGCCCTTCGGCCCTCCAAGCCTGTACCGGTCATGATACCAACCTTTGCCAAAACCCTCAGCACTCCCTTGTGCCATAGCCCTCTGTACCCACCCTATCCGTGTGTTGGTCAAGATGCCTTTTGAACACCGTAAATGTATCTGCTTCCACAACCTCCCCTGGCAACGCGTTCCAGGCACTCACCACCCTCTGCGTAAAAAATCTGCCTCACACGTCTCCTCTAAACTTTGCCCCATGGACCTTAAACCTATGCCCCCTGGTGACTGACCCCTCTACCCTGGGAAAGAGTGCCTGCCCATCCACTCTATCCATGCCCCTCATAATCTTGTAGACCTCTATCAGGTCACCCCTCAACTTCCGTCTTTCTAATGAAAACAGTCCGAGTCTATTCAGCCTCTCTACATAGGTGACACCCTCCAGACAGGCAACATCCTGGTAAACCTCCTCTGCACCCCCTCCAAAGCCTCCACATCCTTCTGGTAGTGTGGCGACCAGAATTGTGCGCAATATTCAAGTGCGGCCTTACCAAGGTTCTATAGAACTTCAGCATGACTTGCCCGTTTTTATACTTGATGCCGCCGTCCAATGAAGGCAAGCATTCCGTATGCTTTACAAAGAACAAAGAACAAAGAAATGTACAGCCCAGGAACAGGCCCTTCGGCCCTCCAAGCCCCTGCCGACCATGCTGCCCGACTAAACTACAATCTTCTACACTTCCTGGGTCCGTATCCCTCTATTCCCATCCTATTCATGTATTTGTCAAGATGCCCCTTAAATGTCACTATCGTCCCTGCTTCCACCACCTCTACCGGTATCGAGTTCCAGGCACCCACTACCCTCTGCGTAAAAAACTTGCCTTGTACATCTACTCTAAACCTTGCCCCTCTCACCTTAAACCTATGCCCCTTAGTAATTGACCCCTCTACCCTGGGGAAAAGCCTCTTGACTACCTTGTCCACTTGTGTTGCCACTTTCAAAGATCTGTGGACATGCACGTCCAGAACTATCTGACTATTTCTATTGCTAAGAATTTTGCCATTTATGGTATATTTCCCCTGTTTGTTTGACCTACCAAAATGCATTACCTCACATTTGTCTGGATTAAACTCCATTTGCCATTTCTTTGCCCAAGTCTCCAACCTATCTATGTCCTGCTGTATCTTCTTACAATCCTCAACACTATCTGCCACTCCACTAACCTTGGTGTCATCGGCGAACTTGCTAATCAGACCGGATACATTTTCCTCCAAATCATTTATGTACACTGCAAACAACAGAGGCCCTACCATAGATCCCTGTGGAACACCACGGGTGGGGGGTCGGAGAATCCCCGGGGGGCGGCGTGAATCCCACCCTGCCACTCCGACGCCAGCTTCCATATTCACCGGCGCCGGTTTTCGGGCGGGGCGGGGATCACGGCGCGCTGGTCGGGGGCCGTTGGCAGGGACCCCCCCGGCAATTCTCCGGGCCCCGATAGGCCGAGCGACCGTCCGTTTCCGGCCAGTCCTGCCGGCGTGGATTGGACATGGTCCCACACGGCGGGACCTGGCTAGTGGGCCGGCTGGTGCAGTCCTTGGGGGGGAGCGGGCGGAACTGGCCCGGGGGGGGGTGGCACGATTGGGGCCCACTAATCTGCGGGCGGGCCTGTGCTGTGGGGGCACTCCTTCCTTCCGCGCCGGCCCCTGTAGGGCTCCACTGGCGTGGAGAAGACACCCCCCTGCGCATGCGCTAGAATATGCCGGCCGGTTCTGTGCATGTGCTAACTCGCACCGGCACTTCGGCGGCTGTTGGCGTGGCGCCAACCCCTCCGGCGCCGGCCTAGCCCCCGGAAGTGCGGAGCATTCCACAACTTCTGGTCGGCCCGGCGCCGGAGTGGTTTGCGCCGATTTTTACGCCGACGCCGGGCCATCGCGGGGATTCGGGAGAATCCCGCTTCACTTGTCACAATCTTCCATTCAGAAAAACTATTGCTACCCTTTACCTTCTGCCACCGAGCCAGTTCTGTATCCATTTTGCCACCTCACCTCTGGGGCGAAATTCTCCCCCAACGGCGCGATGTCTGCCGACTGGCGACCAAAACGGCGCCAATCAGACGGGCATTGCGCCGCCCCAAAGGTGCGGAATGCTCCGCATCTTTGGGGGCCGAGCCCCAACATTGAGGGGCTAGGCCGACGCCGGAGGGATTTCCGCCCCGCCAGCTGGCGGAAACGGCGTTTGTTGCCCCGCCAGCTGGCGCGGAAATGACATCCCCGGGCGGCGCATGCGCGGAGTGTCAGCGGCCGCTCACAGTTTCCAGCGCATCTTCATCTTGGAAGAGAGTCTCTTCCGCCTCCGCCATGGTGGAGACCGTGGTGGAGGTGGAAGGGAAAGAGTGCCCCCACGGCACAGGCCCGCCCGCGGATCGGTGGGCCCCGATCGCGGGCCAGGCCACCGTGGGGGCACCCCCCGGGGCCAGATCACCCCGCGCCCCCCCCAGGACCCCGGAGCCCGCCCGCGCCGCCTTGTCCCGCCGGTAAATACCTACTTTAATTTACGCCGGCGGGGCAGGCAATTTCTCGGCGGGACTTCGGCCCATCCGGGCCGGAGAATTGAGCGGGGGGGACCTGCCAACCGGCGAGGCCCGATTCCCGCCCCCGTCCAATCTCCGGTACCGGAGACTTCGGCAACTGGCGGGGACGGGAATCACGGCGGCCAACGGCCATTCTCCGACCCGCTGGGGGATCGGAGAATGACGCCCCTGATCTCGTGTGACTTAATCTTTTGTACCAGTCTGCCATGAGGCACCTTGCCAAAGGCTTTACTGAATACCATGTAAACAACACCCACCGCCCTCCCCTCATCAATCATCTTCATCATATCCTCAAAAGACTTGATTAAGTTAGTGAGGCATGACTTCCTCTTCACAAAACCATGCTGTCTATCGCTTATGAGTCAATTTGTTTCCAAATGGGTATAAATCCTGTCCCCGAGAATTCTCTCCAATAATTTACCTACTACCGATGTGAGGCTCATGGGCCTATAGTTGCTTCCTTTCAACTTTGTGTGCCTCCCCTCTCCCATCCCTGATAATAACACCTGGCCCCTGCATGTGCTCTCTCCCCCACAAAAGGGAAAAAACATTCAAACTTCGAAATGAAAGGTATCAGTAAAATTTATCTGAACCCGTCTCATGTCCACTAAAATAGAACTCCAGTATCGCTGTTACCAGCATTACTGATTTTTAAGCATTTTTTTCTGGCTTCTCCATCAATGCCCCCATTTCCATCTGCCCACCTCCCCAGTCCTCAATGGTCCTCCCTCTCCTGAGACACTTACCTCTTTCTGTGCTCCTGGGGCTTTGACTCCGGGAGCTGCTTGTGATCTCACTGCTGTCCACAGAGCTTCTAACGCTGCTCGGATTCAGATCTGCCAGCTAATCAGACTGGCGAGCAGCTCTCTGAGGCAGGACTTCCTCCTGACCCCGTGCTCTCGGAGCATTAAATTGCTGTGGGGCAGGCTGTATCGGTGGAGATGCATTTGCCACTTACCCCTCAGGTGGCAGGAAGGGAAACCCAACCACCCTTACAATCTTGCCCAAGGTTAAGAGAGATATAACAATGACAAAAAACACAGAAAAATAAAAATTTAGAGCAGAAGCAGCAGGAAAATGCTTGTATTGCCCATTTGGTTATAGGTTGCTTGCAATCCAATCAAAATAAAACTATAACAGAGAAGGGTGGGCAACCGCATTAAAGGTTTCATTGCAAAATTCCAACTTTTCATCCTAACCTTTGCATTAAATTCTCAGGCAGGACGGAAAATAGTCTGGGTTTACAGAGGGATGAGGTAAATTGGGATGACAGCCTTCTTCACCTGAAGCTGTCTTCCAAATTCAATTTCTCATCTGCTTTATTTTTTAAAAGACTCACTGGATTTTTTTTGCTAACTATCACAGCTGATGGTAAGCTTCCCTTAACATCTGTTGGAGGCTCGCAGTCAGTTATCCACTGATGCTAGCAGCCTTGGAATGGGTATCAATAGGTTTCGCACTTCATTTCCATCTACATCTGTCCTCCCTGTAGGGTGAAAATAGTGGCAATTTCTAGGTGGGAGCCACATCCGCAATAACTGTATCAGAATCTTGCATGTTTGTCACTGCCATCTGTCAATACACCTGCAGTGACTCGAACAGTGATCCTGTAAATACAATTTTCAACATTCCACCCTGGCGTATTACCAATGTGCCAGCTTGGTGTCAAAATTTGGAGGCCATTAAGATCTAGCTATAGCAAATCGTTAGCCTTTGATCTGTGGCCTCCATCACATCCACCTATATAATTGGTGACAACACCTCGCAAACTGCATCCATTAGGATCAGCAATCGACCAATGCTGATGTATAAGGGGATAGGTTCTTCTATTCCTGTGGCAAAAACAGCTCACAGCAAATAGGCAGATTACATATTACATTGCACCTAGTTCTAATTTCCATTGTAAAATGTGCTGCTGCTTTAAAAAAAAATTATTTCACTCGGTGGGCGTCGCTGGCGAGGCCAGCATTAATTGTCCATCCCTAACTGCCCTTCAGAAGGTGATGGTGAGCCATCATCGCGAATAGCTGAAGTCTGCAGTGTAGATACGTTCATATCACAATTAGGAAGAGAGTTCCAGGATTTTACCCCAGTGACAGTGAAGGAATATATTCCCAAGTCTGGACAGTGTGTGACTTGAAGGGGAACTTGCAGCCGATGGTGTTCCCACGCATCTGATGCCCTTGTCCTTCTAGGTGATAGAGGTTGCGGGTTTGGAATGTGCTATTGATGGAACACTGGTGAATTGGTGCAGTGCATCTTGTAAATGGTACACAGTGCTGCTACTGTGCATCAGTGTGGAGGGAGTGAATGTTGACGATGGTGAATGGGGTGACAACCAAAGTGTGCTGATTTATCCTGAATGTTGATGAACTTCTTGAGTGTTGTTGGAGCTGCACTAATCCAGACAAGTGGAGTGTATTTAATCATACTCCTGACTTGAGCCTTGTCGATGGTGGACAGGCTTTGGGGTGTCAGGAGGAGCGATACTCACCGCAAAATTCCCGCATCTGACCCAGCATTTGAAGCCACAGTAATCATATGGCTGGCCCAGTCAGTTCGTGGTCAATGGGAACCCCCAGATTGTTGGTAGAGGAAATGGGACCACAAGCCCTAATTATGTTATTGGGTAAAATCAAGTTCCCACCCCCCACCTTACCTGCATGACCTGCCTCAAAATACTTAGCATAATTTACAGTATATACGCTAAATGAAAATGAAAATCGCTTATAGTCACAAGTAGGCTTCAATTAAGTTACTGTGAAAAGCCCCTAGTTGCCACATTCCGGCGCCTGTTCGGGGAGGCTGGTATGGGCCTCCCCGAACAGGCGCCGGATGTGGCAACTAAGGGCTTTTCACAGTAACTTCATTGAAGCCTACTATTACTAATACCACGAGGAGAATGTGGAGGGACAGTATAACATGAAGGGAGAAAGTCTGAAGGAGGTGCAGGAACAGAGGGATCTTGGTGCATATATACATAAGTCACAGAAGGTGGCTGGGCATGTTGAAAGAGAAGTTAACAAAGCTGTTCCTAGGTTTTGTCAATAGGGGCATTGAATACAAGAGTAAGAATGTCATGTTGAATTTGTATAAGACACTAGTTAGGCCTCATCTGGAGTGCTGTGTCCAATTCTGGACGCCATACTTGAGGAAGGATGTGAAGACATTGGAGAGAGTTCAGAGGAGATTCACAAGAATGATTCCATGAATAAAGAACTGTAGTTATGAGGATAGATTGGAGTGTTTGGGATTGTTTTCCTTGGACAAAGGAAGACTGAGAGGAGGCTTGATAGAGGTATTGAAGATCCTGAGGGGTATTGACAGGGTAAATGGTGAGAAACTGTTCCCACTCAAGAGAGCATTAAGAACTAGAGGAAACAGATTCGAAATAATGGACAAACAGATTAAAAGTAATTTTTTGCAAAAATGTTACCGCCCAGAGGGTGTGTGGAGTCTGGAACTGTGGTGGAGGCAGGTTCGATCGAGGTATTCAAAAGGGAGTTGGTTTGCTGTCTGAAAAGAAAGAATGTGAAAGTTAATGGGGACAAGGCAGGGAGATGGGACTAGGTAGAATGTTCCTCCAGAGAGTCAGTGCTTACCTAATGGGCTGAATGGCTTCCTTCTGTCCTGTAAAGATTCTGTGATCCTGTACTAAGTGCCAGCTGCCCACCCTCACAGATACTGGTTCAGCAGAAATCCCTTGACAACCCACAGACCAGAATGGATGGGTCTGCAATGCCAACCCCAAGTTCCCTGGGCAGATCACGAAGCTGACATCATCAAGCATGCCACTGTCAATTATTCCGTGAGCAGCTTGATCTGCATCACACCAAACAAAAGTGCTCGCCTTCATCTTGTTCCTGAATCTACGATCGCCATATTGCTGGGTAGTCTGCAGCTGTTGCGAGTATTATGCCAAGTTTGTCAGCCAAATAATCATGATGTTTTGGCTGGATGCTTCAAGAAGTTTTAACTTAAAAAACTCTGGTGTCAGCATCTGGTGCAGCCATTTGTGACGAAGTCAAACCTGAAGTGGACTAGCTTTTCAAACATTATCCCTCAAAGAAGCAAATTTCTTCAACTTCAAACTTCTCCCTGCTTTGAATGGCCGCATTTGCTTTCTGTCTTGTTTTAAGGCACTCGATGGCAAGAATCGTAAAGCAAGTTGAAAAAAAAGCCCCTCTGTGAAAGCATAGATGTTATTTTTCACTCCAAGTTTTTAAAACAAAGGATTTTTTAATAGCTTGGAACATGTGCAACCTTTGCTAATGTATCAAGAGACCAAGGAGAAAATAGTGGAGATTCCCATATAATTGAAATTAAAATATGAATTTAATTATCTCGAGAAATCGGGATTCTCTAATAATGGGGCTCAGTCCCACTCCGGTGTGAAAACCGGTGTCAACGGTCCCTGAAAATGAGGAAGTGCGGCCCATCGAAGCGCGGATAATCGCCGGGGGGGCGGGGGGGGGGGAGGCCACTGTCAACGGCCCACGGCCGCGAGAAGCCAACGAGCGTCCGAGAATCGACGCCGGAGAATGAGGATACCGCCCTTGGGCCGGCGGGGCGCGATTCTCGCCGTCGGGTCGGAGAAACCCAGCCATCCTTGCTGGATACATTTGCCCTCTGTTTGAAGAGTACCCTGCAGACAGGCCCCTTGTTACCTACCCCAAAGAAAATAATAGCTTTGTTGAAGAAAAGGTTTGGGTACTCAGGTAGAACAGAAGAATAATGTACTGGTATGCCAGCAAAGACACCAGCAAATATCAACTACATAATTATTTAGGTTGGTTGGGTCTATAGTCAAACACACCTCTGACATCCTGGGTCTATAGTCACAGACACTCTGACATCCTGGGTCTATAGTCACAGACACTCTGACATCCTGATCTATAGTCGCAGACACTCTGACATCCTGGGTCTATAGTCACAGACACTCTGACATCCTGGGTCCATAGTCGCAGACACTCTGACATCCTGGGTCTATAGTCACAGACACTCTGACATCCTGGGTCTATAGTCACAGACACCTGACATCCTGGGTCTTTAGTCACAGACACTCTGACATCCTGGGTCCATAGTCGCAGACACTCTGACATCCTGGGTCCATAGTCGCAGACACTCTGACATCCTGGGTCTATAGTCACAGACACTCTGACATCCTGGGTCTATAGTCGCAGACACTCTGACATCCTGGGTCTATAGTCACAGACACTCTGACATCCTGGGTCTTTAGTCACAGACACTCTGACATCCTGGGTCTATCGTCACAGACACTCTGACATCCTGGGTCTATAGTCACAGACACTCTGACATCCTGGGTCCATAGTCGCAGACACTCTGACATCCTGGGTCTATAGTCACAGACACTCTGACATCCTGGGTCTATAGTCACAGACACCTGACATCCTGGGTCTTTAGTCACAGACACTCTGACATCCTGGGTCTATAGTCACAGACACTCTGACATCCTGGGTCTATCGTCACAGACACTCTGACATCCTGGGTCTATAGTCACAGACACTCTGACATCCTGGGTCTATAGTCGCAGACACTCTGACATCCTGGGTCTATAGTCACAGACACTCTGACATCCTGGGTCCATAGTCGCAGACACTCTGACATCCTGGGTCCATAGTCGCAGACACTCTGACATCCTGGGTCTATAGTCGCAGACACTCTGACATCCTGGGTCTATAGTCACAGACACTCTAACATCCTGGGTCTATAGACACAGACACTCTGACATCCTGGGTCTATAGTCGCAGACACTCTGACATCCTGGGTCTATCGTCACAGACACTCTAACATCCTGGGTCTATAGACACAGACACTCTGACATCCTGGGTCTATCGTCGCAGACACTCTGACATCCTGGGTCTATAGTCACAGACACCTGACATCCTGGGTCTATAGTCACAGACACTCTGACATCCTGGGTCTATAGTCGCAGACACTCTGACATCCTGGGTCTATAGTCACAGACACTCTGACATCCTGGGTCTATAGTCGCAGACACTCTGACATCCTGGGTCTATCGTCACAGACACTCTAACATCCTGGGTCTATAGTCACAGACACTCTGACATCCTGGGTCTTTAGTCACAGACACTCTGACATCCTGGGTCTATAGTCACAGACACTCTGACATCCTGGGTCTATAGTCACAGACACTCTGACATCCTGGGTCTATAGTCACAGACACTCTGACATCCTGGGTCTATAGTCACAGACACTCTGACATCCTGGGTCTATAGTCGCAGACACTCTGACATCCTGGGTCTATCGTCACAGACACTCTGACATCCTGGGTCTATAGTCACAGACACTCTGACATCCTGGGTCTATAGTCGCAGACACTCTGACATCCTGGGTCTATCGTCACAGACACTCTGACATCCTGGGTCTATAGTCACAGACGCCTCTGACATCCTGGGTCTATAGTCACAGACACTCTGACATCCTGGGTCTATAGTCGCAAACACTCTGACATCCTGGGTCTATAGTCACAGACACTCTGACATCCTGGGTCTATAGTCACAGACACTCTGACATCCTGGGTCTATAGTCACAGACACTCTGACATCCTGGGTCTATAGTCGCAGACACTCTGACATCCTGGGTCTTTAGTCACAGACACCTGACATCCTGGGTCTATAGTCACAGACACTCTGACATCCTGGGTCTATAGTCACAGACACTCTGACATCCTGGGTCTATAGTCACAGACACTCTGACATCCTGGGTCTATAGTCGCAGACACTCTGACATCCTGGGTCTTTAGTCACAGACACCTGACATCCTGGGTCTATAGTCACAGACACTCTGACATCCTGGGTCTATAGTCACAGACACTCTGACATCCTGGGTCTTTAGTCACAGACACCTGACATCCTGGGTCTATAGTCACAGACACTCTGACATCCTGGGTCTATAGTCACAGACACTCTGACATCCTGGGTCTATAGTCACAGACACTCTGACATCCTGGGTCTATAGTCACAGACACTCTGACATCCTGGGTCTATAGTCACCGACACTCTGACATCCTGGGTCTATAGTCACAGACACTCTGACATCCTGGGTCTATAGTCACAGACACTCTGACATCCTGGGTCTATAGTCACAGACACTCTGACATCCTGGGTCTATAGTCACAGACACTCTGACATCCTGGGTCTATCGTCACAGACACTCTGACATCCTGGGTCTATAGTCACAGACACTCTGACATCCTGGGTCTATAGTCGCAGACACTCTGACATCCTGGGTCTATAGTCACCGACACTCTGACATCCTGGGTCTATAGTCACAGACACTCTGACATCCTGGGTCTATAGTCACAGACACTCTGACATCCTGGGTCTATAGTCACAGACACCTGACATCCTGGGTCTATAGTCGCAGACACTCTGACATCCTGGGTCTATAGTCACAGACACTCTGACATCCTGGGTCTATAGTCACAGACACCTGACATCCTGGGTCTATAGTCGCAGACACTCTGACATCCTGGGTCTATAGTCACAGACACTCTGACATCCTGGGTCTATAGTCGCAGACACTCTGACATCCTGGGTCTATAGTCACAGACACTCTGACATCCTGGGTCTATAGTCACAGACACCTGACATCCTGGGTCTATAGTCACAGACACTCTGACATCCTGGGTCTATAGTCACAGACACTCTGACATCCTGGGTCTAAAGTCACAGACACTCTGACATCCTGGGTCTATAGTCACCGACACTCTGACATCCTGGGTCTATAGTCACCGACACTCTGACATCCTGGGTCTATAGTCACAGACACTCTGACATCCTGGGTCTATAGTCACAGACACTCTGACATCCTGGGTCTATAGTCACTGACACTCTGACATCCTGGGTCTATAGTCACCGACACTCTGACATCCTGGGTCTATAGTCACAGACACTCTGACATCCTGGGTCTATAGTCGCAGACACTCTGACATCCTGGGTCTATAGTCACAGACACTCTGACATCCTGGGTCTATAGTCACCGACACTCTGACATCCTGGGTCTATAGTCACCGACACTCTGACATCCTGGGTCTATAGTCGCAGACACTCTGACATCCTGGGTCTATAGTCGCAGACACTCTGACATCCTGGGTCTATAGTCACAGACACTCTGACATCCTGGGTCTATAGTCGCAGACACTCTGACATCCTGGGTCCATAGTCGCAGACACTCTGACATCCTGGGTCTATAGTCGCAGACACTCTGACATCCTGGGTCTATAGTCGCAGACACTCCGACATCCTGGGTCTATAGTCACAGACACTCTGACATCCTGGGTCTATAGTCACAGACACTCTGACATCCTGGGTCTATAGTCACCGACACTCTGACATCCTGGGTCTATAGTCACAGACACTCTGACATCCTGGGTCTATCGTCACAGACACCTGACATCCTGGGTCTATAGTCACAGACACTCTGACATCCTGGGTCTATAGTCGCAGACACTCTGACATCCTGGGTCTATAGTCGCAGACACTCTGACATCCTGGGTCTATAGTCGCAGACACTCTGACATCCTGGGTCTATAGTCACAGACACTCTGACATCCTGGGTCTATAGTCACTGACACTCTGACATCCTGGGTCTATAGTCGCAGACACTCTGACATCCTGGGTCTATAGTCACAGACACTCTGACATCCTGGGTCTATAGTCACAGACACTCTGACATCCTGGGTCTATAGTCACAGACACTCTGACATCCCGGGTCTATAGTCACAGACACTCTGACATCCTGGGTCTATAGTCGCAGACACTCTGACATCCTGGGTCTATAGTCGCAGACACTCTGACATCCTGGGTCTATAGTCACAGACACTCTGACATCCTGGATCTATAGTCACAGACACTCTGACATCCTGGGTCTATAGTCACAGACACTCTGACATCCTGGGTCTATAGTCACAGACACTCTGACATCCTGGATCTATAGTCACAGACACTCTGACATCCTGGGTCTATAGTCACAGACACTCTGACATCCTGGATCTATAGTCACAGACACTCTGACATCCTGGGTCTATAGTCACAGACACTCTGACATCCTGGGTCTATAGTCACAGACACTCTGACATCCTGGATCTATAGTCACAGACACTCTGACATCCTGGGTCTATAGTCGCAGACACTCTGACATCCTGGGTCTATAGTCACAGACACTCTGACATCCTGGGTCTATAGTCGCAGACACTCTGACATCCTGGGTCTATAGTCACAGACACTCTGACATCCTGGGTCTATAGTCACAGACACTCTGACATCCTGGGTCTAAAGTCACAGACACTCTGACATCCTGGGTCTATAGTCACCGACACTCTGACATCCTGGGTCTATAGTCACAGACACTCTGACATCCTGGGTCTATAGTCGCAGACACTCTGACATCCTGGGTCTATAGTCACAGACACTCTGACATCCTGGGTCTATAGTCGCAGACACTCTGACATCCTGGGTCTATAGTCGCAGACACTCTGACATCCTGGGTCTATAGTCACAGACACTCTGACATCCTGGGTCTATAGTCACAGACACTCTGACATCCTGGGTCTAAAGTCACAGACACTCTGACATCCTGGGTCTATAGTCACAGACACTCTGACATCCTGGGTCTATAGTCACAGACACCTGACATCCTGGGTCTATCGTCGCAGACACTCTGACATCCTGGGTCTATCGTCACAGACATTCTGACATCCTGGGTCTATAGTCACAGACACTCTGACATCCTGGGTCTATAGTCACAGACACTCTGACATCCTGGGTCTATAGTCGCAGACACTCTGACATCCTGGGTCTATAGTCACAGACACTCTGACATCCTGGGTCTATAGTCACAGACACCTGACATCCTGGGTCTATCGTCGCAGACACTCTGACATCCTGGGTCTATCGTCACAGACACACTGGCATCCAGGGTCTATCGTCACCGACACTCTGACATCCTGGGTCTATAGTCACAGACACTCTGACATCCTGGGTCTATAGTCGCAGACACTCTGACATCCTGGGTCTATAGTCACAGACACTCTGACATCCTGGGTCTATAGTCACAGACACACTGGCATCCTGGGTCTATAGTCACAGACACCTGACATCCTGGGTCTATAGTCGCAGACACTCTGACATCCTGGGTCTATAGTCGCAGACACTCTGACATCCTGGGTCTATAGTCACAGACACCTGACATCCTGGGTCTATCGTCGCAGACACTCTGACATCCTGGGTCTATAGTCACAGACACTCTTATATCCTGGGTCTATAGTCACAGACACTCTGACATCCTGGGTCTATAGTCACAGACACTCTGACATCCTGATCTATAGTCGCAGACACTCTGACATCCTGGGTCTATAGTCACCGACACTCTGACATCCTGGGTCTATAGTCACCGACACTCTGACATCCTGGGTCTATAGTCACAGACACTCTGACATCCTGGGTCTATCGTCGCAGACACTCTCACATCCTGGGTCTATAGTCACAGACACTCTGACATCCTGGGTCTATAGTCGCAGACACTCTGACATCCTGGGTCTTTAGTCACAGACACTCTGACATCCTGGGTCTTTAGACACAGACACTCTGACATCCTGGGTCTATAGTCGCAGACACTCTGACATCCTGGGTCTATAGTCACAGACACTCTGGCATCCTGGGTCTATAGTCGCAGACCCTCTGACATCCTGGGTCTATAGTCACAGACACTCTGACATCCTGGGTCTATAGTCGCAGACACTCCGACATCCTGGGTCTATCATCGCAGACACTCTGACATCCTGGGTCTATAGTCACAGACACTCTGACATCCTGGGTCTATCGTCACAGACACTCTGACATCCTGGGTCTATAGTCACAGACACTCTGACATCCTGGGTCTATAGTCACCGACACTCTGACATCCTGGGTCTATAGTCACAGACACTCTGACATCCTGGGTCTATCGTCACAGACACTCTGACATCCTGGGTCTATAGTCACAGACACTCTGACATCCTGGGTCTATAGTCACCGACACTCTGACATCCTGGGTCTATAGTCACCGACACTCTGACATCCTGGGTCTATAGTCACAGACACTCTGACATCCTGGGTCTATAGTCGCAGACACTCTGACATCCTGGGTCTATCGTCACAGACACTCTGACATCCTGGGTCTATAGTCACAGACACTCTGACATCCTGGGTCTATAGTCACAGACACTCTGACATCCTGGGTCTATAGTCACAGACACTCTGACATCCTGGGTCTATAGTCACAGACACTCTGACATCCTGGGTCTATCGTCACAGACACTCTGACATCCTGGGTCTATAGTCACAGACACTCTGACATCCTGGGTCTATAGTCACAGACACTCTGACATCCTGGGTCTATAGTCGCAGACACTCTGACATCCTGGGTCTATCGTCACAGACACTCTGACATCCTGGGTCTATAGTCACTGATACTCTGACATCCTGGGTCTATAGTCGCAGACACTCTGACATCCTGGGTCTATAGTCACAGACACTCTGACATCCTGGGTCTATAGTCACAGACACTCTGACATCCTGGGTCTATAGTCACAGACGCCTGACATCCTGGGTCTATAGTCACAGACACTCTGACATCCTGGGTCTATAGTCACAGACACTCTGACATCCTGGGTCTATAGTCGCAGACACTCTGACATCCTGGGTCTATCGTCACAGACACTCTGACATCCTGGGTCTATAGTCACCGACACTCTGACATCCTGGGTCTATAGTCACAGACACTCTGACATCCTGGGTCTATAGTCACCGACACTCTGACATCCTGGGTCTATCGTCACAGACACTCTGACATCCTGGGTCTATCGTCGCAGACACTCTGACATCCTGGGTCTATAGTCACAGACACTCTGACATCCTGGGTCTATAGTCACAGACACCTGACATCCTGGGTCTATCGTCGCAGACACTCTGACATCCTGGGTCTATCGTCACAGACACACTGGCATCCAGGGTCTATCGTCACCGACACTCTGACATCCTGGGTCTATAGTCACAGACACTCTGACATCCTGGGTCTATAGTCGCAGACACTCTGACATCCTGGGTCTATAGTCACAGACACTCTGACATCCTGGGTCTATAGTCACAGACACACTGGCATCCTGGGTCTATAGTCACAGACACCTGACATCCTGGGTCTATAGTCGCAGACACTCTGACATCCTGGGTCTATAGTCGCAGACACTCTGACATCCTGGGTCTATAGTCACAGACACCTGACATCCTGGGTCTATCGTCGCAGACACTCTGACATCCTGGGTCTATAGTCACAGACACTCTTATATCCTGGGTCTATAGTCACAGACACTCTGACATCCTGGGTCTATAGTCACAGACACTCTGACATCCTGATCTATAGTCGCAGACACTCTGACATCCTGGGTCTATAGTCACCGACACTCTGACATCCTGGGTCTATAGTCACCGACACTCTGACATCCTGGGTCTATAGTCACAGACACTCTGACATCCTGGGTCTATCGTCGCAGACACTCTCACATCCTGGGTCTATAGTCACAGACACTCTGACATCCTGGGTCTATAGTCGCAGACACTCTGACATCCTGGGTCTTTAGTCACAGACACTCTGACATCCTGGGTCTTTAGTCACAGACACTCTGACATCCTGGGTCTATAGTCGCAGACACTCTGACATCCTGGGTCTATAGTCACAGACACTCTGGCATCCTGGGTCTATAGTCGCAGACCCTCTGACATCCTGGGTCTATAGTCACAGACACTCTGACATCCTGGGTCTATAGTCGCAGACACTCCGACATCCTGGGTCTATCATCGCAGACACTCTGACATCCTGGGTCTATAGTCACAGACACTCTGACATCCTGGGTCTATCGTCACAGACACTCTGACATCCTGGGTCTATAGTCACAGACACTCTGACATCCTGGGTCTATAGTCACCGACACTCTGACATCCTGGGTCTATAGTCACAGACACTCTGACATCCTGGGTCTATCGTCACAGACACTCTGACATCCTGGGTCTATAGTCACAGACACTCTGACATCCTGGGTCTATAGTCACCGACACTCTGACATCCTGGGTCTATAGTCACCGACACTCTGACATCCTGGGTCTATAGTCACAGACACTCTGACATCCTGGGTCTATAGTCGCAGACACTCTGACATCCTGGGTCTATCGTCACAGACACTCTGACATCCTGGGTCTATAGTCACAGACACTCTGACATCCTGGGTCTATAGTCACAGACACTCTGACATCCTGGGTCTATAGTCACAGACACTCTGACATCCTGGGTCTATAGTCACAGACACTCTGACATCCTGGGTCTATCGTCACAGACACTCTGACATCCTGGGTCTATAGTCACAGACACTCTGACATCCTGGGTCTATAGTCACAGACACTCTGACATCCTGGGTCTATAGTCGCAGACACTCTGACATCCTGGGTCTATCGTCACAGACACTCTGACATCCTGGGTCTATAGTCACTGATACTCTGACATCCTGGGTCTATAGTCGCAGACACTCTGACATCCTGGGTCTATAGTCACAGACACTCTGACATCCTGGGTCTATAGTCACAGACACTCTGACATCCTGGGTCTATAGTCACAGACGCCTGACATCCTGGGTCTATAGTCACAGACACTCTGACATCCTGGGTCTATAGTCACAGACACTCTGACATCCTGGGTCTATAGTCGCAGACACTCTGACATCCTGGGTCTATCGTCACAGACACTCTGACATCCTGGGTCTATAGTCACCGACACTCTGACATCCTGGGTCTATAGTCACAGACACTCTGACATCCTGGGTCTATAGTCACCGACACTCTGACATCCTGGGTCTATCGTCACAGACACTCTGACATCCTGGGTCTATCGTCGCAGACACTCTGACATCCTGGGTCTATAGTCACAGACACTCTGACATCCTGGGTCTATAGTCACAGACACTCTGACATCCTGGGTCTATAGTCACAGACACTCTGACATCCTGGGTCTATAGTCACAGACACTCTGACATCCTGGGTCTATCGTCACAGACACTCTGACATCCTGGGGCTATAGTCGCAGACACTCTGACATCCTGGGTCTATAGTCGCCGACACTCTGACATCCTGGGTCTATAGTCACAGACACTCTGACATCCTGGGTCTATAGTCGCAGACACTCTGACATCCTGGGTCTATAGTCGCAGACACTCTGACATCCTGGGTCTATAGTCGCAGACACTCTGACATCCTGATCTATAGTCACAGACACTCTGACATCCTGGGTCTATCGTCACAGACACTCTGACATCCTGGGTCTATAGTCACAGACACTCTGACATCCTGGGTCTATAGTCGCAGACACTCTGACATCCTGGGTCTATAGTCGCAAACACTCTGACATCCTGGGTCTATAGTCACAGACACTCTGACATCCTGGGTCTATAGTCACAGACACCTGACATCCTGGGTCTATAGTCACAGACACTCTGACATCCTGGGTCGAGAGTCGCAGACACTCTGACATCCTGGGTCCATAGTCGCAGACACTCTGACATCCTGGGTCTATAGTCACAGACACCTGACATCCTGGTCTATAGTCACAGACACTCTGACATCCTGGGTCTATAGTCACAGACACTCTGACATCCTGGGTCTATCGTCACAGACACTCTGACATCCTGGGTCTATAGTCGCAGACACTCTGACATCCTGGGTCTATAGTCACAGACACTCTGACATCCTGGGTCTATAGTCACAGACACTCTGACATCCTGGGTCTATAGTCGCAGACACTCTGACATCCTGGGTCTATAGTCGCAGACACTCTGACATCCTGGGTCTATAGTCACAGACACTCTGACATCCTGGGTCTATAGTCACAGACACTCTGACATCCTGGGTCTATAGTCGCAGACACTCTGACATCCTGGGTCTATCGTCACAGACACTCTGACATCCTGGGTCTATAGTCACAGACACTCTGACATCCTGGGTCTATAGTCACAGACACTCTGACATCCTGGGTCTATAGTCACAGACACTCTGACATCCTGGGTCTATAGTCACAGACACTCTGACATCCTGGGTCTATCGTCACAGACACTCTGACATCCTGGGTCTATAGTCACAGACACTCTGACATCCTGGGTCTATAGTCACAGACACTCTGACATCCTGGGTCTATAGTCGCAGACACTCTGACATCATGGGTCTATCGTCACAGACACTCTGACATCCTGGGTCTATAGTCACTGATACTCTGACATCCTGGGTCTATAGTCGCAGACACTCTGACATCCTGGGTCTATAGTCACAGACACTCTGACATCCTGGGTCTATAGTCACAGACACTCTGACATCCTGGGTCTATAGTCACAGACGCCTGACATCCTGGGTCTATAGTCACAGACACTCTGACATCCTGGGTCTATAGTCACAGACACTCTGACATCCTGGGTCTATAGTCGCAGACACTCTGACATCCTGGGTCTATCGTCACAGACACTCTGACATCCTGGGTCTATAGTCACCGACACTCTGACATCCTGGGTCTATAGTCACAGACACTCTGACATCCTGGGTCTATAGTCACCGACACTCTGACATCCTGGGTCTATCGTCACAGACACTCTGACATCCTGGGTCTATCGTCGCAGACACTCTGACATCCTGGGTCTATAGTCACAGACACTCTGACATCCTGGGTCTATAGTCACAGACACTCTGACATCCTGGGTCTATAGTCACAGAAACTCTGACATCCTGGGTCTATAGTCACAGACACTCTGACATCCTGGGTCTATCGTCACAGACACTCTGACATCCTGGGTCTATAGTCGCAGACACTCTGACATCCTGGGTCTATAGTCACCGACACTCTGACATCCTGGGTCTATAGTCACAGACACTCTGACATCCTGGGTCTATAGTCGCAGACACTCTGACATCCTGGGTCTATAGTCGCAGACACTCTGACATCCTGGGTCTATAGTCGCAGACACTCTGACATCCTGATCTATAGTCACAGACACTCTGACATCCTGGGTCTATCGTCACAGACACTCTGACATCCTGGGTCTATAGTCACAGACACTCTGACATCCTGGGTCTATAGTCGCAGACACTCTGACATCCTGGGTCTATAGTCGCAAACACTCTGACATCCTGGGTCTATAGTCACAGACACTCTGACATCCTGGGTCTATAGTCACAGACACCTGACATCCTGGGTCTATAGTCACAGACACTCTGACATCCTGGGTCTATAGTCGCAGACACTCTGACATCCTGGGTCCATAGTCGCAGACACTCTGACATCCTGGGTCTATAGTCACAGACACCTGACATCCTGGTCTATAGTCACAGACACTCTGACATCCTGGGTCTATAGTCACAGACACTCTGACATCCTGGGTCTATCGTCACAGACACTCTGACATCCTGGGTCTATAGTCGCAGACACTCTGACATCCTGGGTCTATAGTCACAGACACTCTGACATCCTGGGTCTATAGTCACAGACACTCTGACATCCTGGGTCTATAGTCGCAGACACTCTGACATCCTGGGTCTATAGTCGCAGACACTCTGACATCCTGGGTCTATAGTCACAGACACTCTGACATCCTGGGTCTATAGTCACCGACACTCTGACATCCTGGGTCTATAGTCACAGACACTCTGACATCCTGGGTCTATCGTCACAGACACCTGACATCCTGGGTCTATAGTCACAGACACTCTGACATCCTGGGTCTATAGTCGCAGACACTCTGACATCCTGGGTCTATAGTCGGAGACGCTCTGACATCCTGGGTCTATAGTCGCAGACACTCTGACATCCTGGGTCTATAGTCACAGACACTCTGACATCCTGGGTCTATAGTCACTGACACTCTGACATCCTGGGTCTATAGTCGCAGACACTCTGACATCCTGGGTCTATAGTCACAGACACTCTGACATCCTGGGTCTATAGTCACAGACACTCTGACATCCTGGGTCTATAGTCACAGACACTCTGACATCCCGGGTCTATAGTCACAGACACTCTGACATCCTGGGTCTATAGTCGCAGACACTCTGACATCCTGGGTCTATAGTCGCAGACACTCTGACATCCTGGGTCTATAGTCACAGACACTCTGACATCCTGGATCTATAGTCACAGACACTCTGACATCCTGGGTCTATAGTCACAGACACTCTGACATCCTGGGTCTATAGTCACAGACACTCTGACATCCTGGATCTATAGTCACAGACACTCTGACATCCTGGGTCTATAGTCACAGACACTCTGACATCCTGGATCTATAGTCACAGACACTCTGACATCCTGGGTCTTTAGTCACAGACACTCTGACATCCTGGGTCTATAGTCACAGACACTCTGACATCCTGGATCTATAGTCACAGACACTCTGACATCCTGGGTCTATAGTCGCAGACACTCTGACATCCTGGGTCTATAGTCACAGACACTCTGACATCCTGGGTCTATAGTCGCAGACACTCTGACATCCTGGGTCTATAGTCACAGACACTCTGACATCCTGGGTCTATAGTCACAGACACTCTGACATCCTGGGTCTAAAGTCACAGACACTCTGACATCCTGGGTCTATAGTCACCGACACTCTGACATCCTGGGTCTATAGTCACAGACACTCTGACATCCTGGGTCTATAGTCGCAGACACTCTGACATCCTGGGTCTATAGTCACAGACACTCTGACATCCTGGGTCTATAGTCGCAGACACTCTGACATCCTGGGTCTATAGTCGCAGACACTCTGACATCCTGGGTCTATAGTCACAGACACTCTGACATCCTGGGTCTATAGTCACAGACACTCTGACATCCTGGGTCTAAAGTCACAGACACTCTGAAATCCTGGGTCTATAGTCACAGACACTCTGACATCCTGGGTCTATAGTCACAGACACCTGACATCCTGGGTCTATCGTCGCAGACACTCTGACATCCTGGGTCTATCGTCACAGACACTCTGACATCCTGGGTCTATAGTCACAGACACTCTGACATCCTGGGTCTATAGTCACAGACACTCTGACATCCTGGGTCTATAGTCGCAGACACTCTGACATCCTGGGTCTATAGTCACAGACACTCTGACATCCTGGGTCTATAGTCACAGACACCTGACATCCTGGGTCTATCGTCGCAGACACTCTGACATCCTGGGTCTATCGTCACAGACACACTGGCATCCAGGGTCTATCGTCACCGACACTCTGACATCCTGGGTCTATAGTCACAGACACTCTGACATCCTGGGTCTATAGTCGCAGACACTCTGACATCCTGGGTCTATAGTCGCAGACACTCTGACATCCTGGGTCTATAGTCGCAGACACTCTGACATCCTGGGTCTATAGTCACAGACACCTGACATCCTGGGTCTATCGTCGCAGACACTCTGACATCCTGGGTCTATAGTCACAGACACTCTTATATCCTGGGTCTATAGTCACAGACACTCTGACATCCTGGGTCTATAGTCACAGACACTCTGACATCCTGATCTATAGTCGCAGACACTCTGACATCCTGGGTCTATAGTCACCGACACTCTGACATCCTGGGTCTATAGTCACCGACACTCTGACATCCTGGGTCTATAGTCACAGACACTCTGACATCCTGGGTCTATCGTCGCAGACACTCTCACATCCTGGGTCTATAGTCACAGACACTCTGACATCCTGGGTCTATAGTCGCAGACACTCTGACATCCTGGGTCTTTAGTCACAGACACTCTGACATCCTGGGTCTTTAGTCACAGACACTCTGACATCCTGGGTCTATAGTCGCAGACACTCTGACATCCTGGGTCTATAGTCACAGACACTCTGGCATCCTGGGTCTATAGTCGCAGACCCTCTGACATCCTGGGTCTATAGTCACAGACACTCTGACATCCTGGGTCTATAGTCGCAGACACTCCGACATCCTGGGTCTATCATCGCAGACACTCTGACATCCTGGGTCTATAGTCACAGACACTCTGACATCCTGGGTCTATCGTCACAGACACTCTGACATCCTGGGTCTATAGTCACAGACACTCTGACATCCTGGGTCTATAGTCACCGACACTCTGACATCCTGGGTCTATAGTCACAGACACTCTGACATCCTGGGTCTATCGTCACAGACACTCTGACATCCTGGGTCTATAGTCACAGACACTCTGACATCCTGGGTCTATAGTCACCGACACTCTGACATCCTGGGTCTATAGTCACCGACACTCTGACATCCTGGGTCTATAGTCACAGACACTCTGACATCCTGGGTCTATAGTCGCAGACACTCTGACATCCTGGGTCTATCGTCACAGACACTCTGACATCCTGGGTCTATAGTCACAGACACTCTGACATCCTGGGTCTATAGTCACAGACACTCTGACATCCTGGGTCTATAGTCACAGACACTCTGACATCCTGGGTCTATAGTCACAGACACTCTGACATCCTGGGTCTATCGTCACAGACACTCTGACATCCTGGGTCTATAGTCACAGACGCTCTGACATCCTGGGTCTATAGTCACAGACACTCTGACATCCTGGGTCTATAGTCGCAGACACTCTGACATCCTGGGTCTATCGTCACAGACACTCTGACATCCTGGGTCTATAGTCACTGATACTCTGACATCCTGGGTCTATAGTCGCAGACACTCTGACATCCTGGGTCTATAGTCACAGACACTCTGACATCCTGGGTCTATAGTCACAGACACTCTGACATCCTGGGTCTATAGTCACAGACGCCTGACATCCTGGGTCTATAGTCACAGACACTCTGACATCCTGGGTCTATAGTCACAGACACTCTGACATCCTGGGTCTATAGTCGCAGACACTCTGACATCCTGGGTCTATCGTCACAGACACTCTGACATCCTGGGTCTATAGTCACCGACACTCTGACATCCTGGGTCTATAGTCACAGACACTCTGACATCCTGGGTCTATAGTCACCGACACTCTGACATCCTGGGTCTATCGTCACAGACACTCTGACATCCTGGGTCTATCGTCGCAGACACTCTGACATCCTGGGTCTATAGTCACAGACACTCTGACATCCTGGGTCTATAGTCACAGACACTCTGACATCCTGGGTCTATAGTCACAGACACTCTGACATCCTGGGTCTATAGTCACAGACACTCTGACATCCTGGGTCTATCGTCACAGACACTCTGACATCCTGGGTCTATAGTCGCAGACACTCTGACATCCTGGGTCTATAGTCACCGACACTCTGACATCCTGGGTCTATAGTCACAGACACTCTGACATCCTGGGTCTATAGTCGCAGACACTCTGACATCCTGGGTCTATAGTCGCAGACACTCTGACATCCTGGGTCTATAGTCGCAGACACTCTGACATCCTGATCTATAGTCACAGACACTCTGACATCCTGGGTCTATCGTCACAGACACTCTGACATCCTGGGTCTATAGTCACAGACACTCTGACATCCTGGGTCTATAGTCGCAGACACTCTGACATCCTGGGTCTATAGTCGCAAACACTCTGACATCCTGGGTCTATAGTCACAGACACTCTGACATCCTGGGTCTATAGTCACAGACACCTGACATCCTGGGTCTATAGTCACCGACACTCTGACATCCTGGGTCTATAGTCACAGACACTCTGACATCCTGGGTCTATAGTCACAGACACTCTGACATCCTGGGTCTATAGTCACAGACACCTGACATCCTGGGTCTATAGTCACCGACACTCTGACATCCTGGGTCTATAGTCACAGACACCTGACATCCTGGGTCTATAGTCGCAGACACTCTGACATCCTGGGTCTATCGTCACAGACACTCTGACATCCTGGGTCTATCGTCACAGACACTCTGACATCCTGGGTCTATAGTCGCAGACACCTGACATCCTGGGTCTATAGTCACAGACACTCTGACATCCTGGGTCTATCGTCACAGACACTCTGACATCCTGGGTCTATCGTCACAGACACTCTGACATCCTGGGTCTATCGTCACAGACACTCTGACATCCTGGGTCTATCGTCACAGACACTCTGACATCCTGGGTCTATAGTCGCAGACACCTGACATCCTGGGTCTATAGTCACAGACACTCTGACATCCTGGGTCTATAGTCGCAGACACTCTGACATCCTGGGTCTATAGTCACCGACACTCTGACATCCTGGGTCTATAGTCACAGGCTCTCTGACATCCTGGGTCTATAGTCGCAGACACTCTGACATCCTGGGTCTATAGTCACCGACACTCTGACATCCTGGGTCTATAGTCACAGCCACTCTGACATCCTGGGTCTATAGTCACAGACACTCTGACATCCTGGGTCTATAGTCACCGACACTCTGACATCCTGGGTCTATAGTCACAGCCACTCTGACATCCTGGGTCTATAGTCGCAGACACTCTGACATCCTGGGTCTATAGTCGCAGACACTCTGACATCCTGATCTATAGTCACAGACACTCTGACATCCTGGGTCTATCGTCACAGACACTCTGACATCCTGGGTCTATAGTCACAGACACTCTGACATCCTGGATCTATAGTCGCAGACACTCTGACATCCTGGGTCTATAGTCGCAAACACTCTGACATCCTGGGTCTATCGTCACAGACACTCTGACATCGTGGGTCTATAGTCACAGACACTCTGACATCCTGGGTCTATAGTCACAGACACTCTGACATCCTGATCTATAGTCGCAGACACTCTGACATCCTGGGTCTATAGTCACCGACACTCTGACATCCTGGGTCTATAGTCACAGACACTCTGACATCCTGGGTCTATAGTCACAGACACTCTGACATCCTGATCTATAGTCGCAGACACTCTGACATCCTGGGTCTATAGTCACCGACACTCTGACATCCTGGGTCTATAGTCGCAGACACTCTGACATCCTGGGTCTATAGTCACAGACACTCTGACATCCTGGGTCTATAGTCACAGACACTCTGACATCCTGATCTATAGTCACAGACACTCTGACATCCTGGGTCTATAGTCGCAGACACTCTGACATCCTGATCTATAGTCGCAGACACTCTGACATCCTGATCTATAGTCACAGACAGTCTGACATCCTGGGTCTATAGTCACAGACACTCTAACATCCTGGGTCTATAGTCACAGACACTCTGACATCCTGGGTCTATAGTCGCAGACACTCTGACATCCTGGGTCTATAGTCGCAGACACTCTGACATCCTGGGTCTATAGTCGCAGACACTCTGACATCCTGATCTATAGTCGCAGACACTCTGACATCCTGATCTATAGTCACAGACACTCTGACATCCTGGGTCTATAGTCACAGACACCTGACATCCTGGGTCTATAGTCGCAAACACTCTGACATCCTGGGTCTATAGTCACAGACACTCTTACATCCTGGCTCTATAGTCGCAGACACTCTGACATCCTGGGTCTATAGTCACAGACACACTGGCATCCTGGGTCTATAGTCACAGACACTCTGACATCCTGGGTCTATAGTCACAGACACTCTGACATCCTGGGTCTATCGTCGCAGACACCTGACATCCTGGGTCTATCGTCACAGACACTCTGACATCCTGGGTCTATAGTCACAGACACTCTGACATCCTGGGTCTATAGTCACAGACACTCTGACATCCTGGGTCTATAGTCACAGACACTCTGACATCCTGGGTCTATAGTCACAGACACTCTGACATCCTGGGTCTATAGTCACAGACACTCTGACATCCTGGGTCTATAGTCACAGACACTCTGACATCCTGGGTCTATAGTCGCAGACACTCTGACATCCTGGGTCTATAGTCACAGACACTCTGACATCCTGGGTCTATAGTCGCAGACACTCTGACATCCTGGGTCTATAGTCACAGACACTCTGACATCCTGGGTCTATAGTCGCAGACACTCTGACATCCTGATCTATAGTCACAGACACTCTGACATCCTGGGTCTATCGTCACAGACACTCTGACATCCTGGGTCTATAGTCACAGACACTCTGACATCCTGGGTCTCTAGTCACAGACACTCTGACATCCTGGGTCTATAGTCACAGACACCTGACATCCTGGGTCTATAGTCACCGACACTCTGACATCCTGGGTCTATAGTCACAGACACTCTGAAATCCTGGGTCTATAGTCACAGACACTCTGACATCCTGGGTCTATAGTCGCAGACACTCTGACATCCTGGGTCTACCGTCACAGACACTCTGACATCCTGGGTCTATAGTCGCAGACACTCTGACATCCTGGGTCTATAGTCACCGACACTCTGACATCCTGGGTCTATAGTCACAGACACTCTGAAATCCTGGGTCTATAGTCACAGACACTCTGACATCCTGGGTCTATAGTCACAGACACTCTGACATCCTGGGTCTATAGTCGCAGACACTCTGACATCCTGGGTCTATCGTCGCAGACACTCTGACATCCTGGGTCTATCGTCGCAGACACTCTGACATCCTGGGTCTATAGTCACAGACACCTGACATCCTGAGTCTATAGTCGCAAACACTCTGACATCCTGGGTCTATAGTCACAGACACTCTTACATCCTGGGTCTATAGTCGCAGACACTCTGACATCCTGGGTCTATAGTCACAGACACACTGGCATCCTGGGTCTATAGTCACAGACACTCTGACATCCTGGGTCTATAGTCACAGACACTCTGACATCCTGGGTCTATCGTCGCAGACACCTGACATCCTGGGTCTATCGTCGCAGACACTCTGACATCCTGGGTCTATAGTCACAGACACTCTGACATCCTGGGTCTATAGTCACAGACACTCTGACATCCTGATCTATAGTCGCAGACACCTGACATCCTGGGTCTTTAGTCGCAGACACTCTGACATCCTGGGTCTATAGTCACAGACACTCTGACATCCTGGGTCTATAGTCACAGACACTCTGACATCCTGGGTCTATAGTCGCAAACACTCTGACATCCTGGGTCTATAGTCACAGACACTCTGACATCCTGGGTCTATAGTCACAGACACTCTGACATCCTGGGTCTATAGTCGTAAACACTCTGACATTCTGGGTCTATAGTCACAGACACTCTGACATCCTGGGTCTATAGTCGCAGACACTCTGACATCCTGGGTCTATAGTCACAGACACTCTGACATCCTGGGTCTATAGTCGCAGACACTCTGACATCCTGGGTCTATAGTCACAGACACTCTGACATCCTGGGTCTATAGTCGCAGACACTCTGACATCCTGGGTCTATAGTCACAGACACTCTGACATCCTGGATCTATAGTCGCAGACACTCTGACATCCTGGGTCTATAGTCACAGACACTCTGACATCCTGGGTCTATAGTCGCAGACACTCTGACATCCTGGGTCTATAGTCACAGACACTCTGACATCCTGGGTCTATAGTCGCAGACACTCTGACATCCTGGGTCTATAGTCACAGACACTCTGACATCCTGGGTCTATAGTCGCAGACACTCTGACATCCTGGGTCTATAGTCACAGACACTCTGACATCCTGGGTCTATCGTCACAGACACTCTGACATCCTGGGTCTATAGTCACAGACACTCTGACATCCTGGGTCTATAGTCGCAGACACTCTGACATCCTGGGTCTATAGTCGCAAACACTCTGACATCCTGGGTCTCTAGTCACAGACACTCTGACATCCTGGGTCTATAGTCACAGACACCTGACATCCTGGGTCTATAGTCACCGACACTCTGACATCCTGGGTCTATAGTCACAGACACTCTGAAATCCTGGGTCTATAGTCACAGACACTCTGACATCCTGGGTCTATAGTCGCAGACACTCTGACATCCTGGGTCTATCGTCACAGACACTCTGACGTCCTGGGTCTATAGTCGCAGACACTCTGACATCCTGGGTCTATAGTCACCGACACTCTGACATCCTGGGTCTATAGTCACAGACACTCTGAAATCCTGGGTCTATAGTCACAGACACTCTGACATCCTGGGTCTATAGTCACAGACACTCTGACATCCTGGGTCTATAGTCGCAGACACTCTGACATCCTGGGTCTATCGTCACAGACACTCTGACATCCTGGGTCTATAGTCGCAGACACTCTGACATCCTGGGTCTATAGTCACAGACACTCTGACATCCTGGGTCTATAGTCACCGACACTCTGACATCCTGGGTCTATAGTCACAGACACTCTGACATCCTGGGTCTATAGTCACCGACACTCTGACATCCTGGGTCTATAGTCACAGCCACTGTGACATCCTGGGTCTATAGTCGCAGACACTCTGACATCCTGGGTCTATAGTCACAGACACTCTGACATCCTGGGTCTATAGTCGCAGACACTCTGACATCCTGGGTCTATAGTCACAGACACTCTGACATCCTGGGTCTATCGTCACAGACACTCTGACATCCTGGGTCTATAGTCACAGACACTCTGACATCCTGGGTCTATAGTCGCAGACACTCTGACATCCTGGGTCTATAGTCGCAAACACTCTGACATCCTGGGTCTATCGTCACAGACACTCTGACATCCTGGGTCTATAGTCACAGACACTCTGACATCCTGGGTCTATAGTCACAGACACTCTGACATCCTGATCTATAGTCGCTGACACTCTGAAATCCTGGGTCTATAGTCACAGACACTCTGACATCCTGGGTCTATAGTCACCGACACTCTGACATCCTGGGTCTATAGTCGCAGACACTCTGACATCCTGGGTCTATAGTCGCAGACACTCTGACATCCTGGGTCTATAGTCACCGACACTCTGACATCCTGGGTCTATAGTCACAGACACTCTGAAATCCTGGGTCTATAGTCACAGACACTCTGACATCCTGGGTCTATAGTCACAGACACTCTGACATCCTGGGTCTATAGTCGCAGACACTCTGACATCCTGGGTCTATCGTCACAGACACTCTGACATCCTGGGTCTATAGTCGCAGACACTCTGACATCCTGGGTCTATAGTCACAGACACTCTGACATCCTGGGTCTATAGTCACCGACACTCTGACATCCTGGGTCTATAGTCGCAGACACTCTGACATCCTGGGTCTATAGTCGCAGACACTCTGACATCCTGGGTCTATCGTCACAGACACTCTGACATCCTGGGTCTATAGTCGCAGACACTCTGACATCCTGGGTCTATAGTCACAGACACTCTGACATCCTGGGTCTATAGTCACCGACACTCTGACATCCTGGGTCTATAGTCACAGACACTCTGACATCCTGGGTCTATAGTCACCGACACTCTGACATCCTGGGTCTATAGTCACAGCCACTCTGACATCCTGGGTCTATAGTCGCAGACACTCTGACATCCTGGGTCTATAGTCGCAGACACTCTGACATCCTGGGTCTATAGTCGCAGACACTCTGACATCCTGATCTATAGTCACAGACACTCTGACATCCTGGGTCTATAGTCGCAGACACTCTGACATCCTGGGTCTATAGTCACAGACACTCTGACATCCTGGGTCTATAGTCGCAGACACTCTGACATCCTGGGTCTATAGTCGCAAACACTCTGACATCCTGGGTCTATCGTCACAGACACTCTGACATCCTGGGTCTATAGTCACAGACACTCTGACATCCTGGGTCTATAGTCACAGACACTCTGACATCCTGATCTATAGTCGCAGACACTCTGACATCCTGGGTCTATAGTCACTGTGGTAGTATGTATTGGGGGTCATGTGGGACTGGAAGCCCTAATGTCATTGGCTGACAGATCCCGGGTCCTGGTTGGCCGTTGACCTCATACTCCGCCCTGAAGGCGAAGTATAAGAAGCCGGTGCCTTCCCCCGCATGCCAGTTTACTATCGGGCTGCTGGGGAACAGACACGCTTAATAAAGCCTCATCGACTTCACTCTGTTTGTCTCACGGAGTCTTTGTGCGCCACAGTCACCGACACTCTGACATCCTGGGTCTATAGTCACAGACACTCTGACATCCTGGGTCTATAGTCACAGACACTCTGACATCCTGATCTATAGTCGCAGACACTCTGACATCCTGGGTCTATAGTCACCGACACTCTGACATCCTGGGTCTATAGTCGCAGACACTCTGACATCCTGATCTATAGTCACAGACACTCTGACATCCTGGGTCTATAGTCGCAGACACTCTGACATCCTGATCTATAGTCGCAGACACTCTGACATCCTGGGTCTATAGTCACAGACACTCTGACATCCTGGGTCTATAGTCGCAGACACTCTGACATCCTGATCTATAGTCGCAGACACTCTGACATCCTGATCTATAGTCACAGACACTCTGACATCCTGGGTCTATAGTCACAGACACTCTGACATCCTGGGTCTATAGTCACAGACACTCTGACATCCTGGGTCTATAGTCGCAGACACTCTGACATCCTGGGTCTATAGTCACAGACACCTGACATCCTGGGTCTATAGTCGCAAACACTCTGACATCCTGGGTCTATAGTCACAGACACTCTTACATCCTGGGTCTATAGTCGCAAACACTCTGACATCCTGGGTCTATAGTCACAGACACACTGGCATCCTGGGTCTATAGTCACAGACACTCTGACATCCTGGGTCTATAGTCACAGACACTCTGACATCCTGGGTCTATAGTCACAGACACTCTGACATCCTGGGTCTATAGTCACAGACACTCTGACATCCTGGGTCTATAGTCACAGACACCTGACATCCTGGGTCTATAGTCACAGACACTCTGACATCCTGGGTCTATAGTCACAGACACTCTGACATCCTGGGTCTATAGTCACAGACACTCTGACATCCTGGGTCTATAGTCACAGACACTCTGACATCCTGGGTCTATAGTCACAGACACCTGACATCCTGGGTCTATAGTCGCAGACACTCTGACATCCTGGGTCTTTAGTCACAGACACTCTAACATCCTGGGTCTATAGTCACAGACACTCTGACATCCTGGGTCTTTAGTCACAGACACTCTAACATCCTGGGTCTATCGTCACAGACACTCTGACATCCTGGGTCTATAGTCACAGACACTCTGACATCCTGGGTCTATAGTCACAGACACCTGACATCCTGGGTCTATAGTCACAGACACCTGACATCCTGGGTCTATCGTCGCAGACACCTGACATCCTGGGTCTATCGTCGCAGACACTCTGACATCCTGGGTCTATAGTCACAGACACTCTGACATCCTGGGTCTATAGTCACAGACACCTGACATCCTGGGTCTATCGTCACAGACACTCTGACATCCTGGGTCTATAGTCACAGACACTCTGACATCCTGATCTATAGTCGCAGACACTCTGACATCCTGGGTCTATAGTCACCGACACTCTGACATCCTGGGTCTATAGTCACCGACACTCTGACATCCTGGGTCTATAGTCACAGACACTCTGACATCCTGGGTCTATAGTCGCAGACACTCTGACATCCTGGGTCTATAGTCGCAGACACTCTGACATCCTGGGTCTATAGTCACAGACACTCTGACATCCTGGGTCTATAGTCACAGACACTCTGACATCCTGGGTCTATAGTCGCAGACACTCTGACATCCTGGGTCTATAGTCGCAGACACTCTGACATCCTGGGTCTATAGTCACAGACACTCTGACATCCTGGATCTATAGTCACCGACACTCTGACATCCTGGGTCTATAGTCGCAGACACTCTGACATCCTGGGTCTATAGTCACAGACACTCTGACATCCTGGGTCTTTAGTCACAGACACACTGGCATCCTGGGTCTATAGTCACAGACACTCTGACATCCTGGGTCTATAGTCGCAGACACTCTGACATCCTGGGTCTTTAGTCACAGACACACTGGCATCCTGGGTCTATAGTCACAGACACTCTGACATCCTGGGTCTATAGTCACAGACACCTGACATCCTGGGTCTATCGTCGCAGACACTCTGACATCCTGGGTCTATCGTCACAGACACTCTGACATCCTGGGTCTATAGTCACAGACACTCTGACATCCTGGGTCTATAGTCACAGACACTCTGACATCCTGGGTCTATAGTCACAGACACACTGGCATCCTGGGTCTACAGTCACAGACGCCTCTGACATCCTGGGTCTATAGTCACAGACACTCTGACATCCTGGATCTATAGTCGCAAACACTCTGACATCCTGGGTCTATAATCGCAGACACTCTGACATCCTGGGTCTATAATCGCAGACACTCTGACATCCTGGGTCTATAGTCGCAGACACTCTGACATCCTGGGTCTATATCTATAGTCACAGACACTCTGACATCCTGGGTCTATAGTCACAGACACCTGACATCCTGGGTCTATAGTCGCAGACACCTGACATCCTGGGTCTATAGCCACAGACACTCTGACATCCTGGGTCTATCGTCACAGACACTCTGACATCCTGGGTCTATAGTCGCAAACACTCTGACATCCTGGGTCTATAATCGCAGACACTCTGACATCCTGGGTCTATAGTCGCAGACACTCTGACATCCTGGGTCTATATCTATAGTCACAGACACTCTGACATCCTGGGTCTATAGTCACAGACACTCTGACATCCTGGGTCTATAGTCGCAGACACTCTGACATCCTGGGTCTATAGTCACAGACACTCTGACATCCTGGGTCTATAGTCACAGACACTCTGACATCCTGGGTCTATCGTCACAGACACTCTGACATCCTGGGTCTATAGTCGCAAACACTCTGACATCCTGGGTCTATAGTCACAGACACTCTGACATCCTGGGTCTATAGTCGCAGACACTCTGACATCCTGGGTCTATAGTCACAGACACTCTGACATCCTGGGTCTATAGTCGCAGACACTCTGACATCCTGGGTCTATAGTCGCAGACACTCTGACATCCTGGGTCTATAGTCACAGACACTCTGACATCCTGGGTCTATAGTCGCAGACACTCTGACATCCTGGGTCTATAGTCGCAGACGCCTCTGACATCCTGTCTCTGTAGTCACAGACGCCTCTGACATCCTGGTCTATACTCACAGACACTCTGACACTCTGAGGTGCTATTTAGCACAGGGCTAAATCGCTGGCTTTGAAAGCAGACCAAGGCAGGCCAGCAGCACGGTTCGATTCCCGTAACAGACTCCCCGAACAGGCGCCGGAATGTGGCGACTGGGGGCTTTTCACAGTAACTTCATTTGAAGCCTACTTGTGACAATAAGCGATTTTCACTTTCACTTTCACTGGGTCTATAGTCACAGACATTCTGACATTCTGGGTCTATAGTCGCAGACACTCTGACATCCTGGGTCTATCGTCACAGACACTCTGACATCCTGGGTCTATAGTCGCAGACACTCTGACATCCTTGTCATGATATTCAAACACACACATCATGATGGACACACTAACAGGCAAATCAGAGTACACAACACCACAACCAATCACAGACAAGAACACCAACCACATAAAAAGCACGAGCACGACACCTGGAGGTCAGTAGGTCTGGGGAGAAGGAAACAAGAAAGAGCTGTTGAAACACCACAAGCAGGGAGCCCCCCACGTGCAGAGTGCAAAGACCAAGTTGTAAATAGTGAGTTTAAATAAAGAAGCGTTGTACCATATGCAACTGTGTTGGCTCTTCTGTGTGTCAGAACACCCAACACCACATGGTACAGGAGTGGATCGATACCTGCCTACCAACCTGCCATTCTGGACATGGACCACACCGGCAAACCGCAGCCGATGCAAGTCACGGGGAACCTAGGCACCAACTGGAAGCTCTACAGGCAGCGATTTGACCTGTACATCCGTGCCACCGAAAAACAGAATGTCTCGGATGATTCGAAGATTGCAATGCTCCTCTTCTACGCAGGCCCCCACCCAAACGATGTCTTTAATTCACTGGTGTTCGAGGAAGGCGAAAACCAGGCCAAATATGACACGGTCATCCTCAAAATGGACCAGCACTTTCAAACTGAAGTAAACGAAACTTTCGAAAGATACATCTTTCAGCAACGCCTGCAAGGTAAGGAGGAGCTTTTTCAACCCTTTTTGACGCACCTCCGGATTCTAGCGCAGTCCTGCGGTTACGGCACCACCACAGAGTCCATGATCAGGGACCAGATTGTTTTTGGCGTTGCCTCTAGTGGCCTACGCCAGCAGCTTCTTAAAATAAAGAGCCTCACCTTAGCGTCTGCTGTGGAAGCCTGTGTCCTCCATGAAAATGCTGCCTGCCGTTTTGCCCGATTTCAGGCGTCCGAGTTGGCACGGAGGGGGTCCCCAGCCGTCGAATCGGCAAGCCAGGCCGCCCACGACGTTGAACGCATCCAGGCCGTCGATTTCTTCCCGCCCCACGGCCCGGACGACAGCGGCCGCTTCCCGCGCTTTTCGCGGTCTCCCGCGCAGGTGCGCGCCAAGAATAACGGCCACAACGAGGGACGCACTGCGCAGGCGCGCCCACCGCAAGATCACACTGCGCATGCGCAGTGGCGCAACGAACGTCGTGACGTCATGACGTGCAGCAAGTGTGGAGGTCTACACTTAAAAGGGCAATGTCCTGCAAAATACCAACAGTGCAACAGATGTGCCATGATAGGCCACTACGCAGCCCGCTGTCGTGCGGCTCAACCCATGGATCCGGCGCATCCTCGACAACCTCGCACACGAGTCAGGACCGTCCAGCCCACGCATCACGACTTACAGTTAAGTGATGCAGATGACCAGGATGACTTCCGAGTTGCCGTCATTGATGTCAACAAGGTCAATGCCATCAATCCAGACGATGAGTGGTGTGCCACCCTGACGGTCAACCGATCGCGCGTCGCCTTCCGTCTGGACACCGGCGCATCCGCCAACCTGATTGCTTACTCTGCAGTCCAGGCCATGAAGGTCAAACCACCCATCACACCATCCCGGCTTAAGATGGTTGACTATAACGGGAACGTTATCCCGTCCGTAGGATCTTGCCAGCTACAGGTGACTCACAAGAGGTACACGGCCACACTCCCCTTCGAAGTTGTGGGCTCATCAAAGGACTCGTTACTGGGCGCACAAGCGTGTAAGGTCCTTCACCTGGTACAGCGCATCATGTCTCTCTCTCCAGATGAGATATCCGACTTCCCGGATGCTGAGTTCCACGCGAATCTCCATTCCCTCCTCGCTCACAACCAGGAGGTTTTTGAAGGCATGGGGACATTGCCACACACGTACAAGATTCGACTCAGACCGGACGCCATCCCTGTCGTTCACGCACCTCGCAGGGTTCCTGCGCCTCTCAAAGACCGCCTCAAGGCACAACTGCAGATTCTTCAGGACCAAGGGGTCCTATCCAAGGTCACGGAGCCCACGCCATGGGTCAGCTCCATGGTCTGTGTAAAGAAGCCCTCTGGCGAGCTCCGTATATGTATAGATCCAAAAGATCTGAACAACAACATCATGCGGGAACACTATCCCATCCCGAAACGAGAAGACCTCACCAGCGAGATGGCGCGAGCCAACATATTCACTAAATTGGATGCGTCCAAAGGATTCTGGCAGATTAAACTGGACCCGGCCAGCCGAAGACTATGCACATTCAACACCCCTTTTGGCAGATTCTGCTACAACCGGATGCCATTCGGCATCATTTCGGCATCTGAAGTATTCCACCGCATTATGGAGCAGATGATGGAAGGCATCGAAGGGGTACGTGTATATGTGGACGATATCATCATTTGGTCCACCACTCCGCAGGAACACATGCATCGTCTTCGACGTGTCTTCACCCGCATACGGCAAAATGGCCTGCGTCTCAACCGTGCGAAGTGTGCTTTCGGCCAGACGGAGCTGAAATTCCTCGGGGACCACATCTCAAGGTCCGGGGTCCGTCCCGATGCAGACAAGGTTAGCGCCATCACAGCCATGCCACGACCGGCTGACAAGAAGGCTGTCTTAAGATTCCTGGGCATGGTCAACTTCCTTGGGAAGTTCATTCCCAACCTGGCTTCTCATACAACAAACATGCGCCATCTCGTAAAAAAATCGACGGAATTCAACTGGCACCAGTCGCATCAGCGGGAATGGGAGGAGCTCAAGCACAAACTGGTCACGGCACCAGTGCTGGCCTTCTTTGACACGACTCGCCCTACAAAGATCTCAACAGACGCCAGCCAATCTGGTATTGGAGCGGTACTCCTGCAAAAAGACAGCACGTCATCATGGGCCCCGGTTGCGTATGCCTCACGAGCCATGACCCCTACCGAACAGCGCTACGCGCAAATCGAAAAAGAATGCCTGGGCTTGTTAACTGGACTGGACAAGTTCCACGACTATGTGTATGGCCTGCCACGATTCACGGTCGAAACTGACCACCGCCCCCTGGTCAACATCATTAACAAAGACCTGAACGACATGACTCCTCGCCTCCAGCGCATCTTACTTAAACTCAGGAGGTACGATTTTGAACTGATCTACACTCCGGGGAAGGAACTCATAGTGGCGGACACTCTTTCCCGAGCAGTGAGCACACCACCAGATGCGGAGGGGTTCGTGCGTCAAATTGAGGCACACGTGACTCTGACAGCAGCAAATATGCCAGCTGATGATCCTTGTCTGGCCCACATACGCGCAGAGACGGCGACTGACCCTCTGCTGCAGCGAGTGATGCGCCACATGACGGAAGGGTGGCTAAAAGGGCAGTGCCCCCAGTTTTATAATGTGCGAGATGATCTCACCAATATAGACGGGGTCCTTATGAAATCGCATAGGATCGTCATTCCACACAGTGTGCGCCAGATGATTCTTCGTCAACTACACGAAGGCCACTTGGGCGTCGAAAAATGCAGACGAAGGGCCCGGGAGGCGGTATATTGGCCGGGTATTAATGAAGACATAGCCAACATGGTGCTCAACTGCACAACCTGTCAGAGGTTTCAGCCAGCGCAACCTCCGGAAACACTTCTACCACACGAGATGGTGACGTCCCCCTGGGCGAAGGTGGGTGTTGACCTATTTCACGCGCTCGGCAGAGATTACATTGTTATTATAGACTACTTCTCAAACTACCCGGAAGTCATGCCTCTCCATGATCTGACGTCGTCCGCAGTCATTGGGGCCTGCAAGGAAACGTTTGCTCGCCACGGCATTCCAAGGACTGTCATGTCAGACAATGGACCTTGTTTTGCCAGCCGTGAATGGTCGTCCTTTGCCGCAGCATATGGTTTCACTCATGTGACATCCAGCCCTCTGCATCCACAATCGAACGGGAAGGCTGAAAAGGGTGTCCACATCGCAAAGCGGCTCCTGTGCAAGGCGGCTGATGACGGATCGGACTTTAACCTTGCCTTGCTGGCCTATCGATCGGCCCCGTTATCCACGGGCCTCTCGCCAGCGCAGCTACTAATGGGTCGCTCCCTCAGGACGACGGTACCTTCCGTCCTGGCACCGACAACAGACCATGAGGCGGTTCTTCGGAACATGCAACTGCAGCGTGATCGCCAGAAAGGTCGGTACGACACACGAGCGACGGACCTGCCCCCCCTGTCCTCCGGAGACAAAGTACGCGTCCATCAACCGTATGGTGGCTGGTCAGCACCGGCCGAAGTCCTCCGACAAGTGGCTCCCCGCTCGTTCCTGGTTCGCATGCCGGATGGTTCCGTGCGTCGCCGCAATCGGCGCGCCCTTCGCCGACTTCCACGCTCACAGCCACACAACCCGCCAGATCCTCAACAGGCTTCCGAGGATGACTTTGTGGAGCTGCCGCACATCACGCCCTTTCCATCGCCACCCATGGCCATGCCTGCACAGCAGCCGGTGGTTCTTGATCCACCCTTAAGGCGGTCAACCTGAATTCGTCGCAAACCCATTAGAATGGACTTATAATACAGTTCATATGTTTAATAAGTTGGACAATTTTACATGATAACCTGTTGTTGTTTATCGTTCCAGATGTCGTCTGACTGGACAACTGTTCAAATTTTTTTTCTTCTTCTCTCGTTCGCATTTCTGTTATGTTATGGTACAACTGGATTCATGTGACGCACTCGACATCGCCCCATGTACATAGTTCCGTCATAGACACATGCTGCACACGACACACACACACTCTTAGATGCACTCACGTCACGATCATATTTATTACCACGTAGGCACATATCTTTGTAAAAAGGGGGGATGTCATGATATTCAAACACACACATCATGATGGACACACTAACAGGCAAATCAGAGTACACAACACCACAACCAATCACAGACAAGAACACCAACCACATAAAAAGCACGAGCACGACACCTGGAGGTCAGTAGGTCTGGGGAGAAGGAAACAAGAAAGAGCTGTTGAAACACCACAAGCAGGGAGCCCCCCACGTGCAGAGTGCAAAGACCAAGTTGTAAATAGTGAGTTTAAATAAAGAAGCGTTGTACCATATGCAACTGTGTTGGCTCTTCTGTGTGTCAGAACACCCAACACCACAATCCTGGGTCTATAGTCACAGACACCTGACATCCTGGGTCTATAGTCACAGACACTCTGACATCCTGGGTCTATAGTCACAGACACTCTGACATCCTGGGTCTATAGTCGCAGACACTCTGACATCCTGGGTCTATAGTCACAGACACTCTGACATCCTGGGTCTATAGTCGCAGACACTCTGACATCCTGGGTCTATAGTCGCAGACACTCTGACATCCTGGGTCTTTAGTCACAGACACTCTGACATCCTGGGTCTATAGTCACAGACACCTGACATCCTGGGTCTATAGTCACCGACACTCTGACATCCTGGGTCTTTAGTCACAGACACTCTGACATCCTGGGTCTATAGTCACAGACACTCTGACATCCTGGGTCTATAGTCACAGACACCTCTGACATCCTGGGTCTATAGTCACAGTCACTCTGACATCCTGGGTCTATAGTCACTGACACCTCTGACATCCTGGGTCTATAGTCACAGACACTCTGACATCCTGGGTCTATAGTCACAGACACTCTGACATCCTGGGTCTATAGTCACAGACACTCTGACATCCTGGGTCTATAGTCGCAGACACCTCTGACATCCTGGGTCTATAGTCACAGACACTCTGACATCCTGGGTCTATAGTCACAGACACTCTGACATCCTGGGTCTATAGTCGCAGACACTCTGACATCCTGGGTCTATAGTCGCAGACACTCTGACATCCTGGGTCTATAGTCACAGACACTCTGACATCCTGGGTCTATAGTCACAGACACTCTGACATCCTGGGTCTATAGTCACAGACACTCTGACATCCTGGGTCTATAGTCACAGACACTCTGACATCCTGGGTCTGTAGTCACAGACACTCTGACATCCTGGGTCTATAGTCACAGACACTCTGACATCCTGGGTCTATAGTCGCAGACATTCTGACATCCTGGGTCTATAGTCACAGACACCTGACATCCTGGGTCTATAGTCACAGACACTCTGACATCCTGGGTCTGTAGTCACAGACACTCTGACATCCTGGGTCTATAGTCACAGACACTCTGACATCCTGGGTCTATAGTCGCAGACACTCTGACATCCTGGGTCTATAGTCGCAGACACTCTGACATCCTGGGTCTATAGTCACAGACACTCTGACATCCTGGGTCTATAGTCGCAAACACTCTGACATCCTGGGTCTATAGACACAGACACTCTGACATCCTGGGTCTATAGTCGCAGACACTCTGACATCCTGGGTCTATAGTCACAGACACTCTGACATCCTGGGTCTATAGTCACAGACACTCTGACATCCTGGGTCTATAGTCGCAGACACTCTGACATCCTGGGTCTATAGTCACAGACACTCTGACATCCTGGGTCTATAGTCACAGACACCTGACATCCTGGGTCTATAGTCACAGACACTCTGACATCCTGGGTCTATAGTCGCAGACACTCTGACATCCTGGGTCTATAGTCACAGACACTCTGACATCCTGGGTCTATAGTCACAGACACCTGACATCCTGGGTCTATAGTCACAGACACTCTGACATCCTGGGTCTATAGTCACAGACACCTGACATCCTGGGTCTATCGTCGCAGACACCTGACATCCTGGGTCTATAGTCACAGACACTCTGACATCCTGGGTCTATAGTCACAGACACCTGACATCCTGGGTCTATAGTCACAGACACTCTGACATCCTGGGTCTATAGTCACAGACACCTGACATCCTGGGTCTATAGTCACAGACACTCTGACATCCTGGGTCTATAGTCGCAGACACTCTGACATCCTGGGTCTATAGTCACAGACACTCTGACATCCTGGGTCTATAGTCACAGACACCTGACATCCTGGGTCTATAGTCACAGACACTCTGACATCCTGGGTCTATAGTCACAGACACCTGACATCCTGGGTCTATCGTCGCAGACACCTGACATCCTGGGTCTATAGTCACAGACACCTGACATCCTGGGTCTATAGTCACAGACACCTGACATCCTGGGTCTATAGTCACAGACACTCTGACATCCTGGGTCTATCGTCACAGACACCTGACATCCTGGGTCTATAGTCACAGACACTCTGACATCCTGGGTCTATAGTCGCAGACACTCTGACATCCTGGGTCTATAGTCACAGACACTCTGACATCCTGGGTCTATAGTCACAGACACTCTGACATCCTGGGTCTATAGTCGCAGACACTCTGACATCCTGGGTCTATAGTCACAAACACTCTGACATCCTGGGTCTATAGTCACAGACACCTGACATCCTGGGTCTATAGTCACAGACACTCTGACATCCTGGGTCTATAGTCACAGACACTCTGACATCCTGGGTCTATAGTCACAGACACCTGACATCCTGGGTCTATAGTCACAGACACCTGACATCCTGGGTCTATAGTCACAGACACTCTGACATCCTGGGTCTATAGTCACAGACACTCTGACATCCTGGGTCTATCGTCACAGACACTCTGACATCCTGGGTCTATCGTCGCAGACACTCTGACATCCTGGGTCTATAGTCACAGACACTCTGACATCCTGGGTCTATAGTCACAGACACTCTGACATCCTGGGTCTATAGTCGCAGACACTCTGACATCCTGGGTCTATAGTCGCAGACACTCTGACATCCTGGGTCTTTAGTCACAGACACCTGACATCCTGGGTCTATAGTCACAGACACTCTGACATCCTGGGTCTATAGTCGCAGACACTCTGACATCCTGGGTCTATAGTCGCAGACGCCTCTGACATCCTGTGTCTATAGTCGCAGACACTCTGACATCCTGGGTCTATAGTCGCAGACACTCTGACATCCTGGGTCTATAGTCGCAGACACTCTGATATCCAGGGTCTATAGTCACAGACACTCTGACATCCTGGGTCTATAGTCGCAGACACTCTGACATCCTGGGTCTATCGTCACAGACACTCTGACATCCTGGGTCTATAGTCACAGACACCTGACATCCTGGGTCTATCGTCGCAGACACTCTGACATCCTGGGTCTATAGTCACAGACACTCTGACATCCTGGGTCTATAGTCGCAGACACTCTGACATCCTGATCTATAGTCGCAGACACTCTGACATCCTGGGTCTATAGTCACAGACACTCTGACATCCTGGGTCTGTAGTCACAGACACTCTGACATCCTGGGTCTATAGTCACAGACACTCTGACATCCTGGGTCTATAGTCACAGACACTCTGACATCCTGGGTCTATAGTCACAGACACTCTGACATCCTGGGTCTATAGTCACAGACACCTGACATCCTGGGTCTATAGTCACAGACACTCTGACATCCTGGGTCTATAGTCACAGACACTCTGACATCCTGGGTCTATAGTCACAGACACTCTGACATCCTGGGTCTATAGTCACAGACACTCTGACATCCTGGGTCTATAGTCACAGACACCTGACATCCTGGGTCTATAGTCGCAGACACTCTGACATCCTGGGTCTTTAGTCACAGACACTCTAACATCCTGGGTCTATAGTCACAGACACTCTGACATCCTGGGTCTTTAGTCACAGACACTCTAACATCCTGGGTCTATCGTCACAGACACTCTGACATCCTGGGTCTATAGTCACAGACACTCTGACATCCTGGGTCTATAGTCACAGACACCTGACATCCTGGGTCTATAGTCACAGACACCTGACATCCTGGGTCTATCGTCGCAGACACCTGACATCCTGGGTCTATCGTCGCAGACACTCTGACATCCTGGGTCTATAGTCACAGACACTCTGACATCCTGGGTCTATAGTCACAGACACCTGACATCCTGGGTCTATCGTCACAGACACTCTGACATCCTGGGTCTATAGTCACAGACACTCTGACATCCTGATCTATAGTCGCAGACACTCTGACATCCTGGGTCTATAGTCACCGACACTCTGACATCCTGGGTCTATAGTCACCGACACTCTGACATCCTGGGTCTATAGTCACAGACACTCTGACATCCTGGGTCTATAGTCGCAGACACTCTGACATCCTGGGTCTATAGTCGCAGACACTCTGACATCCTGGGTCTATAGTCACAGACACTCTGACATCCTGGGTCTATAGTCGCAAACACTCTGACATCCTGGGTCTATAGTCACAGACACTCTGACATCCTGGGTCTATAGTCGCAGACACTCTGACATCCTGGGTCTATAGTCACAGACACTCTGACATCCTGGGTCTATAGTCGCAGACACTCTGACATCCTGGGTCTATAGTCACAGACACTCTGACATCCTGGGTCTATAGTCACAGACACTCTGACATCCTGGGTCTATAGTCGCAAACACTCTGACATCCTGGGTCTATAGTCGCAAACACTCTGACATCCTGGGTCTATAGTCACAGACACTCTGACATCCTGGGTCTATAGTCACAGACACTCTGACATCCTGGGTCTATAGTCACAGACACTCTGACATCCTGGGTCTATAGTCACAGACACTCTGACATCCTGGGTCTATAGTCGCAGACACTCTGACATCCTGGGTCTATAGTCACAGACACTCTGACATCCTGGGTCTATAGTCACAGACACTCTGACATCCTGGGTCTATAGTCACAGACACTCTGACATCCTGGGTCTATCGTCACAGACACTCTGACATCCTGGGTCTATAGTCGCAGACACTCTGACATCCTGGGTCTATCGTCACAGACACTCTGACATCCTGGGTCTATAGTCACAGACACTCTGACATCCTGGGTCTATAGTCGCAAACACTCTGACATCCTGGGTCTATAATCGCAGACACTCTGACATCCTGGGTCTATAGTCGCAGACACTCTGACATCCTGGGTCTATATCTATAGTCACAGACACTCTGACATCCTGGGTCTATAGTCACAGACACCTGACATCCTGGGTCTATAGTCGCAGACACCTGACATCCTGGGTCTATAGCCACAGACACTCTGACATCCTGGGTCTATCGTCACAGACACTCTGACATCCTGGGTCTATAGTCGCAAACACTCTGACATCCTGGGTCTATAATCGCAGACACTCTGACATCCTGGGTCTATAGTCGCAGACACTCTGACATCCTGGGTCTATATCTATAGTCACAGACACTCTGACATCCTGGGTCTATAGTCACAGACACTCTGACATCCTGGGTCTATAGTCGCAGACACTCTGACATCCTGGGTCTATAGTCACAGACACTCTGACATCCTGGGTCTATAGTCACAGACACTCTGACATCCTGGGTCTATCGTCACAGACACTCTGACATCCTGGGTCTATAGTCGCAAACACTCTGACATCCTGGGTCTATAGTCACAGACACTCTGACATCCTGGGTCTATAGTCGCAGACACTCTGACATCCTGGGTCTATAGTCACAGACACTCTGACATCCTGGGTCTATAGTCGCAGACACTCTGACATCCTGGGTCTATAGTCGCAGACACTCTGACATCCTGGGTCTATAGTCACAGACACTCTGACATCCTGGGTCTATAGTCGCAGACACTCTGACATCCTGGGTCTATAGTCGCAGACGCCTCTGACATCCTGTCTCTGTAGTCACAGACGCCTCTGACATCCTGGTCTATACTCACAGACACTCTGACACTCTGAGGTGCTATTTAGCACAGGGCTAAATCGCTGGCTTTGAAAGCAGACCAAGGCAGGCCAGCAGCACGGTTCGATTCCCGTAACAGACTCCCCGAACAGGCGCCGGAATGTGGCGACTGGGGGCTTTTCACAGTAACTTCATTTGAAGCCTACTTGTGACAATAAGCGATTTTCACTTTCACTTTCACTGGGTCTATAGTCACAGACATTCTGACATTCTGGGTCTATAGTCGCAGACACTCTGACATCCTGGGTCTATCGTCACAGACACTCTGACATCCTGGGTCTATAGTCGCAGACACTCTGACATCCTTGTCATGATATTCAAACACACACATCATGATGGACACACTAACAGGCAAATCAGAGTACACAACACCACAACCAATCACAGACAAGAACACCAACCACATAAAAAGCACGAGCACGACACCTGGAGGTCAGTAGGTCTGGGGAGAAGGAAACAAGAAAGAGCTGTTGAAACACCACAAGCAGGGAGCCCCCCACGTGCAGAGTGCAAAGACCAAGTTGTAAATAGTGAGTTTAAATAAAGAAGCGTTGTACCATATGCAACTGTGTTGGCTCTTCTGTGTGTCAGAACACCCAACACCACATGGTACAGGAGTGGATCGATACCTGCCTACCAACCTGCCATTCTGGACATGGACCACACCGGCAAACCGCAGCCGATGCAAGTCACGGGGAACCTAGGCACCAACTGGAAGCTCTACAGGCAGCGATTTGACCTGTACATCCGTGCCACCGAAAAACAGAATGTCTCGGATGATTCGAAGATTGCAATGCTCCTCTTCTACGCAGGCCCCCACCCAAACGATGTCTTTAATTCACTGGTGTTCGAGGAAGGCGAAAACCAGGCCAAATATGACACGGTCATCCTCAAAATGGACCAGCACTTTCAAACTGAAGTAAACGAAACTTTCGAAAGATACATCTTTCAGCAACGCCTGCAAGGTAAGGAGGAGCTTTTTCAACCCTTTTTGACGCACCTCCGGATTCTAGCGCAGTCCTGCGGTTACGGCACCACCACAGAGTCCATGATCAGGGACCAGATTGTTTTTGGCGTTGCCTCTAGTGGCCTACGCCAGCAGCTTCTTAAAATAAAGAGCCTCACCTTAGCGTCTGCTGTGGAAGCCTGTGTCCTCCATGAAAATGCTGCCTGCCGTTTTGCCCGATTTCAGGCGTCCGAGTTGGCACGGAGGGGGTCCCCAGCCGTCGAATCGGCAAGCCAGGCCGCCCACGACGTTGAACGCATCCAGGCCGTCGATTTCTTCCCGCCCCACGGCCCGGACGACAGCGGCCGCTTCCCGCGCTTTTCGCGGTCTCCCGCGCAGGTGCGCGCCAAGAATAACGGCCACAACGAGGGACGCACTGCGCAGGCGCGCCCACCGCAAGATCACACTGCGCATGCGCAGTGGCGCAACGAACGTCGTGACGTCATGACGTGCAGCAAGTGTGGAGGTCTACACTTAAAAGGGCAATGTCCTGCAAAATACCAACAGTGCAACAGATGTGCCATGATAGGCCACTACGCAGCCCGCTGTCGTGCGGCTCAACCCATGGATCCGGCGCATCCTCGACAACCTCGCACACGAGTCAGGACCGTCCAGCCCACGCATCACGACTTACAGTTAAGTGATGCAGATGACCAGGATGACTTCCGAGTTGCCGTCATTGATGTCAACAAGGTCAATGCCATCAATCCAGACGATGAGTGGTGTGCCACCCTGACGGTCAACCGATCGCGCGTCGCCTTCCGTCTGGACACCGGCGCATCCGCCAACCTGATTGCTTACTCTGCAGTCCAGGCCATGAAGGTCAAACCACCCATCACACCATCCCGGCTTAAGATGGTTGACTATAACGGGAACGTTATCCCGTCCGTAGGATCTTGCCAGCTACAGGTGACTCACAAGAGGTACACGGCCACACTCCCCTTCGAAGTTGTGGGCTCATCAAAGGACTCGTTACTGGGCGCACAAGCGTGTAAGGTCCTTCACCTGGTACAGCGCATCATGTCTCTCTCTCCAGATGAGATATCCGACTTCCCGGATGCTGAGTTCCACGCGAATCTCCATTCCCTCCTCGCTCACAACCAGGAGGTTTTTGAAGGCATGGGGACATTGCCACACACGTACAAGATTCGACTCAGACCGGACGCCATCCCTGTCGTTCACGCACCTCGCAGGGTTCCTGCGCCTCTCAAAGACCGCCTCAAGGCACAACTGCAGATTCTTCAGGACCAAGGGGTCCTATCCAAGGTCACGGAGCCCACGCCATGGGTCAGCTCCATGGTCTGTGTAAAGAAGCCCTCTGGCGAGCTCCGTATATGTATAGATCCAAAAGATCTGAACAACAACATCATGCGGGAACACTATCCCATCCCGAAACGAGAAGACCTCACCAGCGAGATGGCGCGAGCCAACATATTCACTAAATTGGATGCGTCCAAAGGATTCTGGCAGATTAAACTGGACCCGGCCAGCCGAAGACTATGCACATTCAACACCCCTTTTGGCAGATTCTGCTACAACCGGATGCCATTCGGCATCATTTCGGCATCTGAAGTATTCCACCGCATTATGGAGCAGATGATGGAAGGCATCGAAGGGGTACGTGTATATGTGGACGATATCATCATTTGGTCCACCACTCCGCAGGAACACATGCATCGTCTTCGACGTGTCTTCACCCGCATACGGCAAAATGGCCTGCGTCTCAACCGTGCGAAGTGTGCTTTCGGCCAGACGGAGCTGAAATTCCTCGGGGACCACATCTCAAGGTCCGGGGTCCGTCCCGATGCAGACAAGGTTAGCGCCATCACAGCCATGCCACGACCGGCTGACAAGAAGGCTGTCTTAAGATTCCTGGGCATGGTCAACTTCCTTGGGAAGTTCATTCCCAACCTGGCTTCTCATACAACAAACATGCGCCATCTCGTAAAAAAATCGACGGAATTCAACTGGCACCAGTCGCATCAGCGGGAATGGGAGGAGCTCAAGCACAAACTGGTCACGGCACCAGTGCTGGCCTTCTTTGACACGACTCGCCCTACAAAGATCTCAACAGACGCCAGCCAATCTGGTATTGGAGCGGTACTCCTGCAAAAAGACAGCACGTCATCATGGGCCCCGGTTGCGTATGCCTCACGAGCCATGACCCCTACCGAACAGCGCTACGCGCAAATCGAAAAAGAATGCCTGGGCTTGTTAACTGGACTGGACAAGTTCCACGACTATGTGTATGGCCTGCCACGATTCACGGTCGAAACTGACCACCGCCCCCTGGTCAACATCATTAACAAAGACCTGAACGACATGACTCCTCGCCTCCAGCGCATCTTACTTAAACTCAGGAGGTACGATTTTGAACTGATCTACACTCCGGGGAAGGAACTCATAGTGGCGGACACTCTTTCCCGAGCAGTGAGCACACCACCAGATGCGGAGGGGTTCGTGCGTCAAATTGAGGCACACGTGACTCTGACAGCAGCAAATATGCCAGCTGATGATCCTTGTCTGGCCCACATACGCGCAGAGACGGCGACTGACCCTCTGCTGCAGCGAGTGATGCGCCACATGACGGAAGGGTGGCTAAAAGGGCAGTGCCCCCAGTTTTATAATGTGCGAGATGATCTCACCAATATAGACGGGGTCCTTATGAAATCGCATAGGATCGTCATTCCACACAGTGTGCGCCAGATGATTCTTCGTCAACTACACGAAGGCCACTTGGGCGTCGAAAAATGCAGACGAAGGGCCCGGGAGGCGGTATATTGGCCGGGTATTAATGAAGACATAGCCAACATGGTGCTCAACTGCACAACCTGTCAGAGGTTTCAGCCAGCGCAACCTCCGGAAACACTTCTACCACACGAGATGGTGACGTCCCCCTGGGCGAAGGTGGGTGTTGACCTATTTCACGCGCTCGGCAGAGATTACATTGTTATTATAGACTACTTCTCAAACTACCCGGAAGTCATGCCTCTCCATGATCTGACGTCGTCCGCAGTCATTGGGGCCTGCAAGGAAACGTTTGCTCGCCACGGCATTCCAAGGACTGTCATGTCAGACAATGGACCTTGTTTTGCCAGCCGTGAATGGTCGTCCTTTGCCGCAGCATATGGTTTCACTCATGTGACATCCAGCCCTCTGCATCCACAATCGAACGGGAAGGCTGAAAAGGGTGTCCACATCGCAAAGCGGCTCCTGTGCAAGGCGGCTGATGACGGATCGGACTTTAACCTTGCCTTGCTGGCCTATCGATCGGCCCCGTTATCCACGGGCCTCTCGCCAGCGCAGCTACTAATGGGTCGCTCCCTCAGGACGACGGTACCTTCCGTCCTGGCACCGACAACAGACCATGAGGCGGTTCTTCGGAACATGCAACTGCAGCGTGATCGCCAGAAAGGTCGGTACGACACACGAGCGACGGACCTGCCCCCCCTGTCCTCCGGAGACAAAGTACGCGTCCATCAACCGTATGGTGGCTGGTCAGCACCGGCCGAAGTCCTCCGACAAGTGGCTCCCCGCTCGTTCCTGGTTCGCATGCCGGATGGTTCCGTGCGTCGCCGCAATCGGCGCGCCCTTCGCCGACTTCCACGCTCACAGCCACACAACCCGCCAGATCCTCAACAGGCTTCCGAGGATGACTTTGTGGAGCTGCCGCACATCACGCCCTTTCCATCGCCACCCATGGCCATGCCTGCACAGCAGCCGGTGGTTCTTGATCCACCCTTAAGGCGGTCAACCTGAATTCGTCGCAAACCCATTAGAATGGACTTATAATACAGTTCATATGTTTAATAAGTTGGACAATTTTACATGATAACCTGTTGTTGTTTATCGTTCCAGATGTCGTCTGACTGGACAACTGTTCAAATTTTTTTTCTTCTTCTCTCGTTCGCATTTCTGTTATGTTATGGTACAACTGGATTCATGTGACGCACTCGACATCGCCCCATGTACATAGTTCCGTCATAGACACATGCTGCACACGACACACACACACTCTTAGATGCACTCACGTCACGATCATATTTATTACCACGTAGGCACATATCTTTGTAAAAAGGGGGGATGTCATGATATTCAAACACACACATCATGATGGACACACTAACAGGCAAATCAGAGTACACAACACCACAACCAATCACAGACAAGAACACCAACCACATAAAAAGCACGAGCACGACACCTGGAGGTCAGTAGGTCTGGGGAGAAGGAAACAAGAAAGAGCTGTTGAAACACCACAAGCAGGGAGCCCCCCACGTGCAGAGTGCAAAGACCAAGTTGTAAATAGTGAGTTTAAATAAAGAAGCGTTGTACCATATGCAACTGTGTTGGCTCTTCTGTGTGTCAGAACACCCAACACCACAATCCTGGGTCTATAGTCACAGACACCTGACATCCTGGGTCTATAGTCACAGACACTCTGACATCCTGGGTCTATAGTCACAGACACTCTGACATCCTGGGTCTATAGTCGCAGACACTCTGACATCCTGGGTCTATAGTCACAGACACTCTGACATCCTGGGTCTATAGTCGCAGACACTCTGACATCCTGGGTCTATAGTCGCAGACACTCTGACATCCTGGGTCTTTAGTCACAGACACTCTGACATCCTGGGTCTATAGTCACAGACACCTGACATCCTGGGTCTATAGTCACCGACACTCTGACATCCTGGGTCTTTAGTCACAGACACTCTGACATCCTGGGTCTATAGTCACAGACACTCTGACATCCTGGGTCTATAGTCACAGACACCTCTGACATCCTGGGTCTATAGTCACAGTCACTCTGACATCCTGGGTCTATAGTCACTGACACCTCTGACATCCTGGGTCTATAGTCACAGACACTCTGACATCCTGGGTCTATAGTCACAGACACTCTGACATCCTGGGTCTATAGTCACAGACACTCTGACATCCTGGGTCTATAGTCGCAGACACCTCTGACATCCTGGGTCTATAGTCACAGACACTCTGACATCCTGGGTCTATAGTCACAGACACTCTGACATCCTGGGTCTATAGTCGCAGACACTCTGACATCCTGGGTCTATAGTCGCAGACACTCTGACATCCTGGGTCTATAGTCACAGACACTCTGACATCCTGGGTCTATAGTCACAGACACTCTGACATCCTGGGTCTATAGTCACAGACACTCTGACATCCTGGGTCTATAGTCACAGACACTCTGACATCCTGGGTCTGTAGTCACAGACACTCTGACATCCTGGGTCTATAGTCACAGACACTCTGACATCCTGGGTCTATAGTCGCAGACATTCTGACATCCTGGGTCTATAGTCACAGACACCTGACATCCTGGGTCTATAGTCACAGACACTCTGACATCCTGGGTCTGTAGTCACAGACACTCTGACATCCTGGGTCTATAGTCACAGACACTCTGACATCCTGGGTCTATAGTCGCAGACACTCTGACATCCTGGGTCTATAGTCGCAGACACTCTGACATCCTGGGTCTATAGTCACAGACACTCTGACATCCTGGGTCTATAGTCGCAAACACTCTGACATCCTGGGTCTATAGACACAGACACTCTGACATCCTGGGTCTATAGTCGCAGACACTCTGACATCCTGGGTCTATAGTCACAGACACTCTGACATCCTGGGTCTATAGTCACAGACACTCTGACATCCTGGGTCTATAGTCGCAGACACTCTGACATCCTGGGTCTATAGTCACAGACACTCTGACATCCTGGGTCTATAGTCACAGACACCTGACATCCTGGGTCTATAGTCACAGACACTCTGACATCCTGGGTCTATAGTCGCAGACACTCTGACATCCTGGGTCTATAGTCACAGACACTCTGACATCCTGGGTCTATAGTCACAGACACCTGACATCCTGGGTCTATAGTCACAGACACTCTGACATCCTGGGTCTATAGTCACAGACACCTGACATCCTGGGTCTATCGTCGCAGACACCTGACATCCTGGGTCTATAGTCACAGACACTCTGACATCCTGGGTCTATAGTCACAGACACCTGACATCCTGGGTCTATAGTCACAGACACTCTGACATCCTGGGTCTATAGTCACAGACACTCTGACATCCTGGGTCTATAGTCACAGACACCTGACATCCTGGGTCTATAGTCACAGACACTCTGACATCCTGGGTCTATAGTCACAGACACCTGACATCCTGGGTCTATCGTCGCAGACACCTGACATCCTGGGTCTATAGTCACAGACACCTGACATCCTGGGTCTATAGTCACAGACACCTGACATCCTGGGTCTATAGTCACAGACACTCTGACATCCTGGGTCTATCGTCACAGACACCTGACATCCTGGGTCTATAGTCACAGACACTCTGACATCCTGGGTCTATAGTCGCAGACACTCTGACATCCTGGGTCTATAGTCACAGACACTCTGACATCCTGGGTCTATAGTCACAGACACTCTGACATCCTGGGTCTATAGTCGCAGACACTCTGACATCCTGGGTCTATAGTCACAAACACTCTGACATCCTGGGTCTATAGTCACAGACACCTGACATCCTGGGTCTATAGTCACAGACACTCTGACATCCTGGGTCTATAGTCACAGACACTCTGACATCCTGGGTCTATAGTCACAGACACCTGACATCCTGGGTCTATAGTCACAGACACCTGACATCCTGGGTCTATAGTCACAGACACTCTGACATCCTGGGTCTATAGTCACAGACACTCTGACATCCTGGGTCTATCGTCACAGACACTCTGACATCCTGGGTCTATCGTCGCAGACACTCTGACATCCTGGGTCTATAGTCACAGACACTCTGACATCCTGGGTCTATAGTCACAGACACTCTGACATCCTGGGTCTATAGTCGCAGACACTCTGACATCCTGGGTCTATAGTCGCAGACACTCTGACATCCTGGGTCTTTAGTCACAGACACCTGACATCCTGGGTCTATAGTCACAGACACTCTGACATCCTGGGTCTATAGTCGCAGACACTCTGACATCCTGGGTCTATAGTCGCAGACGCCTCTGACATCCTGTGTCTATAGTCGCAGACACTCTGACATCCTGGGTCTATAGTCGCAGACACTCTGACATCCTGGGTCTATAGTCGCAGACACTCTGATATCCAGGGTCTATAGTCACAGACACTCTGACATCCTGGGTCTATAGTCGCAGACACTCTGACATCCTGGGTCTATCGTCACAGACACTCTGACATCCTGGGTCTATAGTCACAGACACCTGACATCCTGGGTCTATCGTCGCAGACACTCTGACATCCTGGGTCTATAGTCACAGACACTCTGACATCCTGGGTCTATAGTCGCAGACACTCTGACATCCTGATCTATAGTCGCAGACACTCTGACATCCTGGGTCTATAGTCACAGACACTCTGACATCCTGGGTCTGTAGTCACAGACACTCTGACATCCTGGGTCTATAGTCACAGACACTCTGACATCCTGGGTCTATAGTCACAGACACTCTGACATCCTGGGTCTATAGTCACAGACACTCTGACATCCTGGGTCTATAGTCACAGACACCTGACATCCTGGGTCTATAGTCACAGACACTCTGACATCCTGGGTCTATAGTCACAGACACTCTGACATCCTGGGTCTATAGTCACAGACACTCTGACATCCTGGGTCTATAGTCACAGACACTCTGACATCCTGGGTCTATAGTCACAGACACCTGACATCCTGGGTCTATAGTCGCAGACACTCTGACATCCTGGGTCTTTAGTCACAGACACTCTAACATCCTGGGTCTATAGTCACAGACACTCTGACATCCTGGGTCTTTAGTCACAGACACTCTAACATCCTGGGTCTATCGTCACAGACACTCTGACATCCTGGGTCTATAGTCACAGACACTCTGACATCCTGGGTCTATAGTCACAGACACCTGACATCCTGGGTCTATAGTCACAGACACCTGACATCCTGGGTCTATCGTCGCAGACACCTGACATCCTGGGTCTATCGTCGCAGACACTCTGACATCCTGGGTCTATAGTCACAGACACTCTGACATCCTGGGTCTATAGTCACAGACACCTGACATCCTGGGTCTATCGTCACAGACACTCTGACATCCTGGGTCTATAGTCACAGACACTCTGACATCCTGATCTATAGTCGCAGACACTCTGACATCCTGGGTCTATAGTCACCGACACTCTGACATCCTGGGTCTATAGTCACCGACACTCTGACATCCTGGGTCTATAGTCACAGACACTCTGACATCCTGGGTCTATAGTCGCAGACACTCTGACATCCTGGGTCTATAGTCGCAGACACTCTGACATCCTGGGTCTATAGTCACAGACACTCTGACATCCTGGGTCTATAGTCACAGACACTCTGACATCCTGGGTCTATAGTCGCAGACACTCTGACATCCTGGGTCTATAGTCGCAGACACTCTGACATCCTGGGTCTATAGTCACAGACACTCTGACATCCTGGATCTATAGTCACCGACACTCTGACATCCTGGGTCTATAGTCGCAGACACTCTGACATCCTGGGTCTATAGTCACAGACACTCTGACATCCTGGGTCTTTAGTCACAGACACACTGGCATCCTGGGTCTATAGTCACAGACACTCTGACATCCTGGGTCTATAGTCGCAGACACTCTGACATCCTGGGTCTTTAGTCACAGACACACTGGCATCCTGGGTCTATAGTCACAGACACTCTGACATCCTGGGTCTATAGTCACAGACACCTGACATCCTGGGTCTATCGTCGCAGACACTCTGACATCCTGGGTCTATCGTCACAGACACTCTGACATCCTGGGTCTATAGTCACAGACACTCTGACATCCTGGGTCTATAGTCACAGACACTCTGACATCCTGGGTCTATAGTCACAGACACACTGGCATCCTGGGTCTATAGTCACAGACGCCTCTGACATCCTGGGTCTATAGTCACAGACACCTGACATCCTGGGTCTATAGTCACAGACACTCTGACATCCTGGGTCTATAGTCACAGACACTCTGACATCCTGGGTCTATAGTCACAGACACCTG